>NC_088361.1:15302992-15322992 GCF_034508935.2 Berghia stephanieae | reverse complement strand
GCACCGACATTTAAGGTAAAAAACAAAGGATAATAATAATCTATAACCGGAGATATCTTGCAAAGACACATTAACTCACTCAACCCTAACACCGACTATATCCGTAGTTTACCCGGGTTACTTTTACCCCATGCTTATTTATTACATTTTTATGACACAAATGATAGGCGTAGTGTCAAAGCTAATTCTTTTAGTTTTTACATGTTAATGGTAGTTGAATAAAACTATCTATGTAGCCAGGTAGCCTACATGCTCATTTTTAATACACCCCCCCCCCCCCCCCGCCCAATTTTTGAAAAGTAGCAAAAATCTCTAGGATTGAGTGGGTTAAAACTAATCAACCACCCTTACTTTTTAAAACAATTTCTGTAATAAGCTCAACCTTAACTCTCTCCATACCAGCCATTTTTAGAATTTTCCCCAAAAATTCACACCCACCCGACACAAAAATAGACTTTTCCTAATCAAACAAAAAAGTAACAAGTGCATCCTATACAGAATGTTGTTCAGCAAAATGATGTCTACAACAGTGTTTAGTATTTATAGCTGTAATCAAAGCATTTCTTTACATTTTATGATATACAAGAGAAATCCGAATAAGAAAATTGTTGGTTGCATCGTTACGAATGAGTCGATTTTCCTATGGGTAGTAAGGAGAGGGTTATGGGCGCACCATTGCTCTAAGCAGAAAACCTTTATTCAAACTCTTTGTAGTTCTCCCCGACTTCGGCATATTAAAAATAATACGCTTTTTATACAAGAATAAGAGAATCAAAAACAACAAAACACAAATTATATCTGACACACATGTCCTGAAATCTTGCAACTTCGCATTCCTCTCTCTCTCTCTCTCTCTCTCTCTCTCTCTCTCTCTCTCTCTGACTTACTCTCTCACTCACTCTCCCCCCCTCTCTCTCTCTCTCTCTCTCTCTCTCTCTCTCTCTCTCTCCCTCTATCTAAGGAGCTAGGGTGGTGGTCGTCGTGGTGAAGATGGTCTTATTCACGTGGGCTTCACTGAAACAGTATTCAGGTTCAACGCCGTGGCTACAGCTGACACCAGACACCAGATTGATAATGGCCATCACGAACCCGACGATGGCAATGAGGACGCCGAATGTCACAACACACATGGGGCCGATGTTACGCACGGAGAACACGGCCTCTTGTCGCAGTCTCATGACACAGGCGGCGGGGAAGATGTAGGCAAGAGGGACGGCTGCTATAACTCCCTGAAAAACAAAATGATGATAGTATTCTTTCTTCAGAATTCGTTAGGTCTTTTTTCAAATCAGAGAAAAGATGTTGATGCTGTGCATTAAAAATCTCACAACATCCGCTAACCGGATATAATGTACCAACAAACAAAACTACGAGTAATCTTTAAAATCTGTAGTCTGATTGATAGAATTTAGTGAGAAGTACTTATAAAAATGGCTGGCAAAAAAAACAATAACAAGGAACTGAGTGACGTCCATTTCGTTCCTTCTATATAATCCGTGACCAATCGTCTCGAAATGGTAATAAGTCGGGACGAGCATTGATTAAAATATTATTTTCAAGTTAAGCTATTAACTTTGAGTTGAATTTTTTTTTAGCTGAGGAGAGTGAATTTTGTTTCTTAAACTTTAAAAAAAATTGAAAAGAGTTTACTTCCTCTTTCTTATAATTTTGACTTTAACTTTGGTGAAAAGTATAATATTAGTTTCTTGTTTTTCTTTGGATAGCACGCTGGTCTGGCCTAAAGTACTTTCCTCCAGATCTACCAGATTTAGCCACCCAATCAATGTTGGGTGGAAAGGGGGATAATTACATAGATAGATAGATAGACAGAGATAGATAGATAGATAGATAGATAGATAGATAGATAGATAGATAGATAGATAGATAGATAGATAGAGATAGATAGATAGACAGAGATAGATAGATAGATAGATAGATAGACAGAGATAGATAGATAGATAGATAGAGTGAAAAAGAGTGTGTGTACGTGTGTGTGAGTTTGTGTGTGTATGTGTGTGTGTGTGTGTGTGTGTGTGTCAAATAGAGGTCGTGTCTCACTTACATTGAGTTCTAGTACAATCCCCAGGCAATCCGTTGACATAGACACAGCGGCAGTGAGGCCAACGACCACCACGGTAACTGTCACGTGACGCCAGGTCGGGGCGTCGGGGTTGCTAGGGAACACAGCGTTGTCGATTACCTACAATAAAAACACACGTATAGTTATGGAGGAGTGTCAACGATCTCATTAAAACAAAACAAAACTACCGTCAACTGTGGAAACTTTGCCTCCCTGATTTAGGACCAATAAGAGTATAATTTGTTGTGTGGCAATAATTTCCTAATAAATTAAATAAATTGAGCTTTTATATAGCGCAATAGCCACTAAACGTGCTCAAAGCGCTTTACAAGGGGTCCCTGGCCAACAGCAACACATAACATGTAGGACGAGACATGACGCCTGTCAGGCGATATTACAAATTTTTGGGACAGAGACAACGCTGTTAACGGCCAGGTACTCATTTTACACCTGAGTACGGTGAGAGAATGTGAGTAAAGAGCCTTCTCCAAGGACTTAACTATGCGCCTAGCGAGGCTCGAACCCAGGACCTTCCGATCCGAAAGCGAGTGTCATACCACTAGACCACATAGCCTATGGTAAAAGTCAAGTCTTTTAACCACGATAATAACTACAACAACGCTGAGATTACTCAAAATGCTCCAAATTTACTGGGGTAAAGTTTCCCCTCCAGGCAACGTGACTCCATTTAACGGTATGTGTCCAATGGGTCAATTCTTGCTGCCTCTATTATTATTATTATCCTTGATAATTTATGTGTGGATATGTGGTTTTGTTATGGGACACTCGCCTTTGGATCGGAAGGTCCTGGGTTCGAGACCCTCTTTGAGCGGCGCCTAATTGAGTCCTTGGAAAAAGGCTCTTTACTCACATTTTCTCACCGCGATCAGGTGTAAAATGAGTACCTGAGCTTTGTCTCTGTCGGAAAAATTGTAAAATCGCCTAATAGGCGTTATGTATCGTTCTATGTGTTAAGTGTTGCTGTTGGCTAGGGATACCTTGTAAAGCGCCTTGAGCACGTTTTGTGGATATTGCTCTGTAAAAAAAAGCTCAAGTTAAATTGCTTTTTTTCGAGGATGTGGCATTTGTCTCGAATACGACCATTTAGATTTTGATGACAATAAAAAAAAGACAAACCAAAAACAAATAATAAATAAATAAAATAAAATTAACCACCCCCCCCCCCAAAAAAAAAAAAAAAACCAAACAAACAAAGAAAAACAACAAGAACAACAACAACAACAAAAGACAACAATAACAAAAACAACAAAGTTGATTGAGATTTCATGTTTTATTTATTTATTATTATTTTTTTTTTTTTTGTTTTTTTTTTGTTTATTTGTTTGTTTTTTTTTTTTTTGTTTGTTAACACAATGCGATATTCATTATTGTGAAAAAGGGGATCACAATAGCAAACGGTAAGATTCTCGTCTGTGAATTAAAGTGAAGAATTCACGGGTGCAAATCTCGTTGAACACAGTTGCCTCCGCCCTCCTCCTCCCCCCCCTTCCCCCCCCCCCCCCCCTACACAAACGACTTTATAGTTTTATCGTTTAATAAGTTTAAAACAAAGGTACCCTTCTTCTTCTTCTTCTTCTTACTTTTCTTCTTCTTCTTTTCTTCTTTCTTTTCTAGGTTCATGCCTGGTCAGGCTTCGATACTGCATGAATTATCTCTCTCCATTCTCCTGTCTCTTGCTTTTCAAACAGCTCTGGATGTTAGGTTGGTGAGCCTTCAGTTGGTCATGCGTGTTTTTTTTGTCTCCCGGCGCGTTACCAGGATTTTCACAACTTGCCAGGTATTCATTCTTCTTTCCTTACTATGTGTCGAAAGGATAGTTGTTGATCCGCTATAAGGCATTAGTTTCCTTTGTTGTATGTTTGTTTTAGCACTTCTCGTTCGTTTTGTGTGCTATAGAATTCTCTGCATCCTTCTCAACCACATTCAAAAGCTTCATGTTCTTTTTTGTGCATTGTAGTCAGATTTCGCATCCGTATAAAAGTGGCCACACGTAGCACTTCAGACTCGAATCTAATCCCGAAGACATTGTTTGTTTTTCAAATGTTTCCCAGTCCATGAAGGCTTTTGCTGAGTATTCTTGCTCGTATGTCTCGTTCATCTCCATCTGTGTCATTTTGAACCTAGTATTAAACTTTACTGGTAAGTTGCTCGCCGTGATCGTTATTTGCAGTGTTGTTGTTTCGGTTTTCTGTTCCATGCATCCGTTGGTGATATTCACTTCCAAAGGTACCCTACATCCTTTTAAATAACATATGAAGAGTGGAAAATGATATATTTCTTTCTTTTATTGAGGGACATATAAATATTTCCGATATTTTCAAAAACAATTGAAGAGTGGTTTTCCAAAACTACCTAACTCTGTTTTTTCCATTTTGAGATAGCGAGGATTATTTCCCCTATAATTTCTCATTCGGTCTATTATTTTATCCTATTTAAACATCAAATTCACACAAATCTAAGGGAAATTCTTGTGCCATTTTATGATTAAAATAAAATTTACGTTTCAATTTACTCGTATCTCATGGATGGAAAATCTTAAAAAGTAGAAAAATCGACTTTACGAATTTTGGAATTCAATTCTCTTCAGTAACCGTAACGTTTAACCTTCCTAAGAAGATAACAAAATTTCATGGATTACCTCCCTTGTGACGAAACACTCGACTGGATACGTCAGCATAATGGTGATGGCAAAGAAAATTCGGACAACGTTCATTAGGACGTCATCACGACAGTAGTTCTCCATTAGGTCACCTGGGTCGAGAGAGATAAACATGTCGTTTTGGTAATTAAAAAAAAAAACACATTTATAAAGCGCACTATCCACTAAATGTGCTCAAAGCGCTTTACAAGGGCTCCCTGGCCAACAGTAACACTTAGCACTTGTGACGGGACATGATGCCTGTTAGGCGGTATTACAAATTTTTTTTTTGGACAGAGACATAGCTGTTAACGGTCAGGTACTCATTTTACACATGAGTACGGTGAGAGAATGTGAGTACAGAGCCTTTTCCAGGGACTCAACTATGCGTCGAGCGAGACTCGAAGACTCGAACCCAGGACCTTACGATCCGAAAGCCATTGTCAGACCACATGACCAAATAGCCGCACGGGTCATTAGAAAAGGTCGTTTGATCGTAAAAAAAAAAAAAAAAGAATCGTGTTGGAGATTAGTAGTATCCTCATATTTAACTCACTCAATCTTAACACCGACTATACATAGTATGCGCTTGGCTAAGAAGCTCATAACATTGCCATCCGGAAGTATAACGGACCAACACACAAAACTCTGTGTATCCAGTATCCATGAACATTTATAGTCTGGTTAATACAGTTTAGTAACAATTACTCATAAACGCGGATGGCAAAAAACAATAACAAAGACCTGAGTGACGTCATCTTCGAACTATCTATATCCGTAGTTTACCAGGGGTTGCTTTTGCCCCATGCCTATTTATTACATTTTTCTGAGGACAAAATTTTAGACGTGGAATCAAATCTAATGTTTTTATTTTTTTACATGTTAATGGTAGTTCAATAAAATTAGACCTCTATCTACGCTCATGCTCAATTGAGTGAGTTAAACTTCTGATTACTTTGTTGTTTGATATGTGCGGCTAAGTGGTCTAGTGGTATGACACTCGCTTTCGGATCGGAAGGTCCCGGGTTCGAGCCTCGCGCTCGGCGCATAGTTGAGTCCTTGGAAAAGGCTCTTTACTCACATTCTCTCACCGCACTCAGGTGTAAAATGAGTACCTGGCCGTTAACAGCGTTGTCTTTGTCCGAAAATTTGTAACATTGCCTAACAGGTGTTATGTCCCGTCCTACATGTTAAATGTTGCTGTTGACCAGAGACCCCTTGTAAAGCGCTTTGAGCACACTTAGTGGATTTTTTGTTAGACGTAGTATCAAAGACATGTGTTAATGGTAGTTGAATAAAACTCTACACCTCTATCTATGCACATGCTCATTAAAAAAAATTATTTTCCAATTTTGAAAAGTAGCAAAATTCTCTAGCATTGAGTGAGTTTTCAACCTCTGAGTACTCCGCTGTTTGGTATGTGAATCAATTCAAACCACGAAGGTCAAGGTCGAGTCAAGCTGTCCCATAGGATCCATTGTGATTATTATTGTTTTATTATCATTACAGAAACGCAGACGGACAAACCAAATCCATTTTTTTAGCTTGGGCGACAGAATTTATGAAGGACAACATGGAGAAGAATTAAAGAAGCTGATATACAGAGAAGTGGTAAGACCTGGAATGAGATTAAAAAGTTAGCTCAGGATAGAGAAGGATGGAAACTGTTTGTCTGTGGCCTATGTCCTGACCCAGGGTGAAAAAGGCAATGATGATGATGATGATTATCATTATTGTGGCTGACGCCAGTGGACTGGAGGCCAGTGGTCGATATTAAGCACATTTCTAGATTAATTGTTCATGGAAATGGAACCAACAATGAATGCCCAGTAGAGAGCCATGAATGAATGAAGGGGGTCCCGATAGCTCAGTTGGTAGAGCACTCGCTTCATTCACACGTAAAGGGATCGAGATCGGTCCCAGGTGCAGTCCAGATTTTTATTGTCTGACCACCCTGTCCACCCAGCAGTGAATGGGTTCGATCCCCAGTCGAGGTAAACTGATTTTTGGGATGGTTTTTTTTTTCTTCTATTTTTCTTGTTTTGTCTGGCACCTTTCATACACACTTATTCAGATCTTTAGTGAATGGGTAGCTGAGTCTGTTAGATTTGGAGGACATTACTTTCCGATAGACTAGAATCCTATCTAAAGGATAACAAGCAATTGGTATTTATTGTTCGTTTCACGCTATAGAAACCGGGATAAACTCCGGCTCCACGGGCCGAATGGCTGTGAACGACTATTTTTTGAATGCCTTGAATGGGGATATGTTGTGGTCAGAGTTTTCTGCAGTAGATTAGTGACACTGACGTACCTTCGTTAACTTATAGATAGTACGAAGATGACGTCACTTAGGTCTTTGTTATTGTTTTTTTTTGCCATCCGCGTTTATGAGTAATACTCACTGAACTGTATTAACCCGACTATAAACGTTCATGCATACACACAGTTTTGTGTGTTGGTCCGTTATACTTCCGGATGGCAATGTTATGAGCTTCTTAGCCAAGCGCATACTATCTATAGCCTGACACTGACCAAAATACGTCAAAAGAAAACAAATCGTGAGGTCTATTCAATAGTTCAACCGATGGAATCACTTGTTTCTTTGAGCTCTACTAACGACTCACTAGGCGCTACACAAACCTTAAAAATGACGTCAAACTGTAAGTCTTAGAGGGTTCTATGTCAGGCTGTTAACGAAGGCTACGCACAAAAGCGGTGAATACTATATCTTTATTTGCACTGGCGTATTCTCTGAAAAATGACATATTTAAAATTTTGGCAAGAAAACTCGTCCCTCAAATATCGATCGATTAAAATCACCCTAATCTTGGTAAAAAAAAACAAACTCTCAAACCTGGCGAATTCGTAAGTCTCAGATTTTTTTTTTTTTTTTTGGGGGGGGGGGGGGGGGGGGGGGTCCAAGGTAAAGGTAGTTTTATTCGATCGATATTTGAAGGACACGTTTTTTTTTGTTGGGCCAAAATAACATTTTAAATACGGCGTATATTTGGACAGTGCCTTAGTGTAGGCGTTAATGGATTTTGTTTGACCAGTGGGGTGGATGGAACATTAAACAGTCGAGTATCTTTATCGTTCCAAGGGAAGGATGCTGGATTTTTAATTAAAGTCTTTCCCGGTCTATTTTGACCAGGTCACTTTTAGCAATTCCAATTTTATCATAATAGCCATAATATAACACAGAAACAACCAAAATACCCATATATATATATATATATATATATATATATATATATATATATATATATTATATATATAAATTGAGCTTTCATATAGCGCAATATCCACTAAAATGTGCTCAAAGCGCTTTACAAGGGGTCCCTGGTCAACAGCAACATTTAACATTGAGGGCGGGACATGACGCCTGTTAGGCGATATTACAATTTTCTGACAAAGACAACGCTGTTAACGGCCAGGTACTCATTTTTACACCTGAGTACGGTGAGAGAATGTGAGTAAAGAGCCTTTTCCAAGGACTCAACTATGCGCCGAGCGCGAGGCTCGAACCCAGGAGCTTCCGATCCGAAAGCCGGTGTCATACCACAAGACCACAAAGCCACATTTTTAAAAATTTATTTATATATATATATATATATATATATATATATATATATATATATATATATATATATATCTTGATATATAGATGTAATCTTTTATAATACTCTGAATAGTTAATTTATTGAGCACTGTCAGAACTACAGGACACTAATCAATAATATATATTACGAGAAAGAGTGAGTGAGAGAGAGATAGATAGATAGATAGATAGATAGATAGATAGATAGATAGATAGAGAAAGAAAGATATATATATATATATATATATATATATATATATATATATATATAGAGAGAGAGAGAGAGAGAGAGAGAGAGAGAGAGAGGGAGAGAAACAAAGAGAAAAAGAGAGAGAGAAAGAGAGGTAGAGAGAGAGAGAGAAAGAGAGAGAGAGGGAGAGAGAGACAGAGAGAGAGAGACAGAGAGAGAGAGAGAACGATATATTTTAAAACTATTTTTTTTCTTTCGTGAATAAATAGTGGTACCTCTTTATTTGTTGTTTAAAAAAAAAGAGAGGGAAAAAGTCTCTTTGTGTGAATGAATTCCTACATCCCAAAGGAAGGACTTCTCTATTCTCACCTTGGGTGTGTCCAGTGAACGTGGCATAACCAGCAATGGCCATCAGTATCAACATGACCATGGCAAACAACACACTGAAATGTGTGACAAACCCCCATCTCTTCTGTGTTGGATTCTCCAAGGAGGAGTGGATGAGAAATGTGTTGTGATGACACATGTACGCTGTGGAAAATAGGAAAAATAACTGGTTTAGACTAGATTATAATCTGTGTGATTGGCTGAAAATATCAGGAAAGATGCGCAAATTCCATAAATTGAGTTATGTGCGCAGTGGTGTAGATGCAGACCACATCTTTCTGATCATTTACCACTTTAATTTTCTTTCTATGTCTATTAGAACCAAAGGTATGAATTTATGTCTGAATAAAATTTGTTGCTATGGATTTTGGCTCATATCTCGAATCGAAACTGGCCGCATCTTCCCGGCTTTTCACATATTGGAAAATCAAATTAATCAAATAATAATAAAATTCCCTTTATTCATCCTATAAGGAGTTTATAGGGAAGTTTGTCTTTAAGGTCTATTCCAAGGGAAAACTGGAATAATCCAGGCGTCAGCCGCGGTGCAGCGCCCCAAACAGAGCTAGGCCAAGATGAAATGCTCAATGCCACATGGCGCAGCGGGTATTCGAACTTGGTTCCTTTAGGGTTTCGAAGCAAAGACCGTACTGTTGCGACGCGCTGTCCCACGTGCAAAACAACGAATGAAATAAATTTTCATTCCTTGCTATTTGCGGCTATGAGGTCTTGCGGAACTACACTCGTCTAGGGATGCTGTAGTAGTGTGGAACTCCGATGGCCGAGGCCTTTCAGGCACCTGATTGGATCTCATTTCGTCACATCAGGGCGGGCTGTGTGGTGTCTGGGGTCCCTCAACAGAGAGGGTGTAAGAAAGTCCAAAACGCCAAGCCAGCGGGTCGTAAAAGGCGATTAATGGTGTGTGATTCCCCCATCTTTGAGTCACCTGGTCCTCCAGGTTGGGGGTTGTCGAAGGGTTAACACGCCTTTCCGTTAAACTCAAATTGTTACAGAAACACAGGCGGACTAATCAAATCCCCTTTTTAGCTTGGGCTTAGGCGACCGAAAAGTTTCTGCAATTACAGAATTTATGAAGGACAACAGACAAAGCAGAAGAATTAAAGAAGTTGATATATAGAGAAGTGATAAGACATGGAACGAGATACAAAAGTTAGCTCAGGATAGAGAAGGATGGAAACTATTTGTCTGTGGCCTATACCCCGACCCAGGGTGGAAAAGGAAATGATGATGATGATGATGATGATGATGATGATGATGATGATGATGATGATGATGATGATGATGATGATGATGATGATGATGATGATGATGATGATGATATGCGGGATGGTCGAATGACGGTCAACCGGAATTACTCCTTTGTCCCGATATACCTCAAGCACCCCCCCCCCCTCCACTAACGACAAGGTAGGTGATCCATGAAGACTGGTTGTGTCTGCCGCACCCATAAACTGAACGTCCTATTCGGGGACCAGCTTCTCCCATACGTGCAGAATCCGAAATACCTGGGGGGGGGGGGGGGGAGGATGCTGGACCGCTGCCTTACTTATCGAGTGCATCTCAAAGGAGTTGCCCGGAAGATAGAGAAACGCAACAGTCTTCTGAGGAAGCTGGCGGGATCAATTTGGGGTGCTAATCAAGTGCTACTGAGGACGCCCGCCCTTGGCACTATGCTATTTCACCGTGGAGTATTGCGCTCCAGTGTGGGGTAGAAGCAGGAACGTTAAGAAGGTAGATGTGAATAGTCCATGCACATAATGTCGGGAACGATTTTTCCACCAGCAAGAGGAGACATTGAATGGCAGCCATTCAGTTTCGGTCGAGAACCTGCTTAACAGAACGCTCACTACATCAGTGGGGACTTACCACCTGTCCAATATGTACCCGTTGCGGTCCTGAGCACGAAACCGCAAAGCAGCTAGTAGCACGGTGAACAACAACTACAATAACAACTACAACGACAACAACATCACCAACAAAAACATCAACAACACCAAAATCAATAACAACATCAACAAAAGCATCAACAACACTAAAATCAACAACAACAACAACAACAACAACAACAATAAGAACAACATTAACACTACAACAAAAACAACAATGACAAAGACAACAACGACAATAACTTCATCAACAACAACAATAAAAACAACAACAGCAACAACAACAACACCACAACCACCAACAACAACAACAACACCACCACCACCACCACCAACAAGAACAACAACAACACCACCACCACCACCACCAACAACAACAACAACAACAACAACAACAACAACAACACCACCACCACCACCACCACCACCAACAACAACACCACCACCACCACCAACAACAACAACAACAACACCACCAACACCAACAACAACAACAACAACACCACCACCACTACCACCACCACCACCACCACCAACAACAACAACAACAACACCACCAGCACTAACAACAACAACAACAACAACAACACCACCACCACCACCACCAACAACAACAACAACACAACATCCACCAACAACAAGAATAACACCACCAACAACAGCAATAACACCACCACCACCACCAACAACAACAACAACAACACCAAACTATGATGGACCTACCAAACGCCATGATCGCCATCGCTTGGGTGACGTTGTAGTTGGCAAATTGCCAGGCGTTCTCCGTGGGGGATCTGGATGGGAGAGAGAGATGGAAAGGTGATAACATGTGGTGACTGATGGATTGGGGGGAAATAAATTTGTCCTTCAGAGCCATAAGGCATTTGGAGCCGGAGTTTATCCCGGTTTCTATAGCGTGAAATTGATAATAGCAATAGCTTGTTACCCTTTGATAGGACGATAGTTCATCTAAAAGTACTTTCCGCCAGATCTAACAGACCCAGCTACCTATACGCTGCCGGGTAGACATGGGAGCCATAAAAAAATCTCGACTGCACTTGGGATCGATCTTGGGTCCCTTTGAGTGTAAAGCGAGTATTCTACCAACTGAGCAATCGGGACCGCCGTGGTAGATTGATGGAACAGAAGGAATGAAAATTACGTCACTCAGCTCTTTGTTATTGATATTAAACAGCCACTTTGGTGATTAGCTCTCATTAAATTGTTTCAATCAGACGATAAACGTTCCTGATTACACATAGTTTTGTGTGTTGGTTCGTTATATTAGGTTGGCGGATGTTGTGATTATTTTACCTGAACACATAGCATCCATAGACGAAATATTAAACACATTTTTCTTTCACAGTTGATGAGTTGAATCTGATGACGGTTGAATGAGAAAATGGAGTATGGGAAATGGAAGAACGTAGTGGCGTGGTAGGGGAACGAGATGGCACTAGTAGTTGTCGCAACGACTGCAGCAGCAATAGCAGCACAAGAGAAGGAGGAGGAGGAGGAGGTAGAGAAGAAAAAGAAGAACAAGAAGATGACGATGATGATGATGATGATGATGATGATGATGATGATGATGATGATGATGATGATGATGATGATGATAAAGAAGAAGAAGAAGAAGAAGAAGAAGAAGAAGAAGAAGAAGAAGAAGAAGAAGAAGAAGAAGAAGAAGAAGAAGAAGAAGAAGAAGAAGAAGAAGAAAGAGGAGGAGGACGAGGAGGAAGAGGAAAAGTAGACGGAATATTAAGAGGAAAAGAAGGGGGTAAGGATAAAGTTAATGATGATGATGATGATGATGATGATGATGATGATGATGATGATGATGATGATGATGATGATGATGATGATGATGATGATAATGATGATAAGGAGATGGTGGAAGATGATTACCAGAGAGAAAGGAGTAATTTGATGGTAAAGATAGAGAGTTGTTTTCAGGTCAAAACATGTGAAAGCTTTTATCTTTGACGTCAGTGACAAAATATCGAACGGCTTCCGGCCGACCCTTTGTTCTATCGCCCTTGACTAGAATGAAATGAACACTCAAGGGGGATGGACTAGCGTTAGAAATCCCACGCGCACAGATTTGAACGTGATGGAGTAGTTAAACCCCCCTTTCCACCCCCCCACCTTCCCCTCTCCCAAAAAAAAAAACAAAACAACCCAAAACAAACAAATAAGAGACAAAAAAAAAAAAAAACAAAAAAAACAAAACAAAAAAAAAAAAAAAAACAAACTTCAGCATTTAAATAGCGCAATACCCAATAAACGTGCTCAAAGCGCTTTACACGGGGTCCTTAGCCAACAGTAAAACACTTTACATGTAGATCGAGACTGTTAGACGTTATTACATTTTTTTTTTACCCTACAGAGACAAGGCTGTTAAGGGCCACGTTCTCATTTTACACCCGAGTAAAGAGCCTTTTCCAAAGACTCAACTAACTCTTGTGCGGCTATGTGGTCTAGTGGTATGACACTCGCTTTCGGAATGGAAGGTCCTGGGTTCGAGCCTCGCGCTCGGCGCATAGTTGAGTCCTTGGAAAAGGCTCTTTACTCACATTCTCTCACCGTACTCAGGTGTAAAATGAGTATCTGGCCGTTAACAGCGTTGTCTTTGTCCGAAAAATTGTATTATCGCCTAACATGCGTCATGTCCCGTCCTACATGTTAAGTGTTGCTGTTGGCCAGGGACCCCTTGTAAAGCGCTTTGAGCACATTTAGTGGATATTGCGCTATATAAAGCTCAATTATTCAATTATATGCAGTACTCAGAGTGGGACTCGAACCCAGGACCTTTCGATCCTAAGATCACACCATTATGGCTATCGCGTTGCATTTTTTGCTTATTTGTGGATGATAGGATGAGAGATTGCAAACTTTTTATGATAGTGTGAGCTTGGCTAAAAAAACCCTCACAACATTGTCATCCGGATCAACACACAAAACAATGTGTAAGCTTGAACGTTTATAGTCGGGTTAATACAGTTTGGTGAGAATTACTCATAAACGCGGATGGCAAAAAGCAATGAGAAAGACCCGAGTGACGCAAACTTCGTTCTATTTATAGTCTGGTTAATACACCGTTTAGTGAGAATTACTCATAAACATGGATGGCAAAATTAAAAAAAAACAATAACAAAGACCTGAGTGATGTCATATTCTTTCTATCGGTACAGACAATCTTTTTATGACTCTAAAATCAAACTGCATTGACACTTTCGTGAATAGATTAAGGAAGGCCACAATTGGATTCAGTAGTCTGATGTCACGCCGCCAGGCAACGGTGGCCATCTTGGTTCTAAACAAAGAAAATCATTACTTTTTATTTTTTATGCTGGCTAGAACTTTTCATTCCCTTATCATATGCCTTTTGATCAGAATGTGTAAAACTCAAAACATGATCAAATTTATGTTTTTTTTCCCCCCCTGGATACGCTTTAATGCTCGTCGGAGAAATATTTCATACGGGCGTCCGCCATTGTTCCGATAGTTTAGAGCCAGTGTTACTAAGTTACCATACGTCATTAGGAAGGAAGTGACGTCACGACTGTTGAATCCTATTTTGAAGGAAATATTAACTATTGTGTACATTAGTGTTAACAAAAAACAAAAACAAAAAAACAACAGACAAAAAAAAAACAAAACAATCCAGCCAACCCCCCCAACCCCCCCCCCCCCCCCCCCCCACACACACACCTCCAACACACCCCCAAACAACAAAGAGGGACCCCCCTCCTCCCCAAGCAAAATAATAAAAACAAAACCAAAAAGAAAAACAAAAGAAAAAAAAAACAAAAAAAAAAAAAAACAAACAAAACAAAAACAAACAACAACTGTAAATTTTCAACGGGAATAAAAGAAGATAAGAAAATAACAAAGACGTTGTGTGTTTGTGTATGTGTGTGTGTGTGTGTGTGTGTGTCTGTGTGTGTGTGTTTGATTGTTTGTTTGTTTGTAAATGTGCGTGTGTGCGAGTGCCCTTCTGTTTGTAATAAAGTGAGAGATTTTAGGGAGAAAGAGAGAGAGAGAGAGAGAGAGAGAGAGAGAGAGAGAGAGAGAGGGGGGGGGGAGAGCAATGATAATATCAATGATGCTGATAATGACATATTTAGCACATTTGATTGATATCAAACTTGAGCTTTTATATAGCGCAATATCCACTAAACGTGCTCAAAGCGCTTTACAAGGGGTCCCTGGCCAACAGCAACACATAACATGTAGGACGAGACATGACGCCTGTCAGGCGATATTACAAATTTTTGGGACAGACAACGCTGTTAACGGCCAGGTACTCATTTTACACCTGAGTACGGTGAGAGAATGTGAGTAAAGAGCCTTCTCCAAGGACTCAACTATGCGCCGAGCGAGGCTCGAACCCAGGACCTTCCGATCCGAAAGTGAGTGTCATACCACTTGACCACATAGCCGCACTACCCTCGTAATTATCCTTGAGGTATTCAATTGTCACAATTTGCTGCCCACTCATTTTTTTTTAGGCATTCCATTAACACAAACAGATAAAAAAGAACACATCAACAACAGACTTTTCAGAATTTGGACAGATATCTTGTCTTATAATAAATAAAATGTGACCCTTCGCCTCAAAACGGTATTATGTCGGGTTGGTTAAAATGTTGATAATGGAATTTATAGTCAGAAATATCAGACTTGTGTTGAGTTTGTATGTTTTATTGAAGAGAATGGATACTATATTTTAGGGTGCTAATGCCAACAATTTATATTTTGGACCAGTTTAACGTTTAATTCGGCTTTTAAGCATTTGATTCGTTCCGACATAATACCGTTTTGAGGCGATGGGTCACCAATAATAAATAAATAAAATTCCCTTTATTCATCCCATAGGGTAATTTTGTATCTAGGGTCTATTCTAAGGGAAGACTTGAATAATCCAGGCGTCGCCGCAGTGCAGCGCCGCAAATTGAGCTAGAGCGAGATGACATGCTCAAGGCCACACAGCACAGGGGCGGATGATCGAACTCAGCAAAGACCTTATCGGTGAGCCTTTGTATGGTGCAATATCCACTAAACGTGCTCAAGGCACTTTACAAGGAGTCCCTGGTCAATAGCAACACTTAACAAGTAGAACGAGACATAACGGCTATAAGGCGATATTACACGTTTTATTTTCCGACAGAGACAACGCTGTTAATGGTCAGGTACTCATTTTACACCTGAGTACGGTTAGAGAATGTGAGTAAAAAGCCTTTTTCAATGTCTCAACAATGCGCCGAACGAGGCTCGAACCCAGGACTTTTCGATCCGACAGCGAGTGTCATACCGCAAGACCAAATAGTCGAAGTTACCGATCGATTAACAATACCCTAATCTGGTCAAAATATCTCAAACTTGGGACTTCTCTGACCAAAATTCTAAAAAAATGTTTCTTTTAATTTACAGTATGGCAGATTTACCAGACAAGGTCGATGAGACACTTCAACCAGTTAACTGTCGTACTCTGTAAAAACGCGTATTTATAAAATTTGGCCAGAAAAACCCGTCCTTCAAATATCGATCGATTTAAATGACCCTCATCTTGGAAAAAAACTCTCAAATTGGGATTTCATAAATCTTCCTTAAAGTCCCAGGTTTGAGAGTTTTATACTAAGATGAGGGTCATTTAAATCGATCGATTTTGGAGGATGAGTTTTCTGGCCAAATTTTTAAATACTTGTTTTTCGAAAGTACGAAAGATAACTTGTTAATATCCTGTGGCTTCAATTCGACAACACGCCTCTATAAGTCTTCATTTGTATTAAAATGAAATGAAATAGATTACGTATTTTTACCTGATCTGTGGCACACTGACAAAACGTCCTATTATAGATAGTATGCGCTTGGCAAAGATTGGCAAAGAAGATCATAACATTGCCATCCGGAAGTATAACACACAAAACTGTATGTATCCATGAACGTTTATAGTGGGGTTAATACAGTTCAGTGAGCATTACTCATAAACGCGGATGGCAAAAAACAATAACAAAGACCTGAGTGACGTCATCTTCGAACTATCTATAGATAGTATGCAGATGACGTCACTCAGGCCTTTGTTATTGTTTTTGCCATCCGCGTTTGTGAGTTGTTCTCACTAAACTGTATTAACCAGACTCTAAAAGTTCATAGTTACACAAAGTTTGTGTGTTGGTCCGTTATACTTCCGGATGGCAATGTTGTGAACTCCTTGGCCAAGCGCATTCTATCTATATATTTGGGTCGAAATTGATCAAATCATAGATTTACAAGTTGAGATAAAGTCGGCAACGTACAAAGTAAATACGGCTATGTGATTTTGTGGTATGACGCTCACTTGCTTTCATAGTTTTGACTATTGATGCTGTGAGCTTATGTAATTTACTCACAACATTCCGCCAGCCGGATATAACGCACCAACATACAAAACTATGTGTAATCTTAAACGTTTATAGTCTGGTTGTTACAATTTCATGAGAACTACTCACAAAAATGGCAGGCTAAAAACAATAACAAAGAGCTGAGTGGCGTCAACTTCGTTTTATCTATACATTCAATTTTAAACATCACAACGATTTCAACATAAAACCGTTTTGAGAGCATGGGTCACATATCTCTAAGACGGTTCGGGGAAGTCGTTTGAAATTAAATCATATTTTAAAGAGAAAAAAAAATCGTCAAAACTTTTTTAAAAGCGTATGTTCAAAGCACGTAGTTTGTGTTGTGCGACAACAAATTTGGCGAGGTTTTCATTTGATCCGATTTGTATCAGTTATTGATCCTTCCTTTTTAAAAAAGGATGCAAAAAGTGGGACAGTGAGGCTCGGCGATATGGTCTTTTTTCTTGGTACCCGAAAAGTACCGAGTTCGAATAGATAGTTCGAAGATGACGTCACTCTGGTCTTTGTTAATGTTTTTCGCCATCCGCGTTTTTGAGTAGTTCTCACTAAACTGTATTAACCAGGCTATAAACGTTCATGGTTACACACAGTTTTGTGTGTTGGCCAGTTATACTTCCGGATGGCAATGTTGTGAACTTCTAAGCCAAGCGCATACTATCTATACCCGTCTCGCTGTGTGGTCTTGAGCAAGTCACCTCGCCCTAGCTCACTTTGCGGCGCTGCACTGCGGGCTGACGCATGGTTTATTCCAGTCTTCCTTTGGAATAGACCCTGACGAAAAAAATCCCCCTATGTGATGAAGAAAGGGAATTTAATTTTTAAAAATTTAATTTTATTCAATCTATCCATATGTTGAAGGCAATACATCCGTCAAAAGTGAAATAAATCGTTTCGTCAAAGCACAAAGCAACGTTTGTGTTGTTCAACAACAGATTTTGCGAGATACTGATTTGATCCGATTTGTGTGTATCAGTTATTAATCCGCTCTAACAAAAGGATCCACAGCTTAATCTCTCGCCACAATCCATACATAATATTTGGTTGGCGCCCACATGAGTACAATGAGATTAATGCCCTCCCGTAAAAAAAAAAAAAAACCAAAAAAAAAAAAAAAAAAAAAAAAACCCAAAAACCTAGAACATTTATAAAGGGCAATATCCACTACACGTACCAAAGAGGTTTACAAGGGGTCCCTGACCGTAGCCATCATAAACTTATAGCCCAACACTGACCAAAAATGACGTCAAAAGACAAGTCTTTGACCACAAAAGAAAACAAATCGTGAGTTGTATTCAATAGTTCAACCAATGGAATCACTTGTTTCCTTGAACACTACCAAAGACACTCACTAAGAGGTGCAAAAACCCAAGAATGACATCAAAAGACAAGTATTTGTGGATCCAAGTGTCAGGCTATAAGTTAACGATGGTTACGCCCTGACCAACAGCAACATGTAACATATAAAACGAGACATGACGCCTGTTCCGCGAAATTACATTTTTTCCCCCGAGAGACAACGCTGTTAATGGCCAGGTACTCATTTTACACCCGAGTATCTGAGTAAGAGAATGTCAGTAAAGAGCCTTTTCCAAGGACTCAACTATGCGTCGAGCGAGGCTCGAACCCAAGACTTTCTGATCTGAAAGCGAGTATCATACCTCAAGACCACATAAAGCCCCTCTGTAGAAACAAAAAAAAAATCATGCTTGTTGCTGTTTCATATCATGAGAACTGACTTGGCCCATAGCTTTCGTAAAAACTATAGCCTGACACTGACCGTAGCCATCGTAAAAATATATAACCTGACACTGACCGTAGCCATCGTAAAAATATATAACCTGACACTGACCGTAGCCATCGTAAAAATATATAACCTGACACTGACCGTAGCCATCGTAAAAATATATAACCCGACACTGACCGTAGCCATCGTAAAAATATATAACCTGACACTGACCGTCGCCATCGTAAAAATATATAACCTGACACTGACCGTAGCCATCGTAAAAATATATAACCTGACACTGACCGTAGCCATCGTAAAAATATATAACCTGACACTGACCGTAGCCATCGTAAAAATATATAACCTGACGCTGACCAAAAAATGACGTCAAAAGACTGGTCTTTGTTTACAAAAAAAAAAACAAACAAAAAACAAAACAAAACAAAAACAAATCCTGAGTTGTATTCAATAGTTTAACTAATGGGATCTTTGTTTCCATGAGCTCTACTAACGATAACTCACTAAGTGGTGCACTTACATAGAAATAAAAAAACAAAAACAAGTCAGTGTCAGGCTATAGATAGTATGCGCTTGGCTAAGAAGCTCACAACATTGCCATCCGGAAGTATAGCGGACCAACACACAAAACTGCGTGTATCCATGAACGTTTATAGTCGGATAAATACAGTTCAGTGAGCATTACTCATAAACGTGGATGGCAAAAAACAATAACAAAGACCTGAGTGACGTCATCTTCGAACTATCTATAGATAGAATGCGCTTGGCCAAGGAGTTCACAACATTGCCATCCGGAAGTATAACGGACCAACACACAAACTCTGTGTAACCATGAACTTTTATAGTCTGGTTAATACAGTTTAGTGAGAACAACTCACAAACGCGGATGGCAAAAACAAAAACAAAGGCCTGAGTGACGTCATCTGCATACTATCTATAAGTTAACGATGTCTATGCTTGGCCCGCATAATTAGTCAATAGTTGTAAAAACCGTTGTTACAGTTACAATAATGACACGATGACTGTGT
>NC_088361.1:15237992-15297992 GCF_034508935.2 Berghia stephanieae | reverse complement strand
AGTGCAAGAAATCTTCTATTCTTTGTTTAGTTTTATCAGATTGAAAGACACGTATACATATATTTCAATGCTACCTCTTGCTGTCAGTCTTGTTTAACTCAAATTTATTGCTTGGCAGAGTGACGTTGCAGAAATGTTTGTGTAAACTTGTAAAATTGTTTCTCATTAATGGTGAGGGAGAACAAACGTAGTCATCGTTGACTTATAGATAGTTCTTAGTTGACGTCACTCAGGTCTTTGTTATTGTTTTTTGCCATCCGCGTTTATGAGTAATGCTCACTAAACTGTATTAACCTGACTATAAACGTCCATGGATACGCACAGTTTTGTGTGTTGGTCCGTTATACTTCCGGATGGCAATGTTATGAGCTTCTTAGCCAAGCGCAGACTATCTATAGCCTGACACTAGAACCATCTAGGACTTATAGTTTGACGTCATATTCATTCTAGGTTTTTGCACCGTCTATGGAGATGTCGTTAGAGTAGTGCTCAAGGAAACACGTGATTCCATTGGTTAAACTATTGAATACAACTCACGAATCGTTTTCTTTTGTGGCCAAAAACTTGTTTTTTTTGACGTCATTTTTTTGGTCAACGTCAGGCTGTAAGTTTACGATAGCTACGGCACTTTCCCTCTTAATGCAGACAAATAGAATGAGAAACTATTCGATGAAAACCGTTATCCCGCTGATGACAATTTACTCTCCCTTATTCTAACGTGTGTATATATCAACTTGAGATTTTATATAGCAACAACTTGAGCTTTTATATAGCGCAATATCCACTAAACGTGCTCAAAGCGCTTTACAGGGGGTCCCTGGCCAACAGCAACACATAACATATAGAACGTGACATGACGCCTGTTAGGCGATACTACAAATTTTTGTTTGGACAAAGACAACGCTGTTAACGGCCAGGTATTCGTTTTACACCTGATTACGGTGAGTGCATGTGAGTAAAAAGCCTTCTCCAAGGACTCAACTTTGCGCCGAACGCGAGGCTCGAACCCACGACCTTCCGATCCGAAAGCGAGTGTCATACCACTAGACCACCTAGCCGCACAATATCGACCATCAGGAGTAGATTAAAATGTGACACCAAATATTTTGACAAATCAAATCAAATAAATAAATAAATAATAAATAAATAAATACAAAAATCAAACAAAATAACCAGTAAACTGCCTTACTCCAGAAAAAAACAGATATTTAAAAGTTTGCCGCCCCCCCCCCCCCCCCCCCCCCCCGCCCCCCCCCCCAAAAAAAAAAAGAAAGAAAAACATAAACAAACAAACAAGACAACAACCAAAAAAACCCCAAAACAACTCGTCTTTAAAATATATCGTTCGATTTAAATAACCCTCATCTTGACAAAAACTCTCAAACCTGGGACTTCGTGAAGTCTTGATTAAAGGTCCCAGGTTTGAAAGTTGTTGGATTGTTTTTGTTTGTTTTGTTTTTCAATATGAGGTTAGATCTAGTTTAAATCGATCGATTTTTAAAGGAAGAGTTTTCTGACCAAATCTTTAAACACCTGTCTTGCCAGAGTACGGCAGTCGTTAACTAGTTAAATACGAAATGCATAAAGTATTTTTTAAAATGTGGTGATCGATCTGAAAGTGCTACAGGTGAATATGTTACCAATCGCCTCGAAACAGTGTTATGTGGGATTAAATCAATAAATGACAAGAGAGTGGTTTGAAATTAAAATGACAAAAAATTGTGACATTTTACGTGTAGTTATAATAATGATAATAATAATGATAATAATAATAATAATAATAATAATAATAATAATAATAATAATAATAATAATAATAATAATAATAATAATAATAATAATAATAATAGATCTTTATTGTCCATAAATATGGCAATTTGTCATTTAGTTACACTTGTTATAACGTTATATGATAACTATAACATTGAACAGATATTTCACTCCTACTTATTCTCCTCTCTCTCTCTCTCTCTCTCTCTCTCTCTCTCTCTCTTTCTCTCTCTCTCTCTCTCTTTCTATCTCTCTCTCTCTTCCTCTCTTTCTTTCACGCGTGCGATATACACAACATGTAAAAACAACTGTGCACCCACTGTACTCCTTCAGAGCCATAAGGTCCATGAAGCCGGAGTTTATCCCGGTTTCTATAGCGTGAAACGGGCAATAGCAATTGCTTGTTATCCTTTGGATAGGACGCTAGTCTATCCCCCCAATGTACTTTCCGCCAAATCAAACAGACCCAGCTACCTATTCATTCACTGCTGGATAGACTGGGGGGAGAGGGGTCAGGAAAAAATCTCGATTGCACCCGGGATCGATCTCAGTCCCTTTGCGTGTGAAGCGAGTGCTCTACCAACTGAGCTATCGGGACCCACTAGGGAGGGTTACGGGTTATAGAAATCTTAACAACACCCGGACTCAATACAGGACTCTGTGCTTGTACAGCAAGTGCTTTAATAAATCGAGCTTTTATATAGAGCAATATCCACTAAATGTGCTCAAAGCGCTTTACAAGGGGCCCCTGACTAACAGCAACACGTAACATATATAGCGAGACATGGCACTTGTTAAGTGAGATTACCATTTTTCCCCCGACAAAGACAACGCTGTTGACGGCCAGGTACTCATTATACACCTGAGTACGGTGAGAGAATTTGAGTAATGAGCCTTTTCAAAGGACTCAACTATGCGCCGAGAAAGGCTCGAACCCCAGGACCTTCCGATCCGAAAGCGAGTGTCATAGCACAAGACCACATAGCCGTAAATTGATACATTGCATGCTTTACCAACTGAACCACCGAGACCTTTCATGAGATAATGATATCTTCTCTTGGTATTCCCACCAGTTATAGCTTGGGATCAACGTGTACATATATGCAGGTCTTACATCTGAACCCATTTATGGGCCTAATTTAACCTTGTTATAATGGACAATATTTTGCGTAATTTTTTAAAGATTTCCATTACAACAATGCGCCCATAAGGAATTGGGCTACCAGGCCTGCAAATAAGTGCACTTTGCTTTAGACACACCTATAGATAGTATGCAGATGACGTCACTCAGGCCTTTGTTATTGTTTTTGCCATCCGCGTTTGTGAGTTGTTCTCACTAAACTGTATTAACCAGACTATAAACGTCCATGGATACGCACAGTTTTGTGTGTTGGTCCGTTATACTTCCGGATGGCAATGTTATGAGCTTCTTAGCCAAGCGCAGACTATCTATAGCCTGACACTATTCTCTATTGTCTTCTGGCACTTTTCTACTCACTTCATATCTTGTTGTTACCAACATAAGTGCCTGCTCCACTCGCTTTTCTGAATTAAAAATTCACCCCATACACCGGAGCATACTCAATGTCTCAATCGTTTCTATGTTATATGTTTGTGTTGAGAATGTTGGCTGTTAAGCTTAACTGCTGGTCAAAATACTTCGCGATGGTGGTGGGCGAACGAATCGGCGGTCCCAGAAGTGGGTTAGAGAGGGATCTAGAAATGACTTGGGTTTGAAACGAATATTTTTGTGTTCGTGGATAGCTCACACGGTAGAGCCACGCTCTCACCTGCCAGGCGGAGTTGTCGTACCAATAAGGTCGCAGGTTCAAACCCCACCACCGCCGCGAAAAATTTTTATTCTCTATTGTCTTCTGGCACTTTTCTACTCACTTCATATCTTGTTGTTACCAACATAAGTGCCTGCTCCACTCGCTTTTCTGAATTAAAAATTCACCCCATACACCGGAGCATACTCAATGTCTCAATCGTTTCTATGTTATATGTTTGTGTTGAGAATGTTGGCTGTTAAGCTTAACTGCTGGTCAAAATACTTCGCGATGGTGGTGGGCGAACGAATCGGCGGTCCCAGAAGTGGGTTAGAGAGGGATCTAGAAATGACTTGGGTTTGAAACGAATATTTTTGTGTTCGTGGATAGCTCACACGGTAGAGCCACGCTCTCACCTGCCAGGCGGAGTTGTCGTACCAATAAGGTCGCAGGTTCAAACCCCACCACCGCCGCGAAAAATTTTTATTCTCTATTGTCTTCTGGCACTTTTCTACTCACTTCATATCTTGTTGTTACCAACATAAGTGCCTGCTCCACTCGCTTTTCTGAATTAAAAATTCACCCCATACACCGGAGCATACTCAATGTCTCAATCGTTTCTATGTTATATGTTTGTGTTGAGAATGTTGGCTGTTAAGCTTAACTGCTGGTCAAAATACTTCGCGATGGTGGTGGGCGAACGAATCGGCGGTCCCAGAAGTGGGTTAGAGAGGGATCTAGAAATGACTTGGGTTTGAAACGAATATTTTTGTGTTCGTGGATAGCTCACACGGTAGAGCCACGCTCTCACCTGCCAGGCGGAGTTGTCGTACCAATAAGGTCGCAGGTTCAAACCCCACCACCGCCGCGAAAAATTTTTATTCTCTATTGTCTTCTGGCACTTTTCTACTCACTTCATATCTTGTTGTTACCAACATAAGTGCCTGCTCCACTCGCTTTTCTGAATTAAAAATTCACCCCATACACCGGAGCATACTCAATGTCTCAATCGTTTCTATGTTATATGTTTGTGTTGAGAATGTTGGCTGTTAAGCTTAACTGCTGGTCAAAATACTTCGCGATGGTGGTGGGCGAACGAATCGGCGGTCCCAGAAGTGGGTTAGAGAGGGATCTAGAAATGACTTGGGTTTGAAACGAATATTTTTGTGTTCGTGGATAGCTCACACGGTAGAGCCACGCTCTCACCTGCCAGGCGGAGTTGTCGTACCAATAAGGTCGCAGGTTCAAACCCCACCACCGCCGCGAAAAATTTTTATTCTCTATTGTCTTCTGGCACTTTTCTACTCACTTCATATCTTGTTGTTACCAACATAAGTGCCTGCTCCACTCGCTTTTCTGAATTAAAAATTCACCCCATACACCGGAGCATACTCAATGTCTCAATCGTTTCTATGTTATATGTTTGTGTTGAGAATGTTGGCTGTTAAGCTTAACTGCTGGTCAAAATACTTCGCGATGGTGGTGGGCGAACGAATCGGCGGTCCCAGAAGTGGGTTAGAGAGGGATCTAGAAATGACTTGGGTTTGAAACGAATATTTTTGTGTTCGTGGATAGCTCACACGGTAGAGCCACGCTCTCACCTGCCAGGCGGAGTTGTCGTACCAATAAGGTCGCAGGTTCAAACCCCACCACCGCCGCGAAAAATTTTTATTCTCTATTGTCTTCTGGCACTTTTCTACTCACTTCATATCTTGTTATTAACCAGACTATAAACGTTCATGGTTACACAGAGTTTGTGTGTTGGTCCGTTATACTTCCGGATGGCAATGTTGTGAACTCCTTGGCCAAGCGCATTCTATCTATAGATAGTATGACGTTGACGTCACTCAGGTCTTTGTTATTGTTTTTTTTTGCCATCCACGTTTATTAGTAATTCTCACTAAACTGCATTAGTCAGATTATAAACGTTCAAGGTTACACATAGTTTTGTGTGTTGGTCCGTTATACTTCGGATGGTAATATTGTGAGCTTCTTAGCCAAGCGCATACTATCTATATAGTATTGATTATTTTGCAATGAGGAAAAATTAAAATTAAAAAATAGAAAAAAATCTAAGATTAAAAATAGAATTGAAAACATGCTCATGCAATTATGGCAAAATATTAGAAAAAACTCAAACTGACAATGCGTTTAATAAATTAATTTTGAATGCATCACAAAGTAGAAAAACGTGAATATATGCCCTGGCTGAAAGTTCGATTGTTTGAAGTAACAAAATTAAAATTAAAAATAAAAATCCCGCGGTAAATTTGACTTTGAATTTCTCTTGGGACACAATCGCACGTTCGAAGTTGACGGCCATCACCTTTATTCTACCAATTTATTGTTAGGAGGTCAAGAGTGACCGATCTTACCAACAACGGGGCAAAAACCAGTGAAGTTTCATCATTGGACATCACATGCGTTACATATGGGGAGAGTGTGTCAAGTTAATTATATGATTATTATAAGCTAAATGGGTGAAATTGATGAATTGTATACGTTTTGATATGGTGGGATTGGTGAATTGTATACGTTTTGATATGGGTGGGATTGGTGAATTGTATACGTTTTGATATGGGTGGGATTGGTGAATTGTATACGTTTTGATATGGGTGGGATTGGTGAATTGTATACGTTTTGATATGGGTGGGATTGGTGAATTGTATACGTTTTGATATGGGTGGGATTGGTGAATTGTATACGTTTTGATATGGGTGGGATTGGTGAATTGTATACGTTTTGATATGGGTGGGATTGGTGAATTGTATACGTTTTGATATGGGTGGGATTGGTGAATTGTATACGTTTTGATATGGGTGGGATTGGTGAATTGTATACGTTTTGATATGGGTGGGATTGGTGAATTGTATACGTTTTGATATGGGTGGGATTGGTGAATTGTATACGTTTTGATATGGTGGGATTGGTGAATTGTATACGTTTTGATATGGGTGGGATTGGTGAATTGTATACGTTTTGATATGGGTGGGATTGGTGAATTGTATACGTTTTGATATGGGTGGGATTGATAGATTGTATACGTTTTGATATGGGTGGGATTGATGAATTGTATACGTTTTGATATAGGTGGGATTGATGAATTGTATACGTTTTGATATGGGTGGGATTGATGAATTGTATACGTTTTGATATGGGTGGATTGATGAATTGTGTACGTTTTGATATGGGTGTATTGATGAATTGTATACGTTTTGATATGGGTGTATTGATGAATTGTGTACGTTTTGATATGGGTGTATTGATGAATTGTATACGTTTTGATATGGGTATATATATGGATATATATATATATGAGTGTTGGTAGGTACGAAAGTGCTCGATAATGATGGTTAGAGCTAATATAAAATACAAATTGTCACTCACATTTTAAGGATTACGCCGACTGAGGACGTGTAAAGAGACACAGAAACGAACGTCTCGGCCACAAATAATGTCAGTGACGATTTTTATTCTATATATATATATATATATATTTATATATATATATATATATATATATATATATATATATATATATATACACATACACATACAATATTTTTAGAGTTTTAAACTGTATATATGCATGCGTCATATTCCTTGTTCTTATGTCCTTAAGCGATTTACGTTTTACGGCGCGTACGACACATTTAGCTCCTATCAGCGCCAGTTCATATTCCTGATTACTAGGACATTGATTCGGTCAATCAACAAAATATTTATAAAAATCTTCGAAAATAATTAATAAAAAGGAAAAGAAATGAAGGACAAAATTCTCATCTCTGACATCTACAGGTTTTGCAAGAAATGGAGCTGTAAAACCAATCACTTGCGTCACACATACTTGGGCCTTTTATATAGCACAATATCCACTAAACATGCTCACAACGCTTTACAATGGGTCCCTGATCAACATCAACACGTAACGCATAGAACGAGACACGACGCCTGTTAGGCGATATAAATTTTTTTTCCGACAGAGACAACGCTGTTAACGACTAGGTACTTATTTTACACAAGAGTACGGTGAGAGAATGTGAGTAAAAAGCCTTTTCCAATTTTCCAAGGACTCAACTATGCGCCGAGCGAGGCTCGAACTCAGGATCTTCCGATCCGAAAGCGAGTGTCATACCACTAGACCACATAGCCACACATATCAAGATAGAGATGAGATAATGGGTGGCTGGATCAATGGGTAGATTGGTAGATATATGAAAATATTGATATGATAATACAACTGGTTATTGATAGGAATATAGGTTGATCAATAGAGCAAGAGAGAGCGAGAGGAGGAGACTTACACATAGGTAGATTAATAGCTAGCTAGCTAGATATATAGATAGCTAGATAGATGGCTAGCTAGATAGATATATAGATAACTAGATGGCCAGCTAGATAGATAAATATAGATAGATATATAGAGAGAAATAGATAGATAGATAGATAGATAGATAGATGGATAGATAGATAGATAGATATATAGATAGATAGATAGATAGATAGATAGATAGATAGATAGATAGATAGATAGATAGAGAAATAGATAGATAAATTGATAAATAGATAGAATGATGCATAGGTAAAATATTGATAGATATATAGGGTTTAAGAGAGCGAGCAAGTGACACACACACATATAGAGAGTGAGAGAGAGAAAGAGAGAGAGGGAGAGAGGGAGAGAGAGAGAGAGAGGGAGAGAGAGAGAGAGAGAGAAAGAGAGAGAGAGAGGAGAGAAAGAGAGAGTAGCGTCCCTTGATTGGACGTCACCCATAGTCTGTGACGTCACCGGTGGAAAAGTTATTAGAGAGAAAACGTCATGTTGGTTGTGCGCATGCGTCTGTCGTCCTCGCTTCCGGTGAAAGCGGCTTGAGACACTTCAAAACCAAATTGACGTTCTCTCTGTAAGATGACGTCCAATCAAGGGACGCTACTCTTCCGCTAATCTCATTCCCTATAGCTGTCATTAAAGCATTTCTTTGAATTTTGTGATGTACAAGAGAAATCAGATTGAGAAAAGTTTCTGTTGCATCGTAACATTGGTTACAATTTTCCTACTATGAATGGAAGGAGAGGGTTAACACAGGATAGAATAGACTAGAATACTCACTCTCTCCACCAATCCATCCTATGACCTTTGTAATAGTGTCGCCGATGATCACGTTGTAACTCACCATAGCTGGGGAAAGAAGACGTAAAATATCAAATTAGTTTTCTACAGATTATAATCAAACGTTAACCCCCCCCCCAAAAAAAAAAAAAAAAAAAAAAAAAAAAAAAAAAAAAAAACCCAAAAAACTGGAGCATTTATATAAAAAAATAATTGAGCTTTATATAGCGCAATATCCCCTAAATGTGCTCAAATCGCTTTATAGATAGTATGCACTTGACGTCACTCAGGCCTTTGTTATTGTTTTTGCCATCCGCGTTTGTGAGTAATGCTCACTGAACTGTATTAACCTGACTATAAACGTTCATGGATACATGCAGTTTTGTGTGTTGGTCCGTTATATTTCCGGATGGCAATGTTATGAGCTTCTTAGCCAAGCGCATACTATCTATAAGGGGTCCCTGGTCAACAGTAATATTTAACATGTAGGACGGGACATGACGCCTGTTAGGCGATATTACAATTTTTCGGACAAAGACAACGCTGTTAACGGCCAGGTACTCATTTTACACCTGAGTACGGTGAGAGAATGTGAGTATAGAGCCTTTTCCAAGGACTCAACTATGCGTCGAGCGCGAGGCTCGAACCCAGGACCTTCCGATCCGAAAGCGAGTGTCATACCACTAGACCACATAGCCGCGTAATATCCACTAAACGTGCTCAAAGCGCTTTATAAAAGGTCAAACTAAAAGTTAGAGGTGCCTACATGAGTCAATACGATGGATAGAAAAATAAAGTGAGTTCATATATACAGGAACAACAACAACAACAACAACAACAACAATGACAACAACAACAACAATGACAACAACAATGACAACAACAACAACAACAATGACAACAACAACAATGACAACAACAATGACAACAACAACAACAATGACAACAACAACAACAACAACAACAACAATGACAACAACAACAACAACATCAATGAAAAACCACAACAAACAATGCAATCATAAACAAAACAATGACAAACAACAACAACAACAACAACAATGACAACAAAACAACAACAACAACAATGACAACAATGACAAACAACAAATGACACAACAACAACAACAATGACAAACACACAACAAAATGACAACACAACAACAACATCAATGACATAAACCAACATGACAATCAAACAACACATGACACAACAACAAAAAAACACAACAAATGACAAAACACAACACATGACAACAACAATGACGACAACTACAACAACAACAACAATGACAACAACAACAACAATGACAAAAACAAAACAACAAGACAACAACAATGACACAACAACAACAACAACAACAATGACAACACAACAACAACAACAATGACAAAACAACAACAAAAATGACAACACAATGACGACAACAACACAACAAAAATGACAACAACAACAACAACAATGACAACACAACAAAATGACAACAACATCAACAACAACAATGACAACAACAACAAACAACAACAACAATGACAACAACACAACAATGACAACAACATCAAACAACAATGACAACAACAACAACAACAACAACAATGACAACACAACAACAACAACAATGACAACAACAACAACAACAACAACAATGACAACAACAACAACAATGAGAACAACAACAACAATGACAACAACAACAATGACAACAACAACAACAATGACAACAACAATGACAACAACAACAACAACAATGACAACAACAACAATGACAACAACAACAACAACAATGACAACAACAACAACAACAACAATGACAACAACAACAACAACAATTACAACAACAACAACAACAACAATGACAACAACAACAACAACAACAATGACAACAACAACAACAACAACAACAACAACAATGACAACAACAACAACAATGACAACAACAATAACAATGACAACAACAACAACAACAACAACAATGACAACAACAACAACAACAATGACAATAACAACAACAACAATGACAATCACAACAACAACAATGACAACAACAACAACAACAACAATGACAACAACACACAAAAACAACAATGACAACAACAAGACGACAACAAGAACAACAACAACAAAAACAACAACATGACAACAACAACAACAATGACAACAACAACAACAACAATGACAACAACAACAACAATGACAACAACAACACAAAACAATGACAACAACATCAACATTAAACAATGAGCAGGACAGACGCCTAGCGAATTACAATTTTGGACAAAGACAACCTGTTAACGCAGGTACAACATTACAACCTAACGAAGAATGACAATATAAGCCATCCAAGACTCAACATGCGTCGAGCACGAAGGCTCAACCCAACCATCGACAAACAGTTCATACACAACACATAGACAATACACAACAAACTGCCAAAGCCATAAAACAAATAAAACATGACAACAACAAAACAACATCAATGCTACAAACAAACAATGACAATATAAAACAACATGACAACAAACACAACAACAACAACAACAAACAACAATACAACAACAACAACAAAACAACAACATGACAACAACAACAACATGACAACAACAACAAAATGACAACATACAAACAACAACAACATGACAACAAACAACAACATGACAACAACAACACAACATGACAACAACAATGACAACAAACAAAACATGACACAACAACAACAATGACAACAAAACAAAATGACAACAACAACAACAATGACACAACAACAACAATGACACAACAATGAACAACAACAACAACAAATGACAACAACAACAACAAATGACAACAAACAACAACAATGACAACACAACAATGACAACAACAATGACAACACAACAACAATGACAACAACAAACAATGACAACAAAACAACAATGACAACAATGACAACAACAACAATGACAACAACAACAACAACAACAACAATGACAACAACAACAACAACAACAACAACAACAACAATGACAACAACAACAACAACAATGACAACAACAACAACAATGACAACAACAATGACAACAAGACAACAACAACAACAACAATGAGAACAACAAAAACAATGACAACAACAACAATGACAACAACAACAACAATGACAACAACAACCATGACAACAACAACAATGACAACAACAACAATGACAACAACAACAACAACAATATCAACAACAACAACAATGACAACAACAACAACAACAACAACAACAACAATGACAACAACAACAACAACAATGACAAACAACAATGAACAACAATGACAACAACAACAACAATGAACAATGACAACAACAACAACAACAACATGACATACAACAACAACAACAAACAATCAATAAACAACAACAATGACAACAACAACAACAACAACAAACAACACAACAATGACAACAACAACAACAACAATGACAACAACATGACGACAACAAGACAACAACAACAACAACAACAACAATGACAACAACAACAACAATGACAACAACAACAACAACAATGACAACAACAACAACAATGACAACAACAACAATGACAACAACAACAACAACAACAATGACGACAACAACAACAACAACAACAACAACAACAATGACAACAACAATAACAACAACAACAACAACAACAACAACTTCAACAACAACAATAATAAAAATACTCAATACATCTTCTTTGAAATTTTTATAATGTTAAATTATGCTTAATACTGTTTACAATCCATAGTTTATAGCAGCCAAGTATGCACCTGTCAAAAGGATAGCAAGCAATTTCTTTCTAGAGTGAAATCGATTAAATTATGGCTCTGAAAAATTCATCATACTGGCATATCGTTTACAACAAGTTCGAACTACGGTCTAATTGAATCATTAATTGAGCTTTTATATAGCGCAATATCCACTAAATGTGCTCAAAGCGCTTTACAAGGGGTCCCTGACCAACAGCAACACGTAACACGTAGAACGAACCATGACGCTTGTCAGGCGATATTACAATTTTTTCCGGACAGAGACAACGCTGTTAACGGCCAGGTACTCATTTTACACCTGAGTACGGTGAGAGAATGTGAGTAAAAAGCCTTTTCCAAGGACTCAACTATGCGCCGAGCGAGGCTCGAACCCAGGACCTTCCGATCCGAAAGCGAGTGTCATACCACATGACCACATAGCCGCTTTGATGATACTAATAATTTCACACAAATGAATCAGTAGTGAATTGTCTGTATTAATAAGAAACGATGTAGACTTGTCTAGGAAAACATTTCGAGCATTTATATAGGGCAATATCCCACTAAACGCACTAAAAGCACTTTACAAGGAGGTCGCTAAGCCAACAGTAACACTGAAAATGTAAGACGTGACATGGCACAATATTTTCTTACAAGACTTAAATCAAAGACCCAAAAAGTGCCCTATTATGATTATTGATTTTCATCCCAGTAATGACGACACTGCAATTATTGGGCACGGCATGGAATTTCCCTTTCATTAGATGTCGGGTTGAACTCGTCACATGTCGGGGGCGATAAGAAATAACCCGTGCGATTTCATCTTTCAGCGCTTCAATGATACTTGGAATTTCAAACCAATGAATAAATATTGAACTGTCTGTAAAATAAAATAGTGTAAGCCTGTCTACAAACAAAACTTGAGCTTTTATATAGCGCAATATCCACTAAACGTGCTCAAAGCGTTTTACAGGGAGGTCCTTAGCCAACAGCAACACTTAACATGTAAGACGAGACATGCCATATTTCTTACAAAATTTAAATCAAAGACCAAATTACCCTGTGTTATGATTATTGATTATCACCCATTTATTGACAGTGCAATTATTAGGCTCGACATGGAATTTACCTCTCATTCGATGGCGGGTCTAACTATTGACCTTAAAGGAAAGGAGTCTAAACAAAGTAAGCATAGTCCTATTTTCGTTTGTTAAAATATGATAACTTCCGCCATACTCAGAGCCATTTCCATTTTAATGGAGTACTGTGTCTAAATCTGAAACGTTTACCTTAGATACCTCTTAATTCTCTATCAAATATTCTCGGAAGTCTTTGCGACTTTTGAAATCATAAGAGTTGCTATGATATAAATATTTATCTAAATAATAATGGTTAACTTTAGGCTTATAAAATCCACACTACTTTTCCATTATAAACGCTAAATTAGTTTAAAACTAGATTCAAAGATTCATGTGGACCGGTGGACGTGACTCTTTTGTCATTAAAAAAAAATTCATTTCAAACTTTTATGTATGATATGTATGATTTTTCCAAATAATATATATATTGTCATGTAAATTCTTTATTTTTGTTTCGAATTATCATAAAGTATATATTTTATTGCGACTAAAACAATCTGTTTTCAGTAGAAAATTCCGAAATGACTTCCGGCTTGTTTTTACATCAGTGCTGGGCGATATCAGTAATGTTCGATATCATTACTATACGATATAATAGCGATACTGGTATTTTAACAAGAAATAATGATGATCATTTCCCTCGTTTGATTCAGATCTTATCTATGGAAACGGCGACTTCTATCAATCGCAGCTCGATTGTTGAATTTATAAACGTAACATTTATGAAGCATAGTGATTTTGTAAATATAAGCCAATGACTCCGTGAGAAATATCTGTTAACTAAGTCGATTACTTTTGAACCTAGGAGAGGGAAAATCGCGAAATATAATGCCTCGCATAACAAATCATCAGACAAGAAGACTGTATTGATAGCGTTGATCTTCCTATTCATCAAACGAAAAGAGCCACTTCCGATATGACACAGTAATAACAGCTGATCGACCCACAGGAAATTCCTCTTCGTTGGCCGTCTAGTCATATACATGTCTATGGGTCTAACTCATCACATGTCATGGGCGATAAGACCTCGTGCAATTTTATATTTCAGCATTTCAAAGAGATTTGGAATTTCACACAAATTAATCAGTAGCGAATGGTTTGAAAACGAAATATTTAAGGCAGACCTGTCTATAACACAAGTGTAAATCACTTTAATGGAAATTGCATTATTGAGCTTTATATAGCACAATATCCACTAAATGTGCTCAAAGCGCTTTACAAGGGGTCCCTGGTCAACAGCAACATTTAACATGTAGGACGGGACATGACATGACGCCTGTTAGGCGATATTACAATATTTCGGACAAAGGCAAGGCTGTAAACGACCAGGTACTCATTTTACACCTGAGTACGGTTTTGTTTTGTTTTTAAGGGTTTTACGGCGCTTGCAACACATTTAGGTTATATCAGCGCCAGTAAAAAGGAAGAAAATGGGATGGTAAAAAGTTCTAGAATTACAATTAGAGCACCCAAGAAAAAGTAAGACAAAAGGGAACTGAGAACAAATAGGGATCAGATGTAGATTCCAAGAGCATACCACCAATGTACTTAGTTTGAAATCACCTACAAGTCTCATCCAGACACAAGCACAAAATCCAACAAAGAGGAACACACTCAAATGCTTACATTATACATTCAAAATAAAAATAATACATAACAGAGAGATGATTTACAAGGAAAAAAATATCATCTCCCAAAACCATAACTATGCATTTGACTGTTTCCCTCCCAGCTAGGACTCCGGCCAGAGCCAGGACAAAACCAAGAAATCTCATTCCGAGACAAAGACAGAAAGCATGTTGGAAAACAGATATAAGGGGATAGAAGTCACAGTATGTACCTCCCTGCCCGCTATGGGAGGTCAGGATCCCCACCCAGCCTGAGTACGGTGAGAAAATGTGAGTAAAGAGCCTTTTCCAAGGACTCAACTATGCTCCGAGCCCGAGGCTCGAACCCAGGACCTTCCAATCCGAAAGCGAGTGTCATACCACTAGATCACATAGCCGCACATTTTAGATAGCGCTTTTTAGAAATATATCACTTCAGATTGTTTGGAAATCGGCATGACACTTCCGGTTTAAAAGGCTCGTGCGATTTGACAATAATATGAGAATGAAAGCTATTAAAAGTGGATTGACGAAAGCAAGTGTCTAAAGTTGTGTACGGAAATGCTAACAAGTATGTATAATGACGATTTCATGAAAGAAACAGTTGTAAAATGATTGGCCTTTCTGTATAGTTATGATAATAATATCTTCTTTTAACATTAGTCGACTAATGGCCTCGGGATCCGTTTCTAAATAATCCAGCCAATGTGATCAGAGTTTATTTCAGTTTTAGCGATGGCGATGATGATGATGATGATGATGATGATGATAATAATGATAATAAATATAATAATAATGAAAATAATATTTTAGTAATTAATTTTAGTAAACATTAATGATAATAATAATAGTAAAAATAATAATAATAATAATAATAATAATAATAATAATAATAATAATAATAATAATAATAATAATAATAATAATAATAATATAATAATAATAATAATAAAATAAATAATAATAATAATAATAATAATAATAATAATAATAATAATAATAATAATAATAATAATAATAATAATAATAATAATAATAATAATAATAATAATAATAATAAGAAGAAAAGAAGAAGAAGAAGAAAGAAGAAGAGAAGAAGAAGAAGAAGAAAAGAAGAAGAAGAAGAAGAAGAAGAAGAAGAAGAAGAAGAAGAAGAAGAAGAAGAAGAAGAAGAAGAAGAAGAAGAAGAAGAAGAAGAAGAAAGAAGAAGAAGAAGAAGAAGAAGAAGAAGAAGAAGAAGAAGAAGAAGAAGAAGAAGAAGAAGAAGAAGAAGAAGAAGAAGAAGAAGAAGAAGAAGAAGAAGAAGAAGAAGAAGAAGAAGAAGAAGAAGAAGAAGAAGAAGAAGAAGAAGAAGAAGAAGAAGAAGAAGAAGAAAGAAGAAGAAGAAGAAGAAGAAGAAGAAGAAGAAGAAGAAGAAGAAGAAGAAGAAGAAGAAGAAGAAGAAAGAAGAGAAGAAGAAGAAGAGAAGAGAAGAAGAAGAAGAAGAAGAAGAAGAAGAAGAAGAAGAAGAAGAAGAAGAAGAAGAAGAAGAAGAAGAAGAAGAAGAAGAAGAAGAAGAAGAAGAGAGAAGAAGAAGAAGAAGAAAGAAGAAGAAGAAGAAGAAGAAGAAGAAGAGAAGAAGAAGAAGAAGAGAAGAAGAAGAAGAAGAAGAAGAAGAAGAAGAAGAAGAAGAAGAGAAGAAGAAGAAGAAGAAGAAGAAGAAGAAGAAGAAGAAGAAGAAGAAGAAGAAGAAGAAGAAGAAGAAGAAGAAGAAGAAGAAGAAGAAGAAGAAAGAAAAGAAGAAGAAGAAGAAGAAGAAGAAGAAGAAGAAGAAGAAGAAGAAGAAGAAGAAGAAGAAGAAGAAGAAGAAGAAGAAGAAGAAGAGAAGAAGAAGAAGAAGAAGAAGAAGAAGAAGAAGAAGAAGAAGAAGAAGAAGAAGAAGAAGAAGAAGAAGAAGAAGAAGAAGAAGAAGAAGAAGAAGAAGAAGAAGAAGAAGAAGAAGAAGAAGAAAGAAGAAGAAGAAGAAGAAGAAGAGAAGAAGAAGAAGAAGAAGTAGAAGAGAAGAGAAGAAGAAGAAGAAGAAGAAGAAGAAGAAGAAGAAGAAGAAGAAGAAGAAGAAAGAAGAAGAAGAAGAAGAAGAAGAAGAAGAAGAAGAAGAGAGAAGAAGAAGAAGAAGAAGAAGAAGAAGATACGCACAAATAAAAAGAAGCAGTCTAAGCGGTAAATGATACAAAGTGTATGATCGGGTAAATGTTATCAAAGTGTATATGTTCATATGTATTAAGTTTATGAAAATTTTGAAAAAAAAGAGAGGGATTGTAATTTTAAGAAAATTCGATAAATAATAGACACATCGTAAGGGATATAAGTCTCTAAGATATGGATTTAGACACTGGTTCCCAAAAGAAACCAAAAAAAAAAAAAAAAAAACAACAGAAAAAACTTTCATGTAGAACCACATCCAATAGATGTGCTCAAAGCGCTTTACAAGCACTTTTTCCTTTCGGCAACCCCTGTACGCAGAATCCCTGACTACGGACAGGGCTGCAGATACGAGATGGAAGTCGGTTTGCTGATTGGGTCGATCGTCATAACATAGTTGTGTGAGAACCATAAGAAGCTCTGCCAAGTGCTTTTTTGTTTTTGTTTTTTAAGGATTTTACGGCGCTTGCAACACAGTAAGGTCATATCAGCGCCAGTAAAAAGGAAGGAAATGGGATAGTAAAAAGTTGTAGAATTACAATTAAAGCAGCCAAGAGAAAGGAAGACAAAGGGGAACTGGGAACAAATATTGATCAGATGTAGAATCCAAGAGCATACCACCAATGTACTTAGTTTGAGATCACCTATAAGTCTCATCCGGACACATGCACAAAATCCAACAAAGAGGAATGCACTCAAATGATTACATTATACATTAAAAATAACAAATATAATAATGCATAATAGAGAGATGATTTACAAGGAAAAAAATATCATCTACCAAAACAAAAACTATGCATTTGACTGTTTCTCTCCCAGCCAGGACTCCGACTAGGGCCAGGGAAAAACCAAGTAATCTCATTCCAAGACAAAGACAGAAAGCATGTTGGAAAACAGATATAAGGGGATAGAAGACACAGTATGTACCTCCCTGTCCGCTATGGGAGGTCAGGATCCCGACCCAGTCTGACAAGTGCAATACAAAACAATGTAAGACAAGGCATGAGACATTTAAGGTTTATTTAGTGTATGCTACAGAGAAACATTAACCGTCAACAAAATGGCGCTGGCTGCCTTACCCGAAGGAAGAAGAAGAGGTGGTATTACCGGTCAAGTATTCATTTGATACCTGAATACGATGAAACAATGTAATTCAACAATCTTTTCCAAGAAATCAACTTCCCGCTCTGCAGAGCGTGACTCAAATAGGGACTCAAACCAAAGACCTACCGGTCCGAAAGCAAGTGTCATGCATATCACAAGACCAGCCAGAAAGCTCATCGATAAATTTAAGTCGATCAAGATAGTCCATACGCCCATTCTATGGAAATGACACTGGAAAAATCTTGAGCTTTTTTATAGCGCAAAATCCACTAAATGTGCTCAAAGCGCTTTACAAAGGGTCCCTGTTCAACAGCAATACGTAACATGTAGAACGAGACCTGACGCCTGTTAGGCGATATAACAATTTTTTTTGACAGAGACAACGCTGTTAACGGCCAGGTACTCATTTTACACCTGGGAACGATGAAAGAATGTGAGTGAAGAGTCTTTTCCAAGGACTTAACTATGCGCCGAGCGAGGCTCTAACCCAGGACCTTCCGATCTGAAAGCGAGTGTCATACCACTAGACCACCCCATAGCCGCACGTAGTGACAAGACTGACATTGATCACATGGGGATTGTTTCCGATTCCATCTCCCAGAGACACAACCGGCTTTAGTTGCCATCGAATCACTCCTTGACATAAACACCCATTTATTGCTGCAATCCCAGACATAAACGGATTATGTTACACATGGCAATCTGTACCCGATAGGATGACTCAAATAACCGTTCATTTGTCAGTAATGTCTAACACACGTAACAAATTTCATTCAATCTGATAAAATGAGACACTTCAGACGAGAAGAAAACTGGAAATCTAATTAAGATGACCTCGCGAATGACCTCGCGAAGTCCCAGGGTTGAGAGTTTTTGTCAAAATGAGAGTCGTTTAAATCGATCGATATTTGAAGGACGGGTTTTCTGGCCAAATTTTTTCATGCATGTCTTTCTAGAGTACGAAAGACAAAGAGTAAAACATACGTATTGATGTTATCCGTTTCAGGAAGTTTCAGCTTGAAGAAGAAGAAGAAGAAGAAGAAGAAGAAGAAGAAGAAGAAGAAGAAGAAGAAGAAGAAGAAGAAGAAGAAGAAGAACAAGAAGAAGAAGATGATGATGGTGAAGAAATAGAAGAAGAAGAAGAAGAAGAAGAAGAAGAAGAAGAAGAAGAAGAAGAAGAAGAAGAAGAAGAAGAAGAAGAAGAAGAAGAAGAAGATGACGATGATGATGATGAAGAAGAAGAAGAAGAAGAAGATGAAGAAGAGGAAGAAGAAGAAGAAGAAGAGGAAGAAGAAGAAGAAGACTCAAGGGTATATATACTGTCTTCTTCCTCTTCTTCTCCGTTCCCCTTCAACTTGTCTTTATGTTTGATTGTCTGTCTAATAGATGAAAGAACGCCATTGTCTTCCTCAGTTCTGTCACCAGGGGGTGGGGGGGGGGGGTATAATCAATGTTGTTCTATTGCGTCTTCAAAAGAAAGAACGGGAATTGGAGACGGGCACGTTGAAAACAGAAGTAAAAAATAACACGGCGTTTGGTAATCAAATTACGTCATCCCTATGGTGTCACGTGATATTCCACGTGACGCTTATGTCACGGCGGCCAGGAATCGTGGCGGAAGTCACTAATCTTATATTTTTGACTCTATTTCCAAATTATCTTTAACTACATTGCCTATAGCCGCCTTCCTCTTTTTCTCTCGAACCTTAATGATAATAATAGAAACCAGCCAAAAATGAGCGTCAAAGGATCGTTCGAAGATTAAAAGCTGTAAACAGTTCCCATGGCAACAGCCATCAAACTGTCAGCATATAAAGGCAGACATTTCTCTAGGGGAACGGAACAAACCGGAAGGAAGACCGGAAGTAGATTATTCTTGATCAGAGAATAGCGGCACGAACGAATGTGAATTGGCTGTGAGCTCATGTCAAGTACTCACACCAAGAGATTATCGGCAGTTCTTCCCCCAGACGGTCGGTCTAATTCGAACCCACTCAATTTTCTACCGTTTTATCAACAACAAGTCAAGAGGATTTGAGAGGAGGCGATAGCTTAAAAGTTTATTTTTTTTAATGAAAGACAAAACAAAATAATCGTCATTTTTAAAATTTAAGATAAATTCAAAAAAAAATAAAAAATTAATGGTTATTTTCCTGTTGTTTTGGAGTATTCTAAATTTGAACGTTTATATAGAGTAATATACATTTAGCTTGCCAAATCGCTTTACAATGGGCTCGTAGCCAACAGCAACACTTAACGTACAGGACGAGACATGGTGTCTGTTAGGTGATATCTTTTTTCGAACAAACACAACGCTCTTAACGGCCAGGTACTCATTTTACACCCGAGTACGGTGAGAGAATGTGAGTAAAGAGCCTTTTCTGAATACTCAACAATGCGCTCTCAGAAGGGGACTCGTGCCTTCCGGTCAGAAGACGAATGCTTGATCCACTAGACCACATAGCCGGACATTTTAAAAAAGAAATGTCATTTGAACTTTATAAGGTAGAGGGGATTGTCGCTTTTTTATGAAAAAAATGAGCTTTTATATAGAGCAATATCCACTAAACATGCTCAGAGTGCTTTACAAGGGGTCCATTTAACGTGAAGGACGAGACATGACGCCTATTAGGCGATATTACAATTTTTTCGGACAGAGACAACGCTCTTGACGGTCAGGTACTCATTTTACATCTGAGTACGGTGAGAGAATGTGAGTAAAGAGCCTTTTACAAGGACTCAACTAAGCGCCGAGCGAGGCAATAACCCAGGACCTTCCGATCCGAAAGCTAGTGTTATACCACTAGAACACACAGCCGCACAGATGCGAACGAATGGTTAGCAGACGTACTTTCCCAGCATAGGACAAGAAGCTGGACTCCGACTAAAGAACTTTCTGCCATACCAAAATATGTTTGCTATAAGAATAACTATCTAAAACAAAGTGGTTCAGCTTTTAAGAGAATTATTCATAAGCCGAACGAATAGATGAATAAACATTGAATCAATAAAATTATGCCATTTTCAAAGGATTTCGAACCAGAGACGTCTGGGTGAAAAAGTGAGTGTCATACCACACGGGCTTAAATTTTGTTTGTTTGTTGTTGTTTTTTTTTTGCTGGAGAGATGGGCGACGGAAGATAATGGAATATTATATATATATATATATATATATATATATATATATATATATATATATATATATATATATATATATATATTATATGCACTCACATATGTAAATCAATAGTTGTATTTTTCAGCCTTAGGATGCATTTACATACTCTCTTGAATATATTTGCCGTCGGAACACTAATTAGCATACACAAGTACGTATAATTACATTTGAATTAATGAGGAATCATCATTTCTTTAGAATGCCCATGTGCACAGGCACATGCGTATAGATAGAACGAGATTGACGTCGTTCAGCTCTTTGTTTTTATTTTTAGACAATCTATAAACGTTTGGTGGTCGCCAGACTTATTTATAGGACTGTACAGCAGAAACCAGTGGGAGAGGAAATAGGAAGAAGACGACGGAGGTGGATTGGACACACGCTTAGAAAGAATGACTCCACTATAACAAAGAAAGTATTGGACTGGAACCCTCATGGCAGAAGATCAAGGGGAAAGCCACGAGGAACACGGAGAAGAATTAAAGAAGCTGATATACAGAGAAGTGGTAAGACCTGGAATGAGATAAAAAAAGTTAGCTCGGGATAGAGAAGGATGGAAACTGTTTGTCTGTGGCCTATACCCTGACCCAGGGTGAAAAAGGCAATGATGATGATGATGATAATCGTTGAAGGGTACCCATAAGTTTGTGTATTGGTACGTTTTATCCGGCTGGCGGATGGTGTGAGTTTTTAAAATTAAACGCATATTATCAATTTTCTAACTCACCTATAAAGGGGTAGAGGAATTGTAGGGCTGTAAGTATATAAAACCCCGGCCTTCCAAATGTGACCAGTACCATGTCCTGTTGGGGTAAAGAGGAAGGAGAGAGGATTTATACATTGTATTGAACATGATAATGATGGTTATAATCATGATGATGGTGGTGGTGGTGGTGGCGATGATGATGATGATCATGATGATGATGATGATGATGATGATGATGATGATGATGTGGATGTTGATGATGTGGATGTTGATGATCATGAAGTATACAGCTATAGGTAAAGGAATCATTCTAATGGCATTTATTTCAAAGGTACCGATATGATTATTTTACACCTACCATCATCAAACTGACACTTTACCTGGTTGGGCATACAAAATTTATTCTAAAATCAAAATCAACGAAAATTCAAAATATTCCGTCTTTAAGATCAATTTATAAATTCATTATCCTGGATAGAGGAATATAAAGTTGACATAGATAAATTTAAGAATTCAAGTCGAAATTCAATTTCCAACACTTGCTTCATCCAATATAAACACCAAATATTAACACTGCTGTTCTCTTTTTCTTCTTTTTTTTTTAAAAGTCAATATACCTATACCTGTTTATTGTCGTATTTAAAAGACGGAGATAAATCTAAATTGGCAAAGCAACGACAAACATTTGGTGTCTCCCATGCCTGAAGTTAAATAAAAAAAAAAGAGACAGAAAAAACACCAAAAAAAACCCCCCAATAAACCCACTGCTTTTCTCTGAAAAAAAAAAACGGCATTTAAAACTTTGGCCAGAAAACTCGTCCTTCAAATACCGATCGATTAAATGGACCCTCATCTTGGCAAACACTCTCAAACACTTTCGTGGAGTCCCAGGTTTGAGAGTTTTTTGCCAAGATGAGGCTCATTTTAATCGATCGATATTTGAAGGACAATTTTTCTGGTCAAAATTTTAAATTCCTGGTTTTTTTTTCTTTCAGAGGACAGCATAAGAGAGAAAACAGCGAAAGGGATGACCTCTGACCTGATATGTGTCTGTATTGGACAAGCGACCTCCTTCGACCAGGAGTAAGATGGAGTAATCTGGGGAGATAAGAAAATGAAATTAAATTTCCCATTTGTTTTATCCATGAAATATATAGTGTCTTGCCCATGGATGCGTGTAAAAAACAAACTAAAACATTCTTATAGAGCAATAACTACTGAGCATGCTCAACGCGATTTACAAGAGAATTTTCAAAAGAAGCAACTTTATGCCACCCATAAAGGAAGTCCTTAACTCTCTCCTTACCGATGATTTTCAGTATTTTCCCAAAAATGACAGGCTTAACCAGCAGAAAAATAGATTTTTTAAACTCCAGCAATCTCTCTACAAAACAACTTTATGTTCTTATTAGTTAAACTAAGACCATGGTGATGTACAAAATATATCTGAAAAAGAAAAAAAAAGTATTTTGTGTCGTAACAAATGTGACGATTTTGCTGTAGGTGGTAAGGAGAGGCTTAAAAGGGTTAAGAGCGTATTGGGAATGTGAAAGAAAAACCTTGTTCATCGCCGAATATTATTTTAAAAATAAAAAATAAATAAAATTCCCTTTATTCATCCCCAAGGGGAAATTTGTCTTTAGAGTCTATTCCTAGGGAAGACTGGAATAACCCAGGCGTCAGCCGCAGTGCAGCGCCGCAAAGTGAGCTAGGGCTAGGTGACTTGCTCAAGGCCACACAACGCAGTGGCGGGTGATCGAACTCGCTACCTTTTGGGTACGAAGCAAAAACCGTACCGCTGAGCCACGCTGCCCCTTAAGTTGTGGTCTTTGAATTGGACCAGTAGGGAGTTGTCGTACCAATAAGGTCGCAGGTTCAAACCCCACCACCGCCGCGAAAAATTTTTATTCTCTATTGTCTTCTGGCACTTTTCTATTCACTTCATATCTTGTTGTTACCAACATAAGTGCCTGCTCCACTCACTTTTCTGAATTAAAAATTCACCCCATACACCGGAGCATACTCAATGTCTCAATCGTTTCTATGTTATATGTTTGTGTTGAGAATATTGGCTATTAAGCTTAACTGCTGGTCAAAATTATTCGCGATGGTGGTGTACGAACGAATCGGCGGTCTCAAGAAGTGGGTGAGAGAGGGATCTAGTAATGACTTTGGGTTTGAAACGAATATTTTGTGTTCGTGGATAGCTCACACGGTAGAGCCACGCTCTCACCTGCCAGGCGGAGTTGTCGTACCAATAAGGTCGCAGGTTCAAACCCCACCACCGCCGCGAAAAATTTTTATTCTCTATTGTCTTCTGGCACTTTTCTATTCACTTCATATCTTGTTGTTACCAACATAAGTGCCTGCTCCACTCACTTTTCTGAATTAAAAATTCACCCCATACACCGGAGCATACTCAATGTCTCAATCGTTTCTATGTTATATGTTTGTGTTGAGAATATTGGCTATTAAGCTTAACTGCTGGTCAAAATTATTCGCGATGGTGGTGTACGAACGAATCGGCGGTCTCAAGAAGTGGGTGAGAGAGGGATCTAGTAATGACTTTGGGTTTGAAACGAATATTTTGTGTTCGTGGATAGCTCACACGGTAGAGCCACGCTCTCACCTGCCAGGCGGAGTTGTCGTACCAATAAGGTCGCAGGTTCAAACCCCACCACCGCCGCGAAAATTTTTTATTCTCTATTGTCTTCTGGCACTTTTCTATTCACTTCATATCTTGTTGTTACCTAGAATCTTTAACTGTCTGCAATGGACATTAGCATAAATGAACAAAACTCTAGAGAGGCTCCGCAACCTTTGGGATCGGAAACTGCCCAACATCCATCCGCACCCATCATTTGGCCGAGTGAAGGTGAAACGTCACTTCCTGTTTTGTTAAGAGTTCTCTAGGGACAACCTTGCCTTTCCTTCAACCATCTAAACCGCCAAACATGTTTTAGCCTCCCTTAAGACAGCAATCCAATAAAACACCCAAAGCCAAGGGTCAATGTTACTATCGTTCTTCTGACAAGGGGGAAAAGATTGGCTTGGATTTATAAATGGATATTAGAATCAATTTTACGCTCAAGTGTGTTACTCCAATAATCAGGGGAAGCGTGTACTCCAATAATCAGGGGAATCGTGTACTCCAATAATCAGCGGTAGCGTATACTCCAATAATCAGCGGACATTGAGATACCATGATAATAATAATATATGACTTTGGGCCACTCTTTTATTATTAGGATCAACATGAGTGATCGTTGTGGATCTAGATTCAGACAAATCATATCAGTGTAATGTTGGTATAATAAAAATAGCAGGCCGTTTATTGATGATCTTGAAACTCCATACAGAAAAGTGCGGGGAAGCAATAGGTTTGGGGAAGTCCTCCTTCTCCTCCTTCTTCCTCTTCCGCCTCTCTCTTCTTCTTCTTCTCCTTCTTTTTTCATCATCATCATCATCATCATCATCATCATCATCATCATCATCATCATCATCATCATCATCATCGTCGTCGTCGTCATCATCATCATCATCATCATCATCATCGTCGTCGTCGTCATCACCATCATCAACATCATCAACATCTCATCATCCGAAGCTTTTCCATTTCCACCATTTTCTTAGTATTTTAAGAGCCCATGCTTCAGGCAGCCCCCAGCGCTCTCAGCACTTGTTATTATTTGAGACAGCCTATTAGTGAGCAACTCTCCGTAATAAATTATATCACTCAAGACTACAAACGTTTAACGTTTCACACAGTCTTGTGTGTTGGTACGTTAATGTGGTGTAATGGTAGCACGTCTGACCGGTAATCAGAAGGTCTGAGGTTCGATCCCCAGTCGAGGTAGACTGATTTTTTGGGATGTTTTTTTTTTTCTTGTATTTTTCTTTCTTGTTTTGTTTAGCACCTCTCATGCACATGTGTTCAGATCTTTATCTTACGTTAATTTAGACTGGTGAATCTTGTGAGTATTTTACCTAAACACACACAGCGTTAATAGTTTAACGAAGGGTAGGGTAGTAAGAGGCCAGAGCGATAAGACTTAAGACTCCAAAATGTATCCAATGACTACAGCCTCATATCGTTAAATTAAATTGATCTTTTATATATAGCAATATCCACTATACGTGCTCAAAGCGCTTTACAGTGGGTCTTTGGCCAACAGCAATACATAACATTTAGGGTCATGACTCCTGTTAGGCGATATTAAATTTTTTCCCGACAGAGACAGCGCTGTTTAACGGCCAGGTACTCATTTTACACCTAAGTGCGGTGAGAGAAGAATGTGAGTTAAGAGCCTTTTCTAAGGACTCAATCAACTATGCGCGATATTACAATTTTTCGGACAAAGACAACGCTGTAAACCGCCATGTACTCATTTTACACCTGAGTACGGTGAGAGTGTGAGTAAAGAGCCTTTTCCAAGGACTCAACCAACTATGCGCCGAGCGAGGCTCGAACCCAGGACCTTCCGATCCGAAAGCGAGTGTAATATCACTAGAGCACATAGCCGCATAACGTCCGAACGTCCAGTTGATGGTGAGGTAGTGGTCAGCTATGAGTCTTCCCATGGGGGACACTGGTTTTGATGAGGGTAATTGGGACATGGAAGGCAATTTCATCGCCATCAAGTCACTGAAATGGTTTTGGGTGCTTTATTAGGGTGTGGTATACGTTCGTCCATCGTCCGTTTAGGTGTCTGTCTGTTTGTCTGTCTGTCTGTCTATCCGTTCGTCTTTATGTCTGTCTGTCTATCCGTTCGTCTTTATGTCTGACTGTCTGTCTATCTGTTCGTCTTTATGTCTGTCTGTCTGTCCATCCGTTCGTCTTTATGTCTGTCTGTCTGTCTATCCGTTCGTCTTTATGTCTGTCTCTCTATCTTGTCTGCCTTCTGTCGTCTGTCTGTCATAGTCTGTTTCTGTCCTGTCTGTCATTCTGTCTGTCTGTTTGTTATATGTATGAATGATATGTATGATATGTGTATGTTAAGTTAAGTACTATAATAGTTGAGTATTATGAATGATTTAGTATAGATATGTGTATGTATGTAAGTAGATAGATAGATATAGATAATATAGTTAGATAATAGATAGAGTATGAAGATAATAGATAGAAGATAATAGAGATGATAGATAGATAGATAGAAGATAGATAGAATAGATAGATAGATAGATATGGTAGATAGATAGATAGAATAGGTAGATAGATAGATAATAGATAGAATAGATAGATAGATAGATAGAAGATAGATAGATAGAATGATAGATAGATAGATAGGTGAGGATAGATAGATAGATAGATAGATAGATAAGAAGATAGATAGATAGATAGATAGATAGATAGAGTAGATAGATAGATAGATAGATAGTAGATAGATAGATAGATAGATAGATAGATAGATTGTAGATAGATAGATAGATAGATAGTAGATAATAGAATAGAAGATAGATAGGTAGATAGATGAGATAGATAGATAGAGTAGATAGATAGTAGATAGATAGATAGATAGATAGATAGATAGATAGATAGATAGATAGATAGATAGATAGATAGAAGATAGATAGATAGATAGATAGGAGATAGATAGATAGAATAGATAGTAGATAGATAGATAGATAGATAGATAGATAATAGATAGATAGATAGAAGATAGATAGATATGGCCGAGAAATTGCTGATAGATAGATAGATAGGTAGATTGATAGATGATGAATAATAGATATATAAATAGATAGAGAATAGAGATTGAGAGAGAAAGAAGAAAGAAAGAAAGAGATGAGAGAGAGAGAGAGAGAGAGAGAGAGAGAGAGAGAGAGAGAGAGAGAGAGAGAGAGAGAGAGAGATATGTGGGTAGGGGCGGGGGGGGGGGTGAGGGGAGATTATTACGTAAATCTTATAGCTATGGGACTTCAGTCAAGTCATTTGGAGGGGTGAGTAAACAATACAGAACACCGGCATTGACTTTAGATTAGGTAATTTGCTGTCGCTTTGTTTGCTGGTTCTGTGGCCAGATTCCCACGTCCTTTATAATATACGGACTGCCATGAGCTGACGAAAAGCCATGTTAGAAATCGATCCGAAAATCGGTCATTCTATATCATAGAATGGCGCCCCAAAATTGCCAAAAAACTTAAATAAAATAAATAAAATAAAATTGAGATTTTATATAGCGCAACATCCACTAAATGTGCTCAAAGCGCTTTACAAGGGGTCCCTGGTAAACAGCAACATTTAACATGTAGGACGGGACATGCCGCCTGTTAGGCGATATAATAAAATTTTTCGGACAAAGACAACGCTGTTTACGGCCAAGTACTCATTTTACACCTGAGTATGGTGAGAGAATGTGAGCAAAGAGTCTTTTCCAAGGACTCAACTATGCGCCGAGCGCGAGGCTCGAACCCAGGACCTTCCGATCCGAAAGCGAGTGTCATACCACTAGAGCACATAGCCGAACAATTCTAATAGAGTGATATGAAGCTGCTAGGATTATGGATGTATAATGTATTGAACAAAAATGAAATTTACAGATTAAAAAAAAAAATCCAATTCCCCCTTCCCCCCCACAAAGCCCCTAAAAAACTCAAACAAAGTACCATGGAGAGTTTCGGGCTTAAAATCCTTCTTAAGCCAACAACAACAAAAAAAAAAAAAAAAAAAGAAAAAAAAACAAAAAAAAAAAAAAAAACCCAAACAAAACAATGACAACATAAATATTCACTAAAAACCAGTATAAAGTAAAATCTTTGGATGGTTTGAGTATTTTTTGTTGTTGTTGACTGAAGACGGATTTTGAACCCGAAACGTCCCGTGTTTGTTTGTAATTTTTTAAATGCTCTATTTTGAAGCAATTATATTCAATTTTGTATATTACTTTTTATAATTCTAACAAGAAAAAGTTAAGGAGTTTTTAATAAGTTGGGATTCGTGGTCATTCAATCAGTAGGATACAGGGGATTAGGATTTTTTTTCTCTTCTGATTAAATTAAATTAAATTGAGCTTTATATAGCGCAATATCCACTAAATGTGCTCAAAGCGCTTTACAAGGGGTCCCTGGTCAACAGCAACATTTAACATGTAGGACGGGACATGACGGCTATTAGGCGATATTACAATTTTTCGGACAAAGACAACGCTGTTAACGGCCAGGTACTCATTTTACACCTGAGTACGGTGAGAGAATGTGAGTAAAGAGCCTTTTCCAAGGACTCAACTATGCGCGAGCGCGAGGCTCGAACCCAGGACCTTCCGATCCGAAAGCGAGTGTCATACCACTAGACCACATAACCGCACAATCAGAATGTTAAATAGTTATTTTATCAAAGTACGGCGGATTTTGGTACAGACGACTTAATGAGTAATGCAATTTCAGGATGCTGTCACCATGGGACGAAGTTATTTCATTATTGATGTTAGGACAAAGCGTTCTGCGCAAAGTGCTCATATTTTCAGGTCAGATAACCGAGCGAAATTATTATATAAAATATAGGTCTGTTTTAACATGGACCAACATTTTTGCGTTGGTTTGAGATTATAGGTTACTACCATTACAACGATGACAATAATTTGGGTTATCAGACCTGCAAATAGGTACGCGTTTGGATTTGAGCCAAAATCATTACCATCATCATTAAAGCAATAAACAGGGGCTGCTAGACTGAAGACCAATCTAGTGACATCTTATTTGTTTTTGTTTCAGTTTGATTGTGTTTTTGCTTTTTTTTTTGTCTGTTTTTTTTTTTGTTTTGGTCAGAATGATATAAAATTTTAAAGACTATTTTATCGAAGTTTTAGGGGGTCCCGATAGCTCAGTTGGTAGCGCACTCGCTTCACAATCAAAGTGACCAAGATCAATTCCGGGTGAAGTCGAGATTTTTTTCTGTCTACCCCCCCCCCCCTCTTACAACACCCACCCCCTGTCCACTCGACGGTGATTGGGTAGCTGGATCTATTAGTTCTGGAGGAAAGTACTTTGCGATAGACTAGCGTCAAATCAAAAGGGTAGCAATTGTTATTGTCCGGTTCAGGTTATAGAAACCGGGATAAACTCCGGGTCCATTGACCTAATGGCCCTAAAGAAAAAAAAAACACACCCAAAATTACGCCCCCCCCCCCCCCAAAAAAAAAAAAAACAAAAAAAAAAAAAAAAAAAAAAAAAACAACTTGATCCCCTGATTATATATATATATATATATATATATATATATATAATATATATATATATATATATATATATAATATAATATTTGGGTTACGTTATTTTCAAACATTATATTATATTCTGTAAAACATAGTGTACAAAAATAAATAAAAGATTTTTGAAAAAAAAACCCAACAAATTACCAAATACGGAACGTTCCGGGTTCAAATCCCTTCTTCTTCCAAAATGACAATTCAAGATCCTTCCTTTCATTTTTTTTTTTTTTTTCAGACATCAGCCAGCAGCCATTCCAAAAGTTTCCCTGGCGTCTGCCTGTGTTATGAGTGATGGTATCAATGGTTTTGTTGTTGACCGAAGAAGAGTTTTGAGCCCAAAACGTTACGTATTTTGTATTTTGTTCTTTTTTGAACCTATTATATTCATTTTTTGTTATTACATTTTACAGTCCACAACTTCAGCTGCCTGATATTACTTATTTATTTTCACAGATTACACAACAAGAAAACTAATGCTGTTTAAAAACAAAAATAAACTACACAGTATGTGCTATGTTAACCAAAACAAACAAACAAACAAACAAATAAAACAACAAACAGAAAACAAATCCAGCATGTGCAATTTTAACAAAACAAATTATTAAATTTTTATTTTAATAAGAACTGAATTCATCTCACTCCAGTTATATTTCCGTAGGCTTAGATAAACTTTACCTTCTAATATTAGATCATCTTTCCTTTAACCGCCTTCCCTCGATATCATCCACGTTTATGAATTCTTCTCACTAAACTGTATTAACCTGACTATAAACGTTCATGGATACACATAGTTTTGTGTGTTGGTCCGTTATACTTCCGGATGGCAATTTTGTGAGCTTCTTAGCCAAGCGCACACTATCTATAGAAAGTGTTCGCTTGGCTAAGAAGCCCATAACATTGCCATCCGGAAGTATAACGGACCAACACACAAAACTAAGGGTATCCAGGAACGTTTATTAGTCAGGTTAATACAGTTTAGTGACAATTACTCATAAACGCGGAGGGCAAAAAACAATAACAAAGACCTGAGTGACGTCATCTTCGAACTATCTATAGATTTTTTGAAGTTGACGTCACTCAGATCTTTGTTACAAAGGACCAACACACAAAACTGTGTGTAACCTTAAACGTTTATTATCTGGATAATACAGTTTAGTTAGAATTGGATTCAATAGTCTGATGTCACGTCGCCCAGCAAAGGCAGCCATAGTGGCTCTAAACAAAGAAAATCGGTACTTTTTATTCTTCATGCTGACTAGAACTTTTCATATGTCATGTGATCAGAATGTGTAAAAGTCAAAACATGATCAGATTTATAATGGGTTTTTTTCATCTGGATACGCTTTTATGCTCGTCGGAGAAATATATCATAAGGGCGTCCGCCATTGTTCCGAAAGTTTAGAGCCAGAAACTAAGTCATCATGCATCATTACGAGGGAAGTAACGTCACGACTGTTGAAGCGTATTTCTCGATGGCAAAAACAATAACAAAGACCCGCCGAGTGACGTCAACTTCGTTCTGTCTATAGCAATGTAGTCTTGTGTGAATGCGAATATGTGGTCTTGTGGTATGGCACTCGCTTTCAGATCAGAAGGTCCTGGCTTCGAGATTCGCTCGGCGCATAGTTGAGTCCTTGGAAAAGGCTCTTTACTCAAATTCACGCATCGACAGTGAACACTCTGGTAAAAAAAAACTCGCATCAAAAAATTTGGCCAGAAAACTCGGATGCCAAATATAGATCAATTTAAATGACCTTTACCTTGGTAAAAAAAACTCTCAAACTTAGGTGTTAAGAGGGACTTTGTAGAGTCCCAGGTTTGGTACTTTTTGCCAACATGTGGGTTTCTTAAATCGATCGATACTTCAAGGACGAGTTTTCTGGCTAAATTTTAAAAAAATTGCGTTTTTCAAGAGTTCCGTAAATAACAAGTTTAGCGGAAAAAAATATTCTGAAAATAGGTGCATTGCCAGACAATAGCCCGCTGGCCATTATCAGAATTCTTTTTTAGGTCGTGTTTTGTTTTTGATACATTTGATTATTTTGGCCACACAAAACAACTTGAGAATAATTGGATAGCTTGTTAAAGAGACAAACAACAGTCCTTCTACGCATGCGCAGCACGCAAATACAGATACACACACACACACACACGCTCTCTCTCTCTCTCTCTCTCTCTCTCTCTCTCTCTCTCTCTCTCTCTCTCGCTCTAACACAAACACACAAACAATTTTTGTGAATGAATATGTTTGAAAGAGATATAGATAGAATGCACTTGGCCAAGGAGTTCACAACATTGCCATCCGGAAGTATAACGGACCAACACACAAACTCGCGCACGTGCTAAAATAACCTTTTAACCCCTTACTGTGGACAGGAAGAGCGTAGATTAATTTTTTTGTCATCCGTGTCTTCTTGAACTATTTTCAAGGCAGGAAAACACAATACAAAATACCATCCATTAATCTACGCGATGCCACGACTTAGTTTAGAACAACATGCGCGTGCCTTTGGTCATCTTCAAGCTGGACAGCCTGTGACCAATGTCGCAAGAATGTTTAATATCACAAGGAGAACTGTATATTCGTTAGTGGATCGATTTGAAATAACACAAACGGTAAGGGACCGAAATCGAAATGGCAGACCAAGAGTAACAACACAAGGTGAGGACCATTTTATACGCACCCTACATCTACGGAATTATTTTAGGACGGCGACTGAAACTTTCTAGAGTTCCCAGGTACATGAATTAGTCGACACACTGTTCGTTGCAGATTTAGAGAGCATGATATTATCTTATCGTTCGTTGATGCAACAACTTCTTGGAGCACATCACCGGTTGGCCCGTACTCATCTACGCTGGACAACGCACGCGTGGTCATTTGTTCTCTGCTCAGATGAATGAGCTTTGTGATTGGACGAAATGACGGTAGATTACGTTGTTACCGAAGATCACACGAGTGATTTCACGATTCTTGTGTCTTGGAATCCCCAAACAGAGGATATGGACAAGTCATGGTGTGGGGTGGAATATATAGTTCGAAGATGACGTCACTCAGGTCTTTGTTATTGTTTTTTGCCATCCGCGTTTATGAGTAATGCTCACTGAACCATATTAACCCGACTATAAACGTTCATGAATACAAACAGTTTTGTGTGTTGGTCCGTTTTACTTCCGGATGGCAATGTTATGAGCTTCTCAGCCAAGCGCATTCTATCTATACGCAGAGACTATAGAAAACCTCTAGTCCAAGTAAATGCATTCCTAACCGGTGCAAGGTACATCCAGCACATTTTACAACCCCATGCTATTCCAATTTTACATGAACATCCTAAATTTTCACTTCAAGACGACCATGCAACATATCATCAAGCTATAGATAGTTCGAAGATGACGTCACTCAGGCCTTTGTTGTTGTTTTTGCCATCCGCGTTTGTGAGTTGTTCTCACTAAACTGTATTAACCAGACTATAAAAGTTCATGATTACACAGAGTTTGTGTGTTGGTCCGGTATACTTCCGGATGGCAATGTTGTGAACTCCTTGGCCAAGCGCATTCTATCTATTGTAACAAGGGATTTTAAGGCAACAAATAATGTGAACGTTATTAGCCTGTGGCCTGCAATATCCCCCGATCTAAATCCAATAGAACATGTGTGGGACATAATCGGCCGCCAAGTTCGTTCATTCGACCCGCCAAATGAACAACAAATGTTCCACGCCATGAGAACAGCTTGGGATAACATTCCTCAACACCAGCTGGCCAGATTGACCAATTCCATGCGTAGGAGATGCAATGCTGTGATTGGAGCGAACGGGTGACATACTCGTTACTAATTGAATTAGATTCACCTTCACTTCAAATGAAATGAACGCAAGTAATTTTATTAAAATGTCGTTATTTGTCAGTATTATATTGTATGTTTTGACTTGTTACTTCCCTTTTTGAAGATCGTGTTTTAGAAAGTCTAAGATGCATACAGGATCAACCATAAACGTTACAAATTCTAACAAAATGAAAGATAAATGATATCACTATGATTACACATAGGTTTTAAATAAAACAGACCTATATTGCATACCAATTCTGTAGGTAAAACAAGTGTATACTCTCTTTTGATCACTAGTATATATATATATATATATATATATATATATATATATATATATATATATATATATATATAGAGAGAGAGAGAGAGAGAGAGAGAGAGATAGAGAGAGCTAGAGTGAGAGAGAACGTGAGGGAGGGTGAGATGGAGTGAGAGTGAGTGATCGTGTGTGTGTGTGCGTATGTGTGTGTGAGAGAGAAAGAGAGAGATAGAGATAGATAGAGAGAGAGAGAAAGAGAGAGAGAGAGAGAGTAAGGGAGTGTAAGATGGAGTGAGAGTGAGTGATCGTGTGTGTGTGCGTATGTGTGTGTGTGTGTGAGAGAGAGAGAGAGGTAGAGAGAGAGGAAGAGAGAAAGAGAGAGAGAGAGAGTAAGGGAGGGTGAGATGGAGTGAGAGTGTGATAGTGTGTGTGTGTGTGCGTATATGTGTGAGAGAGAGAAAAGGGGAGAGAAGTGAGTAGTGTGGTGAGGTGAGAGAGAGTAGGGTGAGATGGAGTGTGAGTGATGTGTGTGTGGGGATTTGTGTGTGAGAGAGAGTAGAGAGGTGTGTGTGAGGAGAGTGAGTGAGAGAGAGAGAGAGGGAGAGAGAGAGAGAGAGATAGAGATAGAGAGAGAGATAATGAGAGATTCCGTGTAAGAACGACACGCAGGTCAGGGGGACGTGCGTAATCAGCGTAATCTGACTGAAGAGCCGGGTGCTGTGATGGAGGACGACGCCTACGGAACGCATACCGTGCCCCACGGGCATTGGGTGGTGGGCAATTATGTAAAGGTCTTCGATTTATATCTATCAATCAGTCAGTACGTTCATCTAGCTATCTGTCTATCTGTCTCAATAGTTCAGTTGGTAGAGCACTAGCTTCACACGCAAACGGACCAAGATCGATCCCGGGTGCAATAAAGATTATTTATTTCCCCCCCCCCCCCCTCCCCCATGGGCAGCTGCGTCCGTTAGATTTGGCAGAAATTACTTTGCGATAGACTTGCGTCCTGCCCAAAGAATTACAAGCAAATTGCTATTGTCCACGCTATTTCACGCTATAGAAACCGGGATAAACGCCAGCTCCACGGGCCCCATGTCTCTGAAGGACTGATATTTACTTTAGAGTTGTAATAGTATTTGAGTTTTGTGTAATCAACTGTCTTTGTATGAGAATTAATTATTATTCCATCACTCTCCCTAAATACATTAATTTATACATTTTTATGCATGCCACGTCGGTTAACGAATTTCCGGTTTTTGGAGGAATAAACTATAGATAGAATGCGCTTGGCCAAGGAATTCACAACATTGCCATCCGGAAGTATAACGGACCAACACGCAAACTCTGTGTAACCATGAACTTTTATAGTCTGGTTAATACAGTTTAGTGAGAACAACTAAAAAACGCGGATGGCAAAAACAATAATAAAGGCCTGAGTGAAGTCATCTTCGAACTATCTATATTATTATATTGAATATTAACGCGTAATAATATAAAGTTTACAACAATTATTTGTGACGTCAGATTACCAAACGTTACAATTCACTAAAATTAGATTTAAAAAAAAAAAGTATCATTTAAATATTTTTGAAAATGTCTTTTACTCAGAGATGACGAAATGGAAATCGATTGAGGGCTGGAATAAAAGATTTCTCACTCTCTTGCATTTTAGAATTTGACCTTTATTCCCAACGCGGACTCGCAGGGTAGTGCAGCAGGGTTGCCAATTTGGCAGATTTTCTGCCAAATGTCCTTTTTTTTTTGGGCAGAATTTGAAGTCGTCTGGCAGAGAAAAATCGGTTTGGCAGTTTCGCAGATATTTGGCAGATTTCATTTTCCGAGGCCAAGGGATGAATGTATAGATAGTATGCAGATGACGTCACTCAGGCCTTTGTTATTGTTTTTGCCATCCGCGATTGTGAGTTGTTCTCACTAAACTGTATTAACCAGACTATAAAAGTTCATGGTTACACAGAGTTTGTGTGTTGGTCCGTTATACTTCCGGATGGCAATGTTGTGAACTCCTTGGCCAAGTGCATTCTATCTATAGGTCTACTCCACGTTTTCCATGGCAATTTTTATGTATTAGTGATTTTTTTTTTAAACTTGGGAAATGAAAAAAAAATTATGACATCGGCCTTGAGAATTTTTTGTTTAACACAACTGATGAGTTTTCAAACAGGGTACTATAAATAGTACGGTTTGGCAGATTTTTGTGGTATTTGGCAGATTTTTAAACTCCAGTTGGCAGAATGCCTGAAATTAATCTGGCAACCCTGTCGTGCAGAGGTTGGGAACACGCTCGGAAAAGCAAGAGTGTAAGAATCCTATATTAAAGTAAATTGAGCTTTATATAGCGCAATATCCACTCAATGTGCTCAACGCGCTTTACAAGGGATCCCTGACCAACAGCAACATTTAACATATAGGACGGGACATGCCGCCTGTTAGGCGCTATTACAATTTTTCGGACAAAGACAACACTGTTAACGGCCAGGTACTCATTTTACACCTGGGTACGGTGAGAGAATGTGAGTAAAGAGCCCTTTCCAAGGACTCAACTATGCGCCGAGCGCGAGGCTCGAACCCAGGACCTTCCGATCCGAAAGCGAGTGTCATACCACTAGACCACATAGCCGCACATATTACACTATATTACACTACATGACATTGCATTATTTCTCTCTCATTCTTTCTTTTCAATTTGAATTCCATCGAAGCTGCTTTTTTTTTGCGAAATGGTCTAGTGATATGAAGCTCGCCTTCGGATCGGAAGGTCCTGGGTTCGAGTCCCGCACTGAGCTGCGCATAGTTGAATCACTGGGAAATGCTTTTTACTGACATTCTCTCACTGTACTCAAGTGTAAAAAAAGAGAACCTGGCCGTTAGTAATGTTGTCTCTGTCGGAAAGAAAAAAAAATCAGGCGTCAAGGTATCATCCGACATGTTAAGTGTTGCTGTTGGCTTTGTACCATTTGTAAAGCGGTTTGAACCCGTTTAGTGGATGTTGCTCTGTATAAATGCTCTAGTTATTTTTATTTCTTATTGTCTCTTTTCAATTTGAATTGTAACAATATGCCGCTTCTTTTTTTCTTCTTTTCTGTCTATAGATAGTATGCGCACGGATAAGAAACTCACAACATTGCCATCCGGAAGTATAACGGACCAACACACACAAACGTTTATAGCCTGGTTAATACAGTTTAATGAGAATTACTCATAAACATGGATGGAAAAAAAAACAATAACAAAAACCTGAGTGACGTCATCTTCGTTCTATCTATAGATAGCTCTTAGTTGACGTCACTCAAGTCTTTGTTTTTGTTTTTTGCCATCCGCGTTTATAAGTAATTCTCACTTCACTGTATTAACCATGTGTGATGGTCCGTTTTAATTCCGGATGGTAATGTTGTTAGCTGCTTAGGCAAGCGCATTTTATCTATAGATAGTATGCGCTTGGCTGAGAAGCTCATAACATTGCCATCCGGAAGTATAACGGATGAACACACAAAACTATGTGTAACCATGAACTTTTATAGTCTGGTTAATACAGTTCAGTGAGAATAACTCCCAAACGCGGATGGCAAAATATAACAACAAAGGCTTGAGTGACGTCAACTTCGAACTATCTATATCTGTGCTGTGCATTCCAGTCACAATGGGTGTGTACATGTATAATGAGCTTAAGGCAGGCGCTCAAGGGGCGACATGTCCTGTCTCCAACAAAAGCTGCTCTCGACGCCTGCTGGTGACAGGTCAATTGACGCGAACCGTGTCATGTCGAGATGACAGCCAGACAACTTCTGTCGGTTGCAGTTGCAGACATTTCTGGTGGCTATTAATGCTTTGCTGGTAGGTAAAAAAACTCACAACATCCGCCAGCCGTTACAAAAATGTTAAATCTAGCCCACAATTGGATTCAGTAGTCTGATGTCACGCCGCCCGGCAACGGCGGCCATCTTGGTTCTAGACAAAGAAAATCATTCCTTTTTATTCTTCATGCTGGCTAGAACTTTTCATTCCCTTTTCATATGCCTTTTGATCAGAATGTGTAAAAGTCAAAACATTATCAAATTTATGGGGTTTTTTTTCCTCTGGATACGCTTTTATGGTCGCCTGAGAAATATTTCATTACGGTGTCCGCCATTGTTCCGATAGTTTAGAGCCAGTGTTACTAAGTTACCATGCGTCATTAGGAAGGAAGTGACGCTACGACTATTGGAGAGTATTATATAAAAAAAATAATAATAGAACTTTATTGTCCCAAGAAATGGAAATTCATTTTGGTTTACATTGATGCCAATAAAAAATATAATTAATTATAGTATACAGATGGTATGCGCTTGACTAAGAAGCTCACAACATTGCCTTCCGGAAATATAACGGACCAACACACAAAACTATGTGTAACCTTGAACGTTTATAGTCCAGTTAATACAATTTATTGAGAATTACTACTTATAAACGCGAATGGCAAAAAGCAATAACAAAGACCTGAGTGACGTCAACTTCGTTCTATCTATAGTGGACACATACACGTACTCACCCCACACTCACGTAGGCTACACACACAAGCACACACAACCACACACATGCACATACAACCACACACAAGCACACACAACCACACACATGCACACACAACCACACACATGCACACACAACCACACACATGCACACACGACCACACACATGCACACACAACCACACACATGCACACACAACCACACACATGCACACACAACCACACACATGCACACACAACCACACACAACCACACACAACCCCACACATGCACACACAACCACACACATGCACACACAACCACACACAACTACACACAACCACACAGATGTACACACAACCACACACAACCACACACATGCACACACAACCACACACAACCACACACATGCACATACAACCACACACAACCACACACAACCACACACAACCACACACGACCACACACATGCACACACAACCACACACATGCACACACAAGCACACACATGCACACACAACCACACACAAGCACACACAACCACACACAAGCACATACAACCACACACAAGCACATACAACCACACACAAGCACACACACCACACACAAGCACATACAACCACACACATGCACACACAACCACACACATGCACACACAACCCCCAACACACATGCACACACACTGCAACCACACACATGCACACACAACCACACACATGCAACACACAACCACACACACACATACACACACCACACACATGCACACACAACCACACACATGCACACACAAATCACACACACACACACAACCACACACATGCACACACAACACACACATGCACACACAACCACACACATGCACACACAACCACACACATGCACACACAACCACACACATGCACACACAACCACACACATGCACACACAACCACACACATGCACACACAACCACACACATGCACACACAATCACACACATGCACACACAACCACATACATGCACACACAACCACACACACCACCACACACAACACACACTGCCAACACACACACATGCACACAACACACACATCACACACACATGCACACACAACCACACACATGCACACACAACACACACATGCACACACAACCACACACATGCACACACAACCACACACATGCAACACACAACACACACACATGCACACACAACACACACATGCACACACAACCACACACATGCACACACACAACACACACATGCACACACAACCACACACATGCAACACACACAACACACACACAACCACACACATCACACACAACCACACACATGCACACACAACCACACACATGCACACACGACACACACATGCACACACAACACAGCACACAACCACACACACACACACAAGCACACACAACCACACACATGCACAACAGACCACACACATGCACACACAACCACACACATGCACAACAACCACACACATGCACACACAACCACACACATGCACAAAACAAACAATGCCACACACAACACATGCACACACAACCACACACTGCACACACGACCACACACATGCACACACAACCACACACAGACCAACTGAAAATGATGAAACAAACATGCTCACAATCACGCACTGCAACACAACACTAACATGACAATAATGGGACTGAAGACCTATCAATAATAAATAAACAAGTTGAGAAGCACACATAAATAGATGATAAAAGAACAAATAATCATCAAGATGATGACGGTGGTGATGATGATGATGATGATGATGATGATGATGATGATGATGATGATGATGATGATGATGATGATGACTAGTACGAGGTAAATGATGAGTATGCTGCTGATAATAATAATGATGATGATGATGGTGATGATGATGATGATGATGATGATGATGATGATGATGATGATGATGAAATCGATGCTGTTGCTGCTGCTGCTGCTGCTGCTGCTGCTGCTGCTGCTGCTGCTGCTGCTGATGATGATGATGATGATGATGATGATGTTGAAATCGATGCTGCTGCTGCTGCTTCTGATGATGATGATGATGATGATGATGATGATGATGATGATGATGATGATGATGATGATGATGATGATGATCACGATGGGCCTAGTTTAACATTGTTGTTATAGACAATATTTTGCGTCATTTTTGTTTTGAGATTTCCATTACAACAATGAGCCCATAATGAATTGGTCTATCAGACCTGCAAATAAGTGCACGTCGGGTTTTCCCCATTTGTCAACAAAATTAAAAAAAAACCAACAAAATAAAAAAAAAAAAAAAAAAACAAAAAAAAAAAAACACCAACAATGAATGAAGGTAATAACGACGAGTGAAAAATGAGATAATGGTGTTTGCCAAACAATGGATGCGTGTGAGTGTGTGTGTGTGTGTGTGTGTGTGTGTCTACGTGTGTGTGGAGGGTGGGGGGGGGGGGGAATTATCGTCTCTGGCCTTAATGTTTCCTTCTCTGGCACGACAGACAGCATTCTTGTCATTTGTGTGATGCATTCACCCCCCTCCCCCCCCCCCCCCCATTATTCCTCACTGACGAAGCAAGATTTCCTGACATTGAGAAATCTCTGTCAATCCCCCCCTCATCCCCCTATTGATTTACAATGTGACGATCGATGTTTCCATGCATTAGAACATCCTTATATCCTCTCAACTATGTCTCTCCTTCGATTCGTTCAATTACACATCCGTTATCTACTCTCCTCTCTCCTCTCTCTCTCTCTCTTCTCTTCTCTCTCTCTCCCTCTCTCTTTCTCTCTTTCTTCTTCTCTCTCTCCTTCTCTCTCTCTCTCTTCTCTCTCTCTTCTTTTCTCTCTTTCTCTCTCTCTCTCTCTCTCTCTTTCTCTCTTTCTTCTCTCTTCTTCTCTCTCTCTCTCTCTCTCTCTCTCTCTCTCTCTCTCTCTCTCTCTCCCTCCCTATCCTGCACCCCCCCCCAACTCCCCGGACGGACAACAATCTATAAAAATGATTATGTATATTCCTGTACCCCCCTTTAACATTTAATTAAAGAAACTGCTACTTTCCCACAAATAGAGGAACACACTTGTCGTTGTTCTCTCTTTGTCATTGTTTCTAGCCATTTTTGTGAGTAGTTCTCACTAAATTCTATCAATCAGACTATAAACGTTTAAAGACGAACATAGTTTTTTGTTGTTGTTGTGTTGGTTCGTTATATCCGACTGGCTAAAGTTGTGAGTTCTTTGGCTAAACGCACAGCATCAATACTTCCAGCTTTTTCTTTTTGCTTTTCTCAGACGTGAGATTATTTGCAGATCTGAAATCTGAACTATATAGGGTTCAACATTCGTGACGTCACTTCCCTCGTAATGACGGCAGTAATTCTCCATCAGGTCACCTGGGTCGAGAGAGATAAACGCGTCGTTTTGTCAATAGGCTTCAACAGTCGTGACATCACTTCCCTCGTAATAACGCATAGTAACTTAGTAACAAGTTCTAAACTGTCGGAACAATGGTGGACGCCCTTATGAAATACTTCTCCAACGAGCATAAAATAGTATCCAGCGGAAAAAAAAACAAACATAAATCTGATCATGTTTTGACTTTTATATATTATTCTGATCACATGACATATGAAAAAGTTCTAGCCAGCAAGAATAATAAAAAGTACCGATTTTCTTTGTCTAGAACCAAGCTGCTGGTTGCTGGGCGGACGTGACATCAGGCTATTGATTCCAATTTTGGGGCTTGTTTTAACATTGTTGTAATGGTGAATATTTTCCGTTGGTTCGAGAATATTTCCATTTTAATGTTCCTGCCCCCTATGTCAACACCCCAATGAAACAGTAACACACCACTTGCTTGAATGGCAACCTCTTGAAGACCTGAGATGCACATTCCTCCCACCAAATCCAAGCATCACTAACACACTTTTTAGTCACCTGGAACAACTACAAAAGACGTCTAACTTCTACGTCATGGCACGAGACCGAAGGGCGAGAGCTCAGGTGGTCTCTGGTTCGGATAAGTAAGCAAGTAAGTAAGTAAGTAAGTAAGCAAGCAACAAGCAAGTAAGTAAGTAAGTAAGTAAGTAAGTTAGTAAGCAAGTAAGTAAGTAAGTAAGTAAGTAAGTAAGTAAGCAAGTAAGGAAGCAAGTAAGCAAGTAAGTAAGCAAGCAAGTAAGTAAGTAAGTAAGTAAGCAAGTAAGTAAGTAAGTAAGTAAGTAAGTAAGCAAGCAACAAGCAAGTAAGTAAGTAAGTAAGTAAGTAAGTTCCATTTCAATGAGACCATAACAATTAATTGGATTCGCTTTTCCCCCATGTTTTTCTGGCATCGTTTTCTTTCGTTTCTGTGTCCTCTTCTGACTTTTTTCCTATGATTACGTCGGTTCACATCTGTTGTTGTCTGTAATATAGATTATTTTTATTTCATTCTCTATCTTTTGACTGAATGTTTAATTGTCTGTCTGTCTGTTTGTCTGTCCGTCTCTCTCTCTCTCTCTCTCTCTCTCTCTCTCTCTCTCTTTCTCTTCTCTCTCTTACTCTCTTCTATCTCTATTACTCTTTCTCTCTCTCTTCTCTCTCTCATTATCTCTCTCTTCTCTCTCTCTCTTACTCTCTCTCTCTCTCTTACTCTCTCTCTCTTACTCTTTCTCTCTCTCTCTCTCTTTCTCTCTTACTCTCTCTCTTCTCTCTCTCTTTCTCTTCTCTCTCTTACTCTCTCTCTATTACTCTTTCTCTCTCTCTTCTCTCTCTCATTATCTCTCTCTTCTCTCTCTCTTACTCTCTCTCTTACTCTCTCTCTTACTCTTTCTCTCTCTCTTCTCTCTCTCTACCTCTCTCCTCTCTTCTCTCTCTATATCTTCTCTCTCTATATCTCTTCTCTCTCTCATTATCTCTCTCTCCTCTCTCTCTCTTTCTCTCTCTTTATCTCTCTCTTCTTTTTCTCTCTTCTCTCTCCCTATCTAACTATACATCTATCTATCCAGCTATCTATCTCCTCCCCTCTTCACTATATCCCTCCTCCCTTCTCTCACTCCAAATCGATTATCTGACGAGTCCCATATCCCAAGGGCACCATCGATCCTATTCGTAAATCGGTGGTCCTTGGACGTGTCCCTTCATCTTTCTCTCTTTTCTAGTTCTATCCTTCTCCCACCTCTCTCTCATCGTTATGATTATCTATCTATCTATCTATCTATCTATCTATCTATCTATCTATCTATCTATCTATCTATCTATCTATCTATCTATCTATCTATATCTATCTATCTCTCTATCCATCTATCTATTTATCTTTCAATCAATCCATATATTTATAAATATATATATACATATATATATATATATATATATATATATATATAATATATCTATTTATTTATCTATCTATCTATTTATCTATTTATTTATCTATCTATCTATCTATCTATCTATCTATCTATCTATCTATCTATCTATCTATCTATCTATCTATCTATCTCTGTCTATCTTTCTACCTATCCATCTACAAATCTGTCACGACAAGAAATGACTATAGAGTTATCATAGTAGATCATTGATCTCAACCCTTTAAGCGTCGGGCTGAATGTTTTAGTAATAATGACATTATTTTCCCAAAGATTTATCAGATTACAGCGATGTCTATGGAGACGCAAAACGTCTAAAGCGGTAAATAGGAATTTAATAGCAGACGATGCGAATTTATGTCACAACATGTCAAGTCGGTAAACAGCCAATCGATTATAATGTTTGTATAGATAGTTCGAAGATGACGTCACTCAGGCCTTTGTATTGTTTTTGCCATCCGCGTTTGTGAGTTGTTCTCACTAAACTGTATTAACCAGACTATAAACGTTCATGGTTACACAGAGTTTGTGTGTTGGTCCGTTATTCTTCCGGATGGCAATGTTGTGAACTCCTTGGCCAACCGCATTCTATCTATAGACAGTATGCGCTTGGCTAAGAAGCTCATAATATTGCCATCCGGAAGTATAACGGACCAACACACAAAACTGTGTGTAACCATGAACGTTTGTAGTCTGGTTAATACAGTTTAGTGAGAACAACTCCCAAACGCGGATGGCAAAAACAATAACAAAAGCCTGAGTGACGTCATCTTCGAACTATCTATAGATAGTTCTAAGTTGACGTCACTCACGTCTTTGTTATTGTTTTTTGCCATCCGCGTTTATGAGTAATGCTCACTGAACTGCATTAACCCGACTATAAACGTTCATGGATACACATAGTTTTGTGTGTTGGTCCATTATACTTCCACTATACGTGCTCAAAGCGTTTTACAAGGGGTCCCTGGCCAACAGCAACACTCAACATGTTGGACGGGACAATACGCCTGTTAGGCGATATTATATTTTTTCGGACAGAGACAACGCTGTTGTGAGTAAAGAGCCTTTTCCAAGGACTCAACTATGCGCTGAGAGAGGCTCAGGACCTTCCGATCTGAAAGCGAGTGTCATACCACAAGACCACATAGCCGCACCACAGGAAAATCTTCACATTTGTCACGTTCCAAAGAGCATCATGTTCATTCATCGAAAAAGGTTTTTACATCACAAATTTTAAATGAAGAATCTTTGTTTTGTATAGCTTGTTATCCTGCAAAAAAGATGTATAGATGTTGTGCGCTTGGCAAAGAAACTCACAACATTGTCATACGGAAATATAACGGACCAACACACAAAACTATGTGTAACCTTAAACGTTTACAGTCTGGTTAATACAGTTTAGTGAGAACTACTCATAAACATGGGTGCAAAAAAAAATAAATACAATAACAAAGACCCGAGTGACGTCAACTTCGTTCTATCTATAGCCTTGTTGATGCTGTCTAGTGAAAATTACTCGTAAAAATGGATGCAAAAAACAATAACAAAGACCCGAGTGACGTCAACTTCGTTCTATCTATAGCCTGGTTGATGCTGTATAGTGAGAATTACTCGTAAACATGGATGTAAAAAAAAAACAATAACAAAGACTCGAGTGACGTCAACTTCGTTCTATCTATAAGTGTGTACTTATTTCTCTTCAGTTTGAGTGCTTCAAAAATCAAGTTTTCCTGAAAATTCTCGGTGAGGAGTGGAGGTAAGGAGTTCAATAAAGTACGAGTCGCATTGCCGACAATGGTTTGTTGATGAAAACACAATTTAGACAAGATGTCCAGGCGAGTGCAAAACGGTTAAACACTGCTCACCGCCTCGCCTCAAATCACGCGTAAGGTGTGGACGTGCTCGAGACGGCGAAAATCTACTCCGTGTTTGAGACAATGGAAATCTGCACTGTGAGTGCTTGAGACAGTGGAAATTGACTCTGTGCTTTGCGTGAGACAATTGAAATCTGCTCTGTGCTTGAGACAGTGGAAATTGACTCTGTGCTTTGCGTGAGACAGTTGAAATCTGCTCTGTGCTTGAGACAGTGGAAATTGACTCTGTGCTTTGCGTGAGACAGTTGAAATCTGCTCTGTGCTTGAGACAGTGGAAATTGACTCTGTACTTTGCGTGAGACAGTTGAAATCTGCTCTGCTGGCTTCAATAACAGCCCATCAATTTCTCCAAAAATCGCAAGAAAGTTTAGATGAAGATAGAAAAAAATTGGTAAATAGTCTGAAAGCTTTTTTTGTAAAAAGGGAGTATTAGTGTGATGTCAGAATACTGGTTCTAATCTCCTTGGAAGTGTAAACCATGGTCCGTCCTCCGGAAGACCGGATACTTACATTGTCCCACTGGTCGTCTGATTTTAAAACTAAAGGCGTTTGATTTTCTAGTCTAAATAAATGATTTAGACTGGCCGTTGATAAATATCAACCAGCCTCATTCCTTTATCCATAGTTATCATTAAAAAAACAAACTGTCTATACATCCTGCTACTAAAATATATAATGATATTTTAATATGTAACATATACGTAACTGTACGCAACTGGTTCGAACCCCGCTGTGGCCGGGCAAAGTTGAATCCTGTCGATTTTTATTAATTAATTAATTAATTAATTAATTAATTAATTAATTAATTAATATATATTTTAGTAAAAAGGCTCATTTTCACAATTCTATCACCACGCCTACTAGGTGTAAAATGACTAGTTGCCAAGCTTTAGAATTTGTCTTTGTTGAAAATTAAATGTTTGAGATTGAACAATACAGACGTCATGTCTCGTTTAAATGGCTTGGCACCCCTTGCTAAGCGCTTTGGTCACATCTAATGGATATTGCACTGAATAAAAGCTCGTTTTATACTATAGTATAAAAAGATTGTTTTGTATTATTTATTAATGCGCCACAAAATAGATCCAGACTGCCTTTGATGCCACAAAGCACTAGCCGAAATGAAAACGGTATCTTAAATATTCATAAGGTCAAATTGGATGGAGGAGGCGTGCCTCGATAGCTCAGTTGGTAGAGCACTCGTTTCACACGCAAAGGGACCGTGATTGATCCTGTGTGACGTCGAGATTTTTTTCTGACACCCCCCCCCCCCCCCTGTCCACCCATTTGGACAACATGGCTGATTCCCGTTGACATCAGACATATTGTTTGATGAATGATCTATAATATTCCTTCGTGGAATGCCTAGGCGACGATATCTTATGATTTCGTGGAGGAAGGGCATAACATTTTTTGGTCCACTCAGGAGTGATTGGGTAGCTGGATCTGTCAGATCTATCGGAAAGTACGTTGCGATAGACTAGTGTCCTATCCAAAGGGTCACAAACAATTACTACTGTCCATTTCACGTTATAGACACCGGGATTAAGTCCGGCTCCATAGGCCTAACCGCTCTGAAGGACTTTACAAATAGGATGAAATAAAATGTCTTCCTCGTCCTTAATGAATGAATGAACGAATCTCCCGTTCAAGACATTAGAGAAATCGATACATCATAATTATATCCAACAACGGATGCCCTTGCAGCTCGAATAACGATGATTATATATTATGTTGTGTCACTTAACCCCCCCCCCCCCCTGTATCACACAATACGTGATGAAATATGGAGACTTTTTCATCCATCCATTCATTCATTTTTGCAGTCGTCTGAAATTTCATATAATATCTCCACTTCACGGGGGTTCAGATAATTTCATTAACATTTAATTTAATTCTGTTGGAATCTTAACCCTCTCGTTACCACCCATAGGAAAATCGTCATATTCGTTACGATACAACCAACAGTTTTCTCATTCTGATATCCTTTGTACATCACAAATTATTATAAAGAAAATACTTTGCTATAGCGATAAAAATTAGACACTGGACAATTTATTTGTATATAATGTAGATACTTGTTCCATTTACTGTTTGAGTAGAAAAAAAATATATTTTTGTGTTGGGTGGCTGTGCAAGAAGTTTCATGAAAAATTCAGAAAATGGCCGGTAATGAGAGAGTTAACAAACGGTTTCCATGGCAACGAGCTGTGTTGAGTTTCAGTGGTGATTTTGAGTGTTGGAGAGGTCGTGAAATGAAATGAATCGAATTACACCGAGAGAAAGATGACATTTGGCAATGGTGTTTGGTTGTTTCTATATAAGGTGGTAAATTGGCAAAATCAAATATCACAGTTTATACACGATCTTAATATTATAGGTTGAGAATGGTTCAGCGGTAGAAAACTCGCCTCACGGGCAGAAGGATCCGTATCGTTCCTAGCTACATTCGAGATTTATATATAGTATGCGCTTGGCTAAGAAACTCACAACATTGCCATCCGGAAGACCACTTTTAAAGCACTTGAAGACCGTCTGGTGTATATTGCGCAATATAAATGTCCACGTATCCAACCCTATCCAACCATCTAGTCTTTGGGCGTCCGTCCTTTTTCCTCTTTCCCGCTAATAAGATACAATAGACTGATATCACGTCCGGCCAGCAATCAGCCGCTTGGTTCTAAACAAAGAATATCGGTATTTTTTATTCCTCATGCTGATTATAACATTTTCACATGTCATGTGATCAGAATGAATAAAAGTCAAAACATGATCAGATTTATAATGTTTTTCTCCTCGGGATAGACTTTTATGCTCGTCGGAGAAGTTTATATATCATAAGGGCAGTGATGGAAAGTATGGCGTCCGCCATTGTTCCGATAGTTTAGAAACAGTTACTATACGCCATTACGAAGGAAGTGACGTCACGACTATTGAACCCTATTGTACATCTAATACTTTCCTTCCCACGTACTCCTCCCTTTCTCGTCTCTTAACATGCGGCAACCTTCGATGCCAAACTAAAATAAAAAAATAATAATAATACAATCAATGTACTCATTCAAAATGCCAATAAAACAACTTCGACCTTCTGATGGCATCTTTGAGATGTAAAGAACTCCTCCCAATGAAAGCAATTTGTCATCGATTATTGGGCAAAAACAAAAAAAACAAACAAACTTTGAAATTGAAAATCTCTCAATTCAAAGAACCGATATTCTCCCCGACGATAGGAATTAATTGATTTAGCGAGTCGGATGTTTGGGAATTCTATTTACGCGTGGAATTGAAATCCATACATTTTAAGTGTTTGACAGACACAAATTAAAAATATGGCCAAACTCATCGATCTCGTTTCAGGTTGCGGAATAAACTTAATTTAAGAAATTTGAGTTTAAGCGGTTAACTATTATACTCTTGGGAAAAAACACACGTATTTAAAAATTTGGCCAGAAAGCTCGTCCTTCAAATATCAATCGATTTGAATGACCCTCATCTTGGCAAAAACTCTCAACACAGGCACTTCTGTGAAGTCTCAGGTTTGAGAGGTTTTGCCAAGATTAGGATCATTCAAATCGAGCGATTTTTGAAGGACAAGCTTTCTGGCCAAATTTTTAAAACGTACCTACAAGACTATAAACGTTCAAGGTTACACATAGCTTTGTGTGTTGGTCCGTTATATTTCGGATGGCAATATTGTGAGTTTCTTAGCCAAGCGCACAGCATCAATACATTCAATTCCCAGCATTTTCACATCCCTACACATCCATCACCGCCTAGAGACAGTGGGGAACATATACTTTTCTTTAGATTCATTCCTATCACGAGGCTATGTGATCAAGTGGTATGGCACTCGCTTTCAGATCGGATGGTTCTGGGTTCGATAGTTTATTCCTTGGAAAAGGCTCTTTACCCACATTATCTCACCGTCCTCAGGTATAAAATGAGTACCTGTACGTCAACAGCGTTGTCTCTGTCGAAAAGAAAGTTGCAATATCGCCTAATAGGCTTCATGTCTCGTTCTACATGTTACGTTTTGCTGTTGGTCAGGGACCCTTTATAAAGCTCTTTTAGCACGTTTAGTGGATATTGCGCTATATAAAAGCTCAGATTTATTTTTAGCTCATCACTACACATCACCGCCTGGAGACGATGGGTCACATTTACCGTTCTTAAGATTCATTCCTATTACGTCATCACATGAGGATTCTATTGATTGGCATCGCATTGCGAAATAGATCATCAAAGGAGAGCTACTGGTATAATTATTGGAAGGAAATTGCATCAATATTTTATCATATGAAATCAATGCAATGCTATTATCATTATCATCAAGAAAGAAAAACCTTCCTTTTAATAAATAATAATAATAATAATAATAATAATAATAATAATAATAAATAATAATAATAATAATAATAATAATAATAATAATAATGATGATGATGATAATAATGATAATAATAATAATCATAATAATAATAATTTTAATAATAAAATAATAATAATAATAATAAATAATAATAATAATAATAATAATAATAATAATAATAATAATAATAATAATAATAATAATAATAATAATAATAATAATAATAATATATGTACATTTATATATAGCGCTTGATGATTTAAAAAAAAAATAAACTCACAACAAAACAACATTTATAGAAAGCATTCGCTTGGTTAAGAAGCTCACAACATTGCCATCCGGAAGTATAATGGACCAACACACAAAACTATGTGTAACCTTGGACGTTTATAGATAGTATGAATTTGACGTCACTCAGGTCTTTATTTTTGCTTTTTGCCCTCCGCGTTTATGAGTAATTTTCACTAAACTGTATTAACCAGGTAGTATGCGCTTGGCTAAGAAGATCACAACATTGCCATCCAGAAGTATAACGGGCCAACACTCATAATTATGTGTAACCTTGAACGTTTTTAGTCTGATTAATACAGTTTAGTGAGAACTACTCATAAACATGGATGGCAAAAATCACAAACAAACAATAACAAAGACCTGAGTGACGTCAACTCCGTTCTATCTATTGGAATATAGATAGTATGCGCTTGGCTAAGAAGATCACAACATTGCCATCCGGAAGTATAACTGACCAACACACAAAACTGTGTGTAACAATGGACGTTTATAGTCGGGTTAAAACAGTTCAGTGAGCATTACTCATAAACGCGGATGGCAAAAAATAATACCAAAGACCTGAGTGACGTCATCTTCGAACTATCTATAAGACCTGTATTTGGGGGGGGGGGGGGGTGTTGTTGTTTTTGTTAACAAATTATTTGTGCCACGATTTTTTTTATAATGTAAGAGCTGATGTCTCCCTATAAATAAGGCTGATAGCAATCTTAAGGGCTTGCTAATACTATTTGTCTGGGAATGGAGAACGGGACCGCGTTTTGACGATAGAGCCTGACGCTAATTAAGTCTTGGCGTGAACGAGGACATTAATTTGGAAAATAGTTGGAGATTACAGCATTAGGACTAATGGAATGGTGATGGTGTGGAGACAATGGTGGAGTCTGACGGATCGCTTTGCTGTGTGGGTCTTGTCTCTTATCGATTGATCTACTTCCCTCTCGTCATTGAAATACCCCACTATGTCTAGAGATGTTTTGGCTTACACAAAATGGCTGGATTGATCTACTTCCCTCACGTCATTGAAAGCCCCCACTATGTCTAGAGATGTTTTGGCTTACACAAAATGGCTGGAGATCCGTTTTAAAAGTGTAATTTATTTTGGCGATATTCTGTAGTTAAACATTGAAGGAGGAACTATTTGAATAATGCAGCACAGCTATACGGTCTTGGGGTATGACACTCGCCTTCGGATCTGAATGTCCTGTTACGAGTCCGGGTCTGAGCATATAAATGCAATGTTATTTTAAGATTGATGACGCAACAATTCGTATCGATACTGACTGGTGTCCAGTGTCCAGTGTCCAGTGTCCAGTGTCCAGTGTCCAGTGCCAGGAAGGTATTTATATAGCATGAAATTCTTGTCCTGTCTAGTCTTTGAATAAAGGTGACGTTCTCCTCAAGGACGCCAAATCTTACATTCCACATCGACAACTTACGAGTTTTCATGACACTCGTCTTAAATTCCGCATCGACATCCTGCCTAACCCATTATCGTTTCATCCATAATGGTGATAGCAGCGTGAAACAAACGGGAACGTATCATATCATCTATCATATCGTATCAGTAATCCGGCTTTAAAATGGACCAAGTCTAGTGTTCCTTAAATGCCCATAAAACATAAATAACAGCGTTTTTGACATTACACATAGCATATATAGATCAAGATATTAAAAAGGGAGAAACAGCTAAAAATACAGAATTAATTTTTTGAAAGACAAATCAAAACACAAATACAGCCTTTCTTATTATTGACGTTTAAAGAATTCTCAGTCAGATGTAATTTAAAGCAGATAGTTCCTTATGAGCGGAATTTTAAAAAAAAATCATTAATATCGTTTGCATTTTGAGTTTCTTCTTCTTCTTCTTCTTCTTCTTCTTCTTCTTCTTCTTCTTCTTCTTCTTCTTCTTCTTCTTCTTCTTCTTCTTCTTCTTCTTCTTCTTCTTTTTCTTCTTCTTCTTCTTCATCTTCTTCTTCTTCTTTCTTCTTTCTTCTCTTCTTCTCTTCTTCTCTTCTTCTTCTTCTTCTTCTTCTTCTTCTTCTTCTCTTCTCTTCTTCTTCTTCTTTCTTCTTCTTCTTCTTCTTCTTCTTCTTCTTCTTCTCTTCTTTCTTCTTCTTCTTCTTCTCTTCTTCTCTCTTCTTCTTCTTCTTCTTCTTCTCTTCTTCTTCTTCTCTCTTCTTCTCTCTTCTTCTTCTTCTTCTCTTCTTCTTCTTCTTCTTCTTCTTCTTCTTCTTCTCTTCTTCTTTCTTCTTCTTCTTCTCTTCTTTTCTTCTTCTTCTTCTTCTTCATCTTCTTTTCTTCTTCTCCTCTTCTTGTTCTTTTCTTCTTCTTCTCTTTCTTCTTCTTCCCTCTCCATTTTTACCCTTCTCCTTCTTCTTCTCTCTCTCTCTCATCTCTCCTCTCTCTCTCCTCTACACTTTCTCTCTCTCTCTCTCTCTCTCTCTCTCTCTCTCTCTCTCTCTCTCTCTCTCTCTCTCTCTCTCTCTCTCTCTCTCTCTCCCCCTCTCTCTCCTTCTTGGAACCAGTGTTCCATGTTTTGGCATTATGATTAAAAGTAATATTCTTCCTAATTAAAGTTGAGTATGATATAGACCAACCAAAAACCACCATCCCACCAAACACGTCATTTCCTGTTTCTGACCACCACCGTCCAATTCCATATACTCAAGCTATTTTCCAAATCAGTGCCTTGAGTCCTGTCAGGATATAATTAGCGTCAATGTAATCTATGGGGTTATCTGCCCCTGAAATCACAGACTATCGGCATCCGCAGTTTCTTTAACCCTCTCCTTACAAACCATAGGAAAATCGTCACATTCGTTACGATGCAACCAATATTTTTCTTATTCAAATTTCTTTCGTACATCACAACAAAATAGTGTGTTGTAGAGCATATTTTGATTAAGAAACTATGTTTCGCAAGAATTTTATTGCTATTATGTCTGAGTCTATTTTGTGTTAGTTGGGTGTGAAGTTTTGGGGAAAATCCTGAAAATGGCTGGTAAGGAGAGAGTTAAGGTGGTCGCTACTCTTATTTATAGGAGTGTACTGGCCTTTACGTTATAAATATATTTTGATTCAGAAAAGTGAGTGGAGCAGGCACTTATGTTGATAATAACAAGAGATAAAGTGAGTAGGAAATTGTCATCAATTTTTTTCATACAACAAAATATGTTTAAAAAGAAATGAAGTGAGTAGGAAAGTGCCAGAAGACAACAGAGAATAAAAACTTCGAGGCGGCGATGGGGGCTCGAACCCCCGACCTTACTGATACGACAACTCCGCTTGGCCGGGGTCGTGGATAGCTCATGCGGTAGAGTCACGATCTACCTACATAATAGCTCAACTTTTTTTTTTCAAAAGACATATTTTGTGGTATTAAAGAAATTGATGTGCAAAATCGACTATCTAGGTACGATTTTGAAGTTGTTTTGTAAGTAGTGTCCGAAGATTGCACTGTCAACTTATAGATAGTTGTTTATACATTTTCTCCATTTTGTTGCCCAATAATCTGTGCGGCTATGTGATCTAGTGGTATGACACTCGCTTTCGGATCGGAAAGTCCTGGGTTCGAGCCTCGCTCGGCGCATAGTTGAGTCCTTGGAAAAGGCTCTTTACTCACATTCTTTCACCACACTCAGGTGTAAAATGAGTACCTGGCCGTTAACAGCGTTGTCTTTGTCCGAAAAAATTGTAATATCGCCTAACAGGCGTTATGTCCCGTCCTACCTGTTAAATGTTGCTGTTGACCAGGGAGCCCTTGTAAAGCGCTTTGAGCACATTTAGTATATATTGCGCTATATAAAAGCTCAATATTTATTATTTATTATTATTATTAATCTGGTGTATAATCCCACACTAAAATAAGATGCAACTGTCTCATGTTATGCTGGAATACGCTAAGAGATTGGAAGTGATTGGGAATTATCATATTTATAACCAAACTATTCACTGTCCGTCTTTCTACAACGCGAATCCAACAGATAAAGGAATTGTAATCCCAATGGTGCTTGTCGTTGCCTAGCAACCCAACGACGCCGGCTTGTCTACAGAGTCTGGTAATACACATTAATTCATTTTTGTTTATCAAAGATGTCAATGGGTTAGACACAGACTTTATATCAAGTGGAGTGTGTGGTATTGTCCCTTCGTGCCAAGAATGATTTGTTCTCAACTCTCTCCTCGCCGATCATTTTCAATATTAATAGTAATAATAATAATAATACACATTTATACAGCGCTCATTCTCGTGTAAAACACAAGCTCTGGGCACTTTACAATAAAAAATTGAGCTTTTATATAGCGCAATATCCACTAAATGTGCTCAAAGCGCTTTACAAGGGGTCCCTGGTCAACAACAACATTTAACATGTAGGACGGGACATGCCGCCTGTTAGGCGATATTACAATTTTTCGGACAAAGACAACGCTGTTAACGGCCAGGTACTCATTTTACACCCGAGTGCGGTGAGAGAATGTGAGTAAAGAGTCTTTTCCAAGGACTCAACTATGCGCCGAGCGAGGCTCGAACCCAGGACCTTCCGATCCGAAAGCGAGTGTCATACCACTTGACCACATAGCCGCACAAAGATGGCAAAAAATGGCAGGCTTACCCAGCAGAAACATTGTTGTTTTTTTTTTTAATTTGCTCCTTACCAGCCATTTTTAGGATTTTCCACAAAACTTCACACTCAACTAACACAAAAATAGATTATTTATCACTCAAACACAAAAGCAGTAAATTTCTTGCCATACATAATTTCTTTATCAAAACATGCTTACAACACACTGTTCATTTTCTTTAAATTGTATGATGTACAAAAGACATTTGAATAAGAAAAATGTTGGTTGTATCGTAACGGATGTGACGATTTTCCGATAGTTGGTAAGGAGAGGGTTAAACACAAACAGGGGTCTACAAAACAACTCTATGTTCTTATTAATTAATCAAAGATCATTCTTCAAAGTTTGTGATGTACAAATTAAATCTGAATTATTAAAAATGTATATTGTATCGTAAGAAATGAGCTGCAGGTGATAAGGGGAGGGTCAAAATGAGATGTACGATATTAAATATGGCTGCCCTATCTCTAAGGACGCTTGCCGTGAATGTGTGCGTCACTTCCTGTTTGTCAGTTTGCTTCTATTATCCGGTTAGTAATTTACCTCTATAACTCTATGTCTAGTGCAAGTATTCTTAGCTTTAGAATCTGTGTTAATGTGCTGAGGCCGTGGTTGTTTCCTTGTGTTGTTGAAATCAGTTCTTCGGTTGCTGTTTCTAATATATTCACACACACACACACACACACACACACGCACACACGCACACACACAAAATGTAAAGACCCCATCAGCGGCGCCTAGTGTTACAATAAATATTATGGTAATCCTCACATTCTGTAAAATATAAACTTCACTCATATGCCATTTTGGAACCCCCGTCAATCTGCATTATAAAAAAAAAACAACAAATAAACAAAACTAACCAAAAACACAACAAATTTGAGCTCAAAGCGCTTTACAAAGGATCCCAATCCAACAATTTTTTTAGCGTACAATTTAACCCACCATATCAGGTAACGGCGGGAGGGTCAAAATATCAGAGAGGAAAAATATATTATTATAAATTCTGAAGCAGACGTAAGTTGAGGAAATTTGGTGTCAGATTTTCTAACAAGGTTCGTCCAAACCATAGCTTTTGCTCTATGCATTTATATTATATTTTATTTGCAAATCAATATTTAAAAAAAACACAAAAGAAATCACGTTTGCAGAACATTGTGTCCTACAGACCTAGATAAAGTAAGAGAAAGAGAAAGAGAGAGAGAGAGAGAGAGAGAGAGAGAGAGAGAGAGAGAGAAAAAAGAGAGAGAAAGAGAGAGAGAGAGAGAGAAAGATAGAAAAGAGAGAGAGAAGAAGAGAGAGAAAGGAGGAGAAACAGAGATAGATAGATAATATATAGATAGATAAATAGATAATAGATAGATAGATAGATAGATGATTGATAGATAGATAGATAGATGAATAGAAATAGATAGATAGAAGATAGATGGATAGAAAAGAAGTGAGTAAATCAAGTTTGTGTTTAAAGAAATGTGATCGAATCTTGTAAAATAAACCACAAAATGTTATTATTCGTAAACATTTGACATTCGGACACCAGACACACCAAGGCTATTTCCATCTAATTTAATTATTGTGTTCTGTCTGGGAAAAACTAAAAACATCGTTTTTATTCATTTGTTTTAAATATTCAAAAATCAACTAAATCAATGCTATTGTCTTTTGTCATTGAAGTGTTTTGGCTGTGAAATCAAAAAAATCTTTTTATTCTTTTGTTTCAATATTTATAATATATCAAAGGTATTGTTTTTTTTATTTGAATTGTTTTGTTTTTTTTTCAGTGTCATTAATGTGAAAGTAATGTGATCGGCTACATGTCTGGGTAGAATGAGAGAGAAATAGAAAAAGAAAGAAAGAAAGAGAGAGAGAAAGAGAGAGAAAGAGAGAGAGAGAGAGGCAGATAAATAGATAGATAGATAAAGAGAAAGAGAGAGAGGCAGATAAATAGATAGATAGATAAAGAGAAAGAGAGAGAGAGAGAATGAGACGAGAGAGAAGAGAGGGAGAGAAGAGCGAGAGAAAGAAATTTTAAAAAGAGAGAGAGAGAGAGAGAGAGAGAGAGAGAGAGAGAGAAAGAGACGAGAGAGAGAGAGAAAGAGAGAGAGAGAAAGAGACGAGAGAGAGAAAGAGACGAGAGAGAGAGAGAAAGAAGACGAGAGAGAGAGAGAGAGAGAGAGAGAGAGAGAAAGAAACGAGAGAGAGAGAAAGAGACGAGAGAGAGAGAAAGAGAACGAGAGAGAGAGAGAAAGAGACGAGAGAGAGAGAGAGAGAGAGAGAGAGAGAGAGAGAGAGAGAGACGGAAATAGAAAGAGAGAGACAGGGAGAAACATTATATATTATATAGATGGGTCGGCTAGAACCAGTTTGTGTTTTAAGAAATGTGGTCGAAATCTCGGAAAATAAACGAAAGAAAAAAAGTTATTATTCGTACACTTTGACAATCGGAAACAATAGAAGAGAGAGAGAGAGAGAGAGAGAGAGAGAGAGAGAGAGAGAGAGAGAGAGAGAGAGAGAGAGATTACGTGTACAAAGAGTTAATGCGATTTGTCTTGGAAATCAAAAAAAAAATATTTTCATTCGTTCGTTTTAATATTCAGAAACCAAAAAATATCAAAGCAATTACCTTTGTAATTGAAGTATTCGTTTTAATGCCATGAATATGAAAGGTCTTTTATTTAATGAGACCGCCTACGCGACTAGATAAAGTACGAGAGAGAGAGAGAGAGAGAGAGAGAGGGAGAGAGAGAGAAGGAGAGAGAGAGAAGAGAGAGGGATAGATATAGATAAATAAATAGATAGAGGGCGATGAGAGAGAGAGAGAGAGAGAGAGAGAGAGAGAGAGATAGAGAGAGAGATCGATGGATAGATAGATAGATAGATAGATAGATAGATAGATAGATAGATAGATAGATAGATATATATATATATATATATATATATATATGTATATATATATATATATATATATATATATATATATATATATATATATATATCTTCCAGTCCATCAAAATCAACTATTCAAGAAAACCCCTCCTTCTTCCCCCCCCCCTCCCCGCACCACATCCACACACAAATACCTGTGCTTTTATATAGCGCAAAATCCACTAAACGTGTTCAAATCGCTTTACAAAGGGCCCCGCGTCAACAGAAACACTTACCATGTAGACAGGACAAGACATGACGCCTGTTGGGCGATATTACAATTCTTTCAACTGAGACAAAGCTGATAACGCCCGCTAGCTACCCATTTTACACTAGGTACGGTGAGATAACATGAGTTAAGACCCTCTACCAGGGACTCACAGAGTTAGACTCGAACCCAAAACCTTCCGATCCGAATGCGAGTTGTCTCACCACAAGGTAACACACACACACTCGCACACACAGACACACACACACGAATATACAAACACTTTATACAAAACACACAAAATAAAGCAAACAAACAAACGAACACATAAAATCAGCCTCTTATTATTCCCCTCCCCCCCCCCCCCCCTCCAATGCATTGATTTTAAACCTTTTGTTTTATAGTCCCTGCCTGTCCTGCCCTGTCCCGTATCAGTATCAACCAGATTCCAGACCCCAAATGACTGCAATTCCGCTCCTGGGCAATTTCCGGTTTGGATGGAGAGGGATCAGCGGACACGCCACACAAATCTGCTTTCTGTCAATGAGCTCTTGCAGTCGCAAACATATTTACAGAAAGAAGAAAACAAAACCCAACTGTTTCCATGGTAACAAATCTAGAGCTAACAACAAATTATCTGGTTATTTTAAATATTATTTTATACTTACTTGCAAACTAGTTTTACATTTATTTTTTAAATTGAGCTTTTATATAGCGCAATATGACGTCTGTTAGGCAATATTACAATTTTTTCGGACAGAGACAACGCTGTCAACGGCCAGGTACTCATTTTAACCTGAGTACGGTGAGAGAATGTGAGTAAAGAGCCTTTTGCAAGGACTCAACTATGCGCCGAGCGAGGCTCGAACCCAGGACCTTCCGATCCGAAAGCGAGTGTTATACCACCAGACCAATTAAATTAGTTTGATTTCATCACTCTAATATTCACGTGAAAGAAAATACAAAAGAAAAAAACAACAAAAAACAACTCCCAATAACTGACAAATGCATTGCTGTTTCCATGGTAACAAAACTTTGGAAAACAAACTATCTGGTGATTTTAAATATCATTTTATACTTACTTGCAAATTAGTTTGATTTCATCACTATTTCATAAAATAAATAAATAAAATAAAATTCATTTTATTAATCCAAGAGGGGAAATTATTCTCTAGGGTCTATTCCAAGGAATAACCAAGGCGTCAGCCCCAGTGCAGCACCGCAAATTGAGCTAGAGCGAGATGACTTGCT
>NC_088361.1:15230492-15232992 GCF_034508935.2 Berghia stephanieae | reverse complement strand
GGTTGGAGGGCGTGGGTCAGCTGATTTTCTTTTTTCTTTCTTCCGTTCTTTATCTATTCATTTTTGTAAAAACATGTATTTAAAATTGTGCTTTTAAATAGAGCAATATACACTAAAAGTGCTCAAAGCGCATTACAGGGGACCCTGGAAAACAGCAACACTTAACATGTAGGACGGGAAATGACGCCTGTTAGTCGATATTACAAAATTTTTTCGGACAGAAACAACGCAGTTGACGGCCAGGTACTTATTTTACACCCGAGTACGGTGAGAGAATGTGAGTAAAGGACTCAAGGACTCAATTTTGCGCGGAGCGAGGCTCGAACCCAGAACCTTCCGATCCGAAAGCGAATGTCATATCACTAGACTACATAGCCGCACGATTTTTATTTTTGTAATGATCATCTTACCTGTGGTAAAAGCCACTATAACAATCAGAATGAGACCCAATCCGAATCCAGCTTGTTTTAGGGCGTAGGGCATTCCTGTGGGGAAAAGCAAAGGTTGGTTTGATGATGATGGTTAAAATAGAGATGTGGGCTCGAACCCAAGACCTTCCTGGTACGACAACTCCGCCTGGCCGGGGAGAGCGTCGCTCTATTGTCTGAGCTATCCAATTGGTGGAAATTTTTATTCTCATTGTCTTCTGATAGTTTTCTACTCACTTTCTTGCTTGATTTTATCAACATATGTGCCTGCTCCACTCACTTTTTTGATGATGATGATGATGATGATGATGATGATGATGATGATGATGATGATGATGAATGTGTTGGTGATGATGATGATGATTGTGTTGGTGATGACTATAATGATGATGATGATGATGATGATGAAGATGATGATGATGATGATGATGATGATGATGATGATGATGATAATGATGATAATGATGATAATGATGATGATGATGATGACGACGACGATGGAGATATTGATAACGATGATGGTGGTGGTTGAGATTAGATGGAGGATGAGGATGAATGTCTTTCACACAATCATCATTATTACATATCATGATCGCACTCACTATATAATTATTATTAATACTATAATTTATCACAATACGCTTCAACAGTCATGTCGTCACTTCCCTCGTATTGACGCATGTTAAATTATTAACTGGCTCTAAACTATCGGAACAATGGCGGACGCCCGTATGAAATATTTCCCCGGCGAGCATAAAAGCGTATCCAGAGGGGAAAAAACACATAAATTTGATTATGTTTTGACTTTTACACATTCTGATCACAAGACATATGAAAAGTTCTAGCCAGAATGAAGAATAAAAAGTAATGATTTTCTTTGTTTAGAACCAAGATGGCCGCCGTTGCCGGGCGGCGTGACATCAGACTACTGAATCCAATTATTAATATCCTTACACTTCTTCTTCTTCAAGTACCAAGTCTGTGCCAGACATCGGTGATCATGATACGCCATTCATCTCTTTGATCAGCCAGCTGTTCAAACTATTCAAATATGTTTTTCCTGGTCTACCTTTACTCTTTTTACCTTCTATCTTTCCTGTGAGAGCAAGATATTCAAATCTTTTGTTTTGGTGCCATACGCTTTGTCAGAAAAACATCACTGAGCGCTACTCACTCACCTATGATTCCAGAACCGATGATAGAGTTGATGAAGTTGAATGACGTCATAGGGATGGAACTCCGGGGCTTCCCGTCGTCCTTCTCCTCCACCAACCCCCGGGTGTCACTGACACTGGACGTGTCCGAGAAATCTGACATGGTCTGGAGAAGAACAAGAAAAAGAACACAATGTTAAAAGTGTGGTCTTGTGGTATGGCACTCGCTTTCGGGTCAGAAGGTCCTGGGTTCGAGCCTCGCTTGGCGTATAGTTGAGTCCTTGAAAAAAGGCGTTTTTTTTTACTCACATTATCTCACCGTACTCACTGTGTGTAAAATGAGTACCTGGCCGTTAACAGCGTTGTCTCTGTCCGAAAAAATTTAATATCGCCTAACAGGTGTCATGTCACGTCCTACATGTTAAGTATTGCTGTTGGCCAGGGACCCCCTTGTAAAGCGCTTTGAGCACGTTTAGTGGATATTGCATTGCACTAAATAAAAGTTCTTTTTTAAATTTAAAAAAGAAAATATTTCTTTATGATGCGGTAGTCTTGTCTGAGATTTGCATTCGTCTGTACCGGTAAGAGGAGGTATTGGCAAATCGACCAGGATTGAGAACCTTCCAACGGCAGCGTCGCAAAATAAGTCGGGACTTCCCACTTGTGCCGTGGCATAGAACCTGACATCATAGAGCATCTGGACGTAGCAGTCATCGTTAACTTACAGTCTGACACTGACCAAAAAATGACGTCAAACTGTAAGTCCTAGAGGCTTCCTGTTTCAGGCTATGTTAACTATGGCTACGGCCTGACACTGACCAAAAAATGACTTCAAAAGACATGTCTTTGGTCGCAAAAAACCCCAACAAATCCTGAGTTGTATTCAATAGTTCAATCAATGAGATCACTTGTTTCCTT
>NC_088361.1:15215492-15227992 GCF_034508935.2 Berghia stephanieae | reverse complement strand
ATGAATGGATAGAGACCAGGGACGGATTAATGGATGGAAGATAGCTAAATAGATAATAAATACCGAAGTAGTAAAAGTATTATACAAGCACTAATACTCACAAACGTATATACATATACATACACACACACACACACACACACACACACACATATATATATATATTATTATTATTATTATTATTATTATTATTATTATATTATTATTATTATTATTATTATTATTATTATTATTATTATTATTATTATTATTTATTATTATTATTATTATTATTATTATTATTATTATTATTATTATTATTATTATATTATGATTATTATTATGATTATTATTATGATTATTTATTATTATTAATATTGGTAATAGCATTATTATTATTATTATTATTATTATTATTATTATTATTATTATTATTATTATTATTATTATTTTTATTATTATCATCATCATCATTATTATTATTATGGAGCATCCCGGCTATTATTAAATTCTTTTTTGTTTTCAATGACATGCGTTAACGTGCAATGACAATGAAACATTTTTGCTATTGTTTTTTTGTTTGTTTTTAAGGTTTTACGGCGCTTGCAACACATTTAGGTTATATCAGCGCCAGTAAAAAGGAAGAAAATGGGATAGTAAAAAGTTCTAGAATTACAATTAGAGCACCCAAGAAAAAGTAAGACAAAGGGGAACTGAGAACAAATAGGGATCAGATGTAGATTCCAAGAGCATACCACCAATGTACTTAGTTTGAAATCACCTACAAGTCTCATCCAGACACAAGCACAAAATCCAACAAAGAGGAACACACTCAAATGCTTACATTATACATTCAAAATAAAAATAATAACACATAACAGAGAGATGATTTACAAGGAAAAAAATATCATCTCCCAAAACAATAACTATGCATTTGACTGTTTCCCTCCCAGCTAGGACTCCGGCCAGAGCCAGGACAAAACCAAGAAATCTCATTCTGAGACAAAGACAGAAAGCATGTTGGAAAACAGATATAAGGGGATAGAAGACACAGTATGTACCTCCCTGCCCGCTATGGGAGGTCAGGATCCCCACCCAGATTTTTGCTATTCAATAATGTGAATAGTCACAGTGAATGCCGTCCTTTGCACATATTTATTTTTAACTCTACTGTACAGACCTGTAACAGAAGTACCAAAGAACAATGGATTAATGAACAATACAATACGACACAACAAAAGCGGTAAAAAGTAACAGCGGGAATGCGTTCAATTCCAATAAACACTTAACTAATATATATATATATATATATATATATATATATATATATATATATCGGGATGGGGGGGGGGATGAGGAGGACGGGATGTGGGGTTTAACTTGCTGGTTTAAAAGTGCAAATCAATAAAATATTTACTCCTATGCGTATTTAGAGACAACAAGACATTTGGGTCATCGTCAACAGAATGCAAAATGTCAAATGCCTTTTTAAACGATACTAATAATTTGAATTTTGGCATTAAAAATGTCAGCCTGTTGTATCGACAATATAATTCATGATATGCATCCTGTTTTGTAATATATATATATATATATATATATATATATATATATATATATATATATATATATATACATAATATCGATCTATATCTATTCATCTATCAAGACATCAACCATGCAGACTCAACCATCTTGTTTGTCCAACCACTTACATAAAATTTAATTGGAGTTACTTCCCCGTTCTCCTCCACCTCTCTCCCCCCCCCCCCCCCCCCCCCCCTCTCTCTCTCTCTCTCTCTCTCTCTCTCTCTCTCTCTCTCTCTCTCTCTCTCTCTCTCTCTCTCTCTCTCTCTCTCCTTCCCTAATTTCTTCCGTTGCCCTGCCTCTTTCTTCCCCTATGAACACCTTCCCCCACCCACCCAAATGCACCCCCCCCCCCCCCGCATCCCACTCCCACACCCTATTTCCCAGTTGCTTCCCAGACTTAGCTTTTCATGCCGTTAATAGAATCCAAATACCATTAATGTATCATCGGAACAAACCAGGGCCATTAATGAATGAGAACATCAAAACACCACACCACACACACACACACCCACACACACACACCCACACACACACACACACACACACACACATACACACACCCACCCACACACACACACACCCACACACACACACCCACACACACACACACACACACACACACATTATTACAGAGACTCCAACCAAAGAAAGGCTAAGACCGTACACAAGACAGACATGGACCGTCCACGGTCTCGTTTGGTAATGCTTGGTTAATCTGATTTATACACCAACATGGACGGCTACCAGCCGGCCAGTCTTTTTCTAGACGGATCTCAGACAATTAGCCTATCTCAACAGCCCATCCCACATTCACACCCACAAAAACACCCACACACCCACACCCACACACACATACGTTGACTCTTTCCAGCTCTAAACTTGATCTTTTTTATATAGCGCAATATCCACTAAACGTGCTCAAAGCGGTTTAGAACGGATCCCTGACCAACTTGTAGAACGAGACATGACGCCTGTCTCACCAGCCTTTCCCACTCCCACACCCACACACACATACCCACACACACCCACACACACACACGCGCGCGCACGCGCACACACACACACACCTACACTTAGTGCGGCTATGTGGTCTGTTGGTATTTTTAAATTGAGCTTTTATATAGCGCAATATCTACTAAACGTGTTCAAAGCGCTTTACAAAGGATCCCTGACCAACAGTAATACTTAACATGTAGAACGCTAACGAGACATGACGCCTGTTAGGCGAATATGCATTTTTTCCGACCGAGACAACGCTGTAAACGGACAGGTACCATTTTACACATGAGTAAGGTGAGAGAATGTGAGTAAAGAGCCTATACGCCCAGCGATACTCGACTTCAGGACCTTCCTATTCGAAAGTGAGCGTCATGGCACATAGCCGAACACACACGACTTATTAATTATCAAACACAATCTGACTTATTCAACACACACAAACGCTTATATCATTTAGTCTCTTTCCCTCTCTAAACACACAACAAACCACCCTCATAATTACACACACAAACATACACATCATCCATACAACAAACAACATTACACATGGCAAAGACATCAATAATACATACACCAAATTCACGGGCCGGGCGGTTGGATTTGTCACAGTATATTCCCACCTTGACCATACTATAGATAGAATGCGCTTGGCCAAGGAGTTCACAACATTGCCATCCGGAAGTATAACGGACCAACACACAAACTCTGTGTAACCATGAACTTTTATAGTCTGGTTAATACAGTGTAGTGAGAACAACTCACAAACGCGGATGGCAAAAACAATAACAAAGGCCTGAGTGACGTCATCTGCATACTATCTATATATTTGATTGGTTTTAGTTCTCAGATGGTCAGTCAATCCATCCTTTCATGCCATGGCTCAGTGAGTGGTCAAGTGATACAACACTCGGACTATAATCTGCAGGTCAAGGGTATGAGTCCGCCTTTCCACCCAGTAGTGATTGGGGAGTAAAAATAAAATTACACCATTCCGCCACGACATCATAAGATACCGTAGCCTCAGCATTCCATGAAAGAATAATAATATATATATAATTCATCAAACAAGATGTCTGATATCAACAGGAATCACCCATGTCGTCCAAGTGAGCCAACTGGGGGTGGTTTACTCACTCAATCCTAGAGATTTTTGCTACTTTTCAAAAATGGAAAAAAAAAGGATTAAAAATAAGCATGTACATAGTTTTATTCAACTGTCAGTAAAAACTAAAAACATTAGCTTTGATACTACGCCTATAACTTGTCTCCGATACATGTAATAAATAGGCATGGGGTAAATGTAAACCCGGGTAAACAAAGGATATAGTCGGTGTTAGGCTTGAGTGAGTTAATAACCTTGCTCAAGGAAGAAAAAAAAACGAAAGTGCCTGAAGCGGGGCTCGAACCCGGGACCTTCTAGGTCACAGTGCAATGCCTTAACCACTCGGCCACTTCGTCCCCACACATGGCAAAGGCATCAATAATACATACACCAAATTCACGGGCCGGGCGGTTGGATTTGTCATAGTGCATTATAATAATTGAGCTTTTATATAGCGCAATATCCACTAAACGTGCTCAAAGCGCTTTACAAGGGGTCCCTGGCCAACAACAACACTTAACATGTAGGACGGGACATGACGCCTGTTAGGCGATATTATAATTTTTCGGACAGAGACAACGCTGTTAACGGCCAGGTACTCATTTTACACCTGAGTACGGTGAGAGAATGTGAGTAAAGAGCCTTTTTCCAAGGACTCAACTATGCGCCGAGCGAGGCTCGAACCCAGGACCTTTCGATCCGAAAGCGAGTGTCATTTCACAAGACCGCATAGCCGCGTATTCCCACCTTGACCATACTATATTTGATTGGTTTTGGTTCTCAGATGGTCAGTCAATCCATCATTAACTATTAGCTATGACACTCGCTGTCTGATCAGAAGGTCCTGGGTTCGAGCCTCATTCAGCGCATAGTTGATTGAGTCCTTGGAAAAGGCTCTTTGGTCACATTCTCTCACCGTACTCAGGTGTAAAATGAGTGCCTGGCCGTTAACATCGTTGTCTATGTCGGTAAAAGATTTAATATCACCTAACAGGAGTCATATCTCATTCTACATGTTAAGTGTTGATGTTGGTCAGGGACCTCTTGTAAAGCGCTTTGAGCACGTTTAGTGGATATTGCTCTATATAAAAACTCAATTAAAATTATATTTTATAAATTAAGTGTTTAATGGAGTTGAACGCATTCCCGCTGTTATTTTTTGTTGTGTCGTATTGTATTGTTCATTAATCTATTCTTTTCTGATACTTCTGTTACTTGTCTGTACAGTAGAGTAAAACAAAAATATGTGCAAAGGACGGCATTCACTGTGACTATTCACATTATTGAATAGCAAATGGTTCATTGTTATTGCACTTTAATTCATGTCATTGAAAACAAAAGCGAATTTTAAAATAACAGGGATGCTCCATAATAATAATAACGATGATCATAATAATAGTAATAATAATATTAATAATAATAATAATAATAATAATAATAATAATAATAATAATAATAATAATAATGTTGATGATAATAATAATAATATAATAATAATAATAATAATAATAATAATAATAATGATAATAATAATAATAATAATAATAGCAATAATAATAATAAATAATAATAATAATAATAATAATAATAATAATAATAATAATAATAATATAAATAATATATAATAATAATAATAATAATAATAATAATAATAATAATAATAATAATAATAATAATAATAATAATAATAATAATAATAATAATAATGGAACCGGAGTATATCCCAGTTTCTATAACGCGAAATGGAAAATAACAATTGTTTACTATCCTTTGGATAGGACGCTAGTCTATCGCAAAGTACTTTGCACCAAATCTAACAGCCGAAGCTACCCAATCACTGTTGGGTGGACAAGGGGGGGGGGGGGGTGGGGGGGGTCAGACAAAATCTCGACGGCACACGGGATCGATCTTGATCCCTTTGTGTGTGAAGGGCGTGCTCTACCAACTGAGCTATCGGGATACCCAAAACATAAAATACATTACAAAAAAAAACAGATCGATGACTAAACATTTCGTACTTCCTTTCGGTTGAAGAAAAATATTGGAATGTAAACAAAAAAGACTCGTACAAAAGGGGGTCCTTAACCAACACCAAAACACTTAACACATCGCACGTTTAGTAGATATTGCGCTATATAAATGCTCTATTTTTATTAAAAGTTTAGTCTGTTAAATCTGGAAGAAGTACGTGCTATCTATGGATGAGACACGCGTTCTGTTTACCGAATATGCTAATGTCCAGGGCACCAGGAATAAGCTCTAAAAAACCTGGAATTACGCGAAGTCCGTCGGGTATTTATTAACCGTGCTCTTCCTTAGACAAGCGCCCTTCTTAAATATATTGCCACCAAAGCTTACCCTCCAAAGTACCCTATTTAATCTCCCCCCCCCTCCTTCCCCCCCTCCTCCCCCCCCCCCTCCCCCCCCCCCTCCTTCCCCCCTCCCAAAAAGAAAGGCCTGAAAAGGGTAAGAAAAAAATCCAAAACCTGTTAGGAAAATTAGCGTGAGTGTAAAACTATTTAAATTGAAAAGCCGACAAATTAACAAATAGAACGCGGGTGTGGGGGAGGGGTTGGGGGGGGGGGGGGAAGGGGGGGCTGAATGATCGGCGGTAAGACAAAGAATTTACTTGCCAAAATTTAAACAGGGAAACGGAATAGTGTGACTGACTTAGAGAATTCCAGGACGGGCCCAGTGGCGCCGGCACTGGTTCATGATGACCTAAGAGTCTGCTCTCCTGATGCTGTGGAGTCGTTTCGGTGTTGGAGCGACAAGCTATGACGGTGATGATGATGATGATGATGATGATGATGATGATGATGATGATGATGATGATGATGATTTCAGAAACTATTATTTTACGGCTAATCAGAATCATTATCTATTTCAAGATTCAGAAGATTTCTTCCAAAGTCATGTATTTGGCGGTGTGGCTCAGCGGTACGGCCTTGTATTGTACCCAAAAGGTACCGAGTTCGACTACCCGCCGCTGCGCTGTGTGGCCTTGAGCAAGTCACCTCGTCCTAGCTCAAATTCCGGCGCTGCAATGCGGCTGACGCCTGAGTTATTCCAGTATTCCCTGGGAGAATATATAGACCCTCGAAAAAAAATTCCCCCAATAGGATAAATGTAATGAATTTTATTTATTTATTTATTTATTTATTATTTAAATAGTGTGTGTGGAACAGTGCACAGCAAAACCAAACCAAATAAAGCATAAAAAAAAAAAAAAAAAAAAAAACAAAAAAAAACCCCCAAACAAAACAAAAAAATAAACGGCAGACTGACAGACTGATATTTTGGAATGTTTTTTTTTCTTGTATTTTTCTTTAGGGTTTGGTCTGGCACTATTTCATACAAACTTGCTTTAAGACCTTTATCTTCCACGAGTGCCTGATCTCTAAATTGTCACTTTGTGCTATATTCAAACATGGAATCTATTAAATAAAATACGAGATTCCATTTATCTAGTAACTTCCATGTCGTAACATTAATTTTCAATTCGCTGCCCCGGCGTTGTTCAAGAATCCACGGATTCTATTCAAATACTCAAAATCAATCAATGTTTTGACATCGATCGATTTGCCAAACAAACAATCTCCGATCTCTGATCGGATCGATCGATAGAACATGAACATGGCTACAACAATTAATAGGCTACACCTTATCAGATTCTATCGATTGGCAGGGAACGTCAGAGCTGTCTACGTGAAATTTTTAACTCTCTCTCTTTTTACCAGCAATGTTCAGACTTTTCATTGAAACTTCCCTCCCACCCAACACAAAAATAGATATTTTTTTCTACTCATAGAGAAAAGGAACAATTACATTCCATACATATAATATTGTCCAGTGTCTAATTTTTATCGCTATAACAACGTATTTTCTTTATAATTTGTGATGTACAAAGGATGTCAGAATGAGAAAACTGTTGGTTGTATCGTAACGAATATGACGATTTTCCTCTGGATGGTAACGAGAGGGTTAAAAAATTCGTAGTTTCCAAGTGAAAAAAAAGAAAAGTCCACTTAAAATAGCTTTAGAAATAAATAATTTTCCCTCAGCATGATCCCAAAAATTTTTCCAAAGTCCTGAATACATAAGCTAGACTTTCATTCTCAACATAATTTATTGAGTCAAAGAAAAAAAAAAACGAAGAAAAAATAATCTTGAGCTTTTATACAGGACAATGTCCACTAAACGTGCTCGAGGCGCTTTACAAGTGTCCCTGACCAACCGCAACACGAAACATGAAGAACGGGACATGACGCCTATTAGGCGGTATTGAATTTTTCCGATAGACACAACACTGTTAACGGCCAGTTACTCATTTTACACCCTGAGTACGGTGGGAGAATGTGAGTAAATAGCCTTTTACAAGGACTCAACTATGCATACGCCGACCAAGGCTCGAACCCAGGACCTTCCTATCCGAAAGCGAGTGTCATACCACTAGACCACATAGCCAGAAGCGAATGTTGTTCTGTCGCTGGAGCTAAAATTTCGTGTTTCTACGAACGTTTTGTAGCGCTAGGCAGTTCTGGGTAAGTTTAACCAGTTACCTGCCGGACTCTAGAAAAACACGTATTTAAAAATTTGGCCAGAAAACTCGTCCTTCAAATATCGATCGATTTAAATGACCCTCATCTTGGCAAGAACTCTCAAACATGGGGGACTTTATTTAAGATTTTGCGATGTTGGAGGTTTGAGAGTTTTTGCCAAAATGAGAGTCGAGTCATTTAAATCGATCGAATATTATTTGAAGGACGAGTTTTCTGGCCAAATGGATAGATACCTGACTTTCCGTTAACATTGAGTCATAATTGTACAACAGGATAAAAGGTGCATGCATGACTATAATAAAAAGGAGAAATTGCTTGGATATCTCTCATCTTAACTTTTCGTTCTTGTTTTGCGATAATCATCTCCATTATCCCCATTACCACTCTCCTCTTCCACCGCCCCCCCCCCCCACCCCCACGTCTTCTTGTCCACCACCACCACCTCCTCCTCCTGCGCGTCAGTATCATCATCATCATCATCATCATCATCATCATCATCATCATCATCATCATCATCATCATCACCGCCGCCACCACCACCACCTCATCATTATTATCAACAGCATCATCATCATCATCATCATCATCATCATCATCATCATCACCATCCTCCTCCTCCTCCTCCTCCTCCTCCTCCTCCTCCTCCTCCTCCTCTTCCTCATCATCATCATCATCATCATCATCATCATCATCATCATCATCATCACCATCAATCATACACACAAATACATACACAAATCCATAATCATCCACTCGGCTTATATTATATAGATCTTACCCAAAAAAAAATTAACAATAAAAACATTTATGACAACCCCCCCCCCCCCCACCACTCCCCATCCCCCAACTTCTCCTGAATTCAATGTTTATCTCTAAAATTCCCCAGATTGATTATAATGACTGATTACCACCAAAATAATTGGATTTCACTGCGGCTGAAATCTATCACAGATGACAACATGATATATCAGCGACGGCTGCCTTCCAGATCCTTCAAGAAGACGGGTGGACATACCAGGTGATTTGACAATAATGGGGCTGGCCTGGGAATAATAGATGTCTTTGGTCGGATGCTGGCCGTTATAAATTTTCACTGGATGGTTGTTGGTGCGTGAGTATGTGTGTGTGTTTGTGTGTGTGTGTGTGTGTGTGCGTGTGCTTGTGTATGTGTGTGTGTGTATTTGTCTGTGTTTATGTGTGTTTGTGTGTGTATGTGCGTGTGTGTGTTTGTGTATGTGTGTGTTTGTGTGTGTGGCAGAGAGAAGGGGGGGGGGAGGATAGAGAGGGTGAGAGACAGAAAGTTAGGAAAGAAAGAAGGAAAGAAAGAAAGAAGGAAAGAAAGAATGATAGAAAGAAGGAAAGAAAGAAAAAAATAAAGAAGGAAAGAAAAGAAGAAAAGAAAGAAAGAAAAGAAAAAAAGAAGAAAGAAAGAAAGAAAGAAGAAAGAAGAAGAAAGAAAAAAGAAAGAAAGAAAGAAAGAAAGAAAGAAGAAGAAAGAAGAAGAAAGAAAGAAAGAAGAAAGAAAAAAGAAAGAAAGAAAGAAAGAAAGAAAGAAAGAAGAAAGAAAGAAAGAAAAAGAAAGAAAGAAAGAAGAAAGAAAGAAAGAAAGAAAGAAAGAAAGAAAGAAAGAAAGAAAGAAAGAATGAAAGAAAGAAAGAAAGAAAGAAAGAAAGAAAGAAAGAAAGAAAGAAAGAAAGAGTAAAAGAGAGCGAGAGAGAATGTTATTGTATATAATATATCCTACTATAATGTGGTATAGTGGTATGTTACTTGCCTTCGTATTGTAAGGTCATAGGTTCGAGTCCCGCCACGAACGGCGCATAGTTGGGTTATTGAAAAAAAAGGTTCTTTATTCTCACGAACCTCACTAACTCAGTGTAAAATGAGTACCTGCCGTTTACAGCGTTGTCTGTATCGGGACAAAAATGTAATATCGCCTAACAGGCGTCATGTCTCATCTAAAATATTAAGCGTTGTTGTTGGCTCGGGATTTCTTGTTAAGCGCTTTGAGTACGTTAAGTGGATATTACGCTCGCGAGGTCCCGGGTTTGAAAGTTTTTCCAATATGAGGCCAAAATTTTTAATACGTGTCCCCCCCCCCCCTAAGAGTATGGTAGGTAACTGATTAAAATGCCAAATTGACCTGGAACCGACGTATATATATATATATATATATATATATATATAATATATATATATATATATATATATATATATGTATATGCAGGTGTGACATCCGAACCCACGACTTATGGGCCTAGTTTAGCATTGTTGTAATGGATAATATTTTGCATAACAATGAGCCCATAAGGAATTGGGTTATCAGACCTGAAAAATAAGTGCACGTCGCCTGGGATCGAAGCACAAGCATCCCTTGGTCAGGACGCTCAGTTTATTATTTTTTTTTTCTTCTTCTTTTTAGAGCGATGCAGTTTCACAAAATCATGTGTTGTTTTTTTTTTTGTTTTTTTTTTCGTCCCTTGTGAGCATTCGTACCGAGACAAAGAGATTTCGGCAATAGGAAATAGGATTCAATAGTCTGAAGTCACTTCCGCCCAACATGGTGGTAGCAACGAATAGCTTGGTTCCAAATAAAGAAAATCGGTACTTTTGATTCTTCATGTGGGCTAGAACTTTTTCACATGTTATGTAATCAGAATGTACTAAAGTCAAAACATGATCAGATTTATAATGTTTTTTTCCTCTGGATACACTTTTATGCTCGTCGGAGAAGTATTTCATAAGGGCCTCCGCCATGGTTTTGATAGTTTAGAACCAGTTACTAAGTTACTATGCGTCATTACGAGGGAAGTGACGTCACGACTGTTGAAGCCTATGGTGTTTGAAAAAGAATAACATCGAGATATTAAAGATACATACTGTCAGTTTAATACAGTTTAGTAGAAATTACTGATACAAGTGGATGGCAAAAATCAATAACAAAGATCCAATTGACGTCAACTGCATTCTATCTATACGTTCATTTGAATGAACAATCTTGGGGAAAAATACCAGCTGTTGTTTGGTTGAATACTCTTCAACAGTCGTAACGTCACTTCCTTCCTAATGGCGCAGGGTAACTTAGTAACACTGGCTCTAAACTATCGGAACAATGGCGGACGCCCGTATGAAATATTTCTCCGGGGAGCATAAAAGCGTATCCAGAGGAAAAAAAAACAACATAAATTGATCATGTTTTGACTTTTACACATTCTGATCACAAGGCATATGAAAAGGGAATGAAAAGTTCTAGCCAGCATGAAGAATAAAAATTACCGATTTTCTTTGTTTAGAACCAATATGGCCGCTGTTGCTGGGCGACGTGACATCAGACTATTGAATCGAATTGGAAGCTTTCTCCATCCATATAAATTCTATATACAAAAATAAATACATTTAAAAAAAAACAAAAAAACTAGAGCTTTTATATAGCGCAATATCCACTAAATATGCTCAACGGGCTTTACAAAAGGGTCGCTGATCAACGACAACACGTAACATATAGAACGACAACATGATGTCTGTTAGGCGATATTACAAATTTGTTTTTGACATAGACAACGCTGTTAACGGCTAGGTACTCATTTTACATCTTAGTACGGTGAGAGAGTGTGAGTAAAGAGCCTTTTCCAAGGACTCAACTATGCGCTGATGGAGGTTCGAACCCAGGACCTTCCGATCTGAAAGCGCGAGTGTCATACAACAAGACCACATAGTCGAACAAAAAAAATGAACATTTCTTGGGAAAAGTAACATCTGTTGTTGTGATTGAAGTGGAAACCCCGCTCCATCAAGACCGATTCTACATACGAAAATAAATAAATAAATAAATGAATAAATAACAGCTATACTGCCATACTCTGTAAAAAACCCATATTTAAAAATTTGGCCAGAAAACTCGTCCTTCAAATATAGATCGATTTATATGACCCTCATCTTGGCAAAAGAACTCTCAAACCTGGGACTTCGCTCTTCGCGAAGTCCCAGGTTTGAGAGTTCTTTTGCCAAGATGAGGGTCATATAAATCGATCTATATTTGAAGGACGAGTTTTCTGGCCAAATTTTTAAATATGGGTTCTGTTTTCAGAGAACGTCATCTATTGGTCGCCTCTAGTAGTCTATTTATAGAAAGCGTGGGCGGATACGACAGGCATTATTTCTCGATCAAACTGTAATGAAGATCATTATTAGAAGTTAAAAAACAACAAACTGTGTATTGCTATGGTTTAGGGGCTACAGTCTTGGACTAAAAAAAAAAGACGACATGT
>NC_088361.1:15200492-15210492 GCF_034508935.2 Berghia stephanieae | reverse complement strand
TCGGACACGCCTGTTACAGTTAGACGATATCACAGTACTTTTCGGACACGCCTGTTACAGTTAGACGATATCACAGTACTTTTCGGACACGCCTGTTACAGTAGGACGATATCACAGTACTTTCGGACGCGCCTGTTACAGTTAGACGATATCACAGTACTTTTCGGACACGCCTGTTACAGTTAGACGATATCACAGTACTTTTCGGACACGCCTGTTACAGTTAGACGATATCACAGTACTTTTCGGACACGCCTGTTACAGTTAGACGATATCACAGTACTTTTCGGACACGCCTGTTACAGTTAGACGATATCACAGTACTTTTCGGACACGCCTGTTACAGTTAGACGATATCACAGTACTTTTCGGACGCGCCTGTTACAGTTAGACGATATCACAGTACTTTTCGGACACGCCTGTTACAGTTAGACGATATCACAGTACTTTTCGGACACGCTTGTTACAGTTAGACGATATCACAGTACTTTTCGGAAACCCTGTTACAGTTAGACGATATCACAGTACTTTTCGGACACGCCTGTTATAGTGCGACGATATCACAGTACTTTTAGGAAACGCCTGTTACAGTTAGACGATATCACAGTACTTTTCGGACACGCCTGTTACAGTTAGACGATATCACAGTACTTTTAGGACACGCCTGTTACAGTTAGACGATACCACAGTACTTTTTGGACACGCCTGTTACAGTTAGACGATATCACAGTACTTTTCGGACACGCCTGTTACAGTTAGACGATATCACAGTACTTTTCGGACACGCCTGTTACAGTTAGACGATATCACAGTATTTTTGGAACGCCTGTTACAGTTAGACGATATCACAGTACTTTTCGGACACGCTTGTTACAGTTAGACGATATCACAGTACTTTTCGGACACGCCTGTTACAGTTAGACGATATCACAGTACTTTTCGGACACGCCTGTTACAGTTAGACGATATCACAGTACTTTTAGGACACGCCTGTTACAGTTAGACGATATCACAGTACTTTTCGGACACGCCTGTTACAGTTAGACGATATCACAGTACTTTTCGGACACGCCTGTTACAGTTAGACGATATCACAGTCCTTTTCGGACACGCCTGTTACAGTTAGACGATATCACAGTATTTTTCGGACACGCCTGTTACAGTTAGACGATATCACAGTACTTTTCGGACACGCCTGTTACAGTTAGACGATATCACAGTATTTTCGGACACGCCTGTTACAGTTAGACGATATCACAGTATTTTCGGACACGCCTGTTACAGTTAGACATATCACAGTACTTTTAGGACACGCCTGTTACAGTTAGACGATATCACAGTACTTTTCGGACACGCCTGTTACAGTTAGACGATATCACAGTACTTTTCGGACACGCCTGTTACAGTTAGACGATATCACAGTACTTTTCGGACACGCCTGTTACAGTTAGACGATATCACAGTACTTTTCAGACACGCCTGTTACAGTTAGACGATATCACAGTACTTTTCGGACACGCTGTTACAGTTGGACGATATCACAGTACTTTTAGGACACGCCTGTTACAGTTAGACGATATCACAGTACTTTTCGGACACGCCTGTTACAGTTAGACGATATCACAGTACTTTTCAGACACGCCTGTTACAGTTAGACGATATCACAGTACTTTTCGGACACGCCTGTTACAGTTGGACGATATCACAGTACTTTTAGGACACGCCTGTTACAGTTAGACGATATCACAGTACTTTTCGGACACGCCTGTTGCAGTTGGACGATATCACAGTACTTTTCGGACACGCCTGTTACAGTTGGACGATATCACAGTACTTTTAGGACACGCCTGTTACACTTAGACGATATCACAGTACCTTTCGGACAGAGACAGCGCAGTTAGCGGCCAGGGACTCATTTACACATGAGTACGGTGAGAGAAATGTGAGGAAAGAGCCTTTTCCAATAACTCAACTATGCGACGAGCGAGGCTCGAACCCAGGACCGTCCGATCCGAAAATGAGTGTCATACCACAAGACCACATAGCCACAGGATTAAGTCAAGGAAGACAAATCAATCAATCTTGATATCATAGTGATTGTATTATAATAATTCTTGACATTTTAGAACACATTTTTTATCTCTCATCAATTCATCTTTTCTTCTAATCAGTAGTAACTAAAAGTGTGTCTGTTTGTGTGTGTGAAAGTGTGTGTGTGTGTGTGTGTTAAGTATATTTTAGATTGTCATTTTTTGTAACTGTGAATCGCATAGAGCATGATCTAGACATGTTTATGCTCTATACAAGTGCTATGTTATTATTATTATTATTATTATTATTATTATTATTATTATTATTATTATTATTATTATTATTATTATTATTATTGTTATTATTTTATTATTATTATTATTTATTATTATTATTATTATTATTATTATTATTATTATTATTATTATTATTATTATTGTTATTATTATTATTATAATTATTATTATTATTATTATTATTATTATTATTATTATTATTATTATTATTATTATTATTATTATTATTATTATTATTATTATTATTATTATTATTATTATTATTATTATTATTATTATTATTATTATTATTATTATTATTATTATTATTATTATTATTATTATTATTATTTATTATTATTATTATTATTATTATTATTATTATTATTATTATTATTATTATTATTATTATTATTATTATTATTATTTTATTATTATTATTATTATTATTATTATTATTATTATTATTATTATTATTATTATTATTATTATTATTATTATTATTATTATTATATATAATATTAATTATTTAATGTAAAGACGTATACAAAGATATCTAGGTAGCTACATAAATTCATATCAAAGCTAAGCGATTTACATGGGCGAGATAATATAGAAAAACAAATATTGAAAGCGGTCGTAGCTTTTAACAATATTATAACTGGCGTATTATGGAAACACAAGAATTTACATATTTGTGACCTTCCGTCTCAAAACGGTATTATGTCGGGATGATTCATAACCCAAAATTGTAAATTTAGAGATAGAATTATGAGAAATTGGACCTCAGAAGTTTTTGTAAAGCAATAAATAGTATTTATATTCCACCATGACGTAGAGAAAGTAAACCCAAGTTTGATATTTGTGGATATGAATTCAATTTCCCTAACATAGTGTATCCCGACATAATACCGCTTTGATACGGTGGGTCATATTTGGTTAGAATACTCGTCGTTCAAATATCGATCGATTTTTTAAACAAAGAGCTTTTATATAGAACTATATCCAATAAACGTGCTCAAAACGCTTTCAAGGGGTCCCTGGCCAACAGCAACATTTAACATTTAGGACGGGACATGACGCCTGTTTGGCGAAGTTACAATTTTTGTTCGGACAAAGACAACACTGTTAACGGCCAGGTCCTCATTTAACACCTGATTACGGTGAGAGAATGTGAGTAAAGAGCCTTTTCCAAGGACCCATCAACTATGCGCCGAGGGAGGCTCGAACCCAGGACCTTTCATTCGATCCGAAAGCGAGTGTCATACCACAAGACGCACAAATGGCAAAAACTCTCAAATCTCGTGAGCTTGGGGGGGGGGGGGGGGGATTTCAATCAATTTACATTTCGTAGGGCGAGCTTTCTGGCCAATTTTTTTTTTAAATTCTTGGTTTTCCGGACTAAGGTCTGCAGTTAACTGGTGAATAGAGAGTAAAAAAATATGCCAATTTTGTTTTTTTTTTTGTGATAGGTAAGCAGATAAAGAAATAGCAGAATGTTAATTTTAGCTGTAAAAATACGTATACAAAAATTTTAAAAATAATTAACAATTCCATTCTATTCAAGGAATTTTATTTAGACGACGTGTACTTATTTGCAGGTCTGCTAACCCAATTCCTTATGGTATCATTGCTGCAATGGAAATCTAGCGGGAAAGAATGACGCAAAATATTGTATCCATTACAACAATGTTAACTAGGCCCATAAGTGGGTTTGGATGTCAGACCTGCATATACGTATACGTCGTATTTAGGCAATCGCCGATAAAAATCTGACACTAACTCCATTTAGTATATCAAAATAGTAAAAAACAACGACGACCAATTTTGAATAAATAAATAAAAATATAATAAATAAATAAAGTAAATATGTAAATGTCCTTCTATTCACCCCATATGGATCTGTTCCAAGAAAAGACTGGAATAACCCAGGCGTTAGCCCCAGTGCAGCGCTGCAAATTGAGCTTGGGCGAGGTGAGGTGACTTGCTCAAGGCCACACAGCACAGCGGCGGATGGTCGAACTCGGTACCTGTCGGATACAAAGCAAAGACCGTACCGTTGATTCGCGCTGCCCCCAATTAATAGAGACCTTTCTCCTTCAAACCACAATTGCATTGTAAGTCACAATAGTGAAGAAAACAAAATTCAAACCAACATAAGACATTTAAAAAATAGCGAAATAACGGAAAATAATGTAAGACAAGGACATTGAATTGAAACAACCTGTACCTGTTTGCAGGTCCGAGAACCTAAATAGTTATGGACACATTGATGTACCCAATGGAAATACTCGCAATCAACGCCAAATATCTTACAATACAGTAATGCTATATATTAGGCCCATCATTGCTCTCTGCTATCAGACCTGCAAATAAGTGCATTTTGAATTGGATTATTTACAGAAAACTCAACTGATGTGTAATGCAAAATTCCACCTTTTAAAAAACAAGTTCATCAGAACCAGAAACCCTCACGTAATATCATGTTATAAAATCTCATTAATGTTTTTCCAATAAGGATTCAAAAATCTGATGTCACGTCTGCCCAGCAACCAGCAGCTTGGTTCTAAACAAAGAAAATCAGTAATTTATATTCTTCATGCTTGCTAGAACTTTTTCACATGTCTAATGATTAAATGTATAGAAGTCAAAACATGATCAGATTTATACTGTTTTTTCTCCTCTGGATACACTTTTATGCTCGTTGGAGAAGTATTTCATACGGGCGTCCGTCATTGTTTCAATAATTTAGAACCAGTATTACGAGGGAAGTGACGTCATGACTGTTGAAGAATATTGGTTCACAAAAAGTTTACTTTGTATTAAGCAATTAGCCACGCCTCTCAGACAGTCGTCACAATGTAAACAATTGCAGTTATTGATAAACATAGCGAACTACTATCGATGGTCCGTGTCTAAATAAAATACCCACTGTTCTATAGCTTGATCAAATAGCATCAACACAGAAAACTATGTGTAGACTTAAACGTTTATAATCTGACCGAGAAAATTCTGTGATAACTAGATAGTCACCCATTTGACGGTATAAAAATAATAACACTGGTCAGAGAGAGGTCGATTTCATTCACGTTCTTGTTTATAAACAACGGACTATGTTTGTCCGAGCACGTGTGAAAGTGTATCACAAACCCAATGTTCTGATTGGTCAAAAATCTACTGGTTAATTAGGAATTCCTTTCACATAAATATTCATTTGTTAAGAACCAGTAAGTATTGGTAAACAAAAATATCGATACCTTTTATATTGACATGTTAAATAACAATAAGTATTGGTAAAAAAATATATCGATACCTTTCCCATTGATATTCATTTTGTTAAGAATTAGTAAATATGGTTAACAAATATATCGATACGTTTCACATTGATATTCACTTTGTTAACAAACAGTAAATATGCTTAACAAAAAATCCCTATAGAACTCGAGAATAAAATAGTAAAGATGGAGATTAGGGCAAATGATGAATCGTTATTTCTTGTTTTCAATTATCTAATTCACGTCTGATTATTATGGGGCGTTTTGGGTCTAATTATTAGGAAAATCCTTCAAAAAATTGATTTTGAGATTTTGGTGGAAAACGATATCTTATTATCTTAGAAATCATAATATTGAAGTCCAACTTCTTAAATAAGACTATAAAGGCACGAAAAACAGTTGAAAAGGGTACAGGTAAATAGAAAATTGTGAAAAAGGGAAAGCTATTTTGCTATTTTCTCAATATGTCATTTTTCTAAGGGTATGAGCTGCTGTGCCAAAGGTTTCACAGAATCTATTCAATGAAATTGTCTGGAAATTTCCACAGGTATATCAGAGATAATGTATCATGTCACCATAGAAAGATTGTTTTTAAAAGGTATGTGTATTTTCAATTATAATCCAAATTATACATTTTAACAATTATTTTGTCGTAACATTATGAATTTCAACTTTGTAATGATTTAATGAAAATTCCATAAGCTAAAGCTGTAAAATCTCTCTATGGTGACACACTGTGCTACAATGCTGATAGGAGGGAAGCATATGGAGGTCATTCCTTCATTTGTTTTTGTGGAAAATTTGCCACAAGATTGTTATATTTTTTTTATGCCAGACCCCAAATTACGCCGCAAAACGGATATCAACACAGATAATTTATATTTTTCACCAAAATTTTTGTTTTATATAAAAACCGCCCAATGTAGGGAATTAACCTATTTTAAGGGTTTTACGGAGCTTGCAACACATCCTTTTTTAAGAAAAGACCAAAAACCGGCACTTAACCAGTTAAAAATGATTTCGAAAAGTTTACACCCAATCAATATTTGTTCCCTGGTCTATTCAGCCCTCTCTGATAATGAAAATAACATGAATGAAATTTTTGTTTTTCGTATGGATAAAGAATAAAGATGAAAGCTATACTGCCATACTTTAGATTTTAAAGAAAAACATATTTTAAAATTTGGCCAGAAAACTCGTTCTTCAAATATCGATCGATTTAAATGACTCTCATCTTGGCAAAAACTCTCAAACCCGGGACTTCGTCGAAGTCCCGGGTTTGAGAGTTTTTGCAAAGATGAGAGTCATTTAAATCGATCGATATTTGAAGGACGAGTTTTCTGGCCAAATTTTAAATATGGGTTTTTTTTTTCTCCAGAGTAAGGCAATGTAGTAGTAAATCTTTATTACATTTTTCTTTTTGGTATAATACAGAGGACGGCTTTCAAAGATCTGGTATTCGCCTCAAGGTAATTTGTAAACAACGTTAGATTACAATCTTCTCTCTCTCTCTCTCTCTCTCTCTCTCTCTCCTCTCTCCTCTCTCACTCTCTCTATCTCTCTCTTTCTCTCTATCTCTCTCTCTCTCTCTCTCTCTCTTCTTTCTTTCTTTCTTTCTTTCTTTCTCTCTCTCTCTCTATCTCCCGCTCTCTCTTTCTCTCTCTCTCTTTCTTTAATCTCTCTATATCTCTATCTCTCTCTATTTCTCTCTCTCTCTCTCTCTCTCTCTCATATATATATATATATATATATATATATATATATATATATCTCACTCTCTCTTTCTCTCTTTCTCTCACATACACACACACACACACACACACACACACACAACGAACAACAAAATATGACAAATCAATTATATATTTCTTGTTGATTATGTTACAATTTAACAATAGCGGTTATAACGATGACAATCTCTCTCTCTCTCTCTCTCTCTCTCTCTCTCTTCGCATCTCCTTATTACACACACAGATCATTACAACACAATAAAACAAACAAAAAATTTAGATAACAAATCAAGTAATCTATTTTGTTTCTTGAATCAAGTTTCAATTTAACAACAAATGGTTAAAAACGTGATTATCTTCTCTCTCTCTCTCTCTCTCTCTCTCTCTCTCTCTCTCTCTCTCTCTCTCTCTCTTCTTCTTTCGCTCGCCACTCCTCTTTTCTCTCTCTCTTTACTCTTTCTCTCTCTCTCTCGCTCTCTCTCTCTCTCTCTCTCTCTCTCTCTCTCTCACACACACACACACATACACACACACAAACAAGAAAATATGATAAATAAATATATTTGTTTCTGATAATGTTCCACATTAACAACAGCGGTTGTAACGACGATATTGACTTTTTTTTAACGCACTGTTTATTTATTTTTATTTCAAGGTGGAAAAGTATAGAAGCAAATCCAAATAATATACAAAAATATATACATATTATTTATAGCGCACATCTAAGATTTCAATATGGTCATTTGGACGTGAACAATATATATACAGGTCTGACATCCGAACCGACTTATGGACCTAGTTTAACATTGTTGTAATGGACAATATTTTGCGTCATTTTTGTTAGATTTCCATTACAACTAAGGAATTGGGTTATCAGACCTGCAAATAAGTGCACGTCGGTACATACAATATGATGCGGGAAGTTTTCATTTCACCTCTAACACTACGAGCTTGCGTGCTTGAAATATCGATCGATTTAAAATGACCCCCGTCTTGGCAAAAAAATCTCAAACATGGGTTCCCTGAGGGGTTTTCATTAAAGTCCCAGGTTTGAAAGTTGTTATTTATTTTTTTTTGGTGTTGCCTAGATGAGGGTCGTTTAAATCGATCTATACTCGTATCACTTCCTTCGAATGAAAAAGTCCAGACCCCATGCCTATTCATTACATTTTTCTGAGACAAATTATAGACGTTGTATCAAAGCTGGTGTTTTTAATTTTTACATGTTTATGATAGTTGAATAAAACTACTTATGTACATGTTCAGTTTTAATACATTTCTTTCCACTTTTGAAAGTCGCAAAAATCTCTAGGATTGAGTGAGTTAACTGGTTAACAAGCTATTCGATCCACTGTTTAGAAACAGGATACATCTAGCTGAATATGGCGGAATACGTCACTGGCTGGTCACTGACACATCTAAACAGACATTATAATAAATAATACAACTGCAGTCACAGTAGATGAATGAGTGCTTAATCCTGATTAAAAACTTTCAGTGACTTCCCGATGACGTAAAAAAAATTAGTCCTTTGGAGCCATTCGGTCCATGGAACCGGAGTTTATCCCGGTTTCTATAGCATAAAACGGATAATAGCAATTGCTTGCTATCCTTCGGATAGGACGTTAGTCAATCGCAAAGTACTTTCCGTCAAATCTAAAAGACTCAGCTTCGCATTCACTGCTGGGTGAACAGAGGGGGTTAGGGAAAAAGATCTCGACTGCACCCGGGATCGATCTCGGTCCCTTTACGTTTGAAGCGAGTGCTCTACCAACTGAGCTATAGGAACCCCCGAATATGGCCGAAGACGTCACTGACTGGCCACCGAAACATCTTCAAAGATATGACAATAAATAATGCAAATGCAGTCACAGTAGATGAATGCCGAATCGTCATTACAAACCTTCAGGGAATTCCCGAAGGGCTGACATTAATTATGTATACTGGTGAGAAGTTAATAATATACGATTCATACGCCCCTGCTTTTTGGAATTCCGGACGTGCTCCCAACCACTGCACGAGCTTGCGTCGGGTTTAGGCGGGTTTCGTAAAAAAATAACAAATAAAAAGAAACACCCTCCTCCTCCTCCTCCTCCTCCTCCTCCTCCTCCTCCTCCCATAGTCCCATGTTCACTCCCCACGGGTATACACTTTCCTGAGTCCCTGGTTCACTCCCCACTGCTGCCTACTTCCCATAACATTGTCGGATATTGTCGGGTTTCGGCGGGTTTTGTAAAAAAGAAACACCATCCTCCTCCTCTTCCCATAGTCCCAGGTTCACTCCCCACAGGTATACACTTCCCTGAGTCTCTGGTTCACCTCCCACTGCTGCCTACTTCTCATGACATTGTCAGGTTTCGGCGGGTTTTGGCGGTTTCGGCGGGTTTCGTATAAAAGAAACACCCGCTGTCTATTCTGCCGCCATAAATTACATACCATTCAATACTCTATTTTTATGAATGGCGCTAATGTCACCAAATGACGCTCCTTTTTATTTAGATAACATTTTATTGGCTTTTTATCTAGACTAGATAGTATTTATTTGGAACCAAAAATAGCTTTTTTTTTCATTTCCAATTTTCAATGTACTCGGTACCCAAATAAAGCCCTCTTTAGAAAAAAAAAAAAAAAAAATAAATAAATAAAATATAAATAAATATATATATATTATATATATATATATAATATA
>NC_088361.1:15182992-15195492 GCF_034508935.2 Berghia stephanieae | reverse complement strand
TCATCATCATCATCATCATCATCATCACCATCATCATCACCTTCATCATTATCATCACCATCATCATCATCTTTATCATCATCATCATCATCATCATCATCATCATCATCATCATCATCATCATTATCATTATCATCATCATCATCATCATCATCATCATCATCATCATCATCATCATCACAGACAAACAGTTTCCATCCTTCTCTATCTTAAGCTAACTCTTTTTAAAAAAATCTTTTTCTCATTCCAGCACCGTTTTATCAGTCAGTCTTTTTTATTATTTATTTTGGAACCACTTTTTCATTATCACCAACATGACCTTCATCATCATCATCATCATCATCATCATCATCATCATCATCATCATCATCATCATCATCATCATCATCATCATCATCATTCTCATCATCACCATCATCACCACCATCATCATCATCATCATCATCATCATCATCATCATCATCATCATCATCATCATTGTTGCCTTTTCCACCTTAAGTCAGGGTATAGGCCACAGACAAACGGTTTCCATCCTTCTCTATCTTAAGCTAACTCTTTTTTAAAAAATCTTTATCTCATTCCAGCACCGTTTTATCAGTCAGTCTTTTTTATTATTTATTTTGGGCCAAGCCCACTTTTTCGCTGATTCCTGATTCCTCATGTTCATCTCTTCTCACCCATTCCATCTCGTGTGTCCTTGATTCTCCACTTGTCTCCCCTATCCCCTTCTCAAATGATTTCCGGTTCCTTTTGAATATGTATGAGGGATGGAGTTGAAAAGAGAAGAAACAGGAACATGAAAAGGAAGCTATGGAGGGTGTCGGAGACGATGTGAAAACCAGGCTTGGTGAGTAATCAATAGAACGAGTACGATACCAATGGTAATTTTAATACGTCTCGTCGTCTTTACAGTGAAATGCAAATTAATTCGATGAAATTTTGTGTATGGTTACAAAGCCCTTGGGGGGTCCCGATAGCTCAGTTGGTAGAACACTCGCTTCACACGCAAAGGGACTGAGATCGATCCCGGATGAAGTCGAGTTTGGGTTTTTTTCTGACCCCCCCCCCCCTTGTCCACCCAGCAGTTAATTGGTAGCTGAGTCTGCTAGATTTGTCGGAAAGTACTTTGCGATAGATAAGCGTCCTCTCCAATTGTTAGCAACCAATTGCTTTTGTTCGTTTCACGCTATAGAAACCGGGATAAACTCCGGCTCCATGGGCCGAATGGCTCTAAAGGACTATTTTATAAAGTCCTTTCTTGGTTGCCGATAGTTCAGCAGGTAGAGCACCAGTCTCGTGATCAAAGCGACCAAAATCGAGCATATAATAATTCTTGTTGAAAAAAAATAAAATAAATATATAATATAAATAAAATAAATAAAATAAATAAAATAAATTCACTTTATTCATCCCATAGGGGAAATTTTTCTTCAGGGTCTATTCCAATGGAAGACTGGAATAACCCAGGCGTTAGCCGCAGTGCAACGCTGCAAATTGAGTAAGGCGAGGTGACTAAAAACTAAAAAACATTAGCTTTGATACAACGTCTATAATTTGTCTCAGGAAAATGAAAAAAATAGGCATGGGGTGGTAAAAGTAACCCGGGTAAACTGCGGATATAGTCGCTGCTAGGGTTGAGTGAGTTAAAGAAAATATTTTGTTCTAGCGATAAAAATTAAACACAGGTCAATATTATTATGTATGGAATGTACTTGTTCCTTTTCTTTTTGAGTAGAAAAAAAATGTAATTTTGTGTTGGGTGGGCGTGAAGTTTCAGGGAAAATTCTGAAAATGTCTGGTAGGAAGAGAGTTAATCCAATAGAATCGGTTCATTTTGCATCATGTTTCACAAAGAGGCTTGCAAAATTTAACGCAATCGTTTTCGTCTGAAAAGCCAATTTCCATTCGATATCTATTTTTAGCTCACCGACATCAAACGAAGACGACGTTAAAGTAAATCGATTACTTGTTGAAAGCGATACAAACAAAATAAAATTTAAAAAGACAGAAAAAAAAGACGGGAATTTAGTGATTGCGTGACGGAATCTTTTTGCCTTTTTCAAAACGTTTGTCCCCATGGCTTGTCAAACGTTTTGAGTTGCCCTATCAATGGGGCAATGCCCCCCGAATCAACGCCCGTCTCTGGGCATAATCTAGCCAACTAAGTAGTCCTTCAGAGGCATTGGGCTCATGGAGCAGCCGGAGTTTATCCCGGTTTCTAATAGCGTGAAACGGACAATAGAAATTTCTTGCTATCCTTTGGATAGGACGCTGGTCTATTGCATAGTACTTTCTGCTGGGTGGAGAGGGGGAGGGGGTTCAGAAAAAAAAACCCAACTTGATCGATCTTGGTCCCTTTGTGTGTGAAGCGAGTGCTCTACCAACTGAGCTATCGGGACCCCCCTGAGCATAATCTACATTCATCTAAGCTTTTTTAAAAACATATAGTCATGAAAACACTAGGACTAAAAAAGTCCCTGCTCATGAGTAAGATAAAAAAGCTGAAACTCAATTACTTTGGGCACCTGAAAAGACACGACACACTAGAGAGTGATGTACTGGAGGGCATGGCGGAGGGCAAAAGAGGCAGAGGAAGACCACAAAAAAGATGGCAACAGGATATACAGGAATGGCTCAACAACGGCGCGACGGAATGTGGCAGATGGGCACAAGACAGAGACTTCCGAAGGACTGTGTGGGAGGCTACGTCCAAGTGATATGCCACAGAGAGAGAGAGTCGGGGGTTAACAAGGACTTTGGACCATACTTTGATTATGCTGAGGGCAAATAATTGATTTGTAATGCTATATATAGGGAATGAGATTAAGCGGAAGAGTAGCGTCCCTTGATTGGACGTCACCTTACAGAGAGAACGTCAATTTGGTTTTGCGCATGCGTCTCTCTCGTCCTCGTCCTACACCATTCCGCCACGACATCATAAGATACCGTAGCCTCAGCATTCCATGAAAGAATAATATAGGGAATGAGATTGGCGAAAAGAGTCGCGTCCCTTGATTGAACGTCACCTTACAGAGAGAACGTCAATTTGGTTTTGAAGTGTCTCAAGCCGCTTTCACCGGAAGCGAGGACGAGAGACGCATGCGCACAACCAACATGACGTTCTCTCTCTAATAACTTTTCCACCGGTGACGTCACAGACTATGGGTGACGTCCAATCAAGGGACGCTACTCTTCCGCTAATCTCATTCCCTATTTTTATTGTGTCCTTTTAATTGTCCCCCTTGGAAACTACGAATTTTTGACATTTCAAGTTGGCAGCTCTGCGTTGGGAATCTCTATCATGTGCGGCTATGTGGTCTAGTGGTATGACACTCGCTTTCGGATCGGAAGGTCCTGGGTTCGAGCCCCGCGCTCGGCGCATAGTTGAGTCCTTGAAAAAGGCTCTTTACTCACATTCTCTCACCGTACTCAGGTGTAAAATGAGTACCTGGCCGTTAACAGCGTTGTCTTTGTCCGAAAAATTGTAATATCGCCTAACAGGCGTCATGTCCCGTCCTGCATGTTAAATGTTGCTGTTGACCAGGGACCCCTTGTAAAGCGCTTTGAGTACATTTAGTGGATATTGCGCTATATAAAAAAGCTAAAATAAAAGGCTCAATCATCTGGCTGAAATCGGTACCTTATTATTGACGTCGTGAATAGATAAACCTTGTATACTCGATCTTTCCATTCTCGGTTTTTTACAAAAATACCTGCCGATACCGTTCAAAAACCGAATATTATCACACCCAACTATTTTTTGGGGGAAATTTGTAGCCACTTGAGCTATGATAATTGAGCTTTTATATAGCGCAATAACCACTAAACTTGCTCAAAGCGCTTTACAATGGGTCCCAAGCCAACAGCAACACTTAACATGACGCCTGTTTGGGCCATATTATATTACAATTTTGTTTGGACAGAGACAATGATGTAAACGGCCAAGTACTCATTTTACAACTGAGTACGGTGAGAGAATGTGAGTAGTAGGCCTAAAGAGCCTTTTTTTTCCAAGGACACAACTATGCGTGACTCGAACCCAGGACCGTCCGATCCGAAATCGAGTGTCATACAACTAATGCAAAGATGCACTTCATTATCATTTACGTTGTGCGGCTATGTGGTCTAGTGGTATGACACTCGCTTTCGGATCGGAAGGTCCTGGGTTCGAGCGTCGCGCTCGGCGCATAGTTGAGTCCTTGGAAAAGGCTCTTTACTCACATTCTCTCACCGTACTCAGGTGTAAAATGAGTACCTGGCCGTTAACAGCGTTGTCTTTGTCCGAAAAATTGTAATATCACCTGACATGCGTCATGTCCCGTCCTACATGTTAAATGTTGCTGTTGACCAGGGACCCCTTGTAAAGCGCTTTGAGACATTTCAGTGGATATTGCGCTATATAAAGCTCAATTATTTTTTTTTAATTTTTTGATTTAGAATTCAAACACTCTCCAAACCCAGGGGAAAATTCTAACAAGATTTAGGATTTTATATTTTAGAAATTCTTTAGAATGAGAAAAATTAATAGAAAGTGGAAAAAAACAAGCATATTATGACATTTAACAAATGCTTGAAATGGAATTGAAAAAAAAAAATCAAAGCAAATCAGTAATAAATGAAAATGGGTAAAACAGCTTGAAAAAAAGAAAGCAAAGAACAAAATACCAAAAAAACTGGACGTTTTGGTCCCAAAACCCTTTATCAGCCAACAACAAAAACAATACAAATACGAATACATCATTTTAAAAACACCAGATGCCGTCATGTATTTATGTTTGTTTTGTTTTTGTTTGTTTTGTTTGTTTTTTTTGTTTTTTTTTGTAATTTTTGTTAGTCGAAAAAGGGCTTTGAAACTGAAACTTTCTGGGGTTTTTTTTTTTTGGTATTTTGTTTTTTTTTTTAATCTGAAGTTGTTATATTCATTTTACAAAATAAATTTGTTTATTACTTTTTACAGCCCAAAGCTTCTAGCAGCTTAGTATCACAAAGAAAAGCAGTGCTGAGGAAATTGAAATTGAAATTGAGATTGAAAAATAACCAAAAAACAATAAATTAAGAACGAAAATGCGGAAATGCGGAAATGCGGAAATGCCATCAAGTTGCGAAAATCAAAATCCTAACCTTTTGCTTCATGGGCATCATCTCACACTGGCTGCTATCCCGTACCTGGAATGACGTCATAGATTTTGTTTTCAATGGACGATCATTTTTTTAAAAAGCTTTTATAAAGTGCAATGTCCACTCAACGTGTTCAAAGCGCTTTACAAGTGGTCCCTGACCAACAGAAACACTTAACATTTAGGACTGGACATAACGCCTTTTATTATATATTATTATTATTATTTTATTATTATTATATTATATTATAATATTTCTTTTCGGGCAGAGACAACGCTGTTAACGGTCAGGTACTCATTTTACACCCCAAGTACGGTGAGAGAATATGAGTAAAAAGCATTTTCCAAGGACTCAACTAACTATGCGCCGAGCGCGAGGCTCGAACCCAGGACCTTCCGATCCGAAAGCGAGTGTCATACCACAAGACCACATAGACGCAAAATGGACGTTTTAAATGGACAATATAGGACAAGTCTCAATTTGATTTAGTTACTGGAATTATATAGTCATTCAGAGCAATAGGGGCCCTGTAACCTGAATGTACCCTTGTTCACAAAACGCCAAGACGCATAATATAACAATTGCTTGCTATCCTTGCTTAGGACGTTAGTCTATCGCAAGGCACTTTCCGCCATATGTTAAAGACCCAGGTACCAAATCACTTCTAACTGGATATGGAAGTCAGAATAAATATCGGCATCACCTGGGATCGATCCCGTTCAATTTGTGCGTGAAGCGAGTGCTCTACCTACTGAGCTATCAACGGACCCAAGAATCTAAAAACGATAATGAATTAATAATTTGCAAATCTAGTGAAGTCATCTTTAGCAATGCAAAGATAGACTATGCCAATGAGCTTATTATTGATGACAAAAGAGATTATATGTTACAGTGAATGACATAATCAGTCGAATGGTAAAAATGTTTGAACTGAGATATTGCCAAGTTTAGTAAGAAGGTTAATCTTAATCAAAAATGAGTTCTTGTCAAAAAAAAATGATTAAATCCCTTTTTGTACATCTTCGGGAAATATCAAAGCTTAATTTCACTTCTAAATATTTTTGACAGCTACCTCCTATAATTATTTTTAAAAACGAATTCCCCTATGAAACTACGGAAGTCCTTCCGATTTTTACACTAGAAAACTAAACCATTGGCGTGAAATGAAAATACAAATCATGCTTAGTTTGGATACAAAAGAATATATTCTCACATACTTGAATAAAACCGTTTGAAAGATATTAACTAATTTGACTGGCTGAAGTCTGTCACATATTCACATTGACTAAATCATGGGGATAAACATCAAAAATCTCGACAAAAACCAACCACTATTTTGGGTTTACAACCAGATGTGAATGTTTTGAATGATTCACACTTTTTAATTCAACCCAACAGGAAGCGGAAGAGACATCATTTTTGTACTAATTATAGATTTTTTTTAAAAAATGGAATGAAGTTGTTTCGTGTACGTACTTTACAGGTCCGACATATTGAATTGTTAATTGCCGATGTGCACTTATTTGTGTTCAGAAGAAGAAGATAATATTTTACGTTGGTATGAGAGTAAGTTCATAACAACAATGAGCCCATAACAATTTGAGTTATCAGACCTGCAAATAAATACACGTCGGTAAATAATAATATAATCATTTACCGAGATGTTATATATACTCGACGACCGATGTTAAAGAACTGAACAAGTCAGTGTGTATGAAAGGTGCCAGACGACAAAGCAAGAAAGAAAAATACACGATATTTGAGATCGTTTATCCCAACGTGAGGATCAAGCAGACTCGTTTAAATCGATCGATTTTTATGAACTATTGAATACAACTCACGATTTGTTTTCTTTTGTGGCCAAAGACTGGTCTTTTGGCGTCATTTTTTTTGGTCAATGTCGGGCCATAAGTTGACTTCTTTATCATGCATGAAAGCACTTGACCCTAGCACGCAAGGCAGAGAGATCAGGCCAGGTATCCAATATATTTGTGTTTTTGTGACATACGACATCAAGTAAAACCAAAGCTAGAGGTGCCTAAATGATCCAGTAAAATATTTTGTAAATTTACATATTTGTGTTTGTGTTTTCTGTCTCCTGACGAAGGCCAAGGGCCGAAACGTTGTATGTTTATGTTGTTCCCTTATATATGAGTCACATCTACTCACTTTATTTTTTTTCCCGACATCAAGTAAGACCTTTCGTCCACAAACCTCATATCTTATTTTGCACCCCCCCCCCCCCGCCCCCCACCCCCAGCCTTCTGACCAATTAATTACTTTTATCCTCCCTATTGTAGTGGATACTGTATTTCCGATCAATCCAGGATTTTCAGATGTAACAACTAATCTAGGAGTCGACTATGTCAACACCCCCCCCCCCCCGCCTCTCCCAACCACTGCAGGAATTCTCCCCCACTCCACCCCACCCTCCCCCCCTTCATTCTTTATACATCCATCACCAACCGCCTCTCTGCTAGCTCCTCCCCCCCCCCCCTTCATTCTTAACGACCTCTCTGCTACCCCCCCCCCCCCCACCTCCCTCCCTTATTCCTTATTCATCCATCACCAACGACCTCTCGGATATCTCCCGCCTCCCCACCCCTTTTCTTCATTCATCTATCACTAACTACCTCTCTGCTACTTCTTCTCCCCCCCCCCTCCCCTCTCTTATTCCTTATTCATCCATCACCAACTACCTCTCTGCTTCCTCCCCTCCCCCTCAACCCTCCCCTTCATTCTTTATTCATCTATCTCCAACTACCTCTTTGCTACCTCCCCCCCCCCATTCACTCCCCTCCCTTATTCCTTATCCATCCATTACCGACGATCTCTCTGCTACCTCCCCCTCCCCCTCCCACCCCACATACCTTCCCTCCCTCATTCCTTATCCATCCATCACCAACGACCTCTCTTCTCCCTCCCCCCCCCCCCATACCCTCCCTTATTCCTTCATCACCAACAACTACCTCCCCCCCTCCCCTTTCATGTTTCCAAGACCGCCACACACAGAGTGAGTGAGTGAGTGAGTGAATCGATCAATACCCGCCCTAGTCCCACACAAATTGTGATTGTAACAGCACCGATATCACCACCACCACCACCAGTAGTATCAGCCTCTATGTACAATACAGACTCAGACATGCTTACCACTACGAAATATTCGTAGAAATACGAATTTTTTGGCTCCAGTTACAAAGCTGCATAGGTCTCTTTGACTCAATACATCATGTTGAAAAGGAACATTTAGTTTCTTAGAACCTATAGATAGTTCGAAGATGACGTCACTCCAGCCTTTGTTTTTGTTTTTTACCATCCGCGTTTATGAGTAATACTCACTGAACTGTATTAACCTGACTATAAACGTTCATGGATACACACAGTTTTGTGTGTTGGTCCGTTATACTTCCGGATGACAATGTTATGAGCTTCTTCGCCAAGCGCATACTATCTATAGATAGTTGGCTTAGAAGCTCACAACATTGACACCCGGAAGTATGTCTGACCAACACAGAAAACAGTGTGTAACCATGAACATTTATAGTCGGGTTAATACAGTTCAGTGAGAATTACTCATAAACATTGCAAAAAAAAAAAAACCAATAACAAAGACCCGAGTGACGCCAACTTCATTCTATCTATATTCTATAGATAGAATGCGCTTGGCCAAGGAGTTCACAACATTGCCATCCGGAAGTATAACGGACCAACACACAAACTCTGTGTAACCATGAACTTTTATAGTCTGGTTAATGCAGTTTAGTGAGAACAACTCACAAATGCGGATGGCAAAAACAATAACAAAGGCCCGAGTGACGTCATCTGCATACTATCTATAGATAGCCTGCGCTTGGCTTAGAAGCTCATAACATTGCCATCCGGAAGTATAACGGACCAACACACAAAACTCTACACAAAACGTTTATAGTCTGGTTAATATAGTTAAGTGAGAATAACCCATAAATGCGGATGGCAAAAAACAATAACAAAGACCTGGATGACGTCAACTTCGAACTTTCTATATTGGATCATTTTTCGACCGTGCAAAGGAGAAATTATTTATTTCTAAATCTATTCAAAGTGACTTTTTTCTTCTTTTTTTTCCCTAGGAAAATACGAATTTTTGAACTTCGAAGTTGGCATCTCCAGAGACTGGTGGGTACTAAAAGCCAAACGTGTTCAATTCTACAGAGACAGAAATGCGATAGATTCAATGCCTGCCTTTTTGTTCGCATACAACATGCCCTGCCCTGGCTACAAACCTGCTGCTCAGTCCCCAAAGCACTTGTTACACGATTTTACATCACCCACCCCCACGCTCCAGCTCTCACCCCCCCCCCCCCCCCCCCCCCGTCCACCACCGCCAATCGCATTGGATAAAATGCAATGCGAATGTGGTTTTTTTTCCTGTTAGAACGAGATATTTATTTCTAACCAAAAATATAAATGAGAGCTATTATAGATAGAAGCCTAGGACTTCATAGATGAAAGAAGCCCATTATTTTCTAAATGTGCTCAAAACGTTTTGCAGTGGATCCAAAGTTAACAGCAACATGTTCCGTGTGGAACTAGGCAAGAAATTAATTTTTAAAATAATTATAATACAAAAATATTGGAAATATTGGACCAAAATATCATTGCACAGCAGATTACATCATTAATAAATCTGATAAACTAAACTGAACTAAGCTGAAACAAAACTTGAGCATTCATATAGCGCAATATCCACTAAACATGCTCAAAGCACTTTACAAGGGATCCCTGGCCAACAACAACAACAACACTTAACTTGTAGAATGAGTCATGGCGCCTGTTAGGCGATATTACAATTTTTTTTCGACAGAGACAACGCTGTTAACGGCCAGGTAGGTTACTTATTTTACACCCGAGTACGGTGAGAGAATGTGAGTAAAGAACCTTTTCCAAGGACTCAACTATGCGCCAAGCGATAATTTAAATTATCTGCAATTTTTGCATCTGGTTCAAGCCAGACACACACCACCATCTTGGTACAAATAATATAGAAGGCCCGAAATTGACGTCATTCTTCTCTTTGTTATTGTTTTTATACAGCCATTTTGATGATATAGGTATTGTAAAACTATATCAATCACCGCTTCAGGCACTTTCGTTTTTTTCCTTGAGCAAGTTTATTAACCCCCAATTTGCTCACCTGGACAACATGGGTGATTCCTGTTGACATCAGACATCTTGTTTGATGAGTTATCTATATTCCTTCGTGGAATGCCTTGGCGACGATATCTTATGATGTCGTGGCGCAAAAGGCATAATTTTTTTTTATATCAATCATTAGATAATAAACGTTCAAGGTTACATACATATAGTTTTATGTGTCGATACGTTATATCCGGCAGGCGGATGATGCTAGTATTTTACCTTAACGCATAGCATCAATTAGAAAAACATATCAAATTGTATAGGGATTGATGTTTGTCCTAAAAATCCCCTTGCGCTTAAGGGTTAATCCGTCCCCTGTAGGAAGATGTCTGTGTCAATATTGGATTGGATTGGGTAGGAATGGATTGGATAAGAGGACGCTTAGAAAGGAATTTTGCTCTCATTTCACTGACAATGCTATTCGGGAATTTCCAATGAGATGATAAAACTGAAAGCAAATTATGTTTTTTCATGTCTCTCCTTGTCGTTGTTGAGAAGTAAGAAGCAATTTTGTTGAGTATCTTAATATTGATAGCTCAATGACCTATGTTACGTTATACCCAATCAATAATCTACTTACTCTCCCTCTTCTTCTTTCTCCCACTTCTTGTTCCTGCCCTTCTTTTCAAATTCAGCTCCTCCTTCTTCTTCTCCTCCTCCCTCTATTCCTCCTCTTCATCCTCATCCTCATCCTCCTCCACCTCCTCCTCTTCTTCTTCTTCTTCTTCTTCTTCTTCTTCTTCTTCTTCTTCTTCTTCTTCTTCTTCTTCTTCTTCTTCTTCTTCTTCTTCTTCTTCTTCTTCTCTACTACTACTACTACTACTACTACTACTACTACTACTACTACTATACTACTACTACTACTGTACTAACTACTACTACTACTACTACTACTACTACTACTACTACTACTGTTACTACTAACTATACACTACTTTACTACTACTACTACTACTATACTACTACTACTATACTACTACTACTACTACTACTACTACTACTAACTATACTACTTACTATACTACTGCTACTACTACTACTACTACTACTACTACTACTACTACTACTACTACTACTACTACTACTACTACTACTACTACTATACTACTACTACTACTACTACTACTACTACTACTACTACTACTACTACTACTACTACTACTACTACTACTACTACTACTACTACTACTACTACTACTACTACTACTACTACTACTGCTACTACTACTACTATTTACTACTACTACTACTACTACTACTACTAACTACTACTACTACTACTACTACTACTACACTACTACTATATACTACATATCTACTATACTATCTACTATTACTACTACTATTACTGCTGCTGCTGCTGCTGCTACTACTACTACTACTACTTTGTCCTCTCCTTCTTCTCCTTCTCAAATACAATTAACTAAAATGCCCCCCCCCCCCCCCCGCCCGCTGTCAGTAACAATGACTCTATTTCAACATTAAACTTCAGAGAGATAAAAAATACATTGAGCAGATCAAGTCTCGTAAAATAAACTTTCATACAGTGCAATATCAACTGTTGGAAGCATTGCACTGTGACCCAGAAAGTCCCAGGCTCGTGCCCCGCTTCAGGACATTCGTTTTTTTCTTTTGACAATATTATTTACCCTCAATTTGCTCACTGTGACAAAAAAAGTGAGCTTTTATATAGCGCAATATCCACTAAATATGCTCAAAGCGCTTTACAAGGGGTCCCTGGTCAACAGCAACATTTAACATGTAGGAAGGAACATGACGCCTGTTAGGCGATATTACAATTTTTCGGACAAACACAACGCTGTTAACGGCCAGGTACTCATTTTACACCTGAGTACGGTGAGAGAATGTGAGTAAAGAGCCTTTTCCAAGGACTTAACTATGCGCCGAGCGCGAGGCTCGAACCCAGGACCTTCCGATCCGAAAGCGAGTGTCATACCACTAGACCACATTCATCTTGTTTGATGAATTATCTATATTCCTTCGTGGAATGCCAAGGCGACGAGATCTTATGATGTCGTGGCGGAAGGGAGTAATTTAGATTTTAATATCAACTGCACGTGCTCAAAGTTCTTGCAAGGGACGCCAGACCAATCAAATCTCAAACGTGCAGGACGAGATATAACCCATAAACTGTCAATCGTTACTACTATACAAAATAGGGACAAAGATGTAATCGACAAAAC
>NC_088361.1:15170492-15172992 GCF_034508935.2 Berghia stephanieae | reverse complement strand
ATAAGAAGAACCGATTTTCTTTGTTTAGAACCAAGCTGCTGGTTGCTGGGCGGACGTGACATCAGACTATTGAATCCCATTCTTCAAATCACTACAATGTCACTACAATGTTTTCACCTACCTGGCTGTGACCGAGGATGTACGTTCCTTCCCCAGCCCGCGTCATTTTGAACTTTTCAGCAATTTTCACAATATTTCCTTGAACAAACAACAGAAATAATTAATTCCACACAACTACAGCAGCAGCAGCAGCGCCAACAACAACAGGAATTGGCCCAACGAATATTATAATTCCAGTTGTCTCCCTTGATTGATGATAGTTATCCCAAGATATCCGTCATGTTTCAGAAATATCCACGTAAATAAATATATCGACACAATTCAATTAGATAGATACACAAAAAAACAAACAAACAAAGAAACAAATAAATTTTTTGTGTGATGTGTGATCTTCACGAGATTTTGGCGTGATCCAACGGTATTTCTGTCCTGAAGATTATTCCATATTGCAGCATCCTGGTCAGACTTCTAGCGGCGTCTAGTTCCACACTGTATATAGTAGTATTATTTATTTGGTCTTCTGGAGTGAAAAGCCACACGCTTCATACACGCTTTGTCCAGCCTTGTGATCCTGTCAATGAATAAATTAAAAAGAAGAATTAGATTTTATGCCAAATAATTGATTATAATTGGATTCAGTAGTCTGATGTCACGCCGCCCGGCAACGGCTGCCATCTTGGTTCTAAACAAAGAAAATCATTACTTTTTATTCTTCATGCTGGCTAGAACTTTTCATATGCCTTGTGGCCAGAATGTGTAAAAGTCAAAACATGATCAAATTTATGTTTTTTTCCCCCCTCTAGATACGCTTTTTTGCTCGCCGGAGAAATATTTCATACAGCGTCCGCCATTGTTCCGATAGTTTAGAGCCAGTGTTGCTAAGTTACCATGCGTCATTAGGAAGGAAGTGACGGTACGACTATTGAATCCTATTGATAACAATATAACTGTCGAACTCTGGAAAGACACGTATTTGATAGATTTTGGCCAGAAAACTCGTCCTTCAAATTCGATCGATTCAACAGCAACATTTAACATGTAGGACGGGACATAACGCCTGTTAGGCGATATTACAATTTTTCGGACAAAGACAAGACAACGCTGTTAACGGCCAGGTACTCATTTTACACCTGTATACGGTGAGAGAATGTGAGTAAAGAGCCTTTTCCAAGGACTCAACTATGCGCCGAGCGCGAGGCTCGAACCTAGGACCTTACGATCCGAAAGCGAGTGCCATACCACTAGACCACATAGCCGCACAATAACAAAGACCAGAATGACGTAATTCTTCCTATCTATATTATTATTATTAGACCCGTAAATTGGATTCAGTAGTCTGATGTCACGCGCCGGCAACGGCGGCCATCTTGGTTCTAAACAAAGAAAATCTTTACTTTTTATTCTTCATGCTGGCGAGAACTTTTCATTCCCTTTTCATATGCCTTGTGATCAGAATGTGTAAAAGTCAAAACATGATCAAATTGATGGGGGTTTTTTCCTCTGGGTACGCTTTTAAGCTCGCCGGAGAAATATTTCATACGGCGTCCGCCATTGTTCCGATAGTTTAGAGCCAGTGTTACTAAGTTACCATGCGTCATTAGGAAGGAAGTGACTGTACGACTATTGAATCCTATTGGAAACCGTTCACCTCCAATTTCTATTATCATTGATAAAATTGTTATCAATATTTGATAACACCGTTCATTGTTCTCGGAATCTATCCGGCAGCTACGACTACTGGCTACACGCAATGTGAATTATTCATCGTATAGGCAAGGTTATAAATTATTTCCTGTAATAACCACCAATTTGGTGACACGAATCGCAGTTTGCACATCACACACACACACAAACACACACACACACACACACACACACACACACAGGTGTTACACAGAGACTTTAGTGGTCGTGAAATAAAATGAAATTAATTTATGATAATCATGTCATGGCCCACTTTAAAGTGCATAGGTTATAAATGTGCGGCTATGTGTGTGGTCTTGTGGTATGACATCCGCTTTCGGATCGGAAGGCCCTGGGGTCAAGCCTTGCTCGGCGCATAGTTGAGTCCTTGGAAAAGGCTCTTTACTCACATTCTCCAATGTACTCAGGTGTAAAATGAGTACCTGACCGTTACAGCGTTGTCTCTGTCGGAAAAAAATTGTAATATCGTCAAACAGGCGTCATGTCTCGTTCTGCATGTTACATGTTGCTGTTGGTCAGGAATCCTTTGTATATCGCGTTGAGCACGTTTAGTGAATATAGTGATTGCGCTATATAAAAGCTCAAGAATTACTCATAAACGTGGATGGCAAAAAAAAAAAAAACAATAACAAAGACCAGAGTGATGTCAACTTCATTTTATCTACAGATCGCTCCGATAAAACAGCTCTGTTACAAGCCCTGCATGATTTATGGGCAAAACCCCGTGTTTCTATCA
>NC_088361.1:15163384-15167892 GCF_034508935.2 Berghia stephanieae | reverse complement strand
CAAGCCATTTTAATCCATTCCCAAAAGAAAGGATTTTTTTAAAAAAAAACAAAAACAATCAGAATTAAAATATAGCTTTTGTTGCTTTTTGTTGGTTTTTGTTTTGTTTTTTTTTATTAATTTTGTTTTGTTTTTTGTTTTTTTTTTTTTAAATTTATTTTTTGTTTGTTTTATTTTTTTTTTGGTTGTTGTTGTTTTTGTTTCAAATAACACATCAATAATATTTGCTTAGTTTAATTTTAATCTCACCCAGTCCCGAGGGTTGTCTTCAATTTTGACAGACGGGTTATTAAGGCCCAATCCTGATGGCATTGCATTACGGCCCTTTCTCCAATGCTTGTTGATAAATACCTTTGATTGGGGATATTCGAACTAACTCACCACTGCATATAGTTTTTAATAATACAATTTTCTTTTTCTTCACCAAACCCCCCTTTATAAAGATATTTAGATCGATAAAGGATAGATTGAAAGATTAAACAAATTAAAAATAAAACTTTTTTACGGAGATTACCAACCGGAAGGCTTTTTACCCAGATGCTTTTTTTAGACTCAAAAAATTGCGGCAAAACTAAGGTTGTATCCTCATAAGGAACTTTAGCCAACCCCCCCCCCCCCCCCCCCCCCCCCCCCCCCCCCCCCCCCCTTTTTTTTTTAAAAAAAATTTTTTTTTTTGTTAAAGGGCCACGGTTTTTAAAACAAACAATATCAGTATACATAAAAAAATTGTGTTGTGTTTTAAAATTTATTTTTTTTTTAAAAAGATTTTTTACAAGACACGCGATTTTTTTTGGGTGACCAATTTTGGTACGTAAAATTGGCCCCCTTGGCAGCCCTCTGACAGTATTCTATTATTTATGGCAATACATATTCATTATAAAAGCAGTCCTTCAGAGCCTTTCGGCCCATGGACCGGAGTTTATCCCGGTTTATATGCGTAAAAACGGACAATAGCAAATTTCTTGCTACCTTTGGGTGGGGGGCCAGTTTAAAACCAAAGTACTTTTCGATACCTGCTGGGGGGGACAGGGGGTGGGGTCAAAATAAAAACATCTCGACTTTCACCCAGGACGATCTTTCGTCCCTTTGCTTTTGAAGCGAGTGCTCTACCAACTGGCTTCGGACCCCCACATATTTATTATAAAATTGGGTGAATAATTGAAATAGGCGATCAAATTGATGAGTCACGAGCATATTCAACATCCAAAAACAAATGAAGTTTATTGATGGTAATCTGCCATTGGGGGCGGATTTTGTTTGAAATTTTAGTGAATTCTTTGATGCGATCCCCGTTCTATTTGTTATCAATCCATCTGGGTTTAATAGGCAAAGGTAGACTCCATGATCCATTGAATCTGGAATGTAAAAAAATAAATATAACCTAATAAATAGATCTATAGATAGAAGAAGTTGACGTAACTCATTTTTGTAAAATTTTTTTTTTTTTTTTTTTTTTTTTTTTTGTTTTTTTTTTTTTTTGCCATCCACGTTTATGAGTAATTCTCATTAAACTGCATTAACCAGACTTTTAAAAGTTCAAGTTTACACATTGTTTGTGTGTTGGTCCGTTATACTTCCGGATGGCAATGTTGTGAGTTTCTTGACCAAGCGCATTCTATCTCTTACTCTTCTTCTCCTTCTCCTCCTCCTACTCCTCCTCCTCCTCCTCCTCCTCCTCCTCCTCCTCCTCCTCCTCTTCCTTCTTCTTCTTCTTCTTCTTCTTCTTCTTCTTCTTCTTTTCTTCTTCTTCTTCATTCTTCATCTTCTTCTTCTTCTTCTTCTTCTTTTCTTCTTCTTCTTCTTCTTCTTCTTCTTCTTCTTCTTCTTCTTCTTCTTCTTCTTCTTCTTCTTCTTCTTCTTCTTCTTCTTCTTCTTCTTCTTCTTCTTCTTCTTCTTCTTCTTCTTCATCATCATCATCATCATCAGCAGCATCTTCTTCTTCTTCTTCCTTTAACTCTGTAACTTCAGATTTAAAGATTCCACAGACCCTAGTAATTTTCTTTCATTGGAGATGTCGTGAGACTATTCCACTGTCTCAATGTCGATGGTATGAACGAGTACAAGCGGGCATCTATCCACTCTTGAGTGGGGAACCATCAACTTGGATGACTTCATCTTTGTTGCCAAAATGAGTTGTCAATTTTAATCGATCGATATTTGAAATTCGAGTTTCCTCGACCAAAATTTTAAATACGTCAGAATACAAATAAAATTTATATGTATCCCTATTGTGTTGATGTTTTGCCAGCCAGAACAAAACTCGCGTGCGTTTAAGTAAACAAAACACTATCAATAGCTATTATTCGTCGTATACAATATTTCATCATCATCCATACAAGATTAACTCCACCTCAACAAAGACCCGGTCCCGGTCCGGGTCGGGTTTCAATGAACCAGACCAGGCGTAGTGATATCTATGACGTCTGCATGGACCCCCGGGACGGAAGGAAATCCGCTAGGAATGCATGGAAACAATACGCGATAACAAAGCGACCGTATTGTTGGACCTTTTGAAAAAGCTGTAAATGCCACAGTGTACACACTGATACACACATACACACACATACACGCACGCACACACACACACACACACACAGAGGCAGACACTTATACACACATATATACACACTAGCATGCAAACACGATTTATATATATATGTATATATATATATATATATATATATATATATATATATATATATATATAGAGAGAGAGAGAGAGAGAGAGAGAGAGAGAGAGAGAGAGAGAGAACAAGAGAGAAACAGTTTTTTTTTTAAATCTTGAGCTTTTATATAGCGCAATACCCACTAAAGTGCTCACAGCGCTTTCTTTACAAGGGGTCCCTGGCCAACAGCAACACTTAACGTGTAGGACAAGACAGTGACGACTTTAAGACAATTTTACAATATTTTTTTCCTACAGAGACAACATTGGTTGAGGTCAGGTGCTCAGTAAAGAGCCTTTTCCAAAGAATCAACTATGCGTTGATCAGAGCGGGACTCGAACCCAGGTCCTTCCGATCCGAATATACCATACCACAATACCACATAGCTGCACAAATAATACCGACACACACCTTACCACTGCCTGAGCACTGCTAAAGTCTAGGATCAAATCTTACTCAGTCCTTAAATCTATATAGCACGGTAATGTGTGGCTATGTGGTCTAGTAGTATGACACTCGTCTTTGGATCGGGAGGTCCAGAGTTCAATTCCCGCTCTGAGCGTTGTATAGTTGAGTCCTTGGAAAAGGCTTTTACTCACATTTTCTCACCGTACTCGGGTATAAAATGAGTTCCTGGACATTAACGCCGTTGTCTATGTCAGAAATAAAAATAGAATATCGCCTAACAGGCGTCGTGTCTCGTGCTACATGTTAAGTGTTGCTGTTGGCTAAGGACCCCGTGTAAAGCGCTTTGAGCAAGTTTAGTTGATATTATTGCTCTATATAAATGCTCACTTTCTTTAAAGCGAATTATTTTGTAGACTCAGCATAGGTCATCCATTGGCTTTTCCTGGATTCATGGCAGGCCGTGATGAATGTGTCCAATGACCGGAAACTACGTCATTATCGAACCTCGTTTTGCTGCTCGTATGTTTGACGCTTAGCAAGACATTGTCCCGCTCAATGGGATTCAATAGTTTGATGTCACATCCGCCAAGTAACCAGCATCTTGGTTCTAAACAAAGAAAATCGGTGCTTTTTATTCTTCGTGCTGGCTAGAACTTTTTCATATGTCATGTGATCAGAAAGTATAAAAGTCAAAACATGATCAGATTTATAATTCTTGAATTTTCCTTTACTTGAATATTGATGATATAGTGATGAGATCAAATTAATTTGTAATTAAGTATAAAATATTATTTAAAACCACCATATAGTTTGCCACCTATAGTTTTGTTACGATGGAAACAGTAATGCATTTGTCAGTTACTGGGAGTTGTTTTTTGTTGTTTTTTTATTTGTTTGTTTGATTTTTGTTTCTTTGTTTTTTTTTTTTTGTTTTTTTTTTTGTATTTGTTTTTTTTTTTGTTGGGGGGGGGGGGGTGGGTTGGTTTTTTCTTTCACTTGAATTTTTAGCGTGATGAGATCAAACTAATTTGCAAGTAAGTATAAAATACTATTTAAAATAACCAGATAATTTGTTGTTTGCTCTAGATTTGTTACCATGGAAACAGTTGGGTTTTGTTTTCTTCTTTCTGTAAATATGTTTGCTACTGCAAGAGCACATTGACAGAAAGCAGATTTGTGTGGCGTGTCTGCTGATCCCTCTCCATCCAAACCGGAAATTGCCCAGGAGCGGAATTGCAGTCATTTGGGGTCTGGAATCCTGGTTGATACTGATACGGGACAGGACAGGACAGGCAGGGACTATAAAACAAAAGGTTTAAAATCAATGCATGGGAGGATGGGGGGCGGGGGAAAGGGGGGGGGGGGGATAATAAGAGGCTGATTTTATGTGTGATCTTATTGTTCGTTTGTTTGTTTGTTTGCTTTTTTTTTGTG
>NC_088361.1:15161781-15163285 GCF_034508935.2 Berghia stephanieae | reverse complement strand
GATTTTTTTAAAGGTATCAAAGGTCTGGCAGTTCCTGGTACATATAAGTAGTCAATTAATTCCACACAGCTGGAGCAGAAAAGGCAAAAGCTCGTTCAGAGAATTTAGTTTTAGGGATTTTTCTTTCAAACAATACTGACTTAGAAAATATGACAACAACACGCATGATTTTATTTTTGTTTCTATTTTCCACAGGTCAGCATTCAACTCGTTTTTCTCCTGTGACACCGCCCAAATAATATATTATTTTTTGGCCGGAGTATGCCAAAATAGAATAAAACATAGCGTAATATACACTTACGTGCTCAAACCGCTTTACAAGTGATCCCCAGTCAACAGCAACACTTAGCATGTAGGACAAGACATGACGCCTATTAGGCGATATAATTACATTTTCTCCGACAGAGACAATGCTATTAACGGCCAGGTAGTCAGTTTATACGTGAGTACGGTGAGAAAATGTAAGTAAAGAAACATTTCCAAGGATTTGATTATGCACAAAACCTTTCGATCCGAAGGAGAGTATCATACCACTAGACCACATAGCCGCACGGCAAACAAAAAAACCCAACTTGATCCTCATCTGCAACCCGTCAGCAACTCTTCTTCTCCGTGAGTTACATTGGCTTCCTGTGGAAAAAAAGAGTTGCCTATAAGATTTGTACTGTTGTCTACAAATCCCTGAGCACGAACAGTCCCTCCTATATTTAAAGACCTTCTAAACATATATGCCCCCAATAGAAACTTGAGGTCAAGCAATGACCAATCAATCCTTGTCAAAAGCTAAGCCATTGCGTAAAATAGGTGAACAATCTTTTCAATTTTCGGCCCCCCATTTTTGGAACTCTCTCCCATCGCACGTGAGATGCTCGGATTCGTTGACAACGTTCAAATCTCGCTTAAGGTTTTATCTTTTTACGTCATAATGTTGCAATAATATTTTCATATTTTGTTGTTGTTAAATTGAATTCGTATCACGTTTCCTTCACACTTGTCTCACTGTAATATGTTTTGTTTTATATCACTGTAAAGCGCTTAGAGCCTGTGACAACGGGGGTAAAGCGCTATATTAAATGCCATTTATTATTATTATTATTATTATTATTATTATTATTATTATTATTATTATTATTATTATATTATTATTATTATTATTATTATTATTATCTCAGTGAAATAATGATTGACCAATTTTCGAATACGACATTATCATTATACAAATAGAAAACACGGCATTGTTTGTTTATTGTGATTTGATCAAATAATCCTGCTATCAAATAGAATCAGTTACAATTTGATGACTGTTTCGAACAGTGTAGCAGGATAACCACAAAAACAACAACACTAACCATTTACTAAATTAGCTAAAGAAATAATAACTTGAAGTTGAATGTAAGCTTCAATTTAATTACAAAAACAGATCAAATGAACGTTTCGGGTTTCCCCTTTATCAACAAAACAGGATGATTGAAACACCGCAGATGAATGAGATGATGTGGTAGTG
>NC_088361.1:15154281-15156781 GCF_034508935.2 Berghia stephanieae | reverse complement strand
CACTCGCTTCACACGCAAAGGGACAAGATCGATCCCTGTGTGCAGTCGAAAATTTTTTTCTGACCCCAGTGAATAGGTAGCTGTGTTAGATTTCTCGGAGTGTACTTTGCGATAGATTAGCGTCCTATCCAAAGGATCGCAAGCAATTGCTATTGTCCGGGATAAACTCCGGCTCCATGGGCCCAATGGCTCTGAAGGACTACTTATTTTTTTCCATTTTGTAATCAAAGCGAGTTGGATAAGATTTTAGGTCCATTCTCGTGTCTTGAATATAAATAAATATAAAATAATTAAACATAATAGTGCGTTTATTTCACGCTTTTCAGCGTTTGAAAAATGCCATTAGTTCCTACATTTCTTATATTCTTCTCTCATGACATATAAGGCATGGGTAGAAATATGCAGCCTGTTAGACAGCTTGTGCAAAATGTATGGACAAAGACAAAACTGATTTACCCCCAGATTGAGCTCCGAACTTCACGCCTAGCTTTGATATAAGAGATGAAGATGACGTCACTCAACTCTTTTGTTGTTTTTTTAGACAGCCATTTTAATTATTAGTTCTCGATAAATTGTATCAGACTATAAACGTTTACGGTTACACATAGTTTTGTGTGTTAGTACGTTATATCCGTGAGATTTTACCTTAAGGTATATCATCAATAAAAAAGAGAAAAATATGTGCATAATTCCTTTCCATGTTCTCGGGGTGCTTCATCGACGGCTGATGGTCGAGATGGCAAGGTGGAAAAGAGTTTATCTATACTTACACCAGAGGAACTCGGGTTCGAACCCTGGTGTCGGCATCTATGATTGTTTTTGTTTTTTTCTTTTACCCTAAGCAATATATTGAGCTCCTCACTTTTCTCGCTTTCCAGCTCTAACTCCGGCGGATGCTTGGGTTATATCGATCTTATCTTGATATAGACCTTGTGGATTTACCAAAGAACCGATTAAAGTGTAATGGTAGCACGTCTGACCGGTAATCAGAAGGCCTGAGGTTCGATCCCCAGTCGAGGTCGACTGATGTTTTTGAGATGTTTTTTTTTTTTTTTTTTATCTTGTATTTTTCTTTCTTGCTTTGTCTGGCACCTTTCATACACACTTGTTCAGTTCTTTATCTAACAGATTAAAGCCTCTTCGAATTTTGGAGGAAAAAAAAAAACTGAACCAGTCACCTATTGAATCGGAGATACAGAAAAAGGAATGGGGCTGGATTGGCTATACCCTCAGGAAGCCTGCAAGCAACATTATATCACCAGGCAGGCTTTGGACTGGAACTCGCAAGGAATCACAAGAGGAGAGTTGGTCGACCAAAGAAAACATGAGCGACGAAGAATTGAGACTGATGATTTGAAAGCAGCCGGACAAACCTGGGCCCGGATAAGGAAGACGTCCAAAAACTGAGTCAGATGGAAGAGTGCTGTTGTGGCCAACCTATGATCCATAAGGAATTAAAAGGCTAAAGTCAAGTCTGCCGTACTCTGGAAAATCCTAAATTTGAAATTTTGGCCAGAAAACTCGTCCTTTAAATATCGATCGATTTACAACTACTGAGAAGAGTCCTGAATATACGATATCCCACAAAAATAAGCAATAACACACTATATTAAAAATGTAATGAAAGACCTTTATCCATTCAAATCCTGGAGGCAAGATGGCGGCTTTTTGGGCATATACTCAAAAGAAATGTAAATATACCAGCTAATAAAGCCATGAATACTTTTTTCACCCCATCAGGACAAAAGAAATATTAAGGTAGACCACCCACGTCAATTTATACTGTCCTCAATAGAGACCTAATACGCCTTCAGAATAACAAAGAATTACAATCAAAGGAAGACCTTATGAACTCAGCATCCACAGCAAAAGACCGTGAACAGTGGAAGGAAATGACACGGATGATTAGAGAGGCAGCCGAGGCGTCCCGATCGGATGATTAGGCAGGGAAAGACATTAAGTCAGTAAGTAAGTCATATATATTATATATATTATATATATATATTATATTTATTGATATATCTTACATATACTATTGAGGGGAGTTAGCTGGAACCACGTAGAGTGTTCGACAGTTTCTTGGAGCGAATTATTAATTTATTTGTTCTCGCCTAGAGTTTTTTTTTTTACAAATTCTCCAACAACGTTGTTTCGTCCAGAATTCCAGGAGACATCAAGGAAGTCGTGTCTGGTCGAAACAATGTTGTTGAAGAATGTGGAAAATAACGAGGGTGATTATATAATTATATATATGTATTATATATATATATATATATATACTTACAATGGATTACGCCGATTAGCTCTAACTACCATTATCGAGCACTTTCGTACCTACAAGTACCCACCAACACTCATAAACATATATATATATATATATATATATATATATATATATATATATATATATATATATATTGGATGTGTGTGTATGTGTTTATTTTAAAAAAAATGAAAATCATATTCGCTGAAGAGAAATTTTAAATTAAATTTGTCATAG
>NC_088361.1:15129281-15144281 GCF_034508935.2 Berghia stephanieae | reverse complement strand
ATGTCCTATCCTACATGTTCAAGGGACCCCTTGTAAAGCGCTTTGAACATGTTTAGTGCTCCAGATCTCCAGCGGACGGCTCCTTCTTCTCGTTCCCTGGAGGGGTCCAGCTGAGGGCTATCCTGGGAATGGCACTCAGATCCATTCTGACGACATGTCCAGTTCATTTCCACCTTCTCCTCTTTAAAGCTTCAGATACTAGAGTTCAATACTCTTCAACAGTCGTAACGTCACTTTCTTCCTAATTACGCATGGTAACTTAGCAACACTGGCTCTAAACTATCGGAACAATGGCGGACGCCGTATGAAATATTTCTCCGGCGAGCATAAAAGCGTATCCAGAGAAAAAAAAACCCCATAAATTTGATCATGTTTTGACTTTTACACATTCTGATCACAATGCATATTAAAAGTTCTAGCCAGAATGAAGAATAAAAAGTAATGATTTTCTTTGTTTAGAACCAAGATGGCCGCCGATGCCGGGCGGCGTGACATCAGACTACTGAATCCAATTTCAGTGCCATTATACAGTTCTTTGCTTGAAATTACTTTTGGCAAGAATATCCTCAAGATCATTCTTAGGCATTTGTTTTGGAATGCGTTTAGTTTGTTGGAGATGGTGCCTGTCAGTTTCCATGATTCAGACCCATAAAGAAGAACAGATAGAACATTTGTTTTGAAGAGACGTAGCTTTGTTTTCCCTAATTTTGACGTATAAGTATTTCCTACTATTGTGTCATATGTCTGGATTTTCAGTGATATTTTAACGTTGTTATACCTTTTGTTATTATTGGCCGAAGAAAAGTCTTGAATCCGAAGCGTTCCGTGTTTAGTATCATTCTTTCTTTCTTTCTTTTTTTTTTTTTTTTAAATTAAAAAATAAATAATTTTAATCTGTTATATTCATTTTCGTACACACGTTTTAGTCCATAGCGTTTAGCAGCCTAATATCCTCTTTGAAATAAATAAATAAATAAATAAACACATCTTCTTTTTTTCCCTCTTTTTTTCTCCTCACGCAAATAGAACGAATGAAATTGCCGTCAGCTTTTTGTTATTCTTTTTAGACAGCCATTTTGGTGATTTGTTACTTCTAAACTAAGCCAATCAGACTGTAAACGTTCAACGTTACACAACGTCTTGTGTGTTGGTGCATTTATCCGGCTGCAGTATATTGTGAGTATTTCACCTAAACGCATAGCATCAATAAGAAAAACTATATCAAAGGGAAACAACCCAGTCAATTCCCGTTTGTTCAAGTCGTCTTCCATACCTCCTTAATTACCTCCCATGTGTTCCCTCAGCTAAGAGCTTAGAATTTAAGGGGCGGTTTGGGTCTAATTATTAGGAAAATCCTTCGATAAATTGATTTTGAGATTTTGGTGGAAAATGATATTTTATTATCTTAGAAATAATATAATTGAAGTCCAAATTCTTAGTAGACTATAAAGGCACGGAAAACACAGTCGAAAATGGTACAGGTAGTAAGAAAAGTGTGAAAAACTGGAAGCTATTTTGCTATTTTCTCAATATGTCATTTTTCTAAGGGATACTGAGTCCAACGTTTGTCAGAATCTATTCAATGAAATTGTCTGAAAATTTCCACAGTTTTCACAGAGATAATGTATTATATCACATCAGAGAGATTTTTTTGATAAGATATGTGAATTTTGAATTATAATCCTAAATCTGAATTTTTAAGCTCAATTTTGTCATAAACTTTGTAATGTTCTAATAAAAATTCCATAAGCTAAAGCCGCAAAATCTCTCTGTGGTAACACACTATGGTACAATGTTGACAAGAGGGAAGAATATGGAGGTCATTCCTTCATTAGTTTTTGTGGAGCGTTTGCCACAAGATTGTTATATTTTTTGGTATGTCAGACCCCCAAATTAGGTCAAAAAATCGGTATCAACACTGATAATTAAAATTTTTCATCATAAATGTTGTTTTTTAACCTTGAGGATACAGAATGATTAAAACCGCCCAATATAGGTAATTAATGTTTTTTTTTAGAAAAGACCCAAACCGCCCCTTAACAACACGAGATTTTGCCTTCGTTGTATAGAAGAGGTCATAATTTTGAAATAAGCCTCAATCATAAATACCAACAATATTCATACTTGTGCGGTTGATTTTGTTCCCGAATATTTGTCGCTTTATACCAGTCTTCATTTTATGTAAGGAGTCATTTCGAAAACACGCCTTACTGGAACTCTCTGTGACAAGAAAATGTGAGAAAACATCTGTCACTGAATCATAAACAAACAAAGCTTATCAAGTGAAAAAAAAAAAGATTGTCGAAAAGAATAAGTTTCCATTTATTCACAACCCTATAAGTCCAGGATGTTTTAAATACTTTATGAAATGAGACATTTATTAGGATGAAGTGATCAAACAATGTGAAACTCAAACCGTTGGATGGTTTGTGGACAGTGGTTGTTGTGCTTATCAGTATCAGTAGTGAAGTGAACATTTCATTTCATTCAAGTTCAAGTTCATCATTTCTATTTCAATTTCTATCATCACTATTAATAGTCAATAATAGCCACTAACTCGAATCCATTCGACAAAAGCCAGAAAGTTCCCGTTAAAGGTAAACTAATAAGATAAAACTCGTTCAAAACGTCTATGCAAAATAGCAATCTTTTGTTATTCTTGTTGTTATAATCATCGATCTGTCTGTTACTGTTACTGTTGGGTTGGACTGAAAACATCGACATCTGAGAGTGAGAGTATCTAGTGAGAGTCTATCGCAATGTACTCTCTTTGTACTCTGTTAGATCAAATACCTAGCGAACTACACATTCACTGCTGGTTGGCAGTCAGGGGGTCAGAAAAATCTCGACAGCAGCCAGGATTAATTTGGTGTTTTTGCGTGTAGAGCGAGTGCTCATCAAGTGAAATATTGTGATCCTAAATTATATCGTTTAACTTTTACTTGCAAAATCGATTGTCAACCCCCCCCCCCCCCCCCCCCTTCGCTCATTGGGAGTGGTAATTATCAATTCAAAGATGATTTTCCTCTTGAGGATGAATAAACTGTACCGAAAAAAACCCCAATATTATTGCTGATCCATGACAATGACTATATAACCCCGGTAGTTTCTTTGTTACCTTACTTTTGGCCGCAGTAATTGTTGATATAACTTTTATTTTATTTCTAAAGATTCTTAAATTGTGGCTCGAAAATTTCCCGCTTGACAGTCTCTTGACATCAGCTAAACACTCGCATAAATGGCATCATTGGTATATGCAATGGGAAGCTCGAACTTTTAACTGTCACTTTAATTTTAACTAGATCTCTATATAATTTAAGGATTTGTGTTTCTGTTTTCATTCTGAACAGGGAACATTTCGATAAGATGTCAGATCCATCGTCTGGTTTCCACGGTGCCAATGCACCCGTCCTGCAGGCAGAAGGAATAGCATTGGCACAGCAAGCTGTCGCATATGACAGTCAGCAAAAATTTGATCTTGCTGTTTTCTATTACTCAGTAAGTCTTGAATCGTGATAGTGTCACGGTGTTCCCTCCTCCTTTTTTTTCTTCCTTTGATCTTTTGTACTTACAAATTATATAATTTAGTATAATAATAATGAGCTTTATATAGTGCAATATCCACTAAATGTGCTTAAAGCCCTCTACAAGGGGTCCTTGACCAACAGCGACACGAAACATGTAGAACGAGACGACTCCTGTTACTGGCCAGGTACCTACTCATTTTACACCTGAGTACATGAGAGAATGTGAGTAAAGAGTCTTTTTCATGGACTCAACTATACGCAGAGCGAGTCTCAAATCCAGGACCTTCTGATCCGAAAGCGAGTGTCATACCACTAGACCACATAGCCATACCATATAATTATTACTTTCTATATAAACCAGAAGAAAAGGAAGGTAGAATAAAATTCTTTTTTTAAGAGGTACTTATGAAAATAAATCAACTGATAAACTTACCTTGTTGAACTTGTTGTTGTTGGCTAAGGACCCTTTGTAAAACGCTTTGAGCATGTTTAGTGGATCTTACACTATAAAAATGCCTTAAAGTACCATGAACGCTTTTGTTCTTTATGTATATTTAATTTTTTAAATTTCTGTGAATGTCATCGTTACAGGAAGCGGCCCAGACGTTACTCGCAGCAGCTCAGGCCGGATCTGAAATGCCGAAAATCATTGACAAAGCAACTGAATACATGCTAAGAGCTGATACCTTGAAACAAGCTTGTGAGAAAATTTTGCTTGTATACTAAATTATTGTCTTTATTTATCTTTGTATTCATTAGAGGAATGAGACCAATAGAAGGAATGAGGTTTTCTTCACTCGTCTCTTTGTTATGGTTGTTTTGGTGATTAGTTCTCACTGGATTATTACAATCTGATTATTAATGTTCAAAGTCACGCATAGTTTTTTTGTGTGTTGGTACGTTATATCAGGCAGGCATATGTTGTGAGTATTTTCCCTAAACTCATAGCACCAATAAAGTAAATAAGAGTCAATCATAGTAGTTTCAGTAGCTTTAAGAGGTATGGTAAAAGTTTATTTTTATCCTTTGGAAAGTCTATCGAAAAGTACTATTTGTAAGATTAAAAAAATAGACTGTGTCCGACAAAAAACCCACCAAAAAAAAAATGCCAATCAATCTGGGATTAAAACTATTTGCGTTGCTTTTGATGTCAAGATTTTGTAAAGTAAAAAAATAGTACTTCAGAGACATTTGGCCCATGGAGCCGAGTTTATCCCTGTTTCTTGTTGTGCTTTGGATAGGACGCTAATATTATATCGCAAAGTAATTTCCACCAAATCTAACAGACTCATCTACCCAATCACTGCTGGGTGGATAGGGGGGGGGGGGGGGGGGGGGGGGGGGGGGGAGGTCAGAAAAAAATCTCGACTGCACCCGGGATCGATCTCGGTCCCTTTGTGTGTGAAGCGAGTGCTCTGAGAACTGAGCCATCAGGACCCCCAAAAAGTGTTTTTAATTGAGTTATTATATTTTTCTATTTAGCCTTTATGGTTTTGGATCAAATGATCTTTTGACTAAAACAACAACAAAAAAAATACCCAAATTACTCTTAAAGAAAACGGATCCCAAATCATAAGATGTTATTTTCGAAAAGAAATTGCTTTATTAATTAATTAATCATTTTTGTTTGTTTTTGCTTGAAATCAAATAGAGGGTAAAAGCGCTATTCAAAATAATAAAGCATTTGTATTATCTATTGCAGCTATGTGGTCTAGTGGTGTGACACTCGCTTTTGAATTGGAAGGTCCTGGGTTCGAGCCTCATTCAGCGCTTAGTTGAGTACTTGGAAAAGGCTCCTTACTCACATTCTCTCAGGTGTAAAATGAGTACCTGGCCGTAAACACCGTTGTTCTGTCTGAAAAAATGTAATATCACCTAACAGGCGTCATGTATTGTCCTACATTTTAAGTATTGCTGTTGGCCTGGGACCCCTTGTAAAGCACTTTGAGACTTTGAGTGAATATTGCGCTATATAAAATCTCTCTTTTTTTAATTTTCAGTGAAAAATGTAACTGCAGCTACACAGTTACAAAAGTCACAGCAGCAGGTAGGACATTTTTGTTTATTTTGAATTCTTTTTTTTTTTTTTTTTTTCACTATTTCTATCTTTTAAGTGTTGAATTTGTTGAAACACAAAATCAAAAGTTTGTAAATTCTTCATTTTCAAGTTGATAAATAATATTTTTTTGTTAATTTTTTTTTGATGTGACAAAACAAATCTGAATTAGAATAAAATTCATTGTATCGTAACAAACATGACAATCTTTCTGTGGTTTGTAAAAAAATAAAGAAGAAAAAACTTGAGCTCTTATATAGCGCAGTATCTGCTAAACATGCTCAAAGTGCTTTACATAGGGTCCCTGACCACCAACAACAACAGGAAGCATGAAGAACAACGACAGAGACAACGCTGTTAATGGCCAAGTACTCATTTTACACCTGAATACAATGAGAGAATGTGAGTAAAGTGCTTTTTCCAAGGACTCAACTATTTGCAGAGTGAGGCTCGAACCTTGGACCTTCTGAGCCGAAAGCGAGTGTCATAGGAAAAGACCACATAACCGCAAAGTAAGGAGAGGGTTTTAATTTATTATTTTGATTTTTTAATATTTTTCTCCCATGAAGCTTGATCTTGAGAGAGCCGACTTTTTGCTGAGGGAAGCTTTTGAGGAAGATGAACAAAACAACGATGACGAGGCCATGAATTATTACACAGAGGCTGTTAGTCTCTACATCGACATTGTGAGTATTCCGTGATATTTTGTGTAGAAATGGGTAAAAAATTAAGCAACAACAATTATTTTTATAGCGCTCATCAACAATTCATCACCTATTTATGTGATTAACAAAAGTTGTAAAATATTTTTCTGTCGTCTATCTGATTTTTAAAGTAATTTTTTCATTTTTTAATTGTTTTTGTTGTTGGCTGAAGAAGGGTTTTGAGCCAGGATCGTTCCGTGCTTGGTGTTTTGTTCTTTTTTTAAGCTGCTATATTATATTCATTTTTAACAGACCTGCCTAGTATTACAAAATATTCGTAGAAATACGAATTTTTGGCTCCAGTTACACAACTGCATTCACATTTTTGACTCAATAAATCTTGTTGAAGAAGAAAGTTTAGTTCCTTAGATCCTATATTCAGGACTTTGAAGCATTTGTGGATCATAGTGATAGGAAATTATTGATTTGTAAAGCTATTTTTAGGTGACTTTTTCATTTTTTTTCCTTTAGAAACTACGAATTTTAAAAATTTCAAGTTGGTAGCTCTGTTGGAGTATATTACTTATTTTCCAATTTAAACTCTAAGCTTTTGACATACTATGTATGTTGAGAACAAAGCTGGTTCATTTTGATCTGTCGTAGAAGAAATGTGAAAGTCTATCAAAGACCGGAAAACTCTTCCCGAATTGTGTGTGAATACAACAGATGTAGAAACATTCAAGCGAAGATTATCAAAATTCTGTCACAACTGTCACAACCCTCTTTCCACCCTCAAATACAAATACTCAGAATTGAGTTGATTTCGAGTAACTTTCAGATTCAGATGTGACTAATTTTAAATAAAATTGTGACTTTTTTTTATTTTTAAAATTTGTTAAAATTTTTTTTTTTTTCAGAGAAACAGCACTCAAGATTCTACTTTGAAAGCCAAAGTGACAAAATTGGCTGAACAAGCACTGGGAAGGTGATTTGACTATTTTCATTTATAAATAAATTTTACCGTTTATCGTAATTTACAACTGTTTAACATAATAGAAACAGCACTCAAGATTCTACTTTGAAAGCCAAAGTGACAAAATTGGCAGAACAAGCCCTGGGAAGGTGATCTGACTATTTTCATTTATAAATAAATTTTACCGTTTATCGTAATTTACAACTGTTTAACATAATTAATATCATTGATGATCAACGTTATCATCGTCCTACCCTGACTAAGGAAAAGATTGAATGTAATACTCAATATTATTTTAGGTTAAAAGGTAATTTTTAATGATTAATCATCTTACATGTTAACTCTTTCAGTGCTGAGGTTATATTCGCATTTTCGTCACAAAATGGCTGACACCTGATTGAGGCAGCATGAAAATGACAAGCTAAGACAAAGCGACATTTGAATTTGGTGCAAAATCTCAATTAAAATACCCCCCTAGGGCCAATTGAATGTTCTGATGAAAGAAATGATACCATTAATTCAATAGATAGTACTTTTGTAGAAAGTTGGATTGGATTACATTATTATTTTTGCCTTTCAAGACCAGCCGCACTGTGCGGCCATTGGCCAGTAGAACAGATTCTGCTCTGGCCGCAAAGTGCGGCCAATGGCACTGAAAGAGTTAAGTGTAACTTTTGGCTTGTGACCCCTTTGTAAAGCGCTTTGAGCACATTTAGTTGATATTGCATTATGGAAGGGATCAAATTAATTTTTCAAATTTATTTTAGATTTCTTTTGCTAATTAAAACATAATAATAACTTTATGATTTGAGCTAAAAAGTTGTCACTCATTTAAACAGTTGTTTTTTATTTTTGGTTTTAGAGCAGAAGAATTGAAAAAAGCCAAAGCCAAGCCCAATCTGGAAAGCCCAACGACTACAGGCCATTCAATCAAAACGACATCTGGGAGGAGCATGCCTCCCTTGGGGTTCGGGGCATTCTCAGGAGACGACAGTCCAGGCCAGACCAGATCTGCCAGGCCTCAACAGTCTCTCTCCAACAACAACTCGTCGGCACCTGGAGGAGGAAGGGGGCTGATCAATGTGGGGCCCAGTTCTTACACTAAAGATGAAATTGCAGTACTGAGGTTTGATATCTTTTATTTTATATGTATATGTTGGTTCCTTTGATTTTCAATTATTAACATATGTATAAATTTAAAAACGTATGCTTTGATTTCTTTGATTACAAGTTGTTTATTCAAATGTTTTGCACAAATTCCTTTTATGAAGGATTTTGATTTAGTTATTTTTTGGTATTTTGTTATAATTTAGAAACAAACAAAAAATGTTAATGTTAAAATCCTGTATCTCACATTCAGGAACACATCAAAGGTAAACGGAAGAGAATACGTCCCTTTTTTGGCTGTCGATAGGAGAGAAAAATTTGCCTATCAAGAACCGTTCAAGTATGTTTTAGACACCATTTTTTATAGTTTTGTTCTATTTAAAACATTCTTACAGTCGATGTGATTTGTACAGTTTGAACAAATTAGCATTTTGTGAAGATACTTTCATTAGATGTTTGACTGCCAGGGTATTTTCCGAATTTTAATTTTGTTAGCCAATCAAAATACATATTATTTCAAAATGAATGAAGATCAGAATTCTTATTGGATAGATAAAAGTTATCCTTCAGAGCCAAAAGGCCCATGAGACTGGAGAGTTTATCTCAGTTTCTATAGCATGAAACGGACAATAGCAATTGCTTACTACTCTTTGGATAGGATGCTAGTCTTTTACAAAGTACTTTCCACCAGATCATACAGACCCAGCTACCCAATCATTGCTATGTGGACAAGGGGGTCAAAAAAAAATCTCGACTTTACCTGGGATCGACCTCAATCCTTGTGCGTGTGAAGCAACTGAGCTAACTGGACCCCCCAGGTGTGAATAAGTACATGACTAAATATACTTTGAGAAGTTCTTATTTGTTGAGTGTCCATATAACACTCTTACTACATTATCGGTATTTGTGATTGTCTTCTTGGTTTAATTGAAATATCTCGTCTCTTACAATCATATATAGCCAAAATTGGATTTTATTTTGAGTTGCTGTGACATTTGAATGAAGTCAGTATATATATTTTTTGTCTTGTACTTTTTCCCTTTAAGTGACAAAGACGGGAAACTCGCCCTCTCTCCAAAGCAAAAACAGAATTTTTCCAAATGGTGCCGACCGGAGGGATTCTGCGACGATCCTAAGATCATCATTGCCGTGTCCAGCTTTAGTATAAGACAGGTAATCACACAGGAAGGCATTGAAGATATAATAATGATGATGATAATCATAATAATAATGATAATACTATTATTATATTATTATTATATTATTATTATTATTATTATTATTATTATTATTATTATTATTATTATTATTATTATTATTATTATTTTATTATTATATTATTATTATTATTATTATTATTATTATTATATTATTATTATTATATTATTATTATTATTATTATTATTATTATTATTATTATTATTATTATTATTATTATTATTATCATTATCATTATTATTATCATTATCATTATTATTATTATTATTATTATTATTATTATTATTATTATCATTATCATTATTATTATTATTATTATTATTATTATTATTATTATTATTATTATTATTATTATTATTATTATTATTATTATTATCATTATTATTATTATTATCATCATTATTTCCACCTTCAGACCATTGTATCAGACTGTAGCTTCGTAGCGTCCCTGGCTATCAGTGCCCAGTATGAGAAAAGGTTCAGGAAAAAACTAATCACAAAGTAAGTTCTATTTAAATTCCACAGCATTTTTTGTGCAGTACCCGCAATTTTGAAAATAACGAAATTTCCATGTCAATTTTATTTTCCCATTCTTCTATTGCTTTTAAATAGTTTAAAGGATTATAGTCTTGTAGACAGATGTATATCTCCTTTATAACAAAAAGTCAAGCTGGTATAAAGCTGCTAGAAGCTGTGGCTCAGCAGGACAGGCTTTGCTTCGTACCTGAAAGGTACCGAATTCTATCACCCGCCACTGTGCTGTGTGGCCTTGAGCAAGTCACCTCGCCCTAGCTCAATTTGCGGTGATGCTCTGCGGCTGATGCCTGGGTTATTCCAGTCTTTCCTTGGAATAGACCCTAGAGACAAATTTCTCCTATGGGATGAATAAAAGGAATTGAGTGGAAGTTACTTATAAGCACTGTAATATAGATTTCTTATTGCTCTTTATATTCTCTCTTGACCAAAAAGCTGAGATCTGCAGTTATGAATAAAAAAAAGTAAGTAGTCCTTCAGGGCTGCACAACCCATATCCTGGTTTCTATAGCGTGAAACGGACAATAGCAATTGCTTGCTACCCTTTAGATAGGACACTAGTCTATCGCAAAGTAATTTTCACCAAATCTAACAGACTTAGCTACCCATTCGCTGCTGGGTGGACAGGGGGGTCGGAAAAAAATCTCGACTACACCCGGGATCGATCTTGGTCCCTTTGCGTGTGAAGCGAGTGCTCTACCAACTGAGCTATCTGGACCCCCTGAGCTATCGGGATATGGCTCTATATAAATGCTCTAGTTTTTTAGTTATAAAATAAACAAAAAATAGTTATTATGATTTGAAGCAGAAATTCAATCCCACTGTTAAAGGTTCATTGTAACAAGAAATGAAGTGAGTAGGAAAGTGCCAGAAGACAACAGAGAACAAAAACTTTGCGGCGGTGATGGGGGCTCGAACCCGCGACCTTACTGGTATGACAACTCCGCCTGGCCGGGGAGATCGTGACTATTGTGTGGATAACTCATACGGCAGACTCAAAATCTCCCCGGCCAGGCAGAGTTGTCGTACCAGTAAGGTCGCGGGTTCGAGCCCCCATGGCCGCCGCAAAGTTTTTATTCTCTGTTGTCTTCTGGCACTTTCCTACTCACTTTATTTCTTGTTATTAACAACATAACTGCCTGCTCCACTCACTTTTCTGAATTAAAGGTTCATTGAATGTACTTAGAAATTTGTTGTCGTTATCCTTGCAGCATCATCTACCCTCAGAATAGAAATGGGGATCCAGTTTACAACCCTTGTGGCAAATACATGGTGAAACTCAATCTCAATGGCGTCTGGAGGAAGGTGAGTAATGAGAACTGCAATGTCTTACTTGACGTGAAGCTGTATGCTGGCATTGTCGACAGGCTTTGCAGTCTCAAGGGCCTTCATGATTTCTATACAGCTATGTGGTCTTGTGGCATGACACTCGCTTTCGGATCGTAAGGTCCTGGGTTCGAGCCTCGCTCAGCGCATAGTTGAGTCCTAGGAAAAAACTCTCTATTCACATTCTCTCACCATACTCAGGTGTTAAATGAGTACCTGGCCGTTGTCTTTGTCTGAAAAAATTGTGATATCGCCTAAAAGGCGTCGTGTCTCATTTTACATGTTACGTATTGCTTTGAGCACATTTAGTGGATATTGCACTATATAAAAGCTCTAGTTGTTCTTTTTTTTTATGTTGGCAATTCCCTAAAAATTAACCTCTGAATTGAATTGAATTGTCATTTTTTTCTTTCATTTCTACCCTTTTGTTATTATCGTCTCTTTTTTTAAAATTCGATTTATATTGATTTTATTTCATGCAAGCACTGTGAGCATTTTACAAATTAAAAAAACAAAAACAAACAAATCTCCATACCATGGAACAGCAAGCATTCATTTTGAAAATAGGAGAATACATGCAGCTTTTTAGGTGTAAATACAATTATTTAGACAATGACAATGATAGTTATTTTATTTTACGCAGATCTCTATATCACTCTTTCTCTCTATCTATCACTCTCTCTCTCTCTCTCTCTCTCTCTCTCTTTCTCTCTTTCTCTCTCTCTCTCTCTCTCTCTCTCTCTCTCTCTTTCTCTATGTATCCATCTCTCGCTCCCTCCCTCCCTCACTCTAACATTAATCTGTTCCATTATGTTCCCAGGTTATCATCGACGACCACCTACCAATGGCAAGAAACGGAGAACTTCTGTGTTCTTTCTCCAACAACAAAAACGAGCTCTGGGTCTCCTTGTTAGAAAAAGCCTACATGAAAGTGATGGGGGGCTACGACTTTCCTGGTTCTAACTCGGTAAGCATTACAGCATGCCTGCCAACCCTTTTATATATATATTGAGCTTTGTATAGCGCAATATCCACTAAATGTGCTTAAAGCGCTTTACAAGGGGTCCCTGGTCAACAGCAACATTTAATATGTAGGACGGGACATGCCGCCTGTTAGGCGATATTACAATTTTTCGGACAAAGACAACGCTGTTAACGGCCAGGTACTCATTTTACACCTGAGTACGGTGAGAGAATGTGAGTAAAGAGCCTTTTCCAAGGACTCAACTATGCACCGAGCACGAGGCTCAAACCCAGGACCTTCCGATCCGAAAGCGAGTGTCATACCACTAGACCACATAGCCGCACTTTTGCTTTTGGTGGAATCACTCCTATTTTCAATCCTCTTGTTCTACCATTCCAGCACTTTCCCTAAAATTCCGATTTTCAAAAATTAACGATGATGATGGTGAGAAGAAAAAAATGGGGAGTTAAAAAGGTGATTTAAAAAAAAAATGATTGCCAAAAGTAGGAAAATTAATTGCACTCCTTTCCCTTCCCCCATTCCATTACCCAATACATGTGATATGTAGTTTTGCCAGCTGTGCCCGAATACTGTCTTTATGTGTTTGGTGGCAACGTTGGTGGTCATTTTGATACAGAATTATCCATTGTTAAGATATTCCTATTATTTTGTGTCAAAATTCCTATTTTCTGACCTTCTGTTTCCACTTTTGGAATATGAAAGGTTGGCAGGTCTGATTACAGTCGAAGTCAGTATTTAGAAGTCTGCTTATGGGAATTGCCACTTAATTGGAATAATCTGTCTGTGACACAGTTTTCTTCTATATAAATTTATCTGGTTAATTTGAATGTTTGTCACTTAATTGAAATTATTTAAGAGCCTTGGCAAACGTTAAAAAAAGGTTTCTTTACCACAATAGATTAAAACATGTGAAATTGCTTATTGAAAGAATTGTCTATGGACAAAGTTGATCTTCATACTACAATTATCTTTAAATTAAGTTTGTCACTTAATTGAAATTATTTAAGAGCCTTGGCAAACGTTTTAATTATCAAAAAAAAAATTCTTTCCAAATAATAAAACATGTGAAAATTCTTATTGAAAGAATTGGTTAATGGACAATAACGTTGAGTCTATCACTGCTCATTCCCTTTAAAATAATAATATGAGATTAATATGTGCTTTTTTCTCCCTTGAAACAAGAATAATTGAAATGAAGATATTATTACAGTTTTTGGCCTTCACAAAATGGCTGACACCTGATTGAGGCAGCATGAGAATGACAAGCTAAGACAAAGCGACATTCGAATTTGACGCAGAATTTCAATTAAAATACCCCCCCCCCCCCCCTAAGGCCAATTGAATGTTCTGATGAAAGAAATGATACCATTGGCTCAATTGAAAGTACTTTTGTAGATTGAATTACATTATTATTTTTGCCTTTCAAGACAGGTCACACTGTGTGGCCATTGGCCAGTAGGACAGATTCTGCTCTGGCCGCACAGTGCTTAAACTCTCATTCTGAACTGAAGGTTTGAAAATGGTATATTCACTATTAATATAGGAAGAAAATTATCTTCAACGTCATGTCTTTTCCTACATATTAAGTATTTCTGTTGGCTAAGACCCCCTGTAAAGCACTTTGAGCATGTTTAGTGGATATTGCCCGATATAAAAACTCAATGTAAGCTCTCAAGCTGGACTGGAGGTTAGAAAATGGCTTGTATAATCAGACAATTTATAAGAGAAAGTAGAATTTGAAAGAAAATTATCTTCAACATCACAAATATTATACGATTCATTCATCTCTTTGTATTTATTAAACGAGTTATTTTTATCGCACCCAATAACACTACGAGCTTGTGAGTATGTGTTGTTGCACAATAAAAATATAACGAGTTTAATGAATACAAAGAAATGAAAGAATATGTTTATTTCACCCCTCCAAGTAAGATTATTAGATATTTTTGTAACCAAATGGTATGGTATTAGTACTTCTATTAACCATAATTTGTATCTTTCTCCTTCTGCTGGAATGAAAATTTGATCGAAAACTAAAAACGTTGGATTTGTATTAATGCGCAGCAAATGATTATTTATAATTACCAATCAGCTGTCTTTTACACCTGATTTCACACCAATAAAATGTGCAAAAATTTACTGCAGTCTTTGAGTAACATTTTTATTCAATGCGTCCAAAGCATTATACAACGATGACGTATTTACTAAGAAATGATAGGGGTTTCCAATGAGAAAGGCTTGAATAATACATATTTGGGGCAACGTGACTCATCGGTATGGTCTTTGCTTCGTATCCGAAAGGTGCAGAGTTTGATTACCCCCTGTGCTGTGTGGCCTTGAGTAAGTCACGTCACCCTAGCTCAATTTGCAGCGCTCCACTGCAGCTAACGCCTGGGTTATTCCAGTCTTCCCTTGGAATAGACCCGAGAGACGATTTTCCCCTATGGGAATTTCATGTTTATTTTTTCATTTTTTACCATTTTACGACAGAACATCGACCTTCACGCCTTGACCGACTGGATCCCAGAGCGTCTCGCCATTCGTCCCGGTCACGCTGACTTCAACAAGGACAAAGAGTTCAAACGTCTGCTGGACAGATTCCACAAAGGCCATTGTTTGGTCACTGTGGC
>NC_088361.1:15106781-15124281 GCF_034508935.2 Berghia stephanieae | reverse complement strand
AACAAAAAAATGATAGTTAATCATCTCAATTGCTCTAAAAATGTGTGTATGCGTGTGTGTGTATGGGGGGGGGGGGGGGACTGCTGTAAAAATAATGGGGCTTAAAGGCAATATTCAAAATTTTCCTCCCTTTTCAGTTTTTGACACCATCAGCACTGTTTTCCGATTGTATTAAACTCACCCGTGTGCACTTTAGGTCGTCTACTTGGGTTTTTAAGCAATGGAGTTATGTTTTAATTGTTTTGGGGTTTTTTTTTTTGTTCGCTGAAGAAGAATTTTGAGCCTGAAACATTCCTTGTTAGGTATTGTGTTCTTTTTTGAAGCTGTTATATTAATTTTTGTTTATTTTTTTTAACCTTGATACAGCAGCATGCTGACTATATACTTATATTGTTAAACATACTTACTTACTTATCCGTTTTTAACCTTGATACAGCAGCATGCTGACTACATACTTATATTGTTAAACATACTTACTTACTTATCCGTTTTTAACCTTGATACAGCAGCATGCTGACTACATACTTATATTGTTAAACGTACTTACTTACTTATCCGTTTTTAACCTGGATACAGCAGCATGCTGACTACATACTTATATTGTTAAACGTACTTACTTACTTATCCGAACCAGCGACCACCTGAGCTCTTGCCCTTCAGTCTTGTGCCATATATTATTGTTAAACACTATTTCCTCTCTCCCTCCCGACAGTACGTGGCTAGCCAAAGAAGGTCCTAAGAAAGATTCCTACAACATCAGCGACAACCCCCAGTACCGATTGGACACCAAGGGGAATCAACCCGGGGCCGTGTGGATTCTGCTCACCAGACATATCACTGACAAGGTGAGTGTCATTCCACAAGATTGCTGCTTAGCTTTACAATTCCATAGATGACCAAAATTGTTACTCCTGTGATGCAGATTAAGCATATCTTATTTGTTTTTTGAAAGAAGGGTTTTTTTTTTTCTATATGTATGTTACCTGCTTTCTGTTCTTAAATAAATGATAACTTACTTACTTATCCAAACCAGCGACCACCTGAGCTTTAGCCCTTCGGTCTTGTGCCATGATGTAGAAGTTAGATGTCTTTTGTAGTTGTTCCAGGTGACTATAAAGTGTGTTACTGATGCTTGGATTTGGTGGGAGGAATGTGCATCTCAGGTCTGGGTCTTAAGTGAGGTTGCATTCAAGCAGTGGTGTGTTGTTATTGGGGTGTGCATAGGAGATGTGTCTTTTGTAATTTTGCTTAAATGGTTGTTGAGCGGTATGTGTTGTGTTCTTAGTTGAAAGATGATGCTTTGCTGGTGTCTTCTGAGCTTATTTTAAATAAATGATAAATAAATTCCCTTTATTCATCCCATAGGGGAATTAGTATTTAGGGTCTATTCCAAGGGAAGACTGGAATAACAGCCGCTGTGCAGCGCCGCAAATTGAGCTAGGGCGAGGTGACTTGCTCAAGGCCACACAATGAGGCGGGTAGTCGAACTCGGTACCTTTCGGGTACGAAGCAAAGACCGTATCGCTGAGCCACGCTGTCTCTTTAGTTCTGTTGAATAAAGAGTAAATCACATTATCGGAGAGCTTTTTTAAAGTCAGTTTAATAATTAATGATAACTACTAACGCACTCATGGCTTTTTTGATAATGGTGCACTCTAATGATTAATATTTACATTTTCAATTCTCTATATTTGGTTTTTCAGGCAGACTTTGCCGACAATCGAGAATTTATCACGGTCTTAGTCTACAAGAATGGAGGAAAGAAAGTCTTTTATCCTTGTAAGTTTTTTCAGGAAGGGGGGGGGGGGGGGGGGGGGGGGGGGGGTAAAAAATTGGTGTAGCCATTAGAAATTTTGGTTTTGATTTTTTCATCTAAAAATAAAAAATAAAAAATTAGTTTGAATGAATGACCTTGATTATAAGTATTAACAATTATTGTCAATGTTATCTGTTTTCGTATATTAAATTGAAGCTTACATTCAATTTTACATTCTTATTCATTTCTTCAAGCTTTGAGCAGCAACATTTACATTAGAATTATGAAAAGTGTTTACATAACAATTAGTTACGTATTAAGAAAAAAAAAAACATTCACATAAGGTTGATCGATAAAAATTGGAAAACTTTTTAAAATGGTTTTCTTAAAAAATCAAACTGGAAAATTGCCTATTTTTTTTTTTGATGTTTACGTGTAAAAGTGTATGGATTATTCATTTGTTTCTGTGTAACTTGTCAGGGTCACATTGTTGATGGTTTTCATTGGATTTGTGGAAATCAGCAATTGGATTCAGTAGTCTGATGTCACGCCGCCCGGCAATGGCGGCCATCTTGGTTCTAAACCAAGAAAATCAGTATTTTTTATTCTTCATGCTGGCTAGAACTTTTCACATCCCTTGTGATCAGAATGTGTAAAAGTCAAAACATGATCAAATTAATGGGTTTTTTTTCCTCTGGATACATTTTATGCTCGCTGGGGAAATATTTCATACGGGCGTCCGCCAATGTTCCGATAGTTTAGAGCCATTGTTACTAAGTTACCATGCATCATTAGGAAGGAAGTGACGTTACGACTGTTGAAGCATATTTTGGAGTCAGCAGAGAAGGAATCCCCCTCTTTTAAAGAATTCTATTTTCCCCAATCAAATGTACTGTCCGTGAGAGAGTTGATGTCTGGTGAAACACAGAGATGCAGTTTCCTGCTCTCCAAAATAATAGCCAGAGTATCAATGATAATTTATCATCTCAATAGGGTTCAACAGTCGGGACGTCACTTCCCTCGTATTGTCGCATAGTAACTGGTTCTAAACTATCGGAACAATGACAAACGCCTTTATCTCCATCACCGCCCTTATGAAATACTTCCCCGACGAGCATATAAGTGTATCCAGAGGAGAAAATCATTATAAATCTGATCATGTTTTGACTTTTATACATTCTGATTACATGACATGTGAAAAAGTTCTAGCCAGCATGAAGAATAAAAAGTACCGATTTTCTTTGTTTAGAACCAAGCAGCTGGTTTCTGGGCGGACGTGACATCAGACTATTGAATCCTATTGCTCTAAAAATGAGGGTTAATGCAGTAAAACTGGGGTTTAAAAGCAATCGTTCAAAATTTTCTTCCTTTTTCACTTTTTCTCTCTCTCTCTCTCTCTCTCTCTCTCTCTCTCTCTCTCTCTCTCTCTCTCTCTCTCTCTCTCTCTCTCTTTCTTCTCTCTCTCTCTCTCTCTCCCTCCCTCCTCTCTCTCTCTCTCTTTCTCCCTCTCTCTCTCTCTCTCTCTCTCTCTCTCTCTCTCTCTCTCTCTCTCTCTCTCTCTCTCTCTCTCTCTCTCTCTCTCTCTCTCTCTCTCTCTCTCTCTCTCTCTCTCTCCCTCTCTCTAGTCTCTCTCTCTATTTAGAATAATTAAAAAATGGCCAACATTTTTCATGGTTCTTCATTCTCCTTCAGATGACCCCCCTCCATTCAGGGACGGAGTTCGAATCAACAGTCCCCATTACCTGTGTAAACTGGTGGAGCCGGCCCAGAAGGAACCTTACACATTGGTCATATCCCAGTATGAGAAAAACAACACGACGCACTACACACTCCGTGTGTACAGCACGATAGAGTTTACCTTGACACGTTTTGTGGATCCTTACAAGAAACAGTTTGATAAAAAGGTTTGGCGATTCCTCAGTAGGTCTGATAAAGAATCTTGAGCTTTTATATCGCGCAATATCCACTCAAAGCACTTTACAGGTTGTCCCTGTCCAACAGAATCATTTAACATTTAGGACAAGACATGACGCCTGTACAGCGATATTTAAATTTTTTTCGGACAGAGACAATGCTGTTAACAGCCAGGTACTCATTATACACCTGAGAACGATGAGAGAATGTGAGTAAAGAGCTTTTTCCAAGGACTCAACTATGTGCCGAATGAGGCTCGAACCCAGGACCTTCCAATCCGAAAGCGAGTGTCATACCACTAGACCACATAGCCGTATGCAGTTATGACCCCAAAAGTGCCGAGATGTTTGCCGATGGTAATGACAATACATAATTGGTAAAGTTTTTATCAAGTATGTCGTGGTGTTTACTATGAATATTAGAAATTATTGAATACTTACTTACTTAGGCCGCCCCTTGGGGCGCCCAACATGAGCCACATGTCTTCGCCATTCTGTCCTGTCCTCCATAAGCGTATGCAGCTCCCGGGTGTTGTCCATTCCTGTGTCATCTAGCAGACAGTCAATGTAAGTTTCCATAAAACAAGACTGCTTGCAATCTCCTCCTTGTGTCTCCAGCAGTGCCCCGCTAGTCTCAGTCTTCTCTTTTGTATCTTCGAGGTCACTGGGAGAGGTCACTTTTATTCAAAAATCACTCTACAGTGATTATTGAATAAAGGTATTTAAATATAAAGCATTTAACAATGTTGTCATGGACAATTTTTTGTGTTGGTTTTAGGAATATTTCCATTATAACAAGGAGACCACAACAATTTGGGTTATCAGACCTGCAAGTAAGTATACGTCGGGTGATACCTCATTGTTTGGATGATTTCCATGGTGACCATATTTATTATTAGTACACATTCATCCATATATACAGATAGATTTTACCATTGACGCTGTTGATCTGTAGAGGTAGTTGATTGACGGGCGCTACAGTAGTGACTCTATTCTACTAAAAGATCAGGAAATTCAAGAAATGATTTATTTACCACATCACGTATCAATGATTTCCATGGTGACCATATTTATTAGTACACATTCATCCATACTCACTTTTTAAAAAAAAAAACAAAAAACAATAGACAAACTAAAGAAATAACTAAGTAAAATATAGCGTTTATAAAGCGCAATATCCACTAAACATGCTCAAAGTGCTTTCCCAGGCAAACAACAACATTTAACTAGCAATGACTATTTTTGTGGGGAAATGCTACATTTGGTTTAAATCAAAGCCCTATCTCCACTGAGTAAAAATCTATTTGAACTTTGAAAATCCATTCATAAATAAAAAAAGTTATGCAGTTTCAAAGGTGTCATTTATTTAGATGACTCACAAAGAGAAAACATCTGTTTTTAACGGCTTTCTGGTAATCGCACAAGTTTTGTCGCTTGGCATAATCTAAAATGACATCTTTACTAATTGTGTGCCAAATTTCAGACATATTTATTGATAAAAAGCGTGGTAATTAATTTTTCAAAATAGCATATACGAAACTGCTCCCTCCCATATTTTGTTGCAAATTTGGGCACTTCGTGAGCCAAAAAGAGGCCCAATGATTTGTGCGGGATAGTCATTGCTTCATTTAAAACAAGTAAGATGAGACATGATTTTAGGCGAAATTACAATTTTTTCCAACAATGACAACAATGTAAACGACCAGGTATCTAGTGGTATGACACTCGCTTTCGGATCGGAAGGTCCTGGGTTCGAGCCTCGTTCGGCGCATAGTTGAGTCTTTGGAAAAGGCTCTTTACTCACATTCTCTCACCGTACTCAGGTGTAAAATGAGTACCTGGCTGTTAACAGCGTTGTCTCTGTCCCAAAAATTTGTAATATCGCCTGACAGGCGTCATGTCTCGTCCTACATGTTATGTGTTGCTGTTGGCCAGGGACCCCTTGTAAAGCGCTTTGAGTACGTTTAGTGGATATTGCGCTATATAAAAGCTCAATTATTTTTTTTATATATTTTTTTTTTTTACTGTGGGAGAATGTGAGTAAAGAGATTTTTCCAAGGACTCAGCTATGTACCCCACAGATCAGGACCCGAACTCTGGTCCTTATGGTCCTTAACGCGATTGTCATACCACGAGTATCTAACTTATTGCTTCAATCAGATTGCTCTTTTTTCCAGATCTGAAATGTTTGTCATAGCACTGTTATTTTGTCAATAGGACTTTGCTGTTTTTCCCAGATAGGCCTCTGAGTAAGTGGGTGCATAGGCAAACTTTATCATAATAAGATGGTCTCTTTTATGATTATTTTATCATCATCACCATCATTATCATCACCATCATCATCATCATCATCACCACATCATCACCATCTCATCTCATCATCATCACCCATCATCATCATCATCATCATCATCATCACTCATCATCATCGTCATCACCATCATCATCATCATCATCATCATCATCATCATCATCATCATCATCACCATCATCATCATCATCATCACCACCATCATCATTTATTTCTTTTAAACAACTTAACACGAGCATGGATTTCAGTATCATCAGCTTAACGAATACAGGAATAATAATAATATAATATGTAGTATGATGAAGATGGTGAATGGTGTTATAGGGGAATGGTGAAAGTGAAGGATTGTAACGAAAATATTAGGAAGGTTGTTGTGATGATGATGATGATGATGATGATGATGATGATGATGATGATGATGATGATGATGATGATGATGTTGCCGAGTTTGTTTTTTTTTTTTTTGGGGGGGGGGGGGGGGGGGTTAACGATAACTACTATGTTACACTACTATGTTACTAGTGTGCATCTTGTGTGAGTGTGTCTATGTCAATATTGTATTGTTATGAATGTGTAACCAAATGACAAATTGCCACTTTTTTGGGGACAATAAAGATATATTATTATTATTATTATTTTATTATATTATTATTATTATATTATTATTATTATTATTATTATTATTATTATTATTATTATTATTATTATTATTATTATTATTATTATTAAAATAACCCTCAACCATCTCCCTGTAGTTGACAGGCCGATGGAATGGGAGGACAGCCGGTGGGTGTGCTAATAATCGTGACACATACAGCAACAATCCCTTGTACCAGGTACACATAGACAACAACAACACGGACAACTATCTCATGATTGAACTGCTGGGCCCCAAGTAAGTCTCTCTCTCTGTCTGTATGTCTCTCTCTCTCTCTCTCTCTCTCTCTCTCTCTCTCTCTCTCTCTCTCTCTCTCTCTCTCTCTCTCTTCCATTGCACGCACACACACACACACACCCACACACACACACACATTTTCACCTTTATTATTATGACAATCTAATATATATATATATATATATATATATATATATATATATTATATATATATATATATATATATATATATATATATATATATATATTATATATTATATTAAAAATGAGCATGTACATAGATAATTTTATTCAATTATCATTAACATGAAAAAACTAAAAGAATTAGCTTTGATACTACGCCTATAATTTGTCTCAGAAAAATGCAATAAATAGGCATGGGGTAAAAGTAATCCGGGTAAACTACGGATATAGTCGGTGTTAGGGTTGAGTAAGTTAAAAACAACAACCAAAAACAATCACCACTTACTTACTTACTTACTTATCCGAACCAGCGACCACCTGAGCTCTAGACCTTCGGTCTTGTGCCATCACGTAGAAGTTAGACATCTTTTGTTGTTGTTCCAGGTGACTAAAAAGTGTGTTACTGATGCTTGGATTTGGTGGGAGGAATGTGCATCTCAGGTCTTCAAGAGGTTGACATTCAAGCAAGTGGTGTGTTACTGTTTCATTGGGGTGTTGACATAGGGGGCAGGAAGGGGACGTGTCTTTTGTAATTTTGCTTAAATGGTTGTTGAGCGGTATGTGTTGTGTTCTTAGTTGAAAGATGATGCTTTGCTGGTGTCTTCTGAGCTTATTTAGGCAATCAGTCTTTACAGGAGTGGTCATATGGGAAAACATACATCTACCCGTGGTGCTCATTGCCCAACTGTTCATCCATTCTTCTCTCTTATTTGTTTTGATTATTTGTTTCGCTGTGTCTAAGGATACTGGAATTGATGGTTGTAAAAGTGTTGATCCCATTCTGGCTAGTGTGTCTGCATTGTCATTTCCTGGTATATTTGAATGTCCCGGTATCCACTGGAGAGATAAGTCTACTCTGTGTGTTGTAAGGAATTCATCTAGTTGATATCTTAAACTATTGAAGGTTGAGGAGAGTTTATTTAAATCTAGAGTTTGGAGAACTGATTTGGAGTCTGTGAAGATGACAGTGTTTTGAAGTTTTGAAGGGTTTAGCTGGAAAACAGAAGAGAGGTGTCGCAGTGAGGCTTCTATTGCAACTGCCTCTGCCTCGTAGTTTGAGCAGGAGCTTCCGCAAGAATTGTGGATTTTATCACAGGTTTTATCTGGGTATTCTACTACAAACCCATACCCAGCATTTTTAGTTCCTTTGTGGGCAGATCCATCTGTGGAAACATGTATCCAGTTGTCTGGGTTGAGTGAGTTAAAAGCAACAACAAAAACCAATCACCACTTACCTTCACCTTTGTCTCTATATTTCTTTTTTCCTCCCCAGGTCTTACAGCGTGGGATTTGAGGTGATTTCAGTCAGTGAGAACATTTCCAAAGCCCCGGGTGCCTTCCAGAAGATGTCCTCCGGTGACTTCAGACCGGGCTACTGCGTCCTTCAGCTGGCCAACATCTCTGGAGGCGTGTACAATATACGGCCCTGCACCTTCAGGCCTGGGAAAGAAGGCTCGTTTTTCTTGGATTTAAGCAGCTCCACTTCTTTCAAAGTTTCACAACTACAGTAGTAGTAGTAGTAGTAGTATCGTTCGGCTACACTTCTATGTTCAAGGTATCAATCCCAGTTCGGAAGTCATCATCACATTTGTTGATGGTTTCAAGTCCCCCTTCAAGTTTTGTAATAAGCTTGTCTGGAAGAGACAGCACCGTAGTGCAGTGGTACAGTCTATGTATGCCTTGCTTCTTACTCTTACCCGAAAGGTACCGAGTTCAATCATCCACTGCTGCGCTGTGTGGCCTTGAGCAAGTCACCTCGCCCTAGCTCAATTTGCGGCGCTACACTACAGCTGCCGCCTGGGTTATTCCAGTCTTCCCTAAAGAATAAATAGGCTCTAGAGACAAAATTTCCCTATGGGATGAGTAAAGGGAGCATTTATTTTTATTATTATTTATTTTTTAGTATTACTTTACTCTTTTAAAATAACAAACTCATGAACCTTTATATAGCACAATATCCACTAAACGTGCTCAAAGCACTTCGCAAGGGGTCCTTAACCAACAGCAACCCTTAACATGTAGGACAGGACATGACACTTGTTAGGAAAACATGACAATTTTTTTTCCAACAGAGACAACGTTGTTAAATGCCAGGTACCATTTTACACCTGAGTACGGTGAGAGAATGTGAGTAAAGAGCATTTTCCAAGGACTCAACTATGCGCCACTCAGAGTGGGACTCGAACCCAGAACCTTTCAATTCGAAGTTGAGTGTCATACCACAAGACTACAGATCTGAACAAGTGTGTATGAAAAGTACCAGATAAAGCAAGAACGAAAATTACGAGGAGAAAAAAAAACCATCCCAAAATATCAATCTTCCTTGATGGAGATCAAGACTATGTGTGGCTATTTTTGACCCATTTCCCATCCTTTAGTTTGTTATAGATTATCACTTACTAAAAAAGTCCCCATTATAGCGCAATAGTCACTAAACATGCTCAGAGTGCTTTACAAGGGGTCCCTGACCAACAGCAACACTTAGTATGTAGGACGGGACCATGGGTGAAAGTTCGCCAGAAAAATCCGGCATGGCCGGATTTTTATTTTTGAAAAAGAGGTCTCACCGTTTTTTTTTTTTGTGTGGCCGGAATTCGAAAATGAAAAAAAACCGGCATTTATATAATTAACCGCACTTCTGTTTTTTCCTCTTATTGGTAGTTGCAGGATTTTTTTTTTTCTGAGCACCTGCCTTTGCAGGATTAATATCATTGAGTAACTTTCACCCATGGACGGGACTTGGCACCTGTTAGGCGATATTACAATTTATCTCGACAGAGACGACACTGTTATCGTCCATGTACTCATTTTACATCTGAGTACGGTAAGGGAATGTGAGTAAACAGTCTTTTCCAAGGACTCAACTATGCGGCAAGCGATCAAGGCTCGAACCCAGGACTTTCCAATCCAAAGGCAAGGATCATATCACAAGACCACATAGCCGCTTTTTGAACTGTTACCTGCCCTTGGGTTTGTTATAGTTTATCACTAACTAAAAAAGTCTCCATGCCTTTCTGTCCTTGGCTAAACATTTATGATTGTTCCACAGAAAATATTTTTTACCATCAAACATGAAGGCCTCATCTCATTGGTTGGCCTCTCTTTCATTCCTTTTATTTTTACTCGTTCCATACCTGCCTACTTTTACGGATGGATCGTCCGTAATTTTTAACGGAAATTAGGTAACAATTTCGGACATACGGAAATGGAAGAATTATTACGGATTTTGATTTCACAGCAAATTTGGTCATAGTATTAGAGAGAAAAAAAATGATTTTATTTTCTTTAAAGTTCCCGCAGTTATCAAAGAAAGAAAAAAAATGCTCCCCTTAAAGTTATAAAGGCTACTGCTCAGTTCACGCCCATGATAGCTTAGTTGATTGCCAGCTCGTAATGGGGGAGGTCAACAACATTTATTTTACGAATAGAAGGTTATAGATACGCAGTTTTTTTTTTTTAGTTGTTTTTTTTCGTTGTTGTTAATTGTGGAGTATTGTACCATTTATTACTGATGAATTTTGTGTTGGCTACTGATTTATAAATGTTCAAGTAGATAGGTATGTGGTTCCAAGCTCTTTTATTTATTAAAAAAAAATAAATCTGAGATTATTCATTTATTATTTTATTTTGATGGGTCAAATTTGTAAAAAAAACAAAACATCTGATTAATCAATTATTATTTTTCATAAATGAAATAGATTGATTATTTAAAAAAATATTTTTTTTATTTTTTGTTTAATTGCAACAGAAATTGAGGTAAATAAATATCATTTTTGATATTGCCCAGTACACATCAAAACATCTGTAAAACTTTATATTATTCATCTTAACTGAAGCAGTTTTAATTTGTTGATTTATATTATGTTCGGGATGAATCTATCAGATGATTACTACTACAACTACTACTACTACGGCAAGTATTATTATTATTACTATTATTATTATTATTATTATTATTATTATTATTATTATTATTATTATTATTATATTATTATTATTGTTATTATTATTGTTATTATTATTATTATTATTATTATTATTATTATTATATTATTATTATTATTATTATTATTATTATTATTGTTATTATTATTATTATTATTATTATCTTATTATTTTTTACAATTTCCGATTTAACTACTGTCTCCAGGACAAAATTAGTGATTTAAAATTTGCTCTCCTGGTATGAAACTTTATCACGGATGTTACAGAACCCAGAAATGGAACTTATTAGGAATGTGTATTTAGATTATGTTACATTTATTATTTCTATGTAAATGGGATTCAGCCGGCGTGTACTAATTTGTAAGTCTGATAGCCCAAATTGTCATGGGGTCATGGTTGTAATGGAAATAAAAAATTGAGGTTTTAAATAGCGCAATATCCACTAAACGTGCTTAAAGCGCTTTACAAGGGGTCCCTGTCCAACAGCAATATTTGACATTTTGGACAAGACATGATTCCTGTTATCGATATTACAAATTTTTTCAGACAGAGTCAATGCTATTAATGGCTAGGTACTCATTTTATACCTGAGTATGGCGAGAGAATGTGAGTAAAGAGCCTTTTCCAAGAACTCAACTATGCATCGAGTGAGGCTCGAACCCACCAGGACCTTCCGATCCGAAAGCAAGTGTCATACCACAAAACCACATAACCGCAGAAATACTCTCCGAGTCGGTGCAAAGTATCGTCCATTACAACAATGTTATATAACAAGCCCATAATTGCGTTAGGTTGTCGGACCTGTTAATGAATACACCTAGGATTCGACACATGTTATATATTATCGTTGTTTCAAATTAAATTGTTTCTCATACACTGGGTGGGGATCCTGACCTCCCATAGTGGGCAGGGAGGTACTTCGCTGTGTCTTCTATCCCCTTATATCTGTTTTCCAACATGCTTTCTGTCTTTGTCTTGGAATGAGATTACTTAGTTTTTTTTCTGGCCCTGGTCGGGGTCCTCTGGGAGGGAAACAGTCAAATGCATAGTTATTGTTTTGGGAGATGATATTTGTTTTCCTTGTAAATCATCTCTCTGTTATGTATTAGTATATTTGTTTATTTTTAATGTATAATGTAAGCATTTGAGTGTATTCCTCTTGGTTGGACTTTGTTCTTGTGTCCGGATGAGACTTATAGGTGATCTCAAACTAAGTACATTGGTGATATGCTCTGGAATCTACATCTGATCCCTATTTGTTCCCAGTTCCCCTATGTCTTGCTTTTTCTTGGATGCTTCAATTGTAATTCTAGAACTTTTTACTATCCCATTTTTTTCCTTTTTACTGGCGCTGATATAACCTAAATGTGTTGCAAGCGCCGTAAAACCCTTAAAAACAAAAAACAACATTTTCTCATACAATAAATGATATTTGAATGTTTACATTTTCCACTGTGAAATAGCCTCGTGTATTTTCAGATTATTTCTTATGATATTTGCAGCATTATCTTTTATTATATTTCAATTCTTCCACTAATTCTCGACTTGATATGTTTTGATCATCCATGATTTATTATTAGTATCTTATTGTTATGATATGATATGATATGATATGATATGATATGATATGATAGGATAGGATAGGATAGGATATGATATGATATGGTATGTTATGATATGATATGTCCAGATTTATGTAGGCTTTGACAGCCTTTGATCTGTTCTTGTGCATTCGTGAACGTATTTAATTCCCATATTCAATTGTTTCTTTTCTTATTTATTTATCATTTCATTTGAGCATTGAGATTATGATGTAATTGTGAGAAAAGTGAAATGAGAGAGAGACTGGGAGTGAGAGAGAGAGAGAGAGATAGAGAGAGAGAGAGAGAGAGAGAGAGAGAGCAGAGATGAGAGAGAGAGACACAGAGAGAGAGAGAGAGAGTGGGAGTGAGAGAGAGAGGGTGGGGGAGGTGAGAGAGGAGGATGGGGGAAGAATAGAGAGTGTATGTGTGTACATGTGATATATATATGTATATATATATATATATATATATATATAATATATATATATATATATATATATATATATATATATATCGATATCACACTTATCATCACCATCGTCATCATTATCATCATCATCACCATCATCACCATCATCATCTTCACTATCATCATCATCAGTGTATGGCTTTTGAAAGTTAGGGACTTTTAGAGAATGTTATTACAACAACAAAAAATGGACGATTAACGCTCTACCTGTACTGCGTGAATGTAAATTTAGTTTTATATGGCCTGCTGGAGGAATAAATGATGAAGCCTTGTAAAACGCACACATCATGGTGTACTCGTGGGAATGCTTCATATAAATGTACATACTTATATATTTATTTATTTTGTTTATCAACATCGCCATCAACCACAACAACATCAAAGTCATCATATTTGATCTTGGGAAAAATTAGAGCGCAATGGGGGCTGCATGAAGCCCTGCCTAGATCATAAAAATACTAAAAGAAAAGGTGAAAAATGGAAAGGCTTGGGGTGAGAACAGCACAGACAATGGACGTTTCGGGTACAAACCCTTCGTCAGCAAAACAATAAGGAAAGAGATGTTTCGGGTCAAAAGCCTTCTTCAGGGGGACAATAAACAAAGGAACAATTGAAACGTTCCTTTGTTTATTGTTTTGCTGATGAAGGGTTTGTACCCGAAACGTCCATTGTCTGTGCTGTTCCCCCCATCCAAAGCTTTCCCATTTTCACCTTTTCTTTAGCATCTCTCATCATGTGCCATGTTCCTATGTATGTATCATCAGCTTTTCCCGGACTCTCGGCTCCACACATTCTTTATCATCAATTTTGCTGACTTTTAGAAAAAGGGGCTACTTTTCGTACTCCTATTTATAGCGAGATAGCCAATCTTCCTTAAAGGCTATTTGATGATCGTTTCTGGTACACTCTTGCTGTCCCTTCCTCTATTCCCTGATGCCAACCAGCACGAAATTGCCAATCACAATAAGCAATTTTGTCCACCAAATTATGCAAATGGGAGAACAATGTAAACCGGAACTGGGTTAAAATCGCCAGTATTTTGGAATTTTTTTTTTTTAGGTTTTCTAATAATTCGACACATTCCAAGTTCAAGGAATGAGAAATGCTGTGTTGTTTTGAAATGAGGACAAAAATTGATTTGTCAAAAAAAATATTCGGGCTGCCTTTCTATCAGCCCTAAATCCCACCCTTTAATTTATGGAAAATGTCCAAAAGCACCAAAACTTCTTAAAAAGAAAAGAGACAAAATAAGACCCAACCCCCCCCCCCCCCCTCCCCTCCCCAAAAAAAAACAAGAATTAAAAATGTGAGAAAATAATAGATTTTTACATAATGGTTGCTGGTGTGCAAGCATACCCCCCCACCCCCCCTCTTTGCTGTCGTGTGGTTCATAATGGTTGCTGATTGGCATTGGCAAGCATGTTTCCCCCCAAAAGATATCTGCTGTCCTTGAATGAAACGCTTTTTTTTTGTTGTTTGTTTTTATTTATTTTTATTTTATTTTTTTGTTGATGTTTTTTTGTTTTTTTGTGGGTTTTTTTCCCTTTTTTTTTCGTTTTGGGATTTTAAAAAATTTGCCACCCCTTTATTTGTTGATGGCTCTTAGTATACTATTTATTATAGCGTTGTAAACACAAATTATTTTGTTAACCTTTACTTATGTTGATCGTTGACGGTGTGTATTCTTGTTATTGTTGTTATTGTTATTGATACGCATGAATGGCAGAATTCGACTGGAAATGTAAATAAGTCGTTCAAGCCTTGATTACTTTAATTAATCCAATTGATTGGTTGTTGTGTGTTGATTGATGACTCTTTTATGAAATTGACAAAAATACATGAGATTTTACTATGTCAAACTGTTCAGCTTGTAAGTGTTTGTTGTTTTTTGTTTTGTTTTTTGTTTTGTTTTGTTTTTTTTGGGTTTTTTTTTTTTTTTTTTTTTGGGGGGGGGGGGGGGGGGGGGTTGTGAAGATATGACTCTGATGGGCTTTCAACATTCCTTTTTGAAAGGGGGAAGGGGGGGGGGGTGTGCTCTAGAGCTCCATCTTGCTTGATCTTGCTCTTCTGATCATTCTAGGGTGGGTGGGGTTCCCGTTGGGTTCCCGACCCTCCATCGTGGACAGGGAGGTACTTGCTGTGTTTTCTATCCCCTTGTATTTGTTTTCCAATTGCTTTCACTGGGTGGGGTTCCCGACCTCCCACAATGGGCAGGGAGGTACTTGCTGTGTTTTCTATCCCCTTGTATTTGTTTTCCAATTGCTTTCACTGGGGTGGGGTTCCCGACCTCCCACAATGGGCAGGGAGGTACTTGCTGTGTTTTCTATCCCCTTGTATCTGTTTTCCGAGTTGCTTTCTGTCTTTGTCTTGGATTGAGATTAACTTGGTTTGGTCCTGTCCTTGGCTGGGAGGGAAACAGTCATATGATTATTGTATTGGGAGATTATATTTTTTTCCTTGTAAATCATATCTCTCTCTCTCTCTCTCTCTCTCTCTCTCTCTCTCTCTCTCTCTCTCTCTCTCTCTCTCTCTCTCTCCCTCTCTCTCTCTCTCTCTGTTATGTATTATTATATTTGTTGTTTTGAATGTACAATGTAAGCATTTGAGTGTGTTCCTCTTAGTGGGATCCTGTGCTCGTGTCTGGATGAGACTTTTAGGTGATCTCAAACTATGCACAATGATAGTGAGCTCTTGGAATCTACACCTATTTCCTATTTGTTCCATTCCCCTTTGTCATATTTTTTCTTGGTGCTTTAATTGCTATTATAGTGCGGCTATGTGGTCTTGTGGTATGACACTCGCTTTCGGATCGGAAGGTCCTGGGTTCGAGCCTCGCGCTCGGCGCATAGTTGAGTCCTTGGAAAAGGCCCTTTACTCATATTCTCTTACCGTACCCAGGTGTAAAATGAGTACCTGGCCGTTAACAGCGTTGTCTTTTTCCGAAACATTGTAATATCGCCTAACAGACGTCATGTCCCGTCCTACATGTTAAATGTTGCTGTTGACCAGGGACCCATTGTAAAGCGCTTTGAGCACATTTCAGTGGATATTGCGCTATATAAAGCTCAATTTAAATTTTAAATTCTAGAACTTTTATAATGTCACATTTTCTTCCTTTTTACTGGCGCTGATATGACCTTATTGTGTGACCAGCACCGTAAAACCCTTAAAAACAAACAAACAAGTAAGGCTCTGTGTTAACCAGACTATAAACGTTTAAGCTAACACATAGTTTTGTGTGTCGGTCCATTATATTTCCGGAATGGCAATGTTGTGAGTTTTTTTACCCCAAGCCCATACTACTACATTTTGACTGTCTCCCCTAGCTTAGGATCCGCTCCAGGACCAGGAAAAAAAAACAACTGAGCAATCTGAAGCCAAAACAAAGAGAGCGGCATAGATAGGGGAAAACAGATATATGGGTATTCTTTAAAAGTTTAAAAATTGAGCTTTTATATAGCGCAATATCCACTAAACGTGCTCAAAGCGCTTTACAGGGGGTCCCTGACAAACAGCAACAATTAACATGAAGAGCGGGACATGACGCGTGTTAGGCGATATTACAATTTTTTTCAGACAGAGACAACGCTGTTAACGGCAAGGTACTCATTTTACACCAGGGTACAGTGAGAGAATGTGAGTAAAGAGCCTTCTCTAAGGACTCAACTATGCGCCGAACGAGGCTCGAACCCAGGACCTTCCGATCCGAAAGCGAGTGTCACACCACTAGACCACATAGCCGTACAAAGAAGATAGATGGGGGATAGAGACAGACAGAGCAAGTGACATCTCTGCTCACCATGAGCTGTTAGAAGACCCCGTCAAGTTTAGGACAACAAGGAGAGACATATCGGCATATTTCATTTTTTTAAACTTAAGCTTTTATATTGAGTAATATCCACTAAACGTGCTCAAATGACTACGAAATGCAATGCACTGAATGTAATGATTGATAGCTTAGTTTTCTCACTTAACCCATCCACTCTCTCCAATTCCTTGTACCCCCATGAACTGGCAACGAGGTGCAATGCACTGAGTGTAATGATTGGTGGCTCTGTATCTTTTAACAACGCATCCACTCTCCCCAATTCCTTGTTTCGTCATGAACTTGCTACGAAATGCAATGCACTGAAGTGTAATGATTTTTAGCTCTGTTTTCTCACTTAACCCACCCACTCTCCCCAATTCCTTGTATCGTCATGAACTAGCTACAACATGCAATGCACTGAGTGTAATGATTGATACTAAGGGAAGAGTGAGAATGGAGAGGCTTCGTATGGGAACAATACAGACAGTGGACGTTTCGGGTACAAACCCTTCGTCAGCACAACAATACAAAATGCAATGCACTGAGTGTAATGATTGATCGCTCTGTATCTGCATCAGGTGTCATGAAATGGCCACGAAATGTAATGCACGGAGTGTAACGATTGATAGCTCTGTAT
>NC_088361.1:15069281-15104281 GCF_034508935.2 Berghia stephanieae | reverse complement strand
TGGTGACATCATGGAGAATCGGGGTCAAGTGTACACATATGTGACCTTTCGCCTCAAAACGGTATTGAGTCGGGTTGTTTAAGATGTTGAAAATCTAATTTATAGCCAGAAGTATCAGACTTGGGTTGAGTTTATATGATTTATTGAGAAAAATGGCAACCATATTTTAGGGTAAGAATGCCAACATATGCAGGTGTGACATCCGAACACAATAGGATTCAATAGTCTGAGTCACGTCCGCCCAGCAACCAGCAGCTTGGTTCTAAACAAAAAAAAATTGTACTTTTTATTTTTCATGCTGGCTAGAACTTTTTATATTATGTCATGTGATCGGAATGTATAAAAGTCAAAACATGATCAAATGTATAATGTTTTTCTCCTCTGGATACACTTTTATGCTCGTCGGAGAAGTATTTCATAAGGTTGTACGCCATTGTTCCGATAGTTTAGAACTTGCTACATTTCTTATTGGTTTATATAAAATCTCTCAGCAAGACACAAGGGACCAGTTTGAGGCTCTTTGCTCACATTCTCTCACTGTACTCATGTGTAAACAAAGTACCTGACCGTCAACAGCATTGTCACTGTGGGGAAAAATATTGCAATATCGCCAACATGCGTCATGTTTCGTCTACATGTTACGTGTTGATGTTGGTCAGGGACACTTTGTAAAACTCTTTTGAGCAAGTCTAGTGGATATTGCGCTATACAAAAGTTCAAGTACATAGCAATGGGTCACAACTATTAAATATTTATTTACTATGCGTCATTACGAGGGAAGTGACGTCACGACTGCTGAAGCCTATTGTGGGCCTAGTTTATCATTGTTGTAACGGACGTTATTTTTGTATCATATTTTTAAGATCTCCATTCATTACAGCAATGAGCCCACAATGAATTGAGTTATCAGACCTGTAAATAAGTGCAGGCCGGGCCAGTATGTTACTACATATGATAGATAAATAATAGTGAATAATAAATTAAGAAAGAAATAGATAACTAGATAAATATTAGATAAATTATATATATATAAATATATATATATATATATATTATATATATATATATATATATATATATATATATTATTTCCACATTCATTCTTAAGTCTACTTTTTGACGCTATCTGGAGAACCCCCCCCCCCCCCTCCCCAAAAAAAAAAAACAAAAAAAACAAAACAAGACATCTCAGGCGTCAGCCGCGGTGCAGCACGCAAATGAGCAACAGGGTGAATATAACAGCTTCTATAAAAAAAAAGAACAAAATACCCACACAAAAAAGGGAACGTTTCAGGCTCAAAACCCTTCTTCAGTCAACAACAACAACAACAACAAACAAACAAAAGCATCAAAACAAAATAGGTGAAAGTTTCTTCTCCTTTTAAATCACGCTTTAGTTTCACTTCCGATACATGCGGTCCGTGGAGATGAAGCACATTGTGGCCTCGACACCACGTAATCATAAGAATCTGCCTAAACATCCTCCTACTAAAATAGTTATGACACCTTATGATTCTATATGTCATCTTTTCATTATTAGTCCTCTGACGGTCTGGTAACATACACACTTCCTACGATTTTGGAACCGGAAAATCAGAAGGTGATGTACATGTGACGTCACGACTTCTCTGACCTACCGGTCAGGAAAAAAAAATATTTCGATTGCACCCTGGGTCTATTGTTAACTTATAGCCTTACACTAGAACCCTCTAGGACTGGCAGTTTGACGTAATTTTTTTTTTTTTAGGTTTGTGTAGCGTCTAGTGAGTTGTCGTTAGTAGAGCTCACGGAAACAAGTGATTTCATTGGCTGAACTCACGATTTTTTTTCTTTTGTGGCAAAAGACTGGCATTTTGACGTCATTTTTTGGTCAGTATCAGGCCATAACTTTACGAAGGCCGGGGTCTATACCAGTCCATTTGGTTCTTAGGTTAAGCGCTCTATCACGGAGCTACGAGTAGTAGACCATCCAAGAGTCACGTTAGTCTCTTATCATCTGTTAGATTGCATGACGTGAGGATCGACCACTTCTCTGGCTGGCAAAGAAACAAGTAAGAACAAACACCCGTGAACTGCCATTACTCTGGAAAAAATCCGTAATTAAAAATTTGGCCAGAAAACTCGTCCTTCAAATATCGATCGATTTAAATGACCCTCATCTTGGCAAAAAACTCTCAAACCTGGGACTTCTGCTGACCCTCATCTTGGCAAAAAACTCTCAAACCTGTGATTTCTGTGAAGTCCCAGGTTTCAGAGTTTTTTGCCAAGATGAGGGTCATTTAAATCGATCGATATTTGAAGGACGAGTTTTCTGGCCAAATTTTTGATTATGGGTTTTTTCAGAAAATGGCAAAGTCTGGAGTTGTAACCTCAGTGGACCGCAATCGTCTACCGTAATTTTGTGTCTCAGCCCATCAGTCAAGGCCGATTTTAGTGACAGCCGGACCGGATAATTGGCACACCGAATTTCTCCACTTTTACTGCCATATACCGACAATACACGATTTTCTAATTTTAGCCAGAAAATGTTGACTTAAAACTTGATAGATTAAGATGATTTTTGACTTTACAATATATTCTTAGACAAATGGCTTAAAATAAATCTGAGATTTTAGTCATTTTGACACGTTAAGTGTCATCACAATCTATCCATTTATGACGTAAAAAGATTTTTGGCTAAAATGAGAAAAAGTAGTTTTGGCATTGTGAGGTCAATATAATATTGCAATCCGGGCCCGTACGTAATTGATACAGATCAAAGGGACGTAACTCGAGGAGTCTCGGGATTAAAAACAAGACTGGTCACAAAATGGACTTGCCACGGGCAAATAACTCTGGCATTCAAATTTGTCTTTTTCTTTCAAGAGATAAAAGAAAAAAAAAATAATTCGAGTTTTAAAAATAATAAAGACGAAAAGAAAAAAACAAAAACATTTTAAAATCTATTCATCACTTCACTTCACTATCCAGAGTCGTCCTCATTGAAGTTGGCTGCCCGCACTTTGTGATGACAAAAGTCTGCCCATTCCCTTCGTCTGTTGACGGTATCATAATATGGTTCCCTTCCATTCATCTCTGTCCATTCTAGGATGTTTTTTTAAAAAATAATATAGGTAGACCTAGGTCGTCTGGTCTTTCCCTTCTTCGTTTGCCCTCCATTTTCCCCTGTATCACATCTTTCATCAGCGTGAATCAGTTTCGGCAAATATGACCAAAAAAAAACTGAGTTTTCTCCATTTGATAATCTATTCATAGCGGATGAATATTTATATTCATAAAGAGCATTTTAACAGCTTTATTAAGTAAAAAAAAATAATTCTGCCCTTACGCCACGGTATCATAAGATCCCGTCGCCTAGGCGTTCCATGAAGGAATATTTTATTAAGTAGCCATTTCTTATTGGTTTATATAAAATCTCTCAGCAAGACACAAGAGACCAGTTTGAGGCTCTTTGCTCACATTCTCTCACTGTACTCATGTGTAAACAAAGTACCTGGCCGTCAACAGCATTGTCTCTGTGGGGAAAAATATTGTAATATCGTCAACATGCGTCATGTTTCGTCTACATGTTACGTGTTGATGTTGGTCAGGAACACTTTGTAAAATTCTTTTGAGCAAGTCTAGTGGATATTGCGTTATATAAAAGCTCAAGTGCATAGCAATGGGTCACAACTAGTACTACTTATTTACTTACTTAGGTCGCCCCTTTGGGCGCCCAACATGAGCCACGTCTTCGCCATTCTGTTCTGTCCTCCATAAACGTACGCAGCTCCCGGATGTTGTCCATTCCTGTGTCATCTAGCAGACAGTCAATGTATGTTTTATTCTGCCTGCCTCTGCTTCTGGTTCTCCCAGGTGGTTCCCATAGCACAAGATTGCTTGCAATCTCCTCCTTGTGTCTCCAGCAGTGCCCTGCAAGTCTCAGTCTTCTCTTTTGTATCTTCGAGGTCACTGGGGGAGGTCACTGTAGAGCTCTTCATTTGATATGTGCTCTTTCCAGCTTACATTCAATGTAACTATTACTAAGAAGTAAAGAACGCGCCTTTCACTAACTCGGATGTTGTCAATTGTCAACAATTTTCAATTCAATTCAATTCAATTCATTTCAAGTCAAATGTTTATTGTAGGCGATTGGCCAATGGTCATAACATCTCTCTCTGAACAAATTATTCTAACCATTATAATAATAAGGGGATAACATTCTTTTAGTTATCGTTTATAGCTTAAAAAACAAGCAATAATAATAATAATAATAATAATAATAATAATAATAATAATAATAATAATAATAATAATAATAATAATAATAATAATAATGATGATGATGATGATAATAATAATATAATAATAATAATAATAATAATAATAATAATAATAATATAATAATAATAATAATACTAATAATAATAATAATAATAATAATAAATAATAATAATAATAATAATAATAATAATAATAATAATAATAATAATAATAATAATAATAATAATAATAATAATAATAATAATAATAATAATAATAATAATAATAATAATATTGTTTTCAACAAAACTCAAATAATTTTATTTTGTCGGTCTGTGTTTTTATAAACAAATCAAATTATTTCACGATTCGTCAGAGCCATTCATCTCATGAAAGGAGTCCAGTCCGCCATTGTTTGACAGAAAAGACCAAAACATGGGAGACAACTGAGATAGCTCTAAGCTTTGTTGTTAAATTGGTTAACTGAAGTACTCTGGAAAAACACTATATTTAAAAATTTGGCACGAAAACTCGTCCTTCAAATATCGATTGATCTAAATGACCATTTTTGCAAAAAAAATTTTTCTAGAGCTTAGACGGGACATCGCGAGGTCCCAGGTTTGAGATTTCTTTTTTTGTTTTTCTTTGTTTTGTTTTCTTTTTTGTTTTCTTTTTGCCAAGATGAGGGTCATTTAAATCAATCGATAATTGAAGGACGAGTTTTCTGACCAAATTTGTTTTTGGCCAAACGCGTTATTTTTCCAGAGTACCTACGCCAATTAACTGGTTAAATTAGATTTTAGAACAAAGGATGAAGAAGGAAAGGATGCAAGGGGAGACAATTCTGCGGTCATTTTACTACTGTTTCCATTAAGATAAAGACATACAGACAGACAAAGCAAGTCGTATTAAAGTAATCAAGTTTATTCTCTGCGATATCAGTCTAAGGGGATATCTATAGATGGTTGATACGAGTGGCTAGTTTTAATAAGCAGTTTCAGGTAAGAGCTCGAAATTTTTCAAGTCTTTCATTTTTAATTCTTTGTTTTGTTTTCTTTAGTTTTTCATGTGTTTTAGCGGTCGTGCCACTCTTATGTCTTCATTGTTGGTTTTATTGCGTGTAAATGTTATATTATATTATATTATATTATGTTATATTAATATTATATTATATTAATATATTATATTATATTATATTATATTATATTATATTATATTATATTATATTATATATTATATTATTCAAATATAGAATTAGAGCCAAAATATTGATGACAGTCATGGCATCGATCATGATAATCATAATGAGAGAGATAGAGATAGATATATAGATATATAGATAGATAGAAAGATAGATAGATAGATTGATTGATTGATAGATTCATTGATATATATATATATATATATATATATATATATATATATATATATATATATATATATACATATATATAAATATATATATACACATACAGATATATATATATATATATATATATATATATATATATATATATAATATATATATATAATATATATATATATATAATATATATAGACAGATAGAAAGTTAGATGGAAAGATAGATAGATATATACCTAAATAGATAGATAGATAGATCGATAGATAGATAGATAGATAGATAGATAGATAGATAGATAGATAGATAGATAGATAGATAGATAGATAGATAGATAGATAGATAGATAGATAGATAGATATTTATTTATTTATTTATTTATTTATTTATTTATTTATTTACTATCCTCGCCTCATTTGGTTATTTTCTCCTACAACGTTGTTTCTTCCACCCTTGGTATTTTCATGGATTCTTCATGGAGGTATGCTGTATTTATGTTGACTTTTGGAAAAGGCTCTTTACTCACATACTCTCACCCTACTCGGGTGTAAAATGAGCACCTGGTCGTTAACAGCATTGTCTCTGTCAAAAATGTACCATCGCATAAAAGGCGTCATGTCTTGTTCTACATGTTAAGCGTTGTTGTTGACTAGGGCGCCCTTGTAAAGCGCTTTGCGCACATTTAGTGGACATTACGTGATATAAATGCCCAAGTTTCAACAAGCGACTAACATTGTTTACAGTTGCAGTTGACTGAATTCACACCACACCTTCTAGACCTTCAGAGCCATTAGACTCATGGAGCCGGAGCTTATCCCGGTTTCTATATCGTGAAAATAGTAATTGCTTACTACCCTTTGGATAGGACGCTAGTCTATCGCAAAGTACTTTCCGCCAGATCTAACAGACCCAGCAACCCATCCACTGCCGAATAGACATGGGAGATCAGCAAAAAAAAAAAAAAAAAAAATCTCGACTGCACCCGGGATCGATCTCGGTCCCCTTGCGTGGGAAGCGCGTGCTCTACCAACTGAGGTACCGTGACTCCCACATTTACATCATAGCTATCTTGTAAAATGAGAAGACGAGGTTTCTGTACTATTCATAGTCTGGAGCTAAAAGCATTCCAAGAGATAAAACCAACCCAACAGCGTCAAGCATTGCTGAGTGTAAAAACAATTTTAAAATTGAGCTTTTATATAGCGCAATATCCACTAAACGTGCTCAAAGCGCTTTACAAGGGGTCCCTGGCCAACAGCAACATATAACATTTAGGACGAGACATGACGCTTGTCAGTCGATATTACAAATTTTTGGGACAAAGACAACGCTGTTAACGGCCAGGTACTCATTTTACACCTGAGTACGGTGAGAGAATGTGAGTAAAGAGCCTTCTCCAAGGACTCAACTATGCGCCGAGCGAGGCTCGAACCCAGGACCTTCCGATCCGAAAACGAGTTTCATACCACTAGACCACATAGCCGCATCTATGTACAGAGAATTCCGATAAAATCTCGACTGAACCTACGATCGAAACAGATCTTTTCAAATTTGAGTCGAGAGCTCTCCCAATAGGGTTCAACAGTCATGACTGACGTCACTTCCTCGTAATGACGCATAATAATTTAGTAACTGTTTCTAAACTATCGGAACAATGGCGGTCGCCCTTATGAAATATTATTTCTCCGACGAGTATACAAATGTATACAGAGGAAAAAACATTATAAATCTAATCATGTTTTGACTTTTATACATTCTGATCACATGACATGTGAAAAAGTTCTAGCCAGCATGAATAATAAAAAGTACCGATTTGCTTTGTTTAAAACCAAGCTGCTCGTTGCTGGGCGGACGTGACATCAGACTATTTGTGCTGACGATCGTTGCCCGAAATATACTATAACTAACTATAGAAGGAACGGAATTGACTTCACTCACTTCTTTGTTATTTGCTTTTAGTTAGACAGCCATTTTGGGGATTGGTAGTCACCGACTTGTACATATATACAGGTCTGACATTCGAACCTAATCATGGGCCTGGTTTAACATTGTTGAAATGGACAGTATTTTGCGTCATTTTTTTTTAGATTTCCATTACAACAATGAGCCCATAAGGAATTGGGTTATCAGACCTGCAAATAAGTGCACGCCGGTTGTCACTAAATTACGAGTGCATCAATCAGACTATAAACGTTCAAGGTTACTCACAGTTTTGCGAGTTTGGTGCTGCGCTTTAATCCGTCTGGCGGATATTGTGAGTATTTTACCTACACGCATAGCATCAATAAACCATCAACATAAATAAGACATAAATAAGACAGACTTCACAAGAATAAATCCGAATCAATCATGCAACATGGCACGTAGACAGAAATATATTCTGTCGGTTCGATCGCGCAGCCATCACGAGCATCGCCTACGCATACTTCCGGTTTTTTTTTTATGTTGACGCATGCTCATAAGGTATTTGCATTTACATTAAAAGTGCATGCATTCTCGTCGCATCCACGCCTTGCGTACATCGGAAACAACAATAGATCATTCCATTAACCGTTTTACTGACGTACTTTGGAAAAATTCGTATTTCAAAATTTGGCCAGAAATCTCGTCCTTCAAATATCGATCAATTTAAATGACCCTCGTCTTAGCAAAAATTTTCAAACCTGGAACTTCGCAAAGTCTTGATTAGAGTCCCAGGTTTGAAAGTTTTTTGCCAAGATGAGGTTCATTTAAATCGATCGAAATTTGAAGGACGAGTTTTCTGGCCAAATTTCTAAAAATGTGTTTTTCCAGAGTACGGCAGAATAGAACATTCCATTAACCAGATAACTGCCGTACTCTGGAAAAACTCATATTTCAACATTTGGCCAGAAAACTCATCCTTCAAATATCGATCGAATTAAATGACCCTCATCTTGGTAAAATCTCTCAAACCTGGGACTTTAAGGAAGACCTTGCGATGTCCCTAGCTAGGTCTACCTTAAATTCCCAGGTTTAAGAGTTTATGCCAAGATGAGGTTATTTTAATCCATTGATATTTGAAGGACGAGTTTTCTGGCCAAATTGTTAAATATTAGTTTTTTCCAGAGTACGGCAGTTAACAGGTCAAATCACGTGATTCATACGGGGGTGATGAGTGGGCGGAATAAACCATGATGGAGGAGATGCTTCCTTCAAGTGATTAGTTCTCCATTCCGTTAGAAAAAAATATGTCCATTTGAATTTATAATACATCTCAAATCGGAAGTCGTAATGAAAAGCCAATCATTTAAGTCCACCGGAGCGGAGTTCATCCAGGTTTCTGTAGCGTGAAATGAAAAGCAAAGAATATTATTTGCTTTAATGAAATGAAATAAATATTGGAAATTAAACTATTTTATCCATCCCAATATTTAGACTAGAAATTGGATTCAATAGTCTGATGTCACGTTGCCCGGCAACGGCGGCCATCGTGGTTCTAAACAAAGAAAATCAGTACTTTTTATTCTTCATGCTGGCTAGAACTTTTCATATGTCTTGTGATCAGAATGTGTAAAAGTCAAAACATGATCAGATTCATAATGTTTTTCTCCTCTGGATACGTTTTTATGCTCGTCAAAGAAACATATCATAAGGGCGTCCGCCATTGTTCCGATAGTTTAGATCCTGTTACTAAGTTACCATGCGTCATTACGAGGGAAGTGACGTCATGACTGTTGACGCGTATTAAGATGCCATCACTCTGAAACCAGAAGATCATTTACACAAAGTATGTATTCATGCCCTCAAAACATTGGTTTTACACTTCCATTGAGATTTGAACCAGTTTTCTTTGGTTTGTTTTTATTTTTTGACGTCTCACTTTTGTTTCCTATTAATCAAAAAATAATATTGAGCTTCTATATAGCGCAATATCCACTAAACGTGCTCAAAGCGTTCTACAAGGGGTCCCTGACCAGCAGCAACACTTAACATGTAGGACAAGACGTGACGCCAGTTAGGAGATATTACACTTTTCTCGGACAGAGACAACGCTGTTAACGGTCAATTACTCACATTACACCTGAGTACGGTGAGATAACGTGAGTAAAGAGCCTTCTCCAAGGATTCAACTATGCGCCGAGCGAGTCTCGAACCCAGGACCTTCCGATCCGAAAGCGAGTGTCATACCACTTGACCACATAGCCGCACAAAGCTTTGAGAACGTAAAATTCTGTATTATTTGATTATATCGAAGATAAAACTATCCAGGGTTGATATTGCCAGATATTTTCCCAACAGTCAAATCGTGTGAACCATTTGACTCTTGACATTTGGCAGCAGCCTCTTATGGTTCTCATACTACTATGTTATGACGATCGACCCAATCAGCAAAGTCTGGTCTGCATTCGTGCACCGTCGCAAACCCGCCGGGTAGTATCGTCACAACACACCGTTCGACTAGATGCTCTGCCGTCTCAGGTTCTTGCCCACAGCGAGTACATATTGGCACTTGGCAACGCCACTCACTGTACACTCACAAAGAAAAAAAACATTTTTCCATTTTGTCTAGATTTTTTAAAGCTTCAAATATTATTATGAAATATGACCCCCGAACCTGGGGGGGGGGGGGGGGGGGGGGGTCCCGATAGCTCAGTTGATAGAGCACTCGCGTCACAATCAAAAGGTCCGAAATTGATCCTGGGTGCAGTCGTGATTTTTTCTGACTTGTCCGCCCAGCAGTGATTGAGTAGCTGGGTCTATTAGATCTGGTGGAAGGTACTTTGCAATAGACTAGCGTCCTATCCAAAGGGTAGCAAACAATTGCTATTGTCCGTTTTACGCTATAGAAACCGGGATAAACTCCGGATCCATGGGCCTAATGGCTCTGAACGACTACCGAACTTGTCCAAAATTCTCAAACCTACCACGTCCTTCAAAATGACATTCTTCATTTCGAAGTCTTGGGTTTGAGACAAGTTGAGAATCATCGTAATCTATGTATAATGGAGATAACCATTTAACTGCCGTACAGTGGTAAAACTCGTAATTTAAAAATTGGCCTGAAAACACGTCCTTCAAATATCGATCGATTTAAATAACCCTCTTCTTCACAAAAACTCTCAAACCTGGGACCACAATCAATACTTCTCAAAATCAGGATCATTTAACCCTCTCCTTACCAACCGTAGGAAAATCGTCACATTCGTTACGATAAAACCAATAATTTCTCATTCTGATTTAATTGCTATAAAGCCTTGAAACTGTTTGTAGGGCTCAATTTGCTTAATAATATTATGTTTAGAATGTAATTGATTAATTTAATTGATTGAGCTTTTTATAGCGCAATATCCACTAAATGTGCTCAAAGCGCTTTACAAGGGGTCCCTGGTCAACAGCAACATTTAACATGTAGGACGGGACATGCCGCCTGTTAGGCGATATTACAATTTTTTTTCGGACAAAGACAACGCTGTTAACGGCCAGCTACTCATTTTACACCTGAGTACGGTGAGAGAATGTGAGTAAAGGGCCTTTTCCAAGGTCTCAACTATGCGCAGAGCGCGAGGCTCGAACCCAGGACCTTCCAATCCGACGAGTCTCATACCACTAGACCACATAGCCACACAATGTAATTGTTGCTTTCCTATTTGAATAAGACAAATCTATTTTTGTGCAGGGTGTATTGGGGAAAATTCTGAATATGGCCGGTAAGGAGAGGGTTAAATTAATCGATATTTGAAGGACGAGTTTTCTGGCTAAATTTTGAAATAGGAGTTTTTCCATTATGACAGCTAACTGCTTATCTAATAAATAAAAAAAAGACCTGAGCTTTTATATAGCGCAAAATTGACTCAAAAGCTCAAAGCGCTTTACAATGGGTTCCTGGCCAACAGGAACACTTAACATGTAGGACATGACATGACACCTGTTAGGCGATATTACAAAAATTTTCGGACAGAGACAACGCTGTTAACGGCCATATACTCATTTCACACCTGAGTACGGCGAGAGAATGTGAGAAAAGAGCCTGTTCCAAGGACTCAACTATGCGTCGAGCGAGACTCGAACCCAGGACCTTCCGATCCGATGGCCACTGTCATACCACTAGACCACATAGCCCCACAATCTACATATTTCTCTCACAATAAAAAAAAATGCGTTTTGTCACAGAACACTGTAATATCTGCCAACCTGACATCTCGACTTGACAGTAAAGTAATTGGTCTAACTCGATCCTCGCAAGTTGTTTTTTTTTCCTTGGTTCCAACCGCGTTAATTCCCACGACGGCGTTTGGTGCATATCTACATCATCATCATCATCCTAAATGTCAACTAAGAGGTTGAATTTGTCAACCGACATTTTACGATAGGGAAAATTATGGATTGTGTTTTCCAACTTCAGAAGACGTGCCAACAACAAATTTATAAAACAGGGAAAAGCAGACTGTAGAATTAACTCAAAATATTATATAAGGTGATTGAGGTAGTTTACCTTACAGCACAGCAAAGAATGCTCACTGGATTTTTACAGGTATCATAGGATTCAATAGTCTGATGTCACGTCCGCCCAACAACCATCAGCTTGGTTCTAAACAAAGAAAATCGGTACTATTTATTCTTCATGCTGGCTAGAACTTTTTCATATGTCATGTGATCAGAATGTATAAAAGTCCGAACATTATCAGATTTATAATGTTTTCCTTCTCTGGATACACTTTTATGCTCGTCAGATAAGTAATTCATAAGGGCGTCCGCCATTGTTCCGATAGTTTAGAACCAGTTACTAAGTTACTATGCGTCATTACGAGGGCAGTGACGTCACGACCGTTGAAGCCAATTTGAAATGAAATGCTATGATTCACACCATTTATGAACAACCTGAGTGCTTTGATGAATCCATTTTAAACGATGGGACAGAACCGACGTATATATATATGCAGGTATGACATCCGAACGCAATTATAGACCTAGTTTAACATTGTTGTAATCAACAATATTTTGCGTCTTTTTTTTGTTGAGATTTTCATTACAACAATGAGGCCATAGTGAATTGGGTTATCAGACCTGCAAATACGATCACGAACGACAGAACCATAAAAAGTGTACGATAGAATAAGATTAAAAGAGCATATTGGTTCTTTCCGTATAGGGAATAAGATTAGCGGAAGAGTAGCGTCTTTTGATTGGACGTCACCCATAGTCTGTGACGTCACCGGCGGAAAAGTTATTAGAGAGAGAACGTCATGTTTGTTGTGCGCATGCGTCTCTCGTCCTCGTGGATCAAAAGACGCTACTCTTCCGCTTATCTCATTCCCTATATCCAATATGACTGCCAAAAGCATTCCTTCAGTCATATTTGTATGCGTCTTAGCTACCCAACGTAGTTTGGTGTGATGACTTTCTCTAAGTAAGACAAAGTGGGATTAGGTCAAATGGGAGAGAGAAAGAAAGAGAGAGAGAGAGAGAGAGAGAGAGAGAGAGAGAGAGAGAGAGAGAGAGAGAGAGAGAGAGCGATAGTTTACATCTAAATCCATCCCCTCGTATATCGATTATGCACATAAAAATCTTTGGAATACGAATTATTGTATGGTGGTCATTGGTGGCCATGATAAAAATCAGTGATGATAATAAACATAACATCTAATGAATTCACTTGCCGTTTTCCACTGTCTTGCTCACGAGACAATGTGAGCTGTTTAGCTTAACCCCCCTCCCCCTCCTCCCCCCCCCCTCCCCCCACCAATTTCCACCGACAAAATGTGCAGTGGAAAAAAATAACTATTCAATAGGATTCAATAGTATGATGTCACATCCTCCCAGCAACCAGCAGCATGGTTCTAAACAAAGACAATCCGTACTTTTTATTTTTCATACTGGCTAGAACTTTTTCACATGTCATGTGATCAAAATGTATAAAAGTCAAAGCATGATCCTATTTATAATGTCCCCCCCCCCCCCCTTTGAGTACACTTTTATGCTCGTCGGAGAATAATATCATAAGGACGGTGATGAGATAATGGCGTCCGATAGTTTAGAACCAGTTACTATATGGCATTACGAGGAAAGTGACGTCACGACTGTTGAACCCTATTAACCTAAGTTAAGATTATTTCAGTCACCTTTTCCCACCGTCTTGCTCAAGAGGCAGAGGAAGCTGTTTAACTTTTAACGACCCCCCCCCCCCTCCGCCCCCTTCCCCACCAACCAACCAACTGTGCATTTGAAAATAACTACTTTTCTATTATTGACTCAGTTCGGGCTCATGGCCGTGGTTATTTCCCTTTGATTTCATTCTGATGTGGTTATTTCCCTTTGATTTTATTCTGATGTTTGGACATACCTTGGAATGATGAAAATGATTGGAAAGGAAATCAAAGCGGGATAACTCGAGAACCTTGCGGCAAATTACCCGTGTTATATTTGTATTTTGATTTTATGAACAAATATTTACTGCTGCCGAAAGTGGCATACAACATTTTGACGAAGAGAGGTGTTTAAAAAAAAAACATGAGCCTTTATATAGCGCAATATCCACTAAAAGTGCTCAAAGCTCTTTACAAAGGGTCTCAGACCAACAACAACACGTAACATGTAGAACGAGGCATGATGCCTGTTAGGCGATAATATCATTTTTTTCCGACAGACAACGCTGTTAACGGCCAGGTACTCATTTTACACCTGAGTACGGTGAGAGAATGTGAGTAAAGAGCATTTTCCAAGGACTCAACTATGCGCCGAGCGCGAGGCTCGAACCCAGGACCTTCCGATCCGAAAGCGAGTGTCATACCACTCGACCACATGGCCGCACAATTGGATATTACACGATTCTTACATTCTTGATTTTTGGAATTCCGGACGTGTTCCCAACTGCTGCATGTGATTGTGAGTGCGCGTTGCGAACAAAGTTCGAATTCCAAAACGCAAGAGTGAAAGAAATGATTTATTCTAGCCCTCAATCTATTCCTATTTCGTCGTCTTTGAATAAAAGTCTATTCAAAAACATTTAAATAATACTTTTTTAAAAACCCAACAAATGTTGCACCTGGGGTGTCAAATACAACATCTTTGAGGTCATTAATGTTGTCGAAAAAAATAGAGGAGGTAATATAGCATTAATTGAGCTTTTATATAGCGCAACATCCACTGAACGTGCTCAAACCGCTTTACAAGGGGCCCCTGGTCAGCAGCAACACTTAACATGTAGGACGAGACATGACGCCTGTAAGACGATATTACAATATTTTCGGACAGAGACAACGCTAATAACGGCCATGTATTTTCAATTTACACCTGAGTACGGTGAGAGAATGTGAGTAAAGAGCCTTTTCCAAGGACTCAACTATGCGCCGAGCGAGACTCGAACCCAAGACTTTCCGATCCGAAACCGAGTGTCATACCACTCGACCACTTATATTTTGCACCACACAAACTAGGTGGCTGACCATGGCTTTTTAAATTATTTTTTTTTTACAATTTTGTTACTGCATTGGGCGAGCCGACCACTCCGTAGTAATACCGTCACGACTTCTTATTTTCTGCGGCTATGTGGTCCAGTGGTATGACACTCGCTTTCGGATCGGGAGGTCCTGGAATCGAGCCTCGCTCGGCGCAGTAGTTTAGTCCGTGGAAAATGCTCTTCACTCACGTTCTTTTCACCGTACTCATGTGTAAAATGAATACCTGGCAGTTAACAGCGTTGCCTCTGTCCGGAAAAACTTGTAATATCGCGAAACAGGCGTAATGTAACGTAACATCCTACATATTAATGTGGTATTGCTGTTTATCAGGGACACCTTGTAAAGCGTTTTGAATACGTTTAGTGGATATTGCTCTCTATAAAAGCTCATTTTTTAATATTTTTTTTTGGGGGGGGGGGGTTGTTGTTTTTTTTTTCTATTTTGGGGACGAAAATGTCCTTAGACTGGCTTAGACTTGTATAAGGCAATGAGATGACAGCTCCCATTTTCATAATTAACCCATTTCTTGCTGCTGTATAAAGGGCCTTATGGATGTCGTAAAGAAATCAATGGTTGTTTCTTTTTTTTACGAAACCCGCCGAAGCCCATAGTCCTAGGTTCACTCACCACTGCTGCCTACTTCCCATACCGTTGTCAAATATTGTCGGGTTTCGGCGTGTTTCGTAAATAAGAAACACCCTCCTACTCCTCCCATAGTCCCAAGTTCACTCCCCAGTGGTGTACACTTCCCTTAGTCCTTGGTTCACTCCCCACTGCTGCCTTCTTCCCATTACTTTGCCAGGTTTCGTCGAGTTTCGTCGGGTTTCCGCGGATTTCGTAAAACATAAACACCGCAATCAATAGCGTAGTTTTTAAGCGTTGAGCATTATCTAGGTCTTGTTATCGGCTTTGTGCCTGACCTACTGTCTGCTTCTGTAGCCCTCGTAAAGTTATAGCCTGATACCTTTATGGCCTGACACTGACCAAAAAAAATGACGTCCAAATGCCAGTCTTTTGCTATAAAAGAAAACAAATCGTGAGTTGTATTAACTAGTTCAAACAATGAAATGACTTGTTTCCATGAGCGCAACTAATAACAACTCACTAGGCGGTGTAAAGCCAAATAATGACGTCAAACTGCCAGTTCTTTTGGATTTCAGTGTCAAGCTATCACATAACGATGGCTACGCTGACACTGACCAAAATATGACGTCAAAAGGCCAGTATTTTGCCACAGAAGAAAACAAATCGTGAGTTGTATTCAAGAGTTCGACAAATGAATTAACTTGTTTCCTTGAGCTCTACTAACGACAACTCACTAGACGCTACACAAACCTAAACAATGACGTCAAACTGCCAGTCCTAGAGGGTTCTAGTGTCAGGCTATAACATACCGATGGCTACGGTCAGGCAATATGTTAACCATGGCTACGCTGCTTCCAATGTTGGGCATTTTGAGCGAGCTGTTGCCAACGTATTACCAACAACGTTTATAAATTTTAGCTCCAAATATGAAGTTGTTGGCATCTTTGGCGTTGTCTTCAACCGGAAGGAAATACGGCTCAGTTTTGCACCCAATGAACTGGGGGAGTAGAATAATCACCAAGGGAGTTAACACCAATCAATCTTAGGGCTGGGATCATAAACTGTGCTAAGGGCGCTTGAATGCGATTTTCTTTCCTCTCTCATTTTGTAACTTCATATTGGAGACAATAAAGTTAATGAGATTTTACCGACGCAATGAGCTATTTTTAGCCTAAGACCGATTAGTCTTCGGGGGCAAAAGATTTAGGTTTTATATAAGAAAGGAAGTTGACGTCACTAAGTTCCTTATAATAGTTTTCTATTTATATAAAGCCTTTGGCTGATTAGTTCTCACTAAATTATATCAATCAGACTATAAAAGTTTAAAGATACACATAATTTTGTGAGTCGGTACGTGTTATGTAGGTGGTTGGTGGATGTTGTGAGTATTATACCTAAACGTATAGCATTAATATTCGTAAAATTTGATGGTTATTATGTGTAATGCGTGTGTATTTTCTTTATGAGTTTGGTCATACATTGGCCCCCTGCATTGTATTTTTCTTCAAATAATGAGGATTGTTAGTTGGAAGAGTTGAGTGAATAGGATTCAATAGTCGTAACGTCACTTCCTTCCTAGTGACGCATGGTAACTTAGCAACACTGGCTCTAAACTATCGGAACAATGGCGGACGCCCGTATGAAATATTTCTCCGGCGAGCATAAAAGCGTATCCAGAGGAAAAAACCCGCCATAAATTTGATCATATTTTGACTTTTACACATTCTGGTCACAAGACATATGAAAAGTTCTAGCCAGCTTGAAGAATAAAAAGTAATGATTATCTTTGTTTAGAACCAAGATGGCCGCCGTTGCCGGGCGGCGTGACATCAGACTATTGAATCGTATTTGAACCTCTTTATTATTCATGTCCATGTCCTTTGAAAAAAAACGAGCTTTTATATAGAGAAATATCCACTTATCCCTCTCCTTACTACCTATAGCAAAATCGTCACATTTGTTACGACACAATACATATTTTTTCTTATTCAGATTTATTTTGTTCATCACAAACTTGGAAGAACTATCTTTGTTTAATTAATAAGAACACAAAAGTTGTTTTGTAGAGAGATTGTTTGAGTTTAAAAAATAAATTTTTCTGATGGATAAGCCAGTCATTTTGGGAAAATACTGAAAGTTGTCGTTAAGGAGAGAGTTCATGTGCTCAAAGCGCTTTACAAGGGGTCCCTGACCAACAGCAACATGTAACATGTAGAACGAGACATGCCACCTGTTAGAAGATATTACAGGAGTTTGTGTTTTTCCGACAGAGACAACGCTCTTAACGACCAGGTACTCACTTTACACCTGAGTAAGGTGAGAGAATTTGAATAAAGAACCTTTTCCAAAGACTCAACTATGCGTCGAGCGAGGTTCAAGCCCAGGACCTTCCGATCCGAAAGCGATTGTCATACCACTAGACCACATAGCCGCACAATTATACCGTGGTTCAATTAGGTCTATATAATATATATGTGGCCCTAACCAGTTCACTGCGGTACTCTGGAAAATAATATATTTAAAAATTTGGTCAGAAAACTCGTCCTTCAAATATCGTTTGATTTAAATATGACCCTCATCTTGATAAAACAAACTCTCAAATTTGGAACTTCGCGAAGTCTTTATTAAAGTGCCAGGTATGAGGGTTTTTTGTTGTTGTTGCCAAGTTGAGGGTCGTTTAAATCGATCGATATTTGAAGGATGAGTTTCCTGACCGAATTTTTAAAAATGATAAATAAAATAAACTCCCTTTATTCATCCCCAAGGGGAAATTTGTCTTTAAGGTCTACTCCAAAGGAAGACTAGAATAACACAGGCGTCAGCCGCAGTGCAGCGCCGCAAATTGTGCTAGGGTGAGCGAGGTGACTTGCTCAAGGCCACACAACGAGGCGGGTAGTCGAACTCGGTACCTTTTGGGTACGAAGTAAAGACCGTTTCGCTGAGCCAGGCTGTCCCATACATACATACATACATGTTTTTTTTCCGGATTACGGTTGTTAATTTGTTTAATTCCAATCCAAGTCAGACATGAATGGTGTTTACGATCAATTAGCCATGTTTGAATTGCTCTTTTACATGCAACTGAAGGCTGATTTACCAAAACTCCTTATCTTCGTTTTTCTCATTTTGAGATATTAAGAATTATTTCCCCTAAAATTTCTCATTCGGTCTATTATTTTATCATAATATTTAAACTTCAAATTCACACAAATCTAAGGGAAATTCTTGTGTCAATTGATGCGTAAAATATGATTTATGTTTCAAATTATCTCATGGGTGGAAAATCTCAAAAAAGTAGAAAAATCGACTTAATGAGTTTTGGAAAACCAGCCTTCAGTTGATTGTTTCTGTAAATTTTGTTTGTGGAAATGGAGAAAGGGTGGTGATAATTGTGAAGAATTACTGCAGTGTACGAATGCGACAAGAACTTTATTTTATTTTGAACTTTTGAGCTTTTATACAGCGCAATATCCACTGAAAGTGCCCAAAGCGCTGTACAAGAGGTCTTTGACTAACAGCAACACTTTACATGTAGAACGAGACATGATGCCTTTTAGGGGATATGACAATTATTTTTTTTTCTGACAACCCTGTGAACGGCCAGATACTAATTTTACATCTGAGTACGGTGAGATAATGTGAGTAAAGAGCTTTTTCCAAGGACTCAACTATGCACCGAGAGAGAGAGAGAGAGAGAAAGAGAGAGAGAAAGAAAGAGAGAGAGAGATGGGAGAGAAAAGACGGAGAGAAAGAAAGAGTGAGAAAGAGAAAGAGAAAGGGAGAGAGAGAAATAAAGAGATAGAGAGAAAGAGAGAGAGATAAAGATAGAGAAAGAGGAAGGGAGAGAGAGAAAGAGAGAGCAAGAGAAAGACAGCCAGAGAGAGAGAGAGAGAGAGAGAGAGAGAGAGGTAGAAAGAGAGAAAAAAGAGAGAGAGAGAGAGAACGAGAGAGAGAGAGAGAGAGTGTGTGTGTGTATGAGTGTGTTTGTGAGAGAGAGAGAGATGTGTGTGTGTATTATAGTTGCTTATGTTAATTGTTTACATGGTCATTCTGTTCAGGACTCCGGACATAATTCCCGGGGTAAATGAAGACACAATGTCTCATGCATACTAAACAGACTGTGATGAAGCACAGCCATGGTAAACTTATAGATAGTTCGAAGATGACGTCATTCAGGCCTATGTTATTGTTTTTGCCATCCGCGTTTGTGAGTTGTTCTCACTAAACTGTATTAACCTGACTATAAACGTTCATGGTTACACAGAGTTTGTGTGTTGATTGTTATACTTCCGGATGGCAATGTTGTGAACTCCTTGGCCAAGCGCATTCTATCTATAGATAGTTCGAAGATGACGTCACTCAGGCCTTTGTTATTGTTTTTGCCATCCGCGTTTGTGAGTTGTTCTCACTAAACTGTATTAACCAGACTATAAAAATTCATGGTTACACAGAGTTTGTGTGTTGGTCCGTTATACTTCCGGATGGCAATGTTGTGAACTCCTTGGCCAAGCGCATACTATCTATAGCCTGACCTATGACTACGAACTGACAAAAAAAATGACGTCAAAAGACAAGTCTTTGGCCACAAAAAAAAAACAAATCGTGAGTTGTATTCAATAGTTTAACCAATGGAATCACTTGTTTCCCTGAGTTCTACTAACGACAACTCGCCTAGCGCTACACAACCCTAATAAATGACGTCAAACTATAAGTCTCAAAGGGTTCTAGTGGAGCCATCGTTAATTTATAGCCTGACACTGACTAAAAATGACGTCAAAAGACAAGTCTATGACCACAAAAGAAAACAAATCGTGAGTTGTATTCAATAGTTCAACCAATGGAATCGCTTGTTTCTTTGAGCTCTACTACTAACAACAACTCACCAGGCGCTTCACAAGCCTAAAATGACGTCAAACTATAAGTCTCAAAGGGTTCTAGCGTTAATTTATAGCCTGACACTGACTAAAACATGACGTCAAAAGACAAGTCTCTGGCCACAAAAGAAAACAAATTGTGAGTTGTATTCAATAGTTCAGCCAATGAGATCATTTGTTTACTTGAGCTCTACTACTAACGACAACTCACCAGGCGCTTCACAAGCCTAAAATGACGTCAAACTATAAGTCTCAAAGGGTTCTAGCGTTAATTTATAGCCTGACACTGACTAAAACATGACGTCAAAAGACAAGTCTATGGCCACAAAAGAAAACAAATTGTGAGTTGTATTCAATAGTTCAGCCAATGAGATCATTTGTTTACTTGAGCTGTACTACTAACGACAACTCACCAGGCGCTACACAAACCTAAAATGACGTCAAACTATAAGTCTTAGAGGATTCTAGCGTAGCCATCATTAACTTATAGCCTGATCCTGGCCCAAAAAATGGCGTCAAAAGACAAGTCTTTGGCAACAGAAGAAAACAAATCGTGAGTTATGTTCATTAATTCAACCAATGGAATCACTTGTTTCCTTTAGCTTTACTAACGACAACTCAACAGGCGCTACACAAACCCCAAAAAAATGACTTCTTAGATCGATCTCGCTCCCTTTGCAATTGAAGCGAGTGCTCTACCAACTGAGCTATCGAGACGACAAATGAGACTATTCATAATGTCTAGTCCCTTCTATTTGTAGCTACTTAAATTCTTGCCAAGTGCAAATAAAGTCCGTAACTGCTCATCTTGTTCTCTAGTGATCTTTTTGATTGAAAAAGGAGGTGGTAGGAGGTTGGGTGATTTTTGTTTTGTTTTTTAAGGGTTTTACGGCGCTTGCAACACATTTAGGTTATATCAGCGCCAGTAAAAAGGAAGAAAATGGGATAGTAAAAAGTTCTAGAATTACAAATAATGCACCCAAGAAAAAGTAAGACATAGGGGAACTTGGAACAAATAGGGATCAGGTGTAGATTCCAAGAGCACACTATCAAAGTACTTAGTTTGAGACCACCTATAAGTCTCATCCGGACACAAACACAAAATCCAACAAAGAGGAATACACTCATTATACATTCAAAATAACAAATATAATAATGCATAATAGAGAGAAGATTTACAAGGAAAAAAATAGCATCTCCCAAAACAATAACTATGCATTTGACTGTTTTCCTCACAGCTAGGACTCTGGCCAGGGCCAGGACAAAACCGAATAATCTCATTCCAAGACAAAGACAGAAAGCAAGTTGGAAAACAGATATAAGGGGATAGAAGACACAGTATGTACCCCCCTGCCCACAATGGGAGGTCAGGAACCCCACCCAGATACAGGGGGATAGAAGACACAGTATGTACCCCCCTGCCCACTATGGGAGGTCAGGAACCCCACCCAGATACAGGGGGATAGAAGACACAGTATGTACCCCCCTGCCCACTATGGGAGGTCAGGAACCCCACCCAGATACAGGGGGATAGAAGACACAGTATGTACCCCCCTGCCCACTATGGGAGGTCAGGAACCCCACCCAGAGGTTTGGTGAAGTAAGGAGCCTGAGTTTGAGCATTTATATAGCACAATATCCACTAAAGCTGCTCAAAGCGCTTTACAAAGGGTCCCTGACCAACAGCAACACATAACATGTAGAACGAAACATGATGGCGCCTGTTAGTCGATATTACACTTTTTGTTCCGACAGAGACATCGCTGTTAATCGCCAGGTACTCCTTTTACACCCGAGTACGCTGAGAGAATGTGAGCAAAAGAGCTTTTTCCAATGACTAAACTATGCGCTGAGCAAGGCTCGAACCAAGGACTTCCGATCCGAAAGCGAGTGTCATACCACAAGAATACATAGCCACATGAATTTAAAATGAGTTACCCCAAAAAACACAAAAGCTGGTAATGATATAACACAGTTGTATCTTTAGCCACTCATCCGGTGACTGACCACGCTCACCGTAGCTTAATCTTATAATATAGACTAGACGTGACCAGTTCATCTATGCTAGACACGTGATGCGTTACTGATTTGGGTTTTTTTATTTGTTTGTCTTGATAGTGTGGAGTACTTTGTATTCTCGGCGTTGATTGGATCGGCATGAAACAAATAAGTATCGACAATTCTAAGGAACCAAAACACGGTATTGTCTTTTGGGACACGAACGACAAATGAGGGAAAGAGAGAGAGAGAGAGAGAGAGAGAGAGAGAGAGAGAGAGAAAGAGAGAGAGAGAGAGAAGAGAGAGATGAGAGAGAGAGAGATGGGAGAGAGAAAGAGAGATGGGAGAGAGATGGGAGAGATGGGAGAGATGAAAGATGGGGGAGAGAGATGGGAGAGATAGAAAGAAAGAAAAGATATATATATATATATATATATATATAATATATATAATATATAATATATATATAGAGAGAGAGAGAGAGAGAGAGAGAGAGATAGAGAGAGAGAGACATGGGTGAGCGATGTGAGAAAGAGAGAGACGGGGGAGAGATATAGGAGATAAACAGAAAGAAGAGAGAGAGAGAGGGATATATATAGGAGATAAACAGAAAGAAGAGAGAGAGAGAGAGAGAGAGAGAGAGAGAGAGAGAGAGAGAGAGAGAGAAGTGGGAGGGGGATGGGGATGGGGGATGAGCGACAGGAAATCAGGACTGACCCATGAGTCTAAAAATACTGATTACTGGGACCTTGTTTGGCGTCTGCGACCAACGGCTAGGTAAGACGTTTTACAAAGTTCTAAAATCAAGCAATGTTGAGAGTAGTCAATTACTTGATGGGTGACATTGATCTCTAAGGCTTTGATTAATTGATATATGCAGCTATGCTGTTTTGTGGTATGGCACTCGCCTTAGGATCGGAAGGTACTGGGTTCGAGTCCCGTTCTGAGCAGCGCATAGCTGAGTCCTTGGAAAAGGCTCTTTACTCACATTCTCTCATCGTACTTAGGTGTAAAATGAGTAACTGGCCATTAAAAGCGTTGTCTATATCTGTAAAATTGTAAAATCGCCTAACAGACGTCATGTCTCGTCCTGCATGTTTTGTCTTGCTGTTGGCTACTGTTTCGTTGTAAAGCGCTTTGAGCAAGTCAACTGGATATTAGGCTATACATATATATATATATATATATATATATATATATATATATTTTATATATATATATAAAGCTCAAGATTTAATATAACACTCTACGTTTATTACTTAATAAAAGAGAGGAAATGTCGCAACGTCAAACTGCCTACTTTTCCGGTTCCAAAATCAATGGAAGTAGTATGCCACCAGTTCGCCGGAGGACTAATAATAATGAATAGATTATGTTTTGAATTATAAGGTGAAATTTTCAGTTTGTGTAACTTAGCGCCCGTTTTAGAAATGACGGTATAAAACTCATTTCATCCAATTTTCTCTCAAACGTATCCTACTCATTTGTATTTGGGTTGTAAATATTGGAAGAATATGTTGATTTCAGCTGGTACCAACATTTCTGTAACAGCTTACGGGTCAAACAAGAGTTCTTGTGCGGCTATGTGGTCAAGTGGTATGACACTCGCTTTCGGATCGGAAGGTCCTGAGTTCGAGCCTCGCTCAGCACATAGTTCAGTCCTTGGAAAAGGCTCTTTACTCACATTCTCTTACCTCTCATGTGTAAAATGAGTACCTGGCCGTTAACAGCGTTGTCTCTGTCCTGAAAAAAATTGTAATATCGTCTGACAGGCGTCATGTCTCGTTCCACATGTTACGTGTTGCTGTTGGCCAGGGACCCCTTGTAAAGCGCTTTGAGCGCATTTAGTGGATAGTGCGCTATATAAAAGCTCAAATTTTTAAATTGTTTTTCTTAGTTAACCACTATGGTGCAATCTTTACACCAGAAGGTCTGAGTTCCGGTCCCCAGTCGAGGGAGACATACTTTTTGGAAGATTGTTTTTTTCTTGTATTTGTCTTTCTTGTTTTGTATAGCACTGGTTCATACACGATTTTTCAGATCAGATATGAGCTGCTTAGCCAAGCGCATACTATCTATAGATAGTTCGAAGATGACGTCACTCAGGTCTTTGTTATTGTTTTTCGCCATCCGCGTTTATGAGTTATGCTCACCGAACTGTTTTAACCCGACTATGAACGTTCATGGATACATACAGTTTTGTGTATTTGTCCGTTATACTTCCGGATGGCAATGTTATGAGCTTCTTAGCCAAGTGCATACTATCTATAGCCTGACACTGACCAAAAAAATGACGCCAAAAGACAAGTCTTTTGCCACAAAAGAAAACAAATCGTGAGTTGTGTTCAATAGTTCAACCAATGGAATCACTTGTTTCCATGAGTACGACTCATGCCAATAGGATTCAAAGTCTGATGTCACATCCGCCCAGAAACAAGCAGCTTGGTTCTAAATAAAGAAAATTGATACTTTTTATTCTTCATGCTGGCTAGAACTTTTTTATGTGTTGGTCTGTTTTACTTCCGGACGTCAATGTGTGTCAGTATGTTAACGATGGCTACGGATGGTATGACTAGTTTTACCAAATAAATAGTCAATTAGGACTTGACCAGTGGAGATATATTTTCCTCACCCCCCCCCCCCCCCCCCCCCACCCAATTAGACCATAGTTCTTTGTCTTCCTTTTAGTTACACGCGTCGTATTATTGTCACTGTTTTCTTGGCTGTGTCTCTATTTTCAAATTTGAAAAACAACTTGAGCTTTCATATAGTGCAACATCCACTAAACGTGTTCAAAGCGCTTTACAAATGGTCCCTGATAACATGCAGAACGAGACATGACGCCTGCTATGCGATATTACATTTTTTTCCCGACAGGACAACGCTGTAAACGGCCTGGTACTGTTTTGCACATGACATGAGTGAGAGAATGTGAGTAAAGAGCCTTTTCCAAGGACTCAACTATCTATGCACCGAGCGAGGCTCGAACTCAGGACCTTCCGATCTAAAAGCTAGTGTCTTACCACTAGACCACATAGTCGCACCAATAGATGTAGATTGCTCTTAGCTTTTTGCGTAATTCACTCCTCCCTACAATCTGCTCTGTAAAGCCGAAATGAGATATTTTAAGTAACACGTGTGCACTCGTAAGGGGCAGTAGGCTTTTGACAAGAATTAATTTGGGGAGTGGGGGTGGAGGGGATGGGGGGGGGGGGGGGGGCAGAAATTCTGTATTCCATTTGTAGAAAGCCGTGAGGCATGACACTGTAATCTGAGTGACCTGGTGTGAGTTGCTTTCTGTGTATACTAAAAATAGAAATGTTGCGAAAGGATGGAACAGAAATATTATCTATTTTTAGGAAATAATCCGCCAGTGAGTTCTTCTTCTTCTTCTTCTTCTTCTTCTTCTTCTTCTTCTTCTTCTTCTTCTTCTTCTTCTTCTTCTTCTTCTTCTTCTTCTTCTTCTTCTTCTTCTTCTTTCTTCTTCTCTTCTTCTTCTTCTTCTTCTTTCTTCTTCTTCTTCTTCTTCTTCTTCTTTCTTCTTCTTCTTCTTCTTCTTCTTCTTCTTCTTCTTCTTCTTCTTCTTCTTCTTCTTCTTCTTCTTCTTCTTCTTCTTCTCTTCTTCTTTCTTCTTCTTTCTTCTTCTTCTTCTTCTTCTTCTTCTTCTTCTTCTTCTTCTTCTTCTTCTTCTTCTTCTTCTTCTTCTTCTCTTCTTCTTCTTCTTCTTCTTCTTCTTTCTTCTTCTTCTTCTTCTTCTTCTTCTTCTTCTTCTTCTTCTTCTCCTTCTTCCTCTTCTTCTTCTTCTTCTTCTTCTTCTTTTTCTTCTTCTTCTTCTTCTTCTTCTTCTTCTTCTTCTTCTTCTTCTTCTTCTTCTTCTTCTTCTTCTTCTCTCTTCTTCTTCTTCTTCTTTCTTCTTCTTCTTCTTCTTCTTCTTCTTCTTCAAGTTCTTCTTCATATTTCAAGATTCTCATCTTCGTATTTTTCCTTTCATTGGACTGTCTGTAGACTATTCTCACTTCTTCAATGTCGTGCTCGTATTGAACGATCACAAGTATCATCCATCCCTCTTGATGTGGTGAACCTAACTTCATGACTTCCTCTTGTTTTGGTTGAACATCACCGAGGGGTAAATTTAACTTGTTGGTGTTAGGTCTTCGCAAAATATTGTTACTTTGTCACGCTTATTTCTCTGTTTTAGTGGTTCTGACCTTATTATAATGGTAGATGCTCTTACCTATTTTTGGAGAGAGAGAAGGGGGGGGGGGGGGAAGTATTAGATTGCATAACATTGGGTTGTGCGGCTGTGTAGTCTTGCGGTATGACACTCGCCTTCGGACCGGATGGTCCTGGGTTCGAACCTCAGTCAGCGCATAGATGAGTCCTTGGAAAAGGCTCTTTACTCATTTCTCTCACCGTACTCAGGTATAAATTGAGTATCTGACCATTAACAGCGTTTTCTACGTGTTACGTGGTGATGTTGGTCAGAGACCAACGTTGAAAAGCACTTTGAGCACGTTTAATTGATATTGCGCTATATAAAAGCTAAAAAAAAAACTTAACTGGGGTGCCAATTATATTAGGTGATGACATGACTTCGATAATAAAAAAAACACTTGAGCATTTATATAGCGCAATATCCACTAAACGTGGTCAAAGCGCTTTACGATAGACCAACAACAACACATCACATGTAGGACGAGACATGACGCCTGTAAGGCGAAATTACATATTTTTTTCGGACAGAGGCAACCCTGTTAACGGCTAAGCACTCATTTTACACCTGGGTGGTACGGTCCTAGAATGTGAGTCAAGAGTCTTTTCCAAGGACTCAACTATGCACCTGGTCCTTCCGATTCGGAGGCGAGTGTTATACCACAAGACCAAATAGCCGTTTATTATTATTATTATTATTATTATTATTATTATTATTATTATTATTATTATTATTATTATTATTATTATTATTATTATTATTATTATATATTATCTTATTATTATTATTATTATTATTATTATTATTATTATTATTATTATTATTATTATTATTATTATTATTATTATTATTATTATTATTATTATTGTTATTATTGTTATTATTATTATTATTATTATTATTATTATTATTATTATTATTATTATTATTATTATTATATTATTATCATTATTATCATTATTATCATTATTATCATTATTATTATTATTATTTATTATTATTATTATTATTATATTATTATTATTATTATCATTATTATCATTATTATTATTATTATTATTATTATTATTATTATTATTTTTATTATTATTATTATTATTATTATTATTATTATTATTATTATTATTATTATTATTATTATTATTATTATTATCACGTCATAAATTATCGTTGTTATCACGTCGTCGTGTGTCAGCAGTCTATAGACCCAACCACCGGTCTATATCAGACCCCCAAACCGGCGAATTAACGTCAGTCCAGATCAATAGCCAATATCGAAAAGGGGGAAAAGAAAAAAATATAAAATGTTAAAACACATCGACCAGCAACGTCGCTAATGTCAAACGTGTTAAGTCTGCCCCGAGACGCGGCTGGTTTCCAACGAAAAGCAGTATCTACAGACATTTTATAGATAGTACGCGTTTGGCTAAGAAGCTCATAACATTGCCATCCGGAAGTACAAGGAACCAACACACAAAACGATGTGTAACTTTAAACGTTTATAGTCCGGTTAATGCAGTTTTGTGAGAAGTACTCATAAACGCGGATGGCAAAAAACAATAATAAAGGCCTGAGTGACGTCATCTTCGATCTATCTATAAAATAAGTAGTCAGATTCAAAAAGACTAAATTAAATTCGGAACTTTGAACGTTTTCAGAGCCAAAAATTCTTCTATAAGTGAGTGAGGAATATAATGATATTTGAATATTGGATTATGCAAGATGCACATTTTGTACTGGAGAGACGATATGGACACTTCTTTAAACACTTTCTCAAAACGTTTCGTATTGTATTATCGTGAATATATATATATATATATATATATATATATATATATATAAAATATATATAATATATATATATATATATATATATATATATATATATTATATAATATTAGCCGAAGATTAATTAAACCCGACCCTTTCCTTGTGATGAACTTTGTTAATCTTAATCTTAATAGGATGTTGTATTAGTTAATGTTCCGTACAAACTCCACTGTAGCAAATAGACGCCCCCCCCCCCTCCCTCCTTTCCCCAGTCTATTTTTTTCAGAGTTTATGCGCACTGTTGTGCTGACGAAGGGTTTGTACCCGAAACGTCCATTGTCTGTATTGTTCCCATACGAAGCCTTTCCAATTTTCACCACTTGGTTAGTATTTTCACGATCCCAGGCTTTAGAGGCCCTCACCGCTCTCTGCTTTTCCTGAGGGAAAAATATGAACGATTCAGAAGTGCATGATAATTGCATGATAGAGTAATGAGAAAGATACAAATAAATGATGAATGAATAAATGAATAGATTTCTGAATAGCCGCAAACTTTCAACCCAGAATGCCTTGGAACAAAAAAGCTGAGAAAATGGAAATTGTGTGGATAAAATAATTCAAGAGGAGCGATCTATATTCAGGTTTTTGTCCAATCGAGTCATCAATCATGTGATTTGTTGCTGTCCAACGATTGGATATTTAGTTCTTAACAAATGTAAACACTGCTTTGTTTATGAAAGTTATAACCATACCCATGTGTCAAGTTGAACAAAACGACCAATCGTGATGTTGGATATTTCGAAAATTGTGAACACTTTTCACTATGTGGGGTCATTTTGGCACAGTTTGCAATGTGACCAATACCTCTAGCACATGGAAAGGTATTATAGATCGTCTTCATTGGTTCTTTTATCAAGAAAATACACATGTTAAACAAAGGAAGAGACAGAGAGGGATACAATCATAACGGTGCCTAAAAGTGGATATAATATAATTAAAAAGAAAAGAGAATTGAACGTTTTCTTTTCTCTGCTAGAAGGTTCCGAAGTCGTGACATCACTTCCTTTTAATAACGCTTACAGCAAACCCAAAGTGTTTCAATTTGATTTTTTAAAGCAAATGTTCTCGCGGTAGCAAAAAACACAACTTGATTGTTTTTGTTGAGTGTGGGAATGTGTGATGTCTCACTTTATATCTATAGGGAAAAAAGTCATGACATTAAACCCTCCACTATTTTGCTTCCTAAATCATTGGAAGTGTATATGTAACCAGTCCTTCAGAGTGCTAGTAATGAATAGATAGAATGCGCTTGGCCAAGGAGTTCACAACATTGCCATCCGGAAGTATAACGGACCAACACACAAACTCTGTGTAACCATGAACTTTTATAGTCTGGTTAATACAGTTTAGTGAGAACAACTCACAAACGCGGATGGCAAAAACAATTACAAAGGCCTGAGTGACGTCATCTTCGAACTATCTTTAGGTTACATAAAGGTGGTATAATTATTTCAGTAGCAGGATGTACAGGCAGATGCTTAAGATTGCAGGACGTAAAATGTCGAAGATGGAAGGATGGTCTTTTATTGCGACCGGTATATATTTAGACAAGAATATATGACGTCATCACTCTGACACCAGAAGATGACTGCACAAGCTATGTATCCAGTCCTCCAGAAGAGTGATTATACACTTCCAATGAAATAAGAACCAGTTTTTTTTTTTGTCATCACACTTTTCTTCCCCTATTAGGGGGTGTCTTGTACTTGTACCTGAGATGAAATATTATCTGAAGTCAGATGAGCGTTTTTCTCAGGAAAAAAATGTCAATCTATTAACATATTGGAGTACATTGGATCACAGGTGGTTATACCCCATTGTTGCTGTGTTGTTTTTATGGATTTATAGTTGATGTGTGTATATGTGTGATTGTGTGTATGTGTGTATACCTCTGTGTGTGTTTCTCTGGTTGTTTGGGAGTATGTGTTTAAAATATATGTAAATCTATATACGTACACACACTTATATATATATATATATATATATATATATATATATATATATATATATATATATATATAATATTATATATATATATATATATATATATATATATATATATATATATATATATTTATATTATATATATATATATATATATATATATATATATATATATATATATATCATTACCGTTGCTGTTGAGTTTTACCATATGAAGCACATAAAGCCCGATATTATGTCTTCCTCACCCACCACACACACACAGTGCAAGCCCGCGTACTTCCAACCATTTCTCAACGGGAAAGAGTGGCGGCAGAATTTCATTGTTGTGTGTGGTTAGAAGGGAAAAGAAAACGTGTTTTTGTTTCTTTGTTTTTATTCCACATTCGCCTATAGATAGTATGCGCTTGGCTAAGAAGCTCACAACATTGCCAACCGGAAGTATAACGGACCAACACACAAAACTATGTGTATGAACGTTTATAGATAGTTCGAAGATGACGTCATGCGGGTCTTTGTTATTGTTTTTTGCTATCCGCGTTTATGAGTAATGCTCACTGAACTGTATTAACCCGACTATAAACGTTCACGGATACACACAGTTTTGTGTATTGGTCCGTTATACTTCCGGATGGCAATATTATGAGCTTCTTAGCCAAGCGCATACTATCTATAGTTTGGTTAATACAGTTTAGTGAGTATTACTCATAAACGCGGATGGCAAAAAGCATGAGCGAAGACCTGAGTGACGTCAACTTCATACTATCTATAGATAGAATGAAGTTGACGTCACTCGGGCCTTTGTTATTGTTTTTTTTGCAATCCGCATTTATGAGTAATTCTCATTAAACTGACTATAAACGTTAAGGTTACACATAGTTTTGTGTGTTGGTTCGTTAAATTTCTCGATGGCAATGTTGTGAGCTTCTTAGCCAAGCGCGTATCGTTTGTTTGTGGGTGTGTTTGTGTGTTCGATGGATTCGTTGCTGTGAGTAGATTCGGGGTTAATCGACATATGCATATATGCAGGTCTGACATCCGAACCCACTTATGGGCCTCGTTTAACACAGTTGTAATGGACAATATTAATTTTGCGTCATTTTTGGAGATTTCCATTACAACAATGAGACCATTAGGAATGGGTTATCAGAGTTATTAGAGTGAGGATCAAGACCGAGCCTGGCGGAATATAACGTGTGAATGTAGATGAAGGCGCCGTAATAAATGGAGAAATTTGCGATTGATGTTATTATGAAGACTGGAATATTTATGCACTGTTTAATTCTAATCATGGATATTGTAGTGTAAAATTGTGATGGATAACATTTTACATTCTAAAACCAAAAGGAATAAGACGTTGAAAATATTAGTATTAGTTGCTCGTTTATTATAAACATTTATTTGTGTTGTTTTTTTCGGTGAATTTTTGTTTTGATTTTTTTTGGTGCCCGTATTCTAATGAGCAATACCAACGTGCACAAATTTGCAGGTCGTATTTATAACCGAACGCAACTATGGGGCCTGATTTAACATTGTTGTAATGGACAATATTTTGCGTTGGTTTTTAAGAATGATTCCATTAAAACGATAAGGCCATTAAGAAAAATTAGATAGGTTATCAGACCTGCGAATAAGTCACGTCGGGGTAAATCATTGTTTGTGGTTTAACGTGTATGAATCAGTTGTTTAAAAATATGGCCTGCTTTATCGAACAGACGCCTCCAATTGGATTCAGTAGTCTGATGTCACACCGCCCGGCAACGGCGGCCATCTTGGTTCTAAACAAAGAAAATCATTACTTTTTATTCTTCATGCTGGCTAGAACTTTTCATATGCCTTGTGATCAGAATGTGTAAAAGTCAAAACATGATCAAATTTATGTGTTTTTTAAACTCTGGATACGCTTTTATGCTCGCCGGAGAAATATTTCATACTGGCGTCCGCCATTGTTCCGATAGTTTAGAGCCAGTGTTACTAAGTTACCATGCGTCATTATGAAGGAAGTGACGTTAGGACTGTTGTAACGGATTGGCATCTTACAAAACAAAACTCAAACTCAAACACACCTCTCTATTCTCAGTGGGAATATCAGCGTTTGGTATCGCTCTTCTTCCTCTCATTATTATCAAAATTCAATTTGTTTTTTGTTTTTTTTGTTGTTTTTTTCTGGGGCTTTCTGTTGTTTTCTTTGGAGCAATTTTTTTCAATTCTCATCTTTTTTTTCAAAAATGTGTTTTTAAGACGCTTGTGTTCGCAGTCAGAAACTTATGGTTTTATTAGCTGGTTGCGCTTAAACATTTTGTTTTTATTTGGATTCGAAATAGCAATAAAGGGTTTTAGACGTCATTTATTTTGGTTGAGGGAAATTTGCTTGAATCACATGGTGCTCAACAGTTTCTGTGGAGCGCGAATATATATATATATATATATATATATATATATATATATATATATATATATATATATATATACACACATATGTGTGTGTGCGTGTGTGTGTGTGTGTGTGTGTGTGTAACTTTCACTTCTCCAAAATATTATAATCCAGTTGACAACTCAATTTTGTTCCATCTCTCTGTGTTTTACGATTATCATTATTATTTGGCCCCGGTCATATACCATAACAGGCGGAATGTCAACAATGTTATATAATATAATACAACACATAACATCGTCATTAGCTACACATATCATTGCAATGCATGGCATTCCCCACGCAAGTGTCGTGTTCGGTCCTTATCAGAAAGAAAACAGTTTTTAGACGTCTGTCTCATTATGAAACGAACGAATTTGACCCCATGACCCATACTTTAACTTGGTGTGTCGGAAGCCGTTGTGGTGTGGTGTGTAACGTGTCTAATCTTCTTCGAGTTCCATCCCTCGATTCGGTCGGTAGCTGGTAGTGCCTATGTCTTATGGAAAGCTGTTTTGGGACAGCGTGGCTCAGCGGCATGGTCTTTGCTTCGTACCCAAAAGGTACCAAACCGAGTTCGACTATCCGTCGCGGTGTGTCGCCTTGAACAAGTCACAAAACTTTAGCTCACTTTGCGGCGCTGCACTGCGGCTGACGCCTGGGTTTTTCCAATCTTCCCTTGGAATAGATCCTAAAGAAAAATTTACCCCTAGGTATGAATAAAGGGAATTTATTTTATTTTATTTATTTATTCAAGACATATGTCATTGGTTTGTGGCCGATTAATTGGCGGCTCGGAAAATTCATTAATAATGGACTGCAACGCTCGGCGCATAGTTGAGTCCTTGGAAAAGGCTCTTTACTCACATTCTCTCACCGTACTCAGGTGTAAACAGCGTTGTCTTTGTCCGAAAAATTGTAATATCGCTTAACAGGCGTCATGTCCCGTCCTACATGTTAAATGTTGCTGTTGACCAGAGACCCCTTGTAAAACGCTTTGAGCACATTTAGTGGATATTGCGCTATATAAATCTCAACATTGGGGAGTAAAAGTTTCGGGACAGGTACTCCAATTTAAACAAAATATTCTAGCTCAATAAACGATGAAACAAAGACCGATATAAATTAGTGGCAAATGAGAGTGAGTGTCAAAAAATAAATCCGTTTGATCTTCACTTATTGTACTGTGGAAAGGGATGATTAAGGCCAGTTTGGGGCGACTAAGACCAGCCTCCAAATGTTCCCCTTAAGTTGAAAATTATTGAACAAATAATATGGTAAAATCTACATCATAAGATAGATTTCACCCTGCCCTACACTATAGAAAAAAATAATTAAAAAAAATAAAATTCCCTTTATTCCTCCACATGGGGAAATTTGTCATTAGGGACTATTCCAAGTACAGACTGGAATAACCCAGGCGTCAGCCGCAATGCAGCGTCGCAAAGTGTGCTAGGGTGTTGTGACTTGCTCAAGGCCACACTGCGCGGCGGGTGATTGAACTCGGTACCTTTTGGGTACTAAGCAAGGACCTTTCCGCTGAGTCACGGTGTCAAAAGGACGCTTGACAGGTTAATTCAATGTCAAGATATATCATATAAAGATGTCATAAAAAGTTTTTAAAGACATCTTTTAACATCTTTATATAGTACATCTTGACATTGAAATAATAACCTGTTCGAAGTTCTTTTTCTAAAGTGTTGGGAAGAGGGAAATTTATCAAATAATTCTACATTTATTTTAACATATTTATTTAATAATGTTTAATCAGGGTTGGGGAGGGGGGGGGGGGGGGGGGCACAGTTGGATACAACATGAAATGAGTAGGAAAGTGCCAGAAGACAATAGAGAATAAAAAATTTTCGCGGCGGTGATGGGGGTTTGAACCCACGACCTTATTAGTACAATAACTCCGCCTGACCGGTGAGAGCGTGACTCCATCGTATGAGCTATCCACGATCCCAAAAAAAGATCGTTTCTAACTCAGGTCATTAATAGAGCGCTCTCTCTCTCTCTCCCTCTCTCTCTCTCTCTCTCTCTCTCTCTCTCTCTCTCTCTCTCTCTCTCTCTCTCTGTGTGTGTGTGTGTGTGCTCTCTCTCTGTGCTCTCTCTCTCTGTGCTC
>NC_088361.1:15004281-15066781 GCF_034508935.2 Berghia stephanieae | reverse complement strand
ATACGTTCATTTCTTTATTATTGTGCTGACGAAGGGTTTGTGTCCGAAACGTTCATTGTCTGTATTGTTCCCATCCAAGCCTCTCATTTGAGACTCTTTAACTCTTTGAGGAATAATATTACAGACTTAGTATTTCTTGCCAAACTGTAAAACGCGTTTTACTTCTTTTAGCGCCGGGGGTAATGGTTCATTAACAGGACTGTCGTACTCTGGAAAAACCCGTATTTTAAAATTTGGCCAGAAAACTAGTCCTTCAAATATCGATCGATTTAAATGACCCTCATATTAGCAAAAACACTCGAACCTGGGACTGAAGAAAGACTTCGTGATGTCCCAGGTTTGAGAGTTTTTTTGCCAAGATGAGGGTCATTTAAAATCGGTCGATATTTATAAGACGAGTTTTCTGGCCAAATTTTAAAACATGGATTTTTTTTCTCCAGAGAACGACAAAGAACCTTCCTATCCACTTGAAAATTAATCCAGCCACATTTAAATAGCCACTCCAGTGACTAGAGAAACCCCTTCAAGGGATTACAGATTCTTTTGTGTTTCGTCTTCGCTAAAACTAGCTAGACACGAGCGCTCTATCTGTAAATTTGCGACAATCCAAACAAACATTTTTACAAGTCTTATCCTATCTTATCTTATCTTATCTTATCTTACTAAAGCCTTAACATAGGACTGATCCTTTAAATGCCTTATACAATAGTTTAGAATTACAGCGTGGCTCAGTGGTACGGTCTTTGCTTCGCACCCGAAAGGCACCGAGTTCGATCACCTGCCACTGCTCTGTGTGGCCTTGAGCAAGTCACCTTTCCTTAGCTCAATTTGCGGCGCTGCCCTGCAGCTGACACCTGTGCTATTCCAGTCCTCCCTTGGAATAGACGCTAAAGACACATTTCCCCTATGGGATGAACAAAGAGTAATTATATTACATTTATTATTTTTATATCACATAGTAAATTTGAATATCTTCTTGTTTGTGTTGATGATGACCAAGAAAAAATGTTAGAATAAGCGGATAAAAATTATCCCGAAAAATGCAAACAATCCTCTCTTTGAAAACCCCCATACTGTTGGCCAGGGATATGGCTGGGTCGGTCAGCGGGGAACAAACACTAAAGGCTTCAAATCTCAACAAAATCCATGGCTTAAAAGAAAGCCAGAAAGCCGCAGATTTCGAAAACAAAATTGAAAATAGGCGGATTTCACTTTGTGGGTTTCACATTCACGGCGAAAAGCTGAAGTCCTAGTAGTAGTAGTAGTAATAGAAATAATATCAATTCATGGTAAAGATAGAATACAAATACATGATCATGGTCATTGTTATCATCATTATCATCAACATAATTATCATTGCTTTTATCATCATCATCATCATCCTCATCATCATCATCATCATCATCATCATCATTGCTATCATCATTATCATCAACATCATTATCATTGCTTTTATCATCATCATCATCATCATCATTATCATCATCATCATCATTATCAATTTCCATTCAGGATCAATATAGTATACCTTATCATGATCGCCATCATCATCAACGGTGTTTGACCTAGCACCCCCCCCCCCCCCCCTCTATCATATTCCTGTGCCAACATTACAAATCGCATTAACCTTCGTCATATCTTAATGGACATCTAGCCATTTACTTTTCTGATTAAATAGATCGGGAGGAACCCGAGACTCAGGCCCGACCAAGTGCGCTTGCTATAACTCTTTGTACGTCATTATTATTATTATTATTATTATTATTATTATTATTATTATTATTATTATTATTATTATTATTATTATCATCATCATCATCATCATCATCATCATCATCATCATCATCATCATCATCATCATCATCATCATCATCATCATCATCATCATCATAAACTGAACGAAATCACGAAAATCTACAGAACGTGCCTATAAGTCTTTAAAAGTTAAAGCAGACCCATTTTGTGTTTCAGACTAGATACCTAGTCTCGGCCACCGACATTGTTTGGTAGTGTAATTAATCACTTCCTTTTTATGACACTTCTACTTTCGCCAGACCTGAAGGGAGCCAGCTACTCTTTTTCTGATCGGCAATGGGTGAAAAAAAAATATTTTTACTACTTTCCTTTTTTTTTTTTTAAAGGTACAAATATCCCCCATTGCAAGATTTACTTTGCAAGATTTAGGCGAGACTTTTCACTTTTGAAAGAGAGAGCGAGAAAGGGAGCTTATTATTACACCACATAAGCCGATACCACTCCAAGGGACATAACCGGTATTATTATAAATTACACTCAATTCTTTCGCGAGCCGCCAGCCTGACTGTAATCGACGTCGAGGCGCTATAGTATCGATCTATCTTAGTGATGGGGTGGGTGAGTGGCGTGGGTGGGGTGGGGGGGGGGGGGGATGTGAGTGTGTGGGTAGGGGGCTTCCGCCCTGTTACCTCTTACTTGGTATAATCAGTCATTTCGTCGTTCGTAGAGGAGACATGTGACAGTAACTGGAGTTATTGAGTTTCTGTAAAAGTTGTAATTTAAAATAAATATTATAATCTAAAGTGATATGTATATATATATTATATATATATATATATATATATATATATATATATATATATATATATATATATATATATATATATATATATATATATATATATATTATTCAGAAAAGTGAGCGGAGCAGGCATGTTGATAACAACAAGAAGTGAAGTGAGTAGGAAACTGTCAGAAGACAACAGAGAATAAAAACTTCGCGGCGGCGATGGGGGCTCGAACCCGCGACCTCGAGAAGTCGGGGAGAGAAGGCTGTGGTTAGACTAAGGTTTGAAGCGACTTTTTTGGGGGGGCCAGGCGGAGTTGTCATATCAGTATGGTCCCGGGTTCGAGCCCCCATCACCGCCGCAAAGTTTTTATTCTCTGTTGTCTTCTGGCACTTCCCTACTCACTTCATTTCTTGTTTATATTATTCACAACTCTAATAAGTATCTAGGGTGTTTTCGCCTCTGTGTTTCTTTTTTTGTTTGTTTTGTTTTTAATTCAGTTCATTGATCGTATTAACACAAATTTAATAGTTTTAACAATTAACCGCCGCAATTTTGTGAAGAAACAGAGAAAAAAAAAGAAGTCGATCAGAAAACTCGTCCTTCAAATATCGATCGATTTAAATTTCCCTCATCTTGGAAAAAAAAACAACAATTCAAACCTGGGACTTACAGGAAGACTTTGCGTAGTCCCAGGTTTGAGAGTTTTTGCTAAGACGAGGTCATTTAAAACGATGGATTTTTGAAAGGGGGCTAGTTTTCTGGCCAAATTTTTAAAATCCGTGGTTATTTTTTTATCTCCATATTGTAACAGTTAACTTGTTAGTATTGATTTTGGTTAATTTAACCTTTCATGTTCGCTTCGAAAAAGTATTTTTACTTCTAGGCTGAAATTGAAATTAAGCCCGAAACATCATTCATTTCTGAGACTATTTTTATTTCATTCTGTCCTGCTTCAATTTTTTTACACCGCTCATCTTCAGGTGGGTATAATCCGATGTTTCTTTCTTTACGAAATCCGCCGAAACTCGCCGAAACTCGCCGAAACCCGCCGAAACTCGCCGAAACCTGCCAATATCCAACAAAGTTATGGTAAAGTAGGCAGCAGTGGGGAGTGAACCTGGGATTCAGGGAAGTGTCACCGGTGGGGAGTGAACCTGAAATTCAGGGAAGTGTACACCAGTGGGGAGTAAACCTGGGATTCAGGGAAGTGTACACCAGTGGGGAGTGAACCTGGGAGTCAGGCAAGTGTACACCAGTGGGGAGTGAACCTGGGATTCATGGAAGCGTACACCAGTGGGGAGTGAACCTGGGATTTAGGGAAGCGTACACCAGTGGGGAGTGAACCTGGGGTTCAGGGAAGTGTACACCAGTGGGGAGTGAACCTGGGATTCAGGGAAGTGTACACCAGTGCGGAGTGAACCTGGGATTCAGGGAAGTGTACACCAGTGCGGAGTGAACCTGGGATTCAGGGAAGTGTACACCAGTGCGGAGTGAACCTGGGATTCAGGGAAGTGTACACCAGTGCGGAGTGAACCTGGGATTCAGGGAAGTGTACACCGGTGCGGAGTGAACCTGGAACCAAGGGTTTCGGTGTGTTTCGGCGGGTTTCGTAAAAACGGAACACTCGTAAATTCTACTAGTGCGGCTATGTGGTCTAGTGGTATGACATTCGCTTTCGGATCGGAAGGTCCTGGGTTCGAGCCTCGCTCGGCGGATAGTTGAGTCCTTGGAGAAGGCTCTTTACTCACATTCTCTCACCGTACTCAGGTGTAAAATGAGTACTTGGCCGTTAACAGCGTTGTCTCTGTCCCAAAAATTTGTAATATCGCCTGACAGGCGTCATGTCTCGTCCTACATGTTATGTGTTGCTGTTGGCCAGGGACCCCATCTAAAGCACTTTGAGCACGTTTAGTGGATATTGCGCTATATAAAAGCTCAAGTTTTTTGTTGTATTTTTTTCTTGTTTTTTTTTTTTTTTTACTATAACTCTAATTCGGGATTTTTGACCTCAAAGATAACATGAATTTATATAACTTACTTGCATTCAGTCAAGGTGTGTTTTCCAATTTGTTTGTTTTTGTTTACAAAACATTCAAACTGTCACTTTAAAGGAAGGCGTGGGGGAGTTATTGCCCCTGTCTGGATTATCTAACCTGACTTGAGTGTGTCGCCACTTGGAAGAAACGTGCAGAAGTTACAGAAGTCTGTGGAATCTGTGCTTTCTCAAAGTCAGGTGTTTTTCACAGAATTCCGTGCGCGTTGTTGATGTTATGGTGATGATGGTGATGATGCCAGTTATATGGCGGTCACTTGAGATGGAGTTGATGTGTTGTATAATTTTATTATAATGTTGTGATGTGTGTTTGCCATTTCATAACAAAATTTGTGTTGACGGATTTAGGACAATACTCACAGCTGAAATATAAGGTAAGGATTTTTATTTATTTTTGCGATAGAGAATAAAAACTAACTAGATTTTTTATATAGAGCAATACCCTCTAAATGTGCTCAAAGCGCTTTACAAAGGGTCCCTGACTAACAGCAATACGTAACATGTAGTACGAGACATAACGCTTCTTAGGCGATATTACATTTTTTTTTCCGACAGAGACAACGCTATTGACCGCCAGGTACTTATTTCACACCTGAGTACGGTGAGGGAATGTGAGTAAACAGTCTTTTCCAAGAATTCAGCTATGCGCTGAGCGAGGTCAATGTGAAAAACTGGTTCCTATTTCATTGGAAGTGTAAAACGACTCTGCCAAGGGACTTGATCCATACCTTGTGTAATTGATCTTCTGGTTTCAGAGTGATGGCATCTTATTTTCTAGTCTAAATAAAATATGTGACCCATCGTCTCAAAACGGTATTATGTCAGAACGAACCATATGCTTAAAAGCCGAATTAAATGTTAAACTGGTGACAAAATATACATTGTTGGCATGAGCACCTTATCCATTCTCCTCAATAAAACATACAAACTCAACACAAGTCTGATATTTCTGGCTATATATTCAATTTTCATCATCTTAACCATCCCGACTTAATACCGTTTTGAGGCGAAGGGTCACATATATGCTGGCCATCAATAAAGATTATAGATCCTCTCCCTTTTACGTCCCGTAATCCTAAGAATCTGCCCATACATCCTGCTACTGGAATAGTTATGCCACCTTTATGTAACCTGTTAAATATTAGTACTTCGAAGGATTTGTTACATACACATTCCTCAGGGTTTAGGACCCAAAAGAGTGGAGGGTTTGATGTCACGACTTTTCTCCCCTGTTATTATTATTATTATTATTATTATTATTATTATTATTATTATTATTATTATTATTATTATTATTATTATTATTATTTAAGCACAGCCCTGCCTAACACTATGAAAAACCCGTAGAAATACGAAATTTTAGCTCCAACTCCAGAGCAACATTCTCCTCTTTGACTCAATAAATCTTGTAGAAAAGGAAAATTTAGTTCCTTAGAACCTATTTTATTCAAGACTTTGGAGCATTTTTGGACGATGCTGAGGGCAAATTATTTATTTCTAAAGCTATTTAAAGTGGATTTCTTTTTTTCCTTGTAAACTACGAAATTTTGAAACTCCAATCTAAAACAACAACAACAAAAAAAAAAAAAAAAAAAAAACTAGATGCTTTTCTATAGAGCAATATCCACTAAATGAGCTCAAAGCGTTTTACAAAGGGTCACTGACCAACAGCAACACGTAACATGTAGAACGAGACATGACGCCTATTATGCGATATTACATTTTTTTTTCCGACAGCTGTTGACGGCCAAGTACTCATTTTACACATGAGTACGGTGAGAGAATGTGAGTTTAGAGTCTTTTCCAAGAACTCAACTATGCGCCGAACGAGGCTATAGCCCAGGGCCTTCCGATCCGAAAGCGAGTGTCATACCACAAGACCACATAGCCGCAAGCAGGTAGCACTGCTTCAGCGTCCTATACGATTTTTTTGGACAACGGCAATGCTGTTACCAACCAGGTTTTACTTTACTCTTGAGTATGGAGAGAAAATATGACTAAGGGGCCTTTCCCAAGGACTCAAATTTACACCGTCCACAGCATGGCTCAAACCACGGGCCCACAGGTCGCAGGCCGGATTTTCAAACCACTAGACGTGCCGCTATGTTGTCTATGCCCCTCGACTGCGGATTGAAAGAACCAGGGTTCGAGACCCGCCCTGAGCGGCGCATAGTTGAGTCCTTGGAAAAGGCTCTTTACTCACATTCTCTCATCGTAATCAGGTGTTAAATGAGTAAATAGTCGTTACCAACGTTGTTTCTGCTGGAAAAATTGTAATATCGCCTAATAGGCGTCATGTCTCGTCCGACATGTTTTAGTGTTGCTGTTGTCCAGGGGCGTCTTGTAAAGCGTTTTGAGCACGTTTAGTGGATATTGCTCTATATAAATGCACTAGTTTTTTTTTTTTTTTTTTTTTTTTGGGGGGGGGGGGGGGGGGGGGGGTTGTTTTCTGGGTTTTTTAAAGACCACAACAAAATACAGCTTTCCTCATCTGAAAACAGAATTTAGTTTGTACTGGCATCCTTTGATGGCTATTTTAATGCCGTTCCATCATCCATTCCGTTCGATCAGTGAGCCGATTTAATCCGAACGATGATCGTAAAATGGAAAATGACTTCTGTGACAACCGGAAGTCCCAAAAATAAATCAGTAACAGTTTAAAAGGTCACTGTTCTATCTTACTCCTAAAATAGAAATACATTTTAAAACTTTGGTCAGAAAACTCGTCCTCCAAATATTGATCGTTTAAGCTTGGTGGCCAAGAGTTTTAAAATGTGTTTTTGTTGTTGTTGTTTTTTTTTTTGTTTTTTTTTGTTTTGTTTTTTTTTTGGGGGGGGGGGGGTGGTTTGGTTTGGTTTTGATCTTATTTTACTTTTAACAAAAAGAGTACGACATAATTTGGGATATTGGTCAATTTACTAAATTTTTAAAAATTATTACGCCCTTCCGCACGACATCATAAGATCTCGTGGCCTAGGCATTCCATGAATGCATATAGATGATTCATCAAACAAGATGTCTAATGTCTTATGAAGAGGAGAAGAAGAAGAATAGAAGAAGAAGAAGAAGAAGAAGAAGAAGAAGAAGAAGAAGAAGAAGAAGAAGAAGAAGAAGAAGAAGAAGAAGAAGAAGAAGAAGAAGAAGAAGAAGAAGAAGAAGAAGAAGAAGAAGTAGGAGGGAGGAGGAGGAGGAGGAGGAGGAGAAGAAGAAGAAGAAGAAGAAGAAAGAAGAAGAAGAAGAAGAAGAAGAAGAAGAAGAAGAAGAAGAAGAAGAAGAAGAAGAAGAAGAAGAAGAAGAAGAAGAAGGAGGAGGAGGAGGAGGAGGAGGAGAAGAGAGAAGAAGAGAAGAAGAAGAAGAAGAAGAAGAAGAAGAAGAAAGAAGAAGAAGAAGAAGAAGAGAAGAAGAAGAAGAAGAAGAAGAAGAAGAGAGAAGAAGAGAGAAGAAGAAGAAGAAGAAGAAGAAAGAAAGAAGAAAGAGAAGAAGAAGAAGAAGAAGAAGAAGAAGAAGAAGAAGAAGAAGAAGAAGAAGAAGAAGAAGAAGAAGAAGAAGAAGAAGAAGAAGAAGAAGAAGAAGAAGAAGAAGAAGAAGAAGAAGAAGAAGAAGAAGAAGAAGAAGAAGAAGAAGAAGAAGAAGAACAATACACGGCCTTTAAAAAAATCAAACTTACAAAATAGTGCACAACCTTCATCCAGTTTCACTAGTTAGCAATATCTATCTTATTAAAAAATTATCTTTTTCAACAACAAAAGCAAAAGCAGTAACACATCAAAAAGATTCCTTTAACACACCAGACACAAATAGATCAAAGTGCTTAGCACACTAACACCGGACATGCCAACACCCCGTCAAATTGCCTGAAATTCTGGGAGGTCTGTTGTTTACGAATGCTGATCACGTACCCTCGTAAAAGCTTTACTTTAGAGACTCAAAAAAGTGGGGACAGAACTTTTAAGAAGATCGTATGGAGAATTCCTAATGGTGCCATGAAAAAGGGTTTGGAAAAGAGAGGGGTGGAGACGGGGGGGGGGGGGGGGGGGGGTGAGAATCTGTATAAAAATGAATAGTGGATAACTGATTCTCTTTTTTTGTAATGTTGAAATGTCGTCACATTGTTCAAATAATGAAATGAATCCTTTTTCAAAGTGTTTTCTTTAGGAAAGTGTTTTTTTCACTGTCTGGTCGTTGTTATTATTTTCTTGTTTTTGTGCTTTATCATCATCATTATTGTCATCATCATCATCATCATCATCATCATCATCATCATCATCATCATCATCATCATCATTATCACCATTAAAAAACGCCCAACAATTTCAAATGTTAGTCGAAATAAAGAAGTGAAATGGCTAACCTTTGGTCGTTGAATTAAGACATTAAGGAACAGGCATCGGTGTAAGATAAAGATCTGAACAAGTGTGTATGAAAGGTGCCAGACAAAGCAAGAATGAAAATACAAGTAAAAAACTATCCCCAAAATATCACTCTTCCTCGACTAGGGATCGAACCTCAGACCTCGTGATTACCGGTCAGACGCGCTGGTTAGAGGTATATATATATATATATATATATATATATATATATATATATATATATATATATAGAGAGAGAGAGAGAGAGAGAGAGAGAGAGAGAGAGAGAGAGAGAGAGAGAGAGTTTTCCTTAGGCCTGAGTTAGCAAATTATATCAACCAGTCAAAATGATGAATTGATTTCACCCGCAAGACAAATAAAAGTGCTATACGCTTCAACAGTCGTGACGTCACTTCCCTCGTAATGACGCATGGTAACTTAGTAACTGGCTCTAAACGATCGGAACAATGGCGGACGCCCTTATGAAATATTTCTCCGACGAGCATAAAAACGTATCCAGAGGGAAAAAAAACCCCATTATAAATCTGATCATGTTTTGACTTTTACACATTCTGATCACAAGACATATGAAAAGTTCTAGTCAGCATGAAGAATAAAAAGTACAGATTTTCTTTGTTTAGAACCACGATGACCGCCGTTGCTGGGCGACGTGATATCAGACTATTGAATTCAATTAGCATTGCCTCTGCCTCCTGCCAAAATCTGATTTTACCGTCTGAGCTATCCACGTCCCCCAAAAATGTCGCTTCAAACTCTAGTATATCGAGAGCCACTCGTGTGTCAAGCTGAAGAAAATGACCAATCTGATAAGTAATAGCAAAGAGTGTGTAGGGTAACGTAGTTACCAAGAGCTCTCACTTCTCTTAACCGCAATGCTATTGTCGCGTGCCAGGCGAGACAGCGAGGTGGGTGTGCTCCGCGTGTATCATGCGCGCTAGGCTTACTGATACAATGAAGAAAATACGAGTAGAAGAATGAAGATGCGTGGCTTCACCAAAAGCGGGAAGTGAGAGCTCTTGGTAACATAACAATCGTTACCTACACGCTCTTTGGTTTCAAAAGTTGTGAACAATTTTTACTATTATATCGGTCGTTTGAGCACATTTTGAAATGTGACCAATGACCTCGAGCACATGGAATGGTAATATAGATAGAATGAAGTTGGCGTCACTCGGATCTTTGTTATTGTTTTCTTTTTATGTCATCCTCGTTTATGAGTAATTCTCACTAAACAGTATTAACCAGACTATAAGGCCGGTACCGCACTACAACTTTTAGTTGATCAACTAAAAAATTGAAATCGTGTTGTCGAGTTGCGCTACAATATGTCTTACCTCACCACAACTATATAGATAGTTCGAAGTTGACGTCACACAGGTCTTTGTTATTGTTTTTTGCCATCCGCGTTTATGAGTAATTCTCACTAGACTATATTTACCATATTATAAAGGTTCATGGTTACACACAGTTTTGTGTGTTGGTCCGTTATGCTTCCGGATGGCAATGTTGTGAGCTTCTCAGCCAAGCGCATACTATCTATAGTTGGTCGATTTTTTACCAGTTACGTCATTTTAGGGCCTTGTCTCGATGATTACAATAATGGATGTGACAGAGGTTGCCTGTGTTTGTGCTTTGACACTTTCCATTCGGAAAAAGTAAAAAAACCAAAGAAGTATTGGGTTCATCCAATTCTTAGTTAGCGATTACTTAAAGTGAAATTTTATACCCTTTACCAGGATCTTCGAGATTACACGAAAACGTTTGTTGTTTTTTTTTTGCATATTATAGAACGAGCAAAGAAAGTATTGACTTTCTACTCCAATCAGTGGGACGTATGATTACTTTCCAGAATACAAGTTTCAGGAAGTGTATATCACCCCAGAGAGAAGAAGTTTGCTCCCAATCAATGAAATAAGTTTTTCCGTCCAGTTAGCATCGACATCCATATTGTCTCTCACTTTTAAAAATATAGACCTCTCTGTATGTACTGCAAGGAACAGTAAAAAATCAGACCACTTTATTATGTTTATAATAAACACGGAACAGTGTGTAGTCGACTCGTGGCAACTCAACTATCTAGTTGTGGTGCGGTGACTTCCTCTATTTCTCACTAGCACAAAAGGATTGACCAACAGTTGAGTTGAAGCCAGTTTGTTCCTCGGCACAAAATAGTCTTTAACAGTCGTAATGTCACTTCCTTCCTAATGACGTATGGTAACTTAATAACACTGGCTCTAAACTATCGGAACAATGGCGGACGCCGTATGAAATATTTCTCCGGCGAGCTTAAACGCGTATCCAGAGGGAAAAAACCCCCATCAATTTGATCATGTTTTGACTTTTACACATTCTGATCACAAGGCATATGAAAAGGGAATGAAAAATTCTAGCTAGCATGAAGAATAAAAAGTAATGATTTTCTTTGTTTAGAAGAATATGGCCGCCGTTGCCGGGCGCGTGACATCAGACTACTGAATCCAATTTAACGATTAAAAAATTGAGTTGAAGTAGTGCAGTGGCGTCTTCTTATTTTCATTGGTTACCTTCAATCCTTTCAACTCAATTTTTTAGTTGTTCAACTAAAAGTTGTAGTGCGGTACCGGTCTAAATGTTTAACGTTACACATCGTTTTGTGAGTTGGTTTGTTATAGATAGTTCGAAGATGACGTAACTCATGTCTTTGTTATTGGTTTTTGCCATCCGCGTTTATGAGTAATGCTCAATGAACTGTATTAACCTGACTATAAACGTTCATGGATACACACATTTTTGTGTGTTGGTCCGTTATACTTCCGGATGGCAATGTTATGAGCTTCTTAGCCAAGCGCATACTATCTATACTTCCGGATGGCAATGTTATGAGCTTCTTAGCCAAGCGCACACTATCTAGAGTAGCTTTCTAAGAGTATTGACCTGATTCGGTTGGCATTCCTTTGAGAATATCAATTTGGTAAAACAATTTGATTTGACACATTGCCACGCAAAACAAAGACCAGCGTGTGAATAGCCAATTTGGTCAACGCACCACAGGTCGTGAAGTCCTAGATTAAGACTAGTTATTAAGAATCGATTTTAAAGCCATTTGGTAAAACCTGGCAAAAGCCGAGATTATCTCTGGCCAGGCCGGTAAATTGCTAAACCCAGTAATTCCACTTGGGGAAAGTGCACTGCCATTCCCGGCCGGCCCATCCCCGGCTCTGCACAATAATTTTGTGAGAGCCCAAGAAGTCCTAATTATAGCTGTTCGCCGGCTATGTGGTCTAGTAGTATGACACTCGCTTTCGGATCGGAAGATCCTGGGTTCGAGCCTCGCTCGGCGCATAGTTGAGTCCTTGTAAAAGGCTCTTTACTCGCATTCGCTCACCGTACTCAAGTGTAAATGAGTACTTGGCCATTAACAGCGTTCTGTCTGTCCGGAAAATATTGTAATATTGCCTAACAGGCGTCATGTCTCGTCCTACATATTGAGTGATGCCCTTGGCCAGGGACCCCTTGTAAAGCGCTTTGAGCACGTTTAGTGGATATTGCAATCTATAAAAATGTCAATTTTAAAGCTCAATGTTTTCCTCGGTGCGAAAAAACCCTGTGGTTGGAGTTCTGAGTTCTGATTATGCCGTCATATTGGTCATCTGCGAGTGTCATATGTGAGTTTGTATATGTGTGTGGATGTGTGTGTGTGTGTGTAAGAGAGAGAGAGAGAGAGAGAGAGAGAGAGAGAGAGAGAACGTAGGTGTGGATGTATGTTTGTGTGTTTTACGTGTGTAATTGCGGGTGGGGGTGGGAGGAGGTTACGGCCAGGTACTCTTTTTACACCTGAGTACGGTGAGAGAATGTGAGTAAAGAGTCTTTTCCAAGGAATCAACTATGCGCCGAGCGAGGCTCGAACCCAGGACCTTCCGATCCGAAAGGGTTTCTTACCACTAGACCACATAGCCGCTACAAATGATTATAACCGCTTCAAATAAAAAAGACCAAATTACTATAATATACGAGACGTTTCAAGCTCAAAATCCTTCTTCAACCAATAATATCAACGTCGCCAAAATTAGTTTGTGATAAAAGCGTTTAACAAAAATAAAAGTAAATGCTCGTGAAATAAATGTTTGCCCGAAAAGATCTTGGAGCAGAAACAAGTATGGAAATAAGTTTTACATCAAAACCGACGTGCACTGATTTGCAGGTCTGATAACCCAATTCCTTACGGCCTTATTGTTGTAATGGAAATCTAAAAAAAAATGACGCAAAACATTGTCTATTACAACAATGTTAAACTAGGCCCATAAGTGGGTTCGGATGTCAGACCTGCATATATGTAAACGTCGATCAAAGACAATGTTTGTCGGAAATTTTAAGAAAATCTTGCATATATACTTATTGACCCGTCCGAGGCTAAATCTCCAGAGAGCAGATACGATTTTTTTTTCTCTCAGAGCAAGCAGGATTTTTATTTTTCGGAGTTGGGGGGGGGGGGGGGGGTAGTCGGCTTTGATTTGAATACAATGGCCATTTCCCCCAATAGCATTGTGCGATTTGGTGTGGGTGGTGGGGTGGGGAAGGGGGAATGTTTCAGTCCTTGGCCCGTCTTTGGAATGTATTCTGTATGAGCATATTTGAGGAAAAAATAAAAACCGGCCAAAGAAATTTTATTATTATTATTATTATTATTATTATTATTATTATTATTATTATTATTATTATTATTATTATTATTATTATTATTATTATTATTATTATTATTATTATTATTATTATCATTATTATTATTATCATCATCATCAACATCATAATCATCATCATCATCATCATCATCATCATCATCATCATCACCATCATCATCATCATCATCATCATAGCTTTTTTCACCCTGGGTCTGGGTATAGACCACAGACAAACAATTTCCATCCCTCTTTATCTTGAGCTAACTTTTTTTTAAAAATCTCATTCTATGTCTTATCACTTCTCTGTATATCAACTTCTATAACTCTTCTTCATGTTCACTGTGACCTTCTTCCCTTGATCTTCTGCCCTGAGGGTTCCAGTCCAATACTTTCTTTGTTTTAGTGGAGTCATTCTTTCTAAGGATATGTTCAATCGTGGGCTTCGTAAAGTTATAGCCTGATACTGACCAAAAATGACGTCAAAATGCCAATCTTTTGCCACAAAAGAAAACGAATCGTGAATCGTGAGTTGTATTCAATAGTTCAACCAATGAAATAACTTGTTTCCATGAGAGCTCTACTAACGACAACTCACAAGGCGGTTCAAAAACCAAATAATGACGTCAAACTGCCAGTCCATTTGGATTTCAGTATCAGGCTATAACATAACGATGGCTACGCGACAACTCACTAGGCGATGCAAAAACCAAATAATGACGTCAAACTGCCAGTCCTTTTGGATTTCAGTATCAGGCTATAACATAACGATGGCTACGCGACAACTCACTAGGCGATGCAAAAACCAAATAATGACGTCAAACTGCCAGTCGTTTTGGATTTCAGTATCAGGCTATAACTTAACGATGGCTACGTTCCAATCCACCTCCATCGTCTTCTTCCTATCCCCTTCTCACGCTATGCATATAAATATATTACGAAATGAGCTTAAAATAAGTGATTGATAAAACAGATGGATTCTAAGTACTTATATACGGCTATGTGGTCATATGGTTAGACACTCGCTTTCGGATCGGAAAGTCCTGGGTTCGAGCCTAGCTCGACGCATATTTGAGTCCTTGGAGAAGGCTCTTTACTCATATTCTCTCACCGTACTCAGGTGTAAAATGAGTACCTGACCGTTAACAGCGTTGTCTAGGTCTGAAAAAATAAATTGTTATATCGCCTAATAGGTGTCATTTTTCGTTCTTCATATTACGTATAGCTGTTGAACAGGGACCCTTTGTAAAGCGCGTTATAGATAGTATGCAGATGACGTCACTCAGGCCTTTGTTATTGTTTTTTGCCATCCGCGTTTGTGAGTTGTTCTCACTAAACTGTATTAACCAGACTATAAACGTTCATGGTTACACAGAGTTTGTGTGTTGGTCCGTTATACTTCCGGATGGCAATGTTGTGAACTCCTTGGCCAAGCGCATTCTATCTATATTAATGCTCTTGTTTTTGTTTGTTTGGGTTTTTTTTTTTTTGGTTTAAAAAAAAAATTTAATCCAGTGTCTGTAGCAATTAGAGGATTCGTAAATTCTTTTTTTAATTGACGCACTGAATATCCCTTCAAGGGCTATCATTCTTAATTAAAGACCACAGAATATCACAGAACAAGCGTATTTGAACTTGTTAACATTACACCACAACCGATGTATACATATATGCAGGTCTGTCATCCGAACCCACCTATAGGCCGAGTTTAGCATTGTTGTAATGGACATTAATATTTTGCGTCACTTTTTTTGAGATTCCCATTACAACAATGAGGCCGTAATGATTTGGGTTATCAGAACTGCAAATAGGTGCACGTTGACTACAATCATTTATAAAGGACAAATGCGACCCTTCGTCTCAAAACGGTATTATGTCGGGATGGGCCAGATGATAAAAAGTCAAATTATAGTTAAACTGGTCAAAAATATGAAACGTTGGTATTTAGCACAATAAAATATGATATTCCTTCTCCTCTATAACGCATATAAACTCAACTTAAGTACGATATTTCTGGCTACAAATTTCATTTTCAGCATCTTAATAATCCCGACTTAATACCGTTTTGAGACGAGGGGTCACAAATGCTCTGCGATAGAAAGGCTATATAATTGATGTTAAATAAATAAAATTCTCTTTTTTCATCCCATTGGGAAAATTTTCTCTAGGGTCTATTCCAAGGGAAGACTGGAAAAAAACCCAGGCGTTAACCGCAGTGCATCAGTGCAAAGTGAGTTGGGGCGAGGTGGTGACATGCTCAAGGTCAAACAGCGCAGCGGCGGGTGATCGAACTCGGTACCAGCCGGGTGGGAATCAAAGACCGTACCGCTGAGCCACCCTGGTTTAGTGGTTCGGAAGGTCCAGGGTTCGAATCCCGCTGTGAGAGGCGCATTGTTGAGTCCTTGGAAAAGTCTCTTTATTTTTCATTCTCTCACCGTATTCAAGTGTAAAATGAGTACCTGACCGTTAGCATCGTTATCTCTGTCGAAAAAAAAATAAACCATTGTGTTATCGCCTAACAAGCGGCATGTCCCGTTCTACATGTTAAGTGTTGCTGTTGATTAGCGACCGCTTGTAAAGTGATTTGAGCACGTATATAAACCTGCATAATGAAATTTAAAAAAAATCCCCTTATCCATCTCCAAGGGGAAATTTGTCTTCATGGCCTATTCCATGAGAAAACTGGAATAACTCAGGCGTCAGCCGTAGTGCAGCGCCAAAAAGTAAACTAGGGCGAGGTGAATTGTTCTAAACCACAGAGCGCAGCGTTCGGGTACGAAGCAAAGATCATCCGCTGAACCAAGCTATCCCGCCGTCATATTATAGGTCTTGTGAATCTGATTTCAACATAATTTCTCTTAAGCAATTTACAAGGGGCTCCTTACCAACAGCAACAATTAAACTGTAGAACGAGACATGACGTCTGTTAGGCGATAATCAATTATTTTTTTCCGACAGAGACAACGCTAGTTAACAGCAAGGTACTTATTTTACACCAGAGTACGGTGGGAGAGTGTGAGTAAAGAGCGTTTTTCAATGACTCAACTATTCGCCGCTCATATAGGGATTCGAACCCAATACCTTCCGATCCGAAGGATTGTGTCATACCACTACACCACATATCCGCACACATATGTCAAGGTAAAGTTGACATTATAAACCTGCATTATGAAGACGATATCAAAGGCCTTTTGAATGTTATTTCAAAACGTTACAGCTTATGAATGATATTTTACGAAATTGCAGGTTATATACAATATATTATAATACACCCAAACATGCTATGGTTACAATAAGATGAATCAATATTGCCCGATCAAAAGACACAAGGGGGGATAACTCGATATACCATATATCATATCACACCCTGACCTTCATTGACAAAAAGCCTTTTTACATTTTAGCATTTTATTCTAAATCAATCGATTGTAATGACCTCAAAAATGACAAAAATTTATTAAATTGAAATTCTTGTTCCTAATATAAATTATATATCTGGGATTTAAGAATTTTGCGAAAGTTTTGAATCATTTTAATGGATTGATAATGAAATATTATGATAAGTAAACGTTTTGTGGCCAAACATTTTAAAAAGGCTTTTTGTCATTGTACAGCAGATTGACTTGTCATTTCTGATTGTCTTTAACGTTGAATAGACGTAAACGTCAATTGCTAAATGACGAGCATTTTGGTTAACCAGTTAACTGCCAAACTCTGGAAAAACAAGTATTTATAAATTTGGCCAGAAAACTCGTCCTTCAAATATCAATCGGTTTAAATGACACCCATCTTGTAAAAAAAAACCCTTTCAAACCTGGGACTTCGCGAGGTTCATTTAAGTCCCAGGTTTGAGAGCCTTTTCCAGGTGAGTGTCATTTAAATCGATCAATTTGTAAAGGACGAGTTTCCTGGCCAAAATTTTTTAATACGTGTTTTGCCAGAGTACGGTAGATAACTAGTTGAAAAAAAACACGCAATCTTGTCCGCTACGTCAGGTAATCAATAAGTTGTCGAAGTTAATCCTTTAACATATCGGTCACGTGACAGTTCATTGTGAATACCCTCTTAAGATACAAGGCTCTTAACGAGTTCATTATGAATACCCTATTGGGATACAACCCTTAACCCATTGTGAATACCCTATTGGGATACAACGCTTAAAACGCCTATCTCGTCTGTGAATTATAGTTACGCTGAGAAAAAAATTAAGCCTCGGTACGTTGAACTTTATCAATGAGAAGGGGCGGCGGGGAGGAGGGGGGGGGGGGGTGACGTAACCAGTAAATGCACAATCAAGAAATGAACAGAATTGACGTGTACATATATGAAGGTCTGACAAGTTTTTTTTTTTTTTTTTTTTTTTTTTGTTTTTTTTTTGGAAATTTCCATTGCAACAATGAGCCCATAATGAATGGGGTTGTCAGACCTGAAAATAAGTGCACGTCGAACAAAAATAAGGCGTTAATAACGTGTCTTAATCCTTTAAGTGCAAACCATTACGTTTTTTGGTCGATGTTGTTGACGCTACAAGCATAATGTTATAACAAAATATACAAGTATAATAACGGGCAGTATCTGGTACTTGGCTTGGTTTAACATTAGTTTTGGAATGAGATTCTACTTACACGATCGCTTGATTTTTGACGAGGTAAGAGTCCGAATTATTTCAATTAATTAATTCCCTTTGTTTGCGCGGCTATGTGGTCTTATGGTATGTCACTCGCTTTTTGGATCGGAAGGTTCTGGGTTCGAGCCTCGTTCGGCGCATAGTTGAGTCCTTGGAAAATGATCATTACTCACATTCTCTCATCGTACTCAGGTGTAAATTGAGTACCTGGCAGTTAACAGCGTTGTCTCTGTTGAAAAAAAATTGTAATATCGCGTAACAGGCGTCATGTCTCGTCCTATATGTTACATGTTACTGTTGGCCAGGGACGCCCTGTTAATATATATAATATATATATATATATATATATATATATATATATATATATATATATATATATATATATATATATATAATATAATGCAATTTTCACTCAATTTTTGCCGAACGATCGTCTGTGTTTTTACACTTTCAGTCGGCGTAATCCTGTACTTTTTTAGCTTTATAAGTGAAAACTAAATGCGCTCAACGCGTTTTACAAGGTCCCTGGTCAACAGCAACATTTAACATGTAGGCCGGTACATCCCCTGTTAGGCGATATTACAATTTTGGACAAAGACAGCTTTTAACGCCAGGTACTCATTTTACACCGAGTACGTGAGAGATGGAGTAAAGAGCCTTTCCAAGGACCCAAATGCGCCGAGCGCGAGACTCGAACCCAGACTTCCGACCCGAAGCGATGCATACCCCTAACCATAGCCGTACAAAAAGCGTTTTGAGCACGTTTAGCGAATATTTTTGCTCTATATAAAAGATCAACTTTTTTTTCTTAATAACCCTCATCTTGACAACAGCTCTCCAATCCGGGACATCACGGAGTATTCCGTCAAGTCCCAGGTTTGAGAATTTTTGAGAAGACGAGGATCAAGTAAATCGATCGATATTTGAAGGACGAGTTTTCTGGTCATAATTTTGAATGTGAGTATTTTTCCCAAAGTGGGTTGTATATCCCGTGATGGAGGAGATTTGTCATTCAAGAGATGAGTTCTCCATTCCTTTAAAAAAATATGTCCATTTGATGATGATGATCATGTCCCGTCCTACATGTTAAATGTTGCTGTTGACCTTGTAAAGCGCTTTGAGCACATTTAAGTGGATATTGCGCTATATAAAAGCTCAATTTTTAAAAAAATGTTGGTGATGGTGATGATGATGATGATGATGATGATGATGATGATGATGATGATGATGATGATGATGATGATGATGATAAAGATGATGAGGAAGAGGAAGAGGAGGAGGAGGAGGATAAGACATGTCCACATGAAAGAAACTAGAAATTGATGTCGACAAATGGAAATAACAGGAGGACAAATTCTAATCATATCAAAACAAATGTTACGGACACCATTGAACTCTGGTGAACTTTGGAAAATCTCATATTCAAAAATTTGGCCTGAAAACTCGTCCTTAAAATATCGATCGATTTAAATGAAAAACTCTCAAACCTGTGACTTTTAGGAAGACCTCACGAGATCCCTGGTTTGGGTTTGTTTTTTTTTTTTGCCAAGAAGAGGGTCAGTTAAATTTTAATTCGATCGATGTCTGAAGGACGAGTTTTCTGGCCAAATTTCCAAAAGAGTTTTTTCCAGAGTACCACAGTTAAATGGTTAATAAACTAAATTAGATTTTCTACCGATGACTTTTCAAAATCAGAAATACAATAATATTTTGATTTGTTTTGTTTTTGTATTGTTCTGTTTTGACATTTTTCATGCGAGCGTCTTTAGAACACGATCAATTTCCCGAAGATTGCTTACACATAATCTTGTTATCACGTCGGGTAACGAAAATCAAACAATTTTGAGTTTTTCATTACTGTTGTGATATCGTCTTGTTTTTATAATAATTACGTTATAATAATGAAATTTCCAACTAGACTCTTGGTCTATGCCGAGTTTATAAAAGCCGAGAGAAACACATTCGTAAAAACTTTTTTGAGTTTTTCAGTATTGTTGTGATATAGTCTTGTTTTGCTAATAATTACGTTACAAAAATGAAATTTCGAGCTATGAGGGGTTTATAAAAGCCGACAGAAACACATTCGTAGAAAATTTTTACTAAAGTAATCCAAGTTTGCTGCTCGCGATATATTCACTACGTCTTATCAAAATGGTAGCTAGCAATTGCAATTGTTGCTGGTTACCACGACAGAAACCGGGATAAATTATTTATGACTTTTTGATGGGCCTTATGGCTTTGATGGATGGATTAATTTCATGGTGACTATTGGTCATTACATTAATGCTAAAATCGTCACCGTTTCTCGACTTTTGACAGAGGTAAGCTATTAACTCACTCAACCCTAACACCGACTATATCCGTAGTATACCCCGGGTTACTTTTACCTCATGCCAATTTATTACATTTTTCTGAGACAAAAGGCTTAAAATCAAAGCTAATGTTCTAAATTTTGACATGTTAATGATAGTTCAATAAAACGATCTATACACATACTCAATTAAAATAACTTTTTTTACAATTTTGAAAAGTAGCAAAAATATCTAGGAGTGAGGGAGTTAATACTGAGCGTGTATTTTTATACCTAGCATTTCTATTTTAAGTAAAGCAGTACAACATTTACCTAACTTGACTCAGGTGGCAATAAGTTCTTAGCCTAAAGCAGTGATGGATATTTCAAAAATGCTAAAATTAAAAAGACAATTGACACAACTTGGCCGTTAGTTACCAAGAGGAAATTTTACTTATGTCTCCAATCAGTTGTATAAATATAATATATTATAGCTGTTTTACGACGTGTTGTAGACTGACTTACTGACTTAAGGCCTTTCGCTTCCTAATCATCCGATCGGGACGCCTCGGCTGCCTCTCTAATCTTCTGTGTCATTTCTTTCCACAGTTCACGGTCTTTTGCTGTGGATGCTAATTCCGTAAGGTCTTCCTTTGATTTTAATTCTTTGTTTTTTTGAAGGTGTTTTAGGTCTCTATTGAGGACAATGTGTTGTAGATTCATCATAATTACATTATGAACACACGATACATTCAAAATGTGTAAAAATTGAATTAGATACGCTTAATTGTGACCCTTCGCCTCAAAACGGTATTAAGTCGGGATGGTTAAGATGATGAAAATTGAATTTATAGTCAGAAATATCAAACTTGTGTAGAGTTTGTACGTTTTATTCAGGAGAATGGATACCATATTTTAGAGTGCTAATGCCAACAACAATGTATATTTTTCACCAGTTTAGCATTTAATTCGGCTTTTAAGCATATGGTTCGTTCCGACATAATACCGTTTTGAGACGATGGGTCACAATTTATTTGTTGTTCTCTTTTCACTTTCAAATTGATTTTACTTCCAATAAATATCGGTTTCTCGGCTAACAAGATAACATGAAATTCCCCGACAAATAAGAGGTGCCATAACTAATTATTGCCACCGGCAGACGTCAAGACAAAATCAAATTTATTAGAAACTCGGACAGAAAAGTTAATCATAGCCGAGATACACAGAACTGCAAAGTACCACGAAAAGTTCGTATAAATACGAATTTTTGGCTCCTGCCACAGAACTGCATTTGCCTCTTTGACTCAATAAATCCTCGTTGAGAAGGAAGGTTTAGTTCCTTATTTCCGATATTCAGGACTTTGGAGCATTTTTGGATCATTCTGAGGGAAAATTGATTATTTCTAAAGCTATTTAAAGTGCCTTTTTTTTCTCTATTTTTCCACTGGAAACTACGAATTTTTGAAAGTTCAGTTGGCAGCTCTGGATACGTGATCTGTTTTAATGTGAAATCATTTCCGTTTTTCACGAATTGGGCAAATTTTGAATGGACAATGAATATGAAAAAAGAGCCCTTGACCTTAAACAAAGCGCAATCAATATCACACATGTGCTCAAATCGCTTTACAAGAGGTCATAAGTCAACAGTAACAATTAACATTTAGGAGGATACATGACTCCTGAAATGCGTCATTACAATGTCTTTTCTGAAAAGAACAATACAGTTGTGGCCCTCATATGAGCCCAAGTCGCATCACTATTATTGCTCCTCTCTGTGACAAAAGGCATCGTATGTGACGAGTAGCTGTTATCTATTATTGTATAGGGAATGAGATTAGCGGAAGAGTAGCGTCCCTTGATTGGACGACCTACGATAAGACAGCCCTTCCTAAACTTACTGAACTTCCCGCTAATGATTGGTACTAATAATGGCGATAGCGTCTGTCGGTTGTCAAGACGTGACTTCCAACAAAGGGGCGCTACTCTTAAATCTGTTTTGAAATATTCTCATTTGGGAACAACCTAGTTGAGCTCGCTGTGAATGATATAATCAGTAGTGCCGCGCTGAGGACCGGACCGAGGACCGGTCCCACGGTCTTTTAGCTGTGAACCGTGGTCCAGTCCCAAAGAGGAAGACCGCCGGCGGTCCTCACTTCTTATCACCTTTCAACGGTCTCGCGCCATACTACTTCCCCAGCGATTCGTTGCCTCGGTCCTTTGCCTATCTTCCACCAATCACCACCCATCCCACTTAATTAATCGCACCCACCCCCCTTTGCCATACACTAAACGACACAGACGACCATAGAGGCAGACGACCACCTCCCTCCACTCCGCAAACCGCCCTTTCGTGTGTGAGATGGGGGGAACAGGAGGCGCACGCCTTGGACGATTCCATTATACGGGGTAAATTTCAAAATTTACTACACCATAATGATCGCAATGACAATGATCTATGATGAAGGCATGACCCCTCTTCTCTAATGGGTTATTGTTTGAAATGTATGTGACTACTAAAGATGTGTGTGTGTGTGTGTGTGTGTGTGTGTGTGTGTGTGTCGAACCTAGCAAGTTGCAAGTCTGATTTTTTGTTTTCTTTTGTCCATCTCTTGTCGCCACTCCTTTCTATCGCATTGTTGTCATTTAAAATAATACAATAATATTAAAATTTCGTTTGGTGTTTTAACTAATCAAGTAATATGAGTTTCATTAGTTTCTTCCGTCCAAAAAAAAACAGTTATAACGTCTGTATTTTTAAAAGGTCCAATAGAATATTTGGGGACCCCGATAGCTCAGTTGATAGAGCACTCTCTTTATACGCAAAGGGCCAGAGATCGATCCCGGGTGCAGTCGATTTTTTTCTGAATCCCTGTCTACTCAGCAATGAATGGGTAGCTGAGTTTGTTAGATCTGGCGAAAAGTCACCATCGACCCCTCTTATCACCTCATCCACCCCCTCTTATTATAACTTCACGTCTCTCTCTTACTCTTCAATGCTCGCTGCCCTCTAATGTGTGTGTGTGTGGGGGGGGGGGGGGGGTAGGGGTTGCGTGTGTGTATCAACGCCACGAACAAGTCGATCAACGCCTTGGGCGATGCCATTATCTCCGTTAATGGGGATAAATTTCAAATTTTATTAAATTATCGAAGTAACAATGAAGTACGGTGAGCAAATAAAGAAGACATCACCCCTCTTCTCTAATTAGGTTACAATTTGAAATGAGTGTGACTACTCCGTGTGTTTTACTCCTGTAGGCCACGGTTTTCATCGTGTAGCGGTCTTTAACGGTTCAAGAATGAACGGACCGGTCTAGAGACCGGTCCTTGCGGTCTTCATTTCCCAAGGACCGTAGGACCGTGGTCCTTAAGCTTGCCAAGGACCGCCCCGCACTAATAATCAGTCGGATGGTGAAAAGGTTTGAACTGAGATATTGCTAAGTTTAGCTAGAATGTCGATTTTTATCAAAAATGAGTTTTTGTCATAAATGATTAAATCAACCTTATTGTACATCTTCAGGAAATATCAAAGCTTAATTTCACTTCGAAATATTTTTACAGCTAGTTGAAAAAGTATGAAATTTGAGAAAAGTTGCTGGATACCTTTCCCATACATCTGACCATAACTGCATGGAAACATCACCCGATTTACTTCAAATATAGAGTAATATTGCTCTGGTGAGCATAATATTCTGTCTGAAAATGAAATAAAAAATGCAAATCCAAAATTTTCCCATTCCGACTGATTATGTCATGCACTGACATCTTCACTGGATAAAGAATCTGGATGTAGTTTCCTGTCGTTGGTCATTTCACTTTAAATCGCAACTCTTTTCGCGTCATTCATTCACCGGTCAGTTTGTTTTAATGTAAGTCTTTGTACGAGGAACGAAAAGAAAAAAACCCCAAAAATTTGAGCTTTTATATAGAGCACTATCCACTAAATGTGCTCAAAGCGCTTTACAAGGGGCGTCTGACCAACAGCAACACGTAGCATGTAAAACGAGACATGACGCCTGTTATTACATTTTTTTTTTTTACGTCAGGTCTAGTTCTACATGTTATGTGTTGGCTTGGAACCCTTTGTAAAGCGCATTGAGCACGGTTAGTGGATATTACACTATATAAAAGCTCAAGTATTTTTTTTATTCTCTTGGTTCTGGGTGGGGTTCCTGACCTCCCATATGGGCAGGGAGGTGCATACTGTGTCTTCTATCCCCCTATGTCTGTTTTCCAACATGCTTTATGCCTTTGTCTTGGAATGAGATTATTTGGTTTTGTCCTGGCCCTGGCCGGATGCCCTGGCTGGGAGGGAAACAGTCAAATGTTAGTTAGTTTTGGGAGATGGTATTTTTTCCCTTGTAAATCATCTCTCTGTTATGCACTATATTATGTCTTATTTATGTATTATATATGATTTGTAAACATTTGAGTGTATTTCTCTTAGTGGGGACCTGTGCTTGTGTCTGGATGAGAATTTAGGTGATCTCAAACTAAGTTCACTGATAAAATGTGCTCTTGGAATCTACATCTGTTTCATATTTGAACCAATTCCCCTTTGTCTGCCTTATTCTTGGATGCTTTAATTGTAATTCTAGAACTTTTTACTATCCCATTTTCTTCCTTTTTACTGGCGCTGATATGACCTTAATGTGTTATGTTGCAAGCGCTGTAAAACGCTTAAAAACAAACAATCATATATTCTCTTGGCTATTCAGACGCACATAAGACGGCGGACACATTTGATCTCCAGCCATCACTGTCTGCTGTCATCTTTGACATATTATGTCCCTACTTCCCTACAAAATTTGGTGATAGATCGTTTGCTTGTTTCGGCCCCAAGATTTGGAATGAACTACCACGTGGTCTGAGGAGTGCAAGTCTTTACCTACTTTAAAAAGAATCTCAAGACACATTTTTACTGTATTTGTTTTCTTGACTCTATATGAATCCTTGATTTGGCTATGAATTGTTATTGTTGTTATTATTTTTTTTTTTATTTTTTCACTTAAAATTGATATTTATATTGTAAAGTGCCCAGAGCTTGTGTTTTACACGAGAATGAGCGCTATATAAATGTGTATTATTATTATTATTATTACTACTTCTTCTTTCACTTTTTTTTTTACAATGAATTAACTCTCTCCTTACCAGCCATTTTCATGATTTCCCCCAAAACTTCATACAAAAATATATTTTTTATCACTCAAACACAATAGCAGTATCTAAGTTTTTGAGATAAATTATTTCTTTAGCAAAACATACTCTACAACACACTGTTCATTTTCTTTAAATGTTTCGATGTACAAGAGAAATTTGAATAAGAAAAAATGTTGGTTGTATCGTAACGAATGTGACGATTTTCCTATGATTGGTAAGGAGAGCGTTAATTGCAATAAGTTGAAACCATTGTTGCGCCTTAGATAGAATGCCTATGGCTAAGAATGGCTAAGAAACTCACAACATTGCCATCCGGAAGTATAACGGACCAACACACAAGACTATGAGTAACCATGAACTTTTATAGTATGGTTAATACAGTTTAGTGAGAATCACTCATAAACATGGATCCCTTTTTCCTCTTTCCCGTTGTCCAAAGACTATATTATGGTTGGACAGGGTTAAGGACGGTATGAAAGAACTGGGCCTGGTGGATGACGACGCTATGAACCGAGATACATGGAGATGTGACATTCATTATGGCAACCCTGCAAAATGCGGGATACGCTGAAAGAAGAAGAAATCTCATAAACATAGAATTGGAAAAAATAAATAAATAAACAATAACAAAGACATGAGTGACGTCAACTTTATTCTAACTATTATTTCGGGCTAAAGCAACCATAATTTCATGGTTTTTATTCGTAAAAAATTCCGTTTAGAAAATCTCGCTCATTTTCGGGGACTACTATCTTCCGCACTGTCTTGAAGTGTTGTAACTGCTTTATTTTTGTCTCAGAGAATTGGGTTTTTGTTTTCATTTTTAAAAATCTATCATTATGTATAGGTTGTTAAAATGACTCCTTTCTCCTTTCTTCCTGTTAGAAAACGGGTCAGATAAATAGTGCTATCTGATTGGTTGATGATGTAGTACGCAAACAATTGTAGACTTACTGATGACGTAGTACACAGATTATTGTTATCTGACTCATGACCCGGAAAGGAACTATTTATGACCTTTAGAGCATACACTAAATCAGCCGACATAGACATTAATCTGTCGTACTGTAATCATCATTAGATCATTTTATTTGATGATGTAGATTACAGTTTTAAAAAAAAGATTGAGCTTTTATATAAGCGCAATCTACATTAAACGTGCTCACAGCGCTTTACAAAGGGGTCCCTGGAACACGTAACATTTAGAACGAGACCTGACGCTTGTTAGGCGATATTACACTTTTTTTCCGACAGGGACCATTTTACACTTGAGTACGGTGAGAGAATGTGAGTAAAGAGCATATTCCAAGGACTCAATTATGTCCCTAGCGAGGCTCGAACCCAGGACCTTCAGATCCGAAAGCGAGTGTCATACCACAAGACCACATAGCTGCACAGTAACATAAAAAATATAAATTTTCCTTAATCATCAAACAAGCAAAACAATCTTGACTTTCATGGAAAAAATAATTTCCGTGGCATTCTACAATAGGCTTAAACAATCGTGTCACTTCTCTCGTCATGACTCATAGTAACTTAGTAACTGGTTCTAAACTATCGGAACAATGGCGGACGCCCTAATGAAATACTTCTCCAACGAGCATAAAAGTGTATCCAGAGGAGAAAAACGTTATAAATCTGACCATGTTTTGACTTTTATACATTCTGAATACATGGCACGTGAAAAAGTTCTAGCAGAATAAAAAGTACCGATTTTTTTTTTGTTTAGAACCAAGCTGCTGGTTGTTATGCGGACGTGACATACGACTACTGAATCCTATTGTGATGATTTACAAATCTAAAATTCAATTACTTCCCTTTGAATAACATAAATTCAAGTTTAAAAAATGTGTTTGTAAGCAAAACGCATTGTGTTAAATTTTCATTGATTCGTGTAGACAACAATTATATAAGAATGAATGAATATTATGGCTGCGTTATTTCTATTCTCAAGGACTGGACAATGCTCCGAGCGATACAGGTTTACTGGAATCTTACAAATACGCCCTCTCAAGAATCGTTGTATACGTCTCTGTTTTGCGGTGCTGTCGTCAAATAAATTCAATAGTATTTTACAAATTATGTGAGAAAAAAGAAATCACTATAGATACAGAAGTCGTCACTTGTCTAACTCTTCGAACAAAATAAGAACAGTGCTCATTAAGAATTCATATTGCTTAATGATCTAATAAATAATTCCTATTGTTTTGTTTTCTTCATAAAGTAACAATAGATATAATTTTAAATAGACATTATGATGTCATTTAAATTAAACTGAACTTTTTTTTATATATAGAGCAATATTCACTAAACATGCTCAAAGCGCTTTACAAAGGGTCCCTGATCATAATCACAAAAATAACAAGTAGGAATAGACAGGACAGGTTGGAGATATTACAATCTTTCTGACAGAGACAACGCTGTTAACGGTCAGGAACTCATTTAACACAGTCGTCACTGGTATATCTCTTCGAATAACATAAGAGGAGTGCTCATTAAGAATTCATATATTGCTTGATGATCTATTAAATAATTCCTATTGTTTGATCTCTACATAAAGTAACAATAGATAGACTTGTAAGAAAAATTAGGATGGCATGTTCCATTTAATGTCATCATTGTCATTTCTTGAATTATCTTGGAAGGTGGGGGAAGTAGTTGAGACACTCGCTTTTGGATCGGAAGGTCCTGGGTTCGAGCCTCGCTCGGCATTAAGTGAGTCATTGGAAAAAACTCTTTACTCACATTCTCTCACCGTACTTAGGTGTAAAATGAGTACCTGGCCGTGAACAGCGTTGTCTCTGTCGAAAAAAACAGGTCTCATGTCTCGTTCTACATGTTACATGTTGCTGTTGGTCGGGTATCATTTGTAAAGCGATATGAGCACGTTTAGTGGATATTGCGCTATATAAAAGCTCAAGCTCAAGTAGTTGTTACAATACCGTTTCTGAACAACTACAACAACACCAACAACAACAACAACAACAACAAATGAACAACAACAACAACAACAACAAAAATGAACAACAACAAAATAATACCCTTTGGCCTCGAACAACCACCTCATAAATTCGGTCATTTCCGTGACATCAAATCCTCCACTGTTTTGGTTCCTAAATCCTTTGGGAGCGAGCGTGTATGTAACCAGTACTTCAGAGTACTTATAATCTATAAATAGACTACCGACATAAGGGTGACATAAGGATTTCAGTAGAAAGATGTCTAAGCAGATTCAAAGGATTATTAACAGGACGGGACGTGAAAAGGGCGAGGATGGATGATCTTTATTGATGACCAAAATTTATTTAGACTAGAAAATAGGACATCATCATTCTGACACTAGAAGATGAATTACTCTAGAAAAGAGTTTTACAGTTTTCCCACAGGAACCATTAAGTGACCCTCCACCTCGAAATGGTATTAAGTCGGATTTTTCAATTTTGGGTTTTTGGTACCCAATCATAGCTTATATTATGCTTAAAATTTTGATACCAAATTTATAAAATTCTGATTATTCATTGCCGAGATATGACCGTTTGAAGTAGGGAGAGTGTAAAAACCAAGTTTTGAGAAAATCGACTTTGAAGTGAGGCACCGTTTTCACATATGATCAAATCAATGGGCAAAAATAACTCCTCAGATACGGGCATTGAAAATTTGACGAGAATAGTAAAATTTGCAGAGACGTCAATTTTCAATTTGACTCACAGGAATTTCAGAAACCACTCGGAGGAATTTCAATCCCGAAAGAGGAATTTCCACACACACAAAAAGGGAATTAGGATGATATTTGTTATTGTGTTTACATATTGTATAGATCTAAATAGATAGTTGATTACAAATATTTTCTGATATATGAACACATTGCCAAATACAAGCCCAAAGTTTCCTTATTTCAAGTGAAGAAAAGAACCAAAACATAATGATGGTAGTGAGGATGATGTTGTGTTGGTGGTTGTAGTAGTAGTAGTAGTAGTAGTAGTAGTAGTAGTAGTAGTAGTATTAGTAGTAGTAGTAGTAGTAGTAGTAGTAGTAGTAGTAGTAGTAGTAGTAGTAGTAGTAATAGTAGTAGTAGTGATGATGATGATGTCATAATGGCTGTTGTAGTAGTAGTAGTGGTAGTGATGATGATGTGGTGGTGGTGGTGGTGGTGACTATGGTTGTAGTAGTGGCAGTGGTTGTAGTAGTAGTGAGATGTGGTCTGGGTGGTTGTAGTAGTAGTGATGATGTAGTGATTGTGGTTATAATAGTAATGACGATGTGGTGGTGGTGGTTGTAGTAGTAGTGGTAGTGATGATGATGTGGTTGCGGTGGTTGTAGTAGTAGTGATAATGATGTGGTGGTGGTGGTTGAAGTAGTAGTGGCACTGATGATGTGGTGGTGGTGGTGATTGTAGTAGTAGTGGTCGTGATGAAGATGCAGTGGTGGTGGTTGTAGTGTGTGTGTGTGTGTGTGTGTGTGTGTGTTTGAGAGAGAGAGAGAGAGAGAGAGAGAGAGAGAGAGAGAGAGAGAGTGCTAAAAGTGCATCAAGTGATAAGTAGAGCAACACGAACTTTAAAAACCAACGAGGCTAAAGTTTGAGGTCAAAATATTTGTTATTATCTATTATTGGCAAGTGCAGCCTTGGAAATAGTGGCTCTCTGCTCTGAGAGAAAGTCAACTCTTGTTTTGAATGTTTCACTGATAGTTGCTTTTTTCAACTTTAAATATATATAACTTATCGTCAATACATATGTTGAATTAATTATTATGTTTTCATGTAGAAAAATGATTGTAGTTTCTGAAACAACCAAAAACTGAAATTTGATCATTTTGACCATTTCCACTTTAAAACCGGTTTTCTTCGTTTTCCAAATCCCGACTTAATATCGCTTCGAGGCGTAGGGTCACTTTTTTTTTACATCACGATTTTCTTCTTCTGCGGCTATAATGTGGTATTGTGGTATAACACTCGCGCTTTCAAATCGAAATGTTCTGGGTTCGAGCCTCGCTCGGTCGGCGCATAAGTGAGTCCCTAGAAAAGGGTCTTTATTCACATTCTCTCACCGTACTCATTTTAAAAATGAGTACCTGGCAGTTTACAGCGTTGTCACTGATCGAAGAAAATTGTATGTATTATCGCCTAACAGGCGTCATGTCTCGTTCTACACGTTAAGTATTGCTGTTGGCCAGTGACCCCTTGTAAAGCGATTTGGGCACGTTTAGTGGATATTGCGCTATATAAATGTTCTTCCCTACGCCTGATATCCTTCAAAAACCGCATATATTTTTTACGGTGAAGGAGTTTTTTGTATTCCCAATTATTTATTTTGTTAATTTTGTCCTAAACGCTATATCAAAATAACATAAATAGATAATAAGAAATAATTATAGGGCATCGTGGCTCAGCGGTGAAGTCTTTGTTTCTCACCCAAAAGGTACCGAGTTCGACTACCCGCCTCGTTAATCACGTAGTCTTGAGCATGTCACCTCGCCCTAGCTAACTTTGCGGCACTGCGCTGCTGCGGCTTACGCCTGGGTTATTCCAGTTTTCCTTTGGAATAAGCCCTAAAGATAAATTTCCAATTTGAGATGAATAAAGGCAATTTATTATTTTATTATTATTTTTTGATATATTTTGTTAATATTTTCCTAAACCGCTAAACTATTAATAACCCTATCGCAGGAGATGTTGAGATAGAAAGAATCGTATAATATCAAAGTATACGGCTATGTGGTCTAGTGGTATGACACTCGCTTTCGGATCGGAAGGTCCTGGGTTCGAGCCTCGCTCGGCGCATAGTTGAGTCCTTGGAGAAGGCTCTTTACTCACATTCTCTCACCGTACTCAGGTGTAAAATGAGTACCTGGCCGTTAACAGCGTTGTCTCTGTCCCAAAAATTTGTAATATCGCCTGACAGGCGTCATGTCTCGTCCTACATGTTATGTGTTGCTGTTGGCCAGGGACCCCTTGTAAAGCGCTTTGAGCACGTTTAGTGGATATTGCGCTCTGTAAAAGCTCAAGTAAAAAACAAGCCAAAAGTGCTGGCGGCCACGATTAGTATTTATACCACTCTCATTAGGGACGCTAGAGAATAAGAACGCGTTCAAGGACTAGTATATAAACTCTTCTAATCACGTTGAACGTACGAAATTCTATAAATAGCTCACGTCAGATCGAGGCCACCGGAAGGAAGAAAGACCGCGTCTGGTGCCTCCACTATCCCATCCAAATTACTCGTTATTTGTGATCGGTTTTTGTTGTTTTTGTTTTTGTTACTCCGTTCCGTTTCATTTGTCAAGCTAACCTCTAATTTTAACAAATTTTAACTGCCGTACTCTCGAATAACACGTATTAAAAAATATTTTGCCAGAAAACTCGTCCTTCAAATATCGATCGATTTTTAATGACCATCATCTTGGCAAAACAAAACAAACACAAATAAAATCTAAAATTTGGGACCTCGCCATTTTTTTCTTACCTCCCAGTCCACCCATCAGTGATTAGACAGCCGGGTCTGTTAGATCTGGCGGAAAGTACTTGCTATGCATAGGCCCGCGTCCTATTCAAAGGATAGCAAGTAATTGCTATTGTCCATTTCTTGCTGATAAACTCAAACTCCATTTGGATCAACGAGGGCTCTTTCAGAAATAACCGAAAAATGCCCATTGCTCAGCAACCAGTGGAGATTTTTTAATTCTGTAAACGACATGATATTCCTTATTTCCTTACGGAAGTGCATCATTTTGCACAATGAATTTCTAGACGATTTTAAAGATGGCGGCCCACCTTGAAACTTGGTCAAAGGAGGGAATCAGAGCTGTCATACGTTTTTTTGAACGCCAAAAGTCTGAATCCTACCGAAATTCATAAAGAACTTCAGAGTGTATATGGTGAGCATGTTATAAGCCGTACACAAGTCTATCACTGGTGTAGTTTGTTTGAAGCCGGCCATTCCGACTTGACAGACAGGGAGGGGAGAGGGCGTTCGATAACTGCGACGTCAGAAGACAATGTGAAGCGAGTTGATGAGCTTATTCGTCAAGAAAGGAGGGATCAGCGTGGCTCAGCGGTACGGTCTTTGCTTCGTACCCGAAAGGTACCGAGTTCGATCACCCGCAGCCGCTACTCTGTGAGGTCTTGAGCAAGTCACCTCGCCCGAGCTCAATTTGCGGGCTGCATCGCGGCTGACGCCTGGGGTTATTCCAGTTCTCCCTTGGAGTAGACCCTAGATAAAAATTTCCCCTTTGGGATGAATAGAGGGAATTTTTTATGTTTTTATTTATTTTATTTTAAAAGCATTTTTCGGCATCTCGGTCACCTTGGTATAATGACGATTCCAGGTGTTGGGCAGCAGCCTCTTATGGTTTTCACACTACTATGTTATGACGATCGACCCAATCAGCAAAGTCCGGTCCTCACTCGTGCACCGTCGCGAATCCGCCCGGAAGCCTCGTCACAACAAACAGTTCAACTAGATGCTCTGCCGTTTCGGGCTCTTGCCCACATCGGGTGCATGATGGACGGGTGGAAAGTCCCCACTGATGAAGAGTGTTGGGCCAAAATGGTTTCGATTTCTTTATTAGTTGGAGTGATGTAATCATTCAGAAACATGATAGGTCCGTAGAGCCGGAGTTTATCCCGGTTTCTATAGCGTGAAACGGACAATAATTCCAATAGCAATCGCTCGTTATTGTTTTGATAGGACGCAAGTTTGTTACAAACTACTTTCCGCAAGATCTAGCAGAACCAGCTACTCAACCACTGCTCGGTGGAAAGGGGGAGGGATCAGAAGAAGAAAAAAAAAACAGTTCGACTGCAACTGGGATCGAATTTGGTCCCTATGCGTGTTAAGCGAGTGTTCTACCCAATAAGACATCGGGACCTTTTGTTGGATTCAGGGAGTGGGATAAGCACAGCGTTTTATATTATGATATAAATCATTTTCTCACAACCTACATCTAAACATTTTTTAAAAAATTGAGCTTTTATATAGAGCAGTATCCACTAAACGTGCTCAATGCGCTTTACAAAGGGTCCCTGGCCAATATCAACGCATGCCGTGTAGAACAATACATGACGCCTGTTAGGCGATACTACAATCTTTATTTTTCCGACAGAGAAAACGCTGTTAACGGCCAGGTACTCATTTTACGGTGAGGGAATGTGAATAAAGAGCCTTTTACAAGGACTCAACTATGCGCCGAGCAAGGTTCGAACCCAGGACCTTCCGATCCGAAAGCGAGTGTCATACTACAAGACCACATAGCCGAACAGAAGTTATAGCTTGCAGCAAATTTTGATTACGATCCCTCGATACAAGATGGGCAAGTCCAGCGGTGAACATATTAACGTGTCTAATGACCGAATGGAATATGGTTGAACATCGTGACGTCACTTCCCTCGTAATGACGCATGTGAAAAAGTTCTAACCAACATGAACAATTTTCTTTGTTTAGAACCAGCCTGCTGGTTGCTGGGCGAACGTGACATCAGACTATTTAATCCTATTATGGTCATGACTTAACACCGTTGTTATGAACATTATTATGGCCTTTGGTTTTAGCGTATCTCCATTACAACAAAAACCCATAACAATTTCCGTTATCAGACCTGCGAATAAGTACACGTTGGGAAGTCCGTATCGACAGAAACGCTTTCATGAGTTTTTGTGAACACCAAATTCAGTTGCGCAGCGTGGCTCAGCGGTACGGTCTTTGCTTCGTACCCGAAAAGTACCTGAGTTCGATCACCCGCCGCTGCGCTGTGTGGCCTTGAGCAAGTTACCTCGCCCTAGCTCAATTTGCGGCTTGTGGCGCTGCTCCACGACTAACTCCTGGGTTATTCCAGTCTTCCCTTGGAACAGACCCTAGAGACACATTTTCCCTATGGAATGAATAAAGTGAATTTTTAAAATATTTTTTTAAAAATATATTTTGATCTCTAATGATTCGAGGAGATTCCTATTTTCAACCAAATAAAAATTCCAGGTTAAAATTAATGAATTGCTTCATTTTATCAAGAGGGTTGTTAGAATCAAACGTAAAATTAATACAGTGCCTTTGGGGATTATATTTTTTTTAAAACTCGCTTTGATTTTAGGATTTGGATAATTGCTGGTTCCATTAACTAAGCGTGTAAAAAGAAAAACGATATAGAACATTTTAAAACGTTGTCCTTCAGAGATGGAGAGACAGATAAAGTGAGTAAGTGACTCATATATATAAGGGAACAACACAAAACAAACGACGTTTCGGCCTTTGGCCTTTTTCAAGTAAACACGATATATATATATATATATATATATATATATATATATATATATATATATAACAGAGAGAGAGAGTAGAGAGAGAGAGAGAGAGAGAGAGAGAGAGAGAGAGAGAGAGAGAGAGAGAGAGAGAGAGAGATGGAAGAATTTGGCATCCAGACTTTAGAAAGAGAATGGCACCAGATGATGATGATGATGATGATGATGATGATGATGATGATGATGATGATTATGATGATGATTATGATGATGATGGTGATGATGATGATGATGATGATGATTATGATGATGATGATGATGATGATGATTATGATGATGATGAAGATGATGATGATGATGATGATGATGATGATGATGATGATGATGATGATTACTTTCAAAGATTTAAGTCGTTTCTGTACACAAGCATGTCTTCCATTTCTATCGTGTTTATCTAAAATGTACCGAAGCTTTTCTATGGCTATAGAAGATAATCATTTCTTTCATTGCCATCCTCAATAATGCTATAAACAAAATTTTAAACCCTTTTGTATTCACTGTTTGTCATCTAGAATTTTCATAGTATGCTATCCGTGAGCCTAGGCGAGACAGGATAAATGTTTTATATTGAAATGGGCCAGGAAAATTGGAAGCCTAACAAAGTAAGAAATTTGTAGCGTTTGAAATGAAAATTGTGGATTATGTTGTGGCGTGCGTGGGAAGGGGTGATAACTATTGAGACAGAAATCATGAATTTTTGGGATTTGGGTTTGTCCTTAAAATTATATTTGTATTTGTTGTTGTTGATAATAATGATGTTTTTGTTGCTCTTTTTTATGATGATTTTGTTGTTGCTCTTGCCGTTGCTGATGATAATGATGTTGTTGTTGTTGTTGTTGTTGTTGTTGTTTTTGTTGTTTCTAATCATCTGTATTGTATGATGACTTGCGTAGTCAAGCTAGTGTAGTATTATTGTGTGTTGAAAGAAGCGAAAGTCAATGTCAGTTTTCGTCGTCATAATCCATCACCGGAAGTACGTCAGGAAATTAATCATCTCCTTTTATCAGCCCACGACAACACTGCAAACATCATTCTGCAATCTGAAACTAAACGTCCCACGGAGACACTTGACATCAGGAGATCAAGTTTTCTCCCAATACGCTTCAACAGTCATGACGTCACTTCCCTCGTAATGACTCATGGTAACTTAGTTACTGACTCTAAACTATAGGAACAATGGCGAACGCCCTTATGAAATATTTCTCCGACGATCATGGAAGCGTATCCAGAGGGAAAAAAAAAACATTATAAATCTGATCATGTTTTGACTTTTACACATTCTGATCACAAGACATGGAAAATTCTAGCCAACATGAAGAATAAAAAGTTCCGATTTTCTTTGTTTAGAACCACGATGGCCGCCGTTGCTAGGCGACGTGACATCAGACTATTGAATCCTATTTGACCCATACTTTTGGAACAAACTTTCCCTTCGTCTTCGAAATTCTTCATTCCTCGACTCCTTTTGAAAGAAATTGAAGATATTCTATTTCGTTAATGGCATGATGGGGGGCGAAGTGGCCGAGTGGTTAAGGCATTGCACTGTGACCCGGAAGGTCCCGGGTTCGAGCCCCGCTTCAGGCACTTTCGTGTTTGTCTTTTTTTTCCTTGGGCAAAATTATTAACCCCCAATTTGCTCACTTGGACAACATGGGTGATTCCTGTTGACATCTGACAAATTGTTTGATGAATTTGATATATTCCTTCGTGGGGTGCCTAGGTGACGATATCTTATGATGTCGTGGCGCCAGGGCATAATTAATGTCATGATAGTTGTCATTTGTGACCCTTCGCCTCAAAACGGTATTAAGTCGGGTTGGTTAAGATGTTGAAAATTGAATTTACAGCCAGAAATATCAGACTTGTGTTGAGTTTGTATGTTTCATTGAGGAGAATGGATACCATATTTTAAGGTGCTAATCCCAACGATTTATATTTTTGACCAGTTTAACATTTAATTCGGCTTTTAAGCATATGGTTCGTTCCGACATAATACCGTTTTGAGACGATGGGTCACATTTTTTTTTTTTCCATCTCTTGAATCGTGCCCAGAGCCTTCTATGAGAGAAAGACAAGCCCTTCTAGTTTACAATGAGGAGAATTCATTAAGAGGGTTTTTTTATTTTATTTTTTTTTTTAACCTCAGGCATGGGAGACACCCAATGTTTGTCGTTGCGTTGCCAATTTAGATTTATCTCCGTCTTTTAAATACGACAATAAACAGGTATAGGTATATTAACCTTAATATAAAAAAAAAACAAAAAAAAAACAAAAAAAAACAAAAAACAAACAAAAATCCATAAATTAAAAAGTCAAAAAAAAAAAAAAGAATTATATAAATAAATCAGTAAATAAATAGATAAATAAATAAATAAACATAGACTATGTTTTAAAATGAAACAGGAAATGACTTGATTTTATATGACTTAATAACCCTGTCACTCTAAGGCTATAGGCTATAGATAGAACGAAGATGACATCAATCTGGTCTTAGTTATTGTTTTTTGCCATCCGGGTTTAGGAGTAATGTTCACTAAATTGTATTAATCTGACTATAAACATTCATGGATACACACAGTTTTGTGTGTTGGTCCGTTATACTTCTGGATGGCAATGTTATGAGCTTCTTAGCCAAGCGCATACTATCTATAGATAGTAATCATTGCATTTTTTAATATTTTTTTAAGGGTTAGAAGTGGAATTATTTATTACTATAACCAGTTAACTAACGCACTGTGAAGAAATAAGTGTTAAGTCGAATTTTTTTCCCGATCTGGTGGGGAGAATTCTGCGATAATCTGGCGTCTTGTCCAAAAGAAAGCAAAAAAATGTTATTGTCAGTTTCACACTACAGAAAACGAGATAACTCCTGCTCGTGGGCCAAAGGACTGCTTTTTAATAAATAAATGAATTCCCTTTACCAATGCAGTGTCTTAAAAAAATCTTCAGCTTTTATATAGCGCAAAATCCACTAAACGTGCTCAATTCGCTTTGCAAAGGGTCCCTAGCCAACAGCAACACGTAACGTGTAGAACGTGACATGTCTCATGCTAAGCGATTTTACATTTTTTCCGACAGAGACAATGCTTTTAACGGCAAGGTACTCATTTTACACCCTGAGTAGGGTGAGAGAATGTGAGTAAAGAGCCTTCTCCAAGGACTCAACTATGCGCTGAGCATTTATTTATTCATTTATTTATATTATTAATTTATTTTTATTTATTCATCATTACCATCACGATAAACTATCACCACGTATTCTCATCTCATGAAAAGACGTGTCACGCCAATAGCTCTGTGCCTTATCATCTCCACGAGAGGCCGATTTGTTCACTAGTCCTTATTGTTAGTGCTATTTATATATGTTGTTAATACACCATAAGATCAACGTGTACTTATTTGCAGGTCTGATAACCCATTCCCACGAGGGGCCGTTTTGCTCACTTTTCCATATTTTTAGTGCTATTTATATATTTTACTAATATCATATAAGACCAACCTGGACTCATTTGCAGGTCTGATAACCCATTACCACGAGAGGCCGATTTGTTCGCATTTTCTTAGTTTTTAGTTCTATTTATCTCCTTCTTTCCCCCTTATCCCGCATTGTGCAGGGTTGCCATAATGAATGCCAAAGCTCAAAGCATCTCGGTTCATAGCATCATCTTCTTCCAGGCCCATTATTCGTGTTGATTTTATATATTTTGTAAAGACGCCATAAGATCAACGTGTACTTATTTGAAGGTCTGATAACCCAGGTATGGTGTCATTGTTATAATGAAGATACTCTCAAACCAACGCAATGAAGTAGTCTATTACAACAATGTTAAGTCAGGCCCATAACTGTATTTGGTTATCAGACCTGCTAATTTGTGAACTTCGCTCAAGACCAAGACAAAAGTCTGTATTTACTCATCAGAAGTATACATAGTATGCAGATGACGTCACTCAGGCCTTTGTTAGTGTTTTTGCCATCCGCGTTTGTGAGTTGTTCTCACTAAACTGTATTAACCAGACTATAAAAGTTCATGGTTACACAGAGTTTGTGTGTTGGTCCGTTATACTTCCGGATGGCAATGTTGTGAACTCCTTGGCCAAGCGCATTCTATCTATACGGCAATAGAAATCATTTCCAATCGACTTGTACTCGTCTGGAGGTGTCACCGTGGCCTTCGTAAAGTTGTGGCCTGCCACTGACCAAAAAATTACGTCAAAAGAAAACAAATCGTGAGTTGTATTCAATAGTTCAACCAATGGGACCACTTGTTTCCATGAGCACTACTAACGACAACTTACTAGGCGGGGCAAAAACGAAATAATGACGTCAAAATGCCAGTCTTTTTGGGTTTCAGTGTCAGGCTATAACTTAACGATGGCTACGGTGTGACACCTGCTTTCGGATCGGAAGGTCCTGGTTTCGAGCCCCGCTCGGCGCATAGTTAAGTCCTTGGAAAAAGGCTCTTTCCTCACATTCTCTCACCGTACTTAGATGTAAAATGAGTACCTAGCCGGTAACAGCGTTGTCTCTGTCTGAAAACAGTGTAATATCGCCCACTAGATAGAACGAAGATGACGTCACTCAGGCCTTTGTCATTGTTTTTGCCATCCGCGTTTGTGAGTTGTTCTCACTAAACTGTATTAACCAGACTATAAAAGTTCATGGTTACATAGAGTTTGTGTGTTGGTCCGTTATACTTCCGGATGGCAATGTTGTGAACTCCTTGGCCAAGCGCATTCTATCTATACGGCAAAAGAAAACATTTCCAACCGACTTGTACTCGTCTGGAGGTGTCACCGTGGCCTTCGTAAAGTTATGGCCTGCCACTGACCAAAACATTACGTCAAAAGAAAACAAATCATGAGTTGTATTCAATAGTTCAACCAATGGGACCACTTGTTTCCATGAGCACTACTAACGACAACTTACTAGGCGGTGCAAAAACCAAATGATGACGTCAAAATGCCAGTCTTTTTGGGTTTCAGTGTCAGGCTTATAACTTAACGATGGCTACGGTGTGACACCTGCTTTCGGATCGGAAGGTCCTGGTTTCGAGCCCCGCTCGGCGCATAGTTAAGTCCTTGGAAAAAGGCTCTTTACTCACATTATCTCACCGTACTCAGATGTAAAACGAGTACATAGCCGGTATAACAGCGTTGTCTCTGTCTGAAAACATTGTATTGTAATCTCGCATTATAAGCGTTATGTTCCGTTTTACATGTTACGTGTTGCTGTTGATCAGGGACCTCTTTTAAAGTGCTTTGAGCACGTTTAGTGGATATTGCGCTGTATAAAAGCTTAAGTTTAAGATTACTCGTAATAACGAGAGATTTTGCATTGCATGAATCATCATCTTTATTTCATTTACAAAAATCGGTAAATTAAAATTATCAAACGATGGATCATTAATCAGAGGTCAAATCGGTGACAAATTATAGATTGATTGTGTTTGTGTGTGTGTGTGTGTGTGTGTGTGTGTGTGTGTGTGTGTGCGTGTGTGTATGTGTGTGCGTGCGTGTATGTGTGTGTCTGTGTGTGTGCGTGTATGTGTGTGTGCGTGTGTGTATGTGTGTGTGTGCGTGTGTGTATGTGTGTGCGTGTGCGTATGTTGTGTGTGTGTCTGTGTTTGTGTGTGTGTGTGTGTGTGTGTGTGTGTGTGTGTGTGTGTGCGTGTGTGTATGTGTGTGCGTGCGTAGCTTTCATCATGCTTTCAACATGCTTTCAACATATTTCATTATGGTTAAACTAGCGTATTGTAAATAGCTTTATCAACAACAAAAAGAAAAAAAAAAAGAATTGCTCAACGTGCTCAAAGCGCTTTACAAAGGGTCCCTAACCAACAGCAACACGTAACATATTGAACGAGACATAACAACGCCTGTTAGACAATAATACATATTTTTTCCGTCAGACACAACGCTGTTAACAGATAGGAAATCATTTTACACCTGAGTACAGTGAGAGAATGTGAGTAAAGAGCCTTTTCCAAGGACTCAACTATTCGCCGAGCGAGGCTCGAACCAGGATTTTCAGATCCGAAGGCGGTCGATCTGAAGGAATATTTTTCTGTTGATTTAAAAAAGACAAAGTTAGAATTTATAAACATTCCCACACATTCTTTAACATTCAACCTCTGTTTTAAAATGTGTACTATTATTTAATTATTCTCTTTTCTTTTCTCACAAATTCTAATTTTTTGATAACCGAATAATTCTTTGTGATCTGTGATTTTGCATTAGAAAATGTCTCTCTTATCTTTCATAACACAAAAATAATTCATCATTTCACAAAAACGATCAAAGGCTCACAATTATACGATTGATTTTTAGATGTATCTAAATTTAGATTTATGCACTGAGATACATCATTATAAAAGCAGATTGTGGGAATTTGAATAAAATCAATAACGAGAAATAGCTCTGTTAAATGCAAGCCTCTTAATAGGCATGTGCCTGGAAGGGTTTTTCGTGTGTGCATAATTCCTCTTTGTACCCGCTTGCACTGAACGTGGTCTTGTGGTATGACACTCGCATTCGGATCAGAAGGTCCTGGGTTCGAGCCTCGCTCCGTTCATAGTTGAGTCCTTGGAAAAGGCAGGCATCTTTACTTACATTCTCTCACCTTACTCGGGTGTAAAATGAGTACCCGGCCGTTGAGAGCGTTGTCTATGTCTGAAAAAAAATTGTAATGTCGCGTCATGTGTCGTTCTACATGTTATGTGTTGCTTGTTGGCTTGGGACCTTCTGTAAAGCTCTTGGAGCACGTAAGTAGATATTGCGCTATATAAAAGCGCACGTTTTGTTTTGTTTGTTGTTTGTTTTTTCTTTAGAGTAACCATTAGAAGCTGTTGCCTTTTATTAGTAGAAGGGGACACTTTTCTCTTCATTATCATTTCTAGTTTCATTTTGTCAACCTCTTTTCTGCAGATTCTCACTTTGCGGTGACCGTGTTCTCTGAAAATGCATTGTTACAATCTTTTCAACAAAAGATGAAGTGAGTAGGAAAGTTTCAGAAAACAATAGAGAAAAAATATTATTTGCGGCGGTGATGGGGGTTTGAACCCGCGATCTTACATGTACGACAACTCCGCCTGGCCGGTGAGAGCGTGACTCTACCGTATGAGCTATCCACGATCCCCAAAAAAGGTTGTCTCTAACCCTAGTCATTATTAGAGCTCTCTATCACCGACTACTTGAGATCGCGGGTCCAACCGTAGCCTTCGTAAAGTTATGGACTGATACTGACGAAAAAATGACGTCAAAATGCCAGTCTTTTGCCACAAAAGAAAACAAATCGTAAGTTGTATTCAATAGTTCAGCCAATGAAATAACTTGTTTCCATGAGCTCTACTAACGACAACTCACTAGACGGTGCAAAAACCAAATAATGACGTCAAACTGCCAGTCCTTTTGGATTTCAGTATCAGGCTATAACATAACGATGGCTACGGTCCAACACACACAACCTCTGCACGAAGTTAGTTGGCCAGCAATTAAGCTTAATAGCCAATATTCTCAACACAAACATAACATAGAAACAATCTTTTGTCTCTGTTGATTCTTATAATTAACCAAAAATTAGCTGCCCTACACTGGTAAAAAATGTATTTAAATTTTTGGCCAGAAATCTCGTCCTTGAAATATCGATCTATTTAAATGAGCCACATTTTGGCAAGAAAAAAAAAACAAAAAAAAAAAAACATTTCAAACCTGGGACCTCACGAAGTCTTTGATACGTCCCAGGTTTGAGAGTTTTTGCCAAGATGTAAGTAATTTAAATTGATCAGTATTTAACGGGGTTTTATGGCCAAATATTTCAATAGGGAATGAGATTAGCGGAAGAGTAGCGTCCCATGATTGGACGTCACCCATAGTCTGTGACATCACCAGCGGAAAAGTTATTAGAGAGAGAACGTCATGTTGGTTGTGCGCATGCGTTTCTCGTCCCTGTGACGTCACCGGCGGAAAAGTTATTAGAGGCGAGAACGTCATGTTGGTTGTGCGCATGCGTCTGTAGCGAGGACGAGAGACGCATGCGCACAACCAACATGACGTTCTCTCTCTAATAACTTTTCCGCTGGTGACGTCACAGACTATGGGTGACGTCCAGTCAAGGGACGCTACTCTTCCGCTAATCTCATTGCCTAGACGTGTTTTTCCTGATTACGACAGTTAACGTGTCAGACAGGTTCGGCCTCAGCCTCTTCTGCTTCTGCTTTGAGGTCCTCATCTGTCTCGAATCCATAGGGTCGGGCTTTGTTTTGTTTTTTGTTTTTTTTTTGTGGTTTCTTGACTTACTTGACTTAGATGCCTTTCGCGTCTCGACCGAAAGATCGGGTCGCCTTGGCTGTTTCCAGTATTTCCTGTGTGAGGTGTCTCCAATATTGCCGGTCCTCTGCTAGGGTTCTCAGATTTTCAAGGTCCCCTGCCGTTATGAGACTAATGCTTTGTCCAAGTGTTGTGAGGTTTTTGTTTAGGATCACAGGGAGTGTTGTGATCGGTCTTCCTCTGAGAAGGTTCCCGTGTTTTTGGAAGTATCCCGACATGGCTTGGTTAGCTGGTATGTTTTTGTCCCTGCGTAGTATGTGACCGAAAAGTTGCCATCGTTGTTGTAGAATGTCAAGGGAGATTGGTCTTTCTTTTGTGATCTTATAGAGTGATTCATTTGAGATCTTTTTTGGGTATTTGATGTCCAGTACCCTTCTTAGCTGTGTGCGATGGAAGGCATCCAGATGTTCTTCTTCGGATTTTGTCAACGCCCAAGTGCCGCAGTTATACAGAAGTACCGGTTTTACAAGAGCACGGTACAGTTTCAGTTTGGTGTTTCTCTTTATTTTGTCACCTCTAATCCATACATTGGTGAATTTACTGAGTGCGGCGTTTGATAGCTGTTTTCTTCTTTGTACATCCTCGGTGTCTCCAATTAGTGAGCCGACTTTCTTTGTTCTTTTCCATTCCTCTTTGTTCCTCGATATTGTTGTAAATTCGGTTTTATTGGCATTGACTTGGAGGTTATATTTCATGAGGGTATTTTGTATGATGTCTATATTTGCTGGTGGTGATCCAATAAAATCGACATCATCTGCATAGGCGATTTCTCTAGGGATTGCATTCTCAATATGAGTCGTTGGTTTTGGAATGACTTTTCGAACTTCTTTCAGAGCGTGTTCTAAGTATATTGTGAACAGAATCGGGCTCAGACTATCTCCTTGGGGGGTCCCGATGTTACTTTCAAACTGCGTCTGTTTTGTGGCCCCGTATATCCTTGGTTGTATCTTTGTGTTGCTGAGGAGAAATCGGATTATTCGGAGCTCGTCTTCGTCAACTATGTCTGTTAATATCTCCAAAAGTTTTCCTCTGTCGATCGTATCAAAGGCTGCGGACATATCGATTTCTTGGATGCAATTAAATCCTTTATACTTTGTCCTATGATGTGTGTTTGTTGTTGTTTTTTTTTTTTTTTTGTGGTTTCTTGGATGTCAATTAAATTCTTTATACTTTGTCCTATGATGTTTGTTTGTTTTGTTTTTTTGTTTTTTTTTTTTTGTTTTTTTTTTTGAATTTTGGTGATTTTGAAGTAAATAATACAATGAGCCGGATAGAAATTTGAAACTAATTTGCTTCGACAGTCGTCATTTATGCAAAGACACAAACACACACACACATATACACACACATATATAGATAGAATGCGCTTGGCCAAGGAGTTCACAACATTGCCATCCGGAAGTAAAACGGACCAACACACAAACTCTGTGTAACCATGAACTTTTATAGTCTGGTTAATACAGTTTAGTGAGAACAACTCACAAACGCGGGTGGCAAAAACAATAACAAAGGCCTGAGTGACGTCATCTGCATAATATATATATATATATATATATATATATATATATATATAAACATTTCAAATATAATTAAGAATGTTTGACTTCTACAACGTTGTAATCGAGCGTTGCTCTCATCAGGAAGTGGAAGTGAAAGTAGATTGTTGTGTTTTCGTATTTTTCTAGATTCGTGTTCATGGAGGTTCGTAATTACATAAAAGGTGTTTGTTTCTATGTCTGCAAGAGGAAGTTAGTTATTATCATTATTGATGGACGTCTTGTAGTTCTTACAGTGCTCAATAAATTAAGAATTCAGAGATTTATGAAATGAGTAAAAAATCAACTCACATTTGCCCATTATGGCCGTTTCGACACTCGATGCCTCCCTTCAGTTGGTTGATCGTCTGTCAAGACAAGAGACGCATCGATTATCTAAACGGCCGTATTGGACAAAATGTGAGTTGATTTTTACTCATTCATTATATACATATATATATATATATATATATATATATATATATATATATATATATATATATATAAATTGTCACTCACATTATATGGCCGAGACGTTCGTTTCTGTGGGTCTTCAGTCGGCGTAATGTCTTGAAGAAAAAATTTTGTATTCCATACGAGGTGCTTGTCCTTGCTTCCGTTGTGTAGTGGTGATTAGTGTCGATGTATAATGACATTGTTGTGGTGTGCTCCCATTGCTTATATTATGAGTGTGTGTGTGTGTGTGTGTGTGTGTGTGTGTGTGTATTAAATTGTGCCAAAATGTCGGTTGCGTGACGTTCACCACACTACTAGTCCAATAATAAGCTATTTGGTAAAACATTACCCAAAAAAAAAAAGACAAAGACGAAGCAAAGACAGATACTGGACAATGTCATACTCCAAAATAACCCAATCTTCCTTGACTTCCTTGCCCAGGGAAATTATGTGCAAGTTGAATGGGAGCGATCTATATTCATGTTTACATCCAACCTAGTCATCGATCACATGATTTGTTGCTGGACAACGATTGGACATTTCTGAACAAATGTAAACACGCTGCTTTGTTTAGGAAAGTTGTAAACATACACATGTGTCAAGATGAACACAATGACCAATCTTAGATAGTTCCAAATCTGTAAACACTTTTCACTATGTGGGCCACTTTTTAAGCACACCTGCAATGTGACCAATGACCTCGAGCACATGGAAAGTTAATAAAGATCATGCCCATTTTTACTTGTTTTTTTCTGAAGCTCTGCATCTGTCACATAACAATGATTCGCCTTTATTTTTCTAACGTTTTATTTTAGTAATACAAACATCTCATCTCACTACATTGTATATTTCGGTAGGCTTAGAAAATCTTTATTTTCTAATATTAGATTGCCATCCCTTTAATAACCCTTTCTATGAATGGGGATGATCTATAGATAGTTCGAAGATGACGTCACTCAGGTATTTGTTATTGTGTTTTGCCATTCGCGTTTATGAGTAATGCTCACTGAACTGTATTAACCCGACTATAAACGTTCATGGATACACACAATTTTGTGTGTTGGTCCGCTATACTTCCGGATGGCAATGTTATGAGCTTCTTAGCCAAGCGCATAATATGTATATATTACCTTACCACGTGCTCGGGGTCATTGGTCATCTTTCAAACTGTGCTTAAAGTGACCTACATAGTGAAAAGTGTTCACAGCTTTTGAAATATCTAACATCACGATTGATCATTTTGTTCAGCTTGACACATGGGTATGTTTTATAACTTTCATAAACAAAGCAACGGGTTTACATTTGTTCAGAAATTATATCCAATCGTTGGACATCAACAAATCATGTGATTGATGACTCTGTTGGTCGAAAAAACAACACGAATATAGATAGTATGCGCTTGGCGAAGAAGCTCATAACATTGCCATCCGGAAGTATAACGGACCAACACACAAAACTGTGTGTATCCATGAACGTTTATAGTCAGGTTAATACAGTTCAGTGAGCATTAATCATAAACGCGGATGGCAAAAAACAATAACAAAGACCTGAGTGACGTCATCTTCGAACTATCTATAGATCGCTCCCATTTATTTCAAATTAGTGAAGACTTTTCTTTCAAGCTTTGTCACGTTGCCGCTTATTATAAAAGCCTATTGATTTCATCTTGATTACTCTCAAGAACTTACGCCTTGCCGCCCATACAATTCCACTCACCATATTATCTATATTATTTTCGAGATCTATATCTTGCTATCGGGACTTGGTGGAGCACTTTACCATAGTCCGTTCCACACCCCGTGCCGCCAACGCGTTGACTTTGATATCTTCACAACCATCTGATGGATTTTAATAATAATTGGCTCGAACACGAGAATTGTTAGTGACATTAAGCGTAGCCATCGTTATGTTATAGCCTGACACTGAAATTCAAAAAGACTGGCAGTTTGACGTCATTATTTGGTTTTTGCATTGCCTAGTGAGTTGTCGTTAGTAGAGCTCATGGAAACAAGTTATTTCATTGGTTGAACTATTGAATACAACTCACGATTTGTTTTCTTTTGTGGCCAAAGACTGGCATTTTGACGTCATTTTTTGGTCAGTGTCAGCGTGGCCTTCGTAAAGTTATGGCCTGACACTGACCAAAGAATGACGTCAAAATGCCGGTCTTTGGCCACAAAAGAAAACAAATCGTGAGTTGTATTCAATAGTTCAACCAATGAAATAATTTGTTTCCATGAGCTCTACTAAAGACAACTCACTAGACGGTGCAAAAACCAAATAATGACGTCAAACTGCCAGTCCTTTTGGATTTCAGAGTCAGGCTATAACATAACGATGGTTACGGTGTCAGGCCATAACTTTACGAAGGCCACGCATTAAGCCGATTTTGTTGCATCGTTTACAGTACCATACTTTAGGATTTTTATTCTTTACGGCATTCTCATTTGAAACTGTGATCACTGTTCATTTATAAGAAGATTCATTTCGTTACATAATATCATCTTTCTATTCATACCATCTTAAACAACTCGCCGTTTATTCTATTTTTAAGGTATCTAATAAATTCTGGGGGCGTTATTTATCACATATTTATTTTATAAATAAAGTCCAGTTAGCTATTGAGCGATCATCGTTACCATGACAACATCGTGTAAATATTTTCCCCGAATTTTATCAAGAACTGACTAACGCGTTTCAGATTTCTACTTTCACTCTGTGAAGTAGTCTTTCAGAGCCATAGGGCCATGGGGCCGGATTATGTCCCGGATTCTATAGCGTAAAACTGACAATAGCATTTGTTTGCTACCGTTTGGATAGGACTATAGTCCTAGTAAAGTAGTGACAATGGGGTGAGGGGTGGGGGTGTCAGAAAAAATCTTGACTACCTCCGGGATCGATCTTGATCCCTTTTGCTTGTGAAGGGAGTGCTCTACCAACTGAGCTATCGAGACACCCTAGTTTTCTGTGAGAAAATGATACTTTCTGTGGAATTACACCATGAAGTTGTACAACGCCAAAAAGTTTCTAGTCCGACGATTACAATATGCAGGTTTGATAACAAAACACATTCATAGACTTGATTTATCATTGAGTTTGAGCTTGACCTTTCATGTAGAGCAATACCCACTAAACGTGCTCAAGCCGCTTTCCAAGGGACATGGCATGAGGCCTGTTAGGCAATATTACTTTTTTTTTCCGTAGAGAGAGACATCCCTGTTAACGGCCAGGTACTCATTATACACCCTGAGTACGGTGAAAGAATGTGAGAAATAATAAAGAGTATTTTCCAATGAATCAACTATGCGCCGAGCGAGGCTCGAACCCAGGACTTTCCGATCCGAAAGCGAGCACTGTTCTAATGTAAAATTATTTGCGTCTGTTTAACTCTCTCCTTTCTTACCAGCCATTTTCACAGCTTTCCCCAAAACTTCACACCCACCAACCCACCCACCCAACATACAAATGTGACCCATCGTCTCAAAACGGTATTATGTCAGAACGAACCATATGCTTAAAAGCCGAATTAAATGTTAAACTGGTGACAAAATATACATTGTTGGCATTAGCACCTTAAAATATGATATCCATTCTCCTCAATAAAACATACAAACTCAACACAAGTCTGATATTTCTGGCTATATATTCAATGTTCATCATCTTAACCATCCCGACTTAATACCGTTTTGAAGCGAAGGGTCACAAATAGAGTTTTCTTACTGGAACAGAAAAGCAACAAGTACATTTGATACATAATCTTCTTCTTCTTCCAGTGTCATCTCATGGGTTGAGGTCGACTTGAAATGACACGCCAATCTTCCCTGTTGACAGCTTGCTGACTGCATTCGGCTGCCGACAATCCTGTCCATGTCCTCACATCATCTATCCAAGTTCTTGCTGGCCTACCTCTTCCTCTTTTCCCCTCAACTCTACCCTCAAGAATGTCCTTGTTGACAGTTTGATGACGTCTTAGGTGTCCAAAATACTTAATTTACATAATATTGATCATCAAAATGATCTCAACACCAAAATGTAAAGTTTGTAAAGCTATAATAATTTTTTTTTTAAATTTTGTGATATAATCGACTGTGGAGAGTTAAATGTGGTTGACCTCACACAGGGTTTTTCGCTGCTCCGTTTTTTTTCTGTTTTCTTGGCTAAAGGTGACAAGAGGTTTCCAACATTTAATTAGATAAAAAACAATTTAAGTGATCCTCATCTTGGCAAAAACTCTCAAACCTGGGACTTTGATGGAAGTTCTCAATAGGTCCCAGGTTTGAGAGTTCTTTTTGCCAAAATGAGGGTCATTTAAATCAATCGATATATATATATATATATATATATATATATATATATATATATATATATATATATATATATATATACATTTTATAAAAACAAAATCCACGGAGGACCAAATTATTGGTTGCGTCGTAACGAATGTTACTATTTTCCTATGGTCGGTATGGATATGGTATGGTATGGATATGGATATGGTATGGTATGGTATGGTATGGGTTAATGCCATTTCCACCACAACAATGGGCCCATGATAAATTGGCCATCAGACCGTTAAATAAGTACAGGGCGCGTAGGTCAAAAACAATGCGATCAATGGTCAGAATCCATAGGACCGATTATTTCCCTTTGTAGGCAAGGACTGGGGATGGCCATAGCTGAACTTCATACTTCAACCAGTTTAGTTGCCGTACTCTGGCAAAACACGTGTTTAAAAAATTTGGCTAGAAAACCCGTCCTTGAAATATCGATCGATTTAAAGGACCCTCATCTTGGAACAAAAAAAGAACTCTCAAACCTGGGTCCTCGTGAGGACTTCCATCTAAGTCCCAAAATTGAGAGATTTTGTCAAAATGAGGAACACTTAAATCAATAGGACGAGTTTTCTGGCCAAATTTTTAAATTACGTGTCTTTCCAGATCACGGCAGTTCACTGGTTCAGTATGAAGTTCGGCCGTAGCCATCCACATCAGTCCTTGTCTCACTTACTCACTCACTTACTCACTCACTTACTCACTTACTTACTCACTCACTCACTCACTCACTCATTCACTATCCAGAGTCGTCCTCATTGAAGTTGGTTGCCCGCACTCTGTGATGACAAAAGTCTGCCCATTCTCTTCGTCTGTTGACGGTATCGTATTTATTATAATTCTCTTTCAATCATCTCTGTCCATTCTAGGATGGTTTTTATATATAACTACCAAGCGACATAATCGGTTTTCTGGTCAATTTTTTAGATATGCGTCTTTCCAGAGTACGGGAGATAACTGGTTACATTCAGCGGAATGTTCTTGCCACGTGAACAATTCTGACTCGTCTCATTAAGGAAATGGCTCATCACGGAATATCTCCAAAAATTCTAGCGAATGTCTTGGGCGTTTTCATTCGTGCCCGAATCAATCTTATGGAAATATCTTTCGTTAAATAAGATGGACGTGGCTATGGGCAAATCAGGGGGTCTTGTCAATTAGCCCAAATGGGGATGTATTCACGACCAGGGTTTGGATCTGATTGGTGCCAAGGGCATAATAGGGGGAGGTGGGGGGGCGGGTCTGGAAGGAAGATGGGGGAGCGGGAGGGTCGGAAATTGATGAATGGGACAGATCACATGCCTGCTGCTGAAAATTGATGAGAATTTCATAAGAAGGTTTTTGTCCTACGGTGTCAGAAGCCATTAGGGTAATATGGGGAATGGGATGTATTCGACTGTAGAGAGTTAAATTATGTGGTTGGCCTCACGTGGGAGATTTGGGGCTGTTTTGTTTTGGTCTGTTTCTTGGCTAAAGGTGACAAGAGGTTTCAAACATGCAATTTGATAAGAAACAATACGATATATATATATATATATATATATATATATATATATATATATATATATATATATAATACGTGTGTGTTGTGTTGTGTGTGTGTGTGTGCGCGTGTGTGTGCGCGTGTGTAATGTAATGTATATATATTATTATTATTTATTATTATTATTATTATTATTATTATTATTATTATTATTATTATTATTATTATCATTATCATTATTCTTATTCTTATTCTTATTCTTATTATTATTATTATTATTATTATTATTATTATTATTATTATTATTATTATTATTATTATTATTATTATTATTATTATTATATTATTATTATTATTATATTATTTATTATTATTATTATTATTATTATTATTATTATTATTATTATTATTATTATTATTATTATTATTATTATTATTATTATTATTATTATTATTATTATTATTTTCTTGGGGGGTTTTTTTGTTGGTTTTTTTTTTTTGTTGTTTTTTTTTGTTTTTTTTGTTTTTGTTTTCTTTTATAGGTGTTATGGGTGTTTTTGTGTGTTTGTGTATTTATGTATGTATGCATGCTGGCATTACAAGCATGTCTGTACGAAGGTTATCACTATTTATTCAAATCTATGCATTATCATACGTCATTAATTGTTTTTGGCCAAGTAAGGCAATCTCTGTTTACAATAAGTTTTATTGCCCTGTTTGTCAGAGCCCTAATCACACCAATGATTTCTATAAATTCATTTAAAATCATTAATTGGCATAAAAAAATAAAACAACTATGCGTATCAGTTTTCAAGTTAATTGCATGGCAGAAATTTGCAACGTATCAAATTATATTTGTTGGCCAGTCTAATTATTATGGGAAATTCCAGTATGAGTGCACTCACTGTACTGCCGTACTCTGGAAAAACTCATATTTAAAATTTTGGCCAGAAAACTCGTCCTTCAAATATCGATCGATTTAAATGACCCTCATCTTGGCAAAAACTCTCAAACCTGGGACTTCTCGCGAAGTCCCAGGTTTGAGAGTTTTTGCCAAGATGAGGGTCATTTAAATCGTTCGATATTTGAAGGACGAGTTTTCTGGCCAAATTTTTAAATATGGGTTTTTTTTTCGGAGTAAGGCACTGCTGTGATGTATGTGATTAGTAATTGACAACTGTGTAAGCGATAGCTTAGTGGTGATTACATCAACGTTGATTGGATAAAAAGGAGGAGTTTGTTTGTGTGTGTGTGTGTGTGTGTGTGTTTGCGCCAATCTTCCCCCCATTCATGGCTACCCTTTTCTCTCTCTCTCTCTCTCTCTCTCTCTCTCTCTCTCTCTCTCTCTCTCTCTCTCTCTCTCTCTTTATCTCTCTCCCCCTCTCTCTTTCTCTTTCTCTCTCTCTCTCTCTCTCTAACTCTCTCTCTCAATCTATCTCTATCTCTCTCTTTATCTCTCTCTCTCTCTCTCTCTCTCTCTCTCTCTCTCTCTCTCTCTCTCTCTCTCTCTCTCTATTTTCCAACAAGCAAAATTGCAACAAACTTCGCTACCTCATACCCTTACATATCTAACACATTCCCGTCCTTTTATGACGCTTCCGGAATGAATGTGGCACATTTCACACTCAATAAATAAAACAAGGGGCTCTTATTCTTCCCCTAAGCGTCTTGTGAAAGTGTTTCATTATGTACACGATTGGCCCATACTCTGGCACTAAAGGTTACAATCATTTAAAAAATACTTTTTAAATAATAGAGCATTTATATAGCGCAATATCCACTAAAAATCGGGGGCAGCGTAGCTCAGCGGTACGGTCTTTGCTTCGTACCCGAAAGGTACCGAGTTCGATCACCCGCCGCTACGCTGTGTGGCCTGAGTGGTGCACTGCGGCAGACGCCTGGGTTATTCCAGTCTTCCCTTGGAATAGACCTAGAGACAAATTTCCTCAATGGGATGAATAAAGGGAATTTCATTTATTTTTTATTATTTTTAAACATGTTCAAAGCGCTTTACAAAGGGTCCCTGGCCAACAGTAACACTTGAGACATGATGCCTGTTAGGCGATATTGCAAATTTTTTCCCCGACAAAGACAACGCTGTTAACGGCCATGTACTCATTTTACACCTGAGTACGGGTGAGAGAATGTGAGTAAAGAACATTTATGTTCCAAGGACTCAACTATACGCCGAGCCTAGGCTCGAACCCATGGACCTTCCGATCCGAAAGTGAGTCTCATACCACAAGACCACATAGCCGAACATAATATATATATATATATATATATATATATATATATATATATATATATATATATATATATATATATATATATACTATTGAGTTAATTAACGTAAACAGTTGTGTATTGGTAGCCGACTAAGATTACGGAAAGATCCTTTGGGCATGTCTACTATGGCCGCCATGAATAACAAACGGAAAAGAGAGTGCCACGCCCACCCGTTGGAATTCTTCACCCGTGTTTTTCTGATTGTCAAATATCCGGTCCTTGATGAGCACTTCACATAGCCGCGTGAACTGTGAACACATTGGCCAATAAACCGGAGAAATAGAAAATAATATATATATATATATATATATATATATATATATATATATATATATATATATATATATATATATATAAAATTCCTTTATTCATCCCTAGGGGAAATTTGTCTCTAGGGTCTATTCCAAGGGAAGACTGGAATAACCCTGGCGTTAGCCGCAGTGCAGTACCGCAAATTGAGCTAGGGCGAGGTGATTTGCTCAAGGCCACACAGCGCAGCGGCAGGTGATCGAACTCGGTATCTTTCGGGTACGGAGTAAAGACCGTACCGCTGAGCCACGCTGCCCCATAAAGCGAGGCAATCCACAGGAATGATAACTGTGGTACTGTAGAAAGACAAGAATTTTAAAAAAAAATTTCCAGAAAATTCGTCCTTAAAATATCTACCGATCATATTTAAATGACCCTCATCTCGGCAAAATTGTGAGGTCAAGTCTGAAAGTTTTTGCCAAGATGAGGGTCATTTAAATCGATCGATAATTGAATTCAATCGTATGATGTCATGTCGCCCAGAAACGGCGGCCATGGTGGTTCTTAACAAAGAAAATCGGTACTTTTTATTCTTCATGCTGGCTAGAACTTTTCATATGTCTTATGATCAGAATGTTTAAAAGTCAAAACATGATCATATTTATACTGTTTTTCTCCTCTGGATACGCTTTTATACCCTTCGGAGAAATATTTCATAAGTGCGTCCGCCATTGTTCCGATAGTTTAGAGTCAGTTACTAAATTACCATGCGTCATTACGAGGGAAGTGACGACATAACTGTTGAAGAGTATTGAAGTACGAGTTTCCTGGCTCAATATTCAAATAATTGTCATTATCTCATTCATCTGTGGTGTTTCATTCATCCTCTTTTGTTGATAAAGGGGAAACCCGAAACGTTCATTTGATCTGTTTTTGTAATTAAATTGAAGCTCACATTCATCAATTTCACATTATTATTTATTTCTTCCAGCTCGGAGCTGCAACATTTACATTAAGAAAATTATACAAATCGATGTCCTTTTCGTTCTGAGTTCAAGCTTAATTTATAACTTGAACCATTACATAGTTGGTAGAGTACTCACTTCACACGCAAAGGGACCAAGATCGATCTCGGGTGCGTTCCCCCTCCCCCCCCCCCCTTTTCCACCCAGCGGTGATTGGGTAGCTGGGTCTCTTAGATCTGGTGAAAAGTACTTTGCGATAGACTAGCGTCCTATCCAAAGGGTAGCAAGCAATTGTGAAGAGCTAAATTCCACACGGATACAGTTTGTAAAATTGCCCTTAACCAGTTAACTGCCGTACTCTGAGAAAAAAAAAAACACGTATTTAAAAATTTGGTCAGAAAAATCGTCCTTCAAAGATCGATCGATTAATATGACCCTCGTCTGGGCAAAAACTCTCAAACCTGGGACTTTAATGAGGACTTCGCGAGATTTCAGGTTTGAGAGTTAAAATATTTAAATCGACCGATATTTGAAGGACGAGATTTCTGGCCAAATTTTTTAAATACGTTTTTTTTATACAGAGTACGGCAGTCAACTGGTTAATACTTGCATCACGAAATCTAAATAATAATCAACTATGACACTATTTTGATATTTTGGTCACTTTAGAACCACCTAGGTACAACTTCAATTTTAAAGAGCAGAATAATGTTTATTTTATAATGTTCAATAATCCAAAATTTCTAAAAATTTCTGTTCATTTTACTTTCTATTTTCATCTATCGACATCCTCTTAACTCCAATATATTACTTATTTGTTGAGGTGAGTCAAAAATATCCAACCTGCCAATACTCTTCAACAGTCGTAACGTCACTTTCTTCCTAATGACGCATTGTAACTTAGTAACACTGGCTCTAAACTATCGGAACAATGGCGGACGCCCGTATGAAATATTTCCCCGGCGAGCATTAAAAGCGTATCCAGAGGGCAAAAACCCCATACATTTGATCATGTTTTGACTTTTACACATTCTGATCACAAGGCATATGAAAAGTTCTAGCCAGTTTGAAGAATAAAAAGTAATGATTTTCTTTGTTTAGAACCAAGATGGCCGTTGCCGGGCGGCGTGACATCAGACTACTGAATCCAATTAAAGATGGAAGGACAGAGGTGTCAGATTTTAAAAAAAAGAAGACTCGACTACAATCAGAATCGATACTGCACTTTTTCTTTTAAGGCGAGTACTCCATCACTGAGGGTATCGTGACCCTCAAAGGAAACAGGTAGAATAATGCATGATCCATGTGTCCCCTCTCCTACGCCACCCCCCCCCCCCCACCCCACCACACACACACACAACAACAACAAACACACACTGAAGAGAAGAAGAAGAAGAAGAAGAAGAAGAAGAAGAAGAAGAAGAAGAAGAAGAAGAAGAAGAAGAAAGAAGAAGAAGAAGAAGAAGAAGAAGAAGAAGAAGAAGAAGAAGAAGAAGAAGAAGAAGAAGAAGAAGAACTAGAAGAAGAAGAAGAAGAAGAAGAACTAGAACAAGAGGAAAACAACTGGCTTTTTAGCTACAAAGATTTGTTTACAATCCATTATTACATAACGTTAAACAAGTTTGCATTGAAATTCCTGTAACCCTCGTCAAAAATGTTTGCTTACAGATTTTACAAGTGCCACGTCGGTTGGCAGGCATATTATTATGTATTATCTGGGTGATTACGAATTTTCAAACATTTTCCACCACTGATATCATTATATGTTGTTGTTTTGTGTGTGTGTGTGTGTGTGTGTGTGTGTTTTTGTTTTTTTTTTCTTTTTTTTTTTTTGGGGGGGGGGGGGGGGGGTTGTTATAATGCAACAAATTCTTACATTTTCCCATATCTCATTACTGTTGTACTTTGAACGAAAAAAAACAAAACACTATTTTTATATTTTGACTAGAAAACCTGCCCTCCCTTCAAATATGAATCAATTAAAATGGTCTTGATCTTATCAAAAACTCCAAACCTGGGACTTTTATAACGTCCCAGGTTTGAAAGGTTTTTGACAAGATGAGGGTCATTTTCAATCGTTAAATATTGGAAGGACGAGTTTTCTGTCCAAAATTTCAAATACGTGTTTTTTATCGGAGTACAGCGGAAAACTCGATGACTTGTTATCCTTTGAAAAGAGGAAGTAATTGAATTATTTGAACATGCGCTGTGGATGAATTAAGAATCTTTAAAAAATATGCAATGTCATGCAGTGATACTTAACGTATGGAAATGTTGATATAAATAGAAATGGAAAATTCTAATTATTATAATGACAAATTGAAAAGTGTTATTTTTCAAAACTCCTTAATTCCGTTTTTTTCCCATTTGAGTTAATGAGGATTATTTCCCCTAAAATGTCACATTCCGTCTATTATTTTATCATGATTGGACTTCAAATTCACACAAATCTTGGGAAATTTTGTGTGCTAAATGATGTTTAAAGATAAATTTACATTCCAATTTATCCCATGGATGGAAAATCTCAAAAGTAGAAAAATCGACTGAACGAATTTTGGAAAACCAGCCTTCAAATATAAACACGTATATTCTTTGTTCCCCAGTGGATAACCTGAAATATTTGTGGAGATCCAAAGGCCATTACAAACAGACGCTCATCTATTTCAATTATTTTGATACTATATTATACATTTACACTACTATGTTTTGGAAATCAACATAGATCGAGATTAATCTTTTGAGCCATCAACGATCAAATCGGTCCGATATTAAAGTCTGCAGAGGCGCGCAAATGAATCTGGCAATAAGGAGGCCAGGTGGGTAATTCCCAAATTAACGACCGAACATTATGGCCTACAGATATTCTAATGAACCTTTTGAGACAACGGATGACAGGCATCTTATCAATTGGATTCAATAGTCTGATGTCACGTCGAGCGGCAACGGCGGCCATCTTGGTTCTAAACAAAGAAAATCATTACTTTTTATTCTTCATGGTGGCTAGAACTTTTCATATGCCTTGTGATTAGAATGTGTAAAAGTCAAAACATGATCAAATTTAATGTTTTTTTCCTTCTGGATAAGATTTTATGCTCGCCGGAGAAATATTTCATCCGGGCGTCCGCCATTGTTCCGATAGTTTAGAGCCAGTGTTACTAAGTTACCATGCGTCATTAGGAAGGAAGTGACGTTACGACTGTTGAAGAGTATTCCGATAGAATTCAATCAAAAATAAGTTGGGTTTTAAAAAAGAATTAGAATCTTATGATGTAATTTTACATTTCGCTGGATGATATGAGCTTTTTTATCGATCAATATTGACTAAACGTGCTCAAATCGCTTTACAGGAGCTCGCAAGCCAACAGCGACACTTAACATGTAAGACGGGACATGTGACGCCGGCTAGGCGATATTACAATATTTTTTTTCGGACAGAGGCAACGCTGTTGACGGTCAGATACTCCATTTACACAAATCTTGAGGTACCTAAATGAGTCAATAAAATGTATAGAAAAATAAAAGGGAGTAAAAATGACTTTTATAGAAGATCCTAGTCGACTTCAATATATTTTCTGTTCTTGTTTACCTGAAGAAGGTCAAAGGCCGAAACGTCGATCATTTTGTGTCGTATCTTTTACAAGAGTCATTTTTACTCATTTTACACCCCGAGTTCGGTGATAGAAGACTCTTTCCTTTCCAAAGACTCAATTATGCACCGGTCAAAGTTGGACTCAAACCCCAGGACCTCCCAATCCGTAGACGACTGCCATACCACTAGACCACATTGCAACACAACAAGGTCTGTTAAAAACAAAATGATAATTGCCGTTTAACTCGTCCGCCACCGCCCCCCCCCCCCCTCCCCCCGCCCTTCCCTCTCCACCCCTCGCCCTCCCCTCCCCCTCTCCGACCGACCCTTCCATCTTTAATTACAGTGATGTATGAATGTGCACTGTACTCTATCAGAGAGGGGAATGTGTTATCGGTCAATGCAGTGCGTTCCCATTAATTATTGCAAATTTAGATCAGGTTTGCTCTTCAAATCTAAATTTACTGCAGGCTGAACACACGCCTCCTTTTAAAATTTTATTTTGTTTGTTTGGTTGATATAAAAATAATTTAGGCTTATTTTTGTTTGTGTGTGTGTGTGTGTGTGTGTGCGCGCGCGCGTTAGTGTGTGTCTGTGTGTTTGTGTGGGAGTTTGTTTTGCTTCTGTTTCTCGTCATTGTGCATTATGTAGAATTCCTGACTATCAGGAGAGGGCAGCGTGGCTCAGGGGTACGATCTTTACTTCGTACCCGAAAGGTACCGAGTTCGATCACCCGCCGCTGCCTGTGTGGCTGATCAAGTCACCTCGCCCTAGCGCAAGTTGTGGCACTGCAGTGCGGCTGATGCCAGGGTTATTCCAATCTTCCCTTGGAATAGACCCTAGAGACAAATTCCCGCAATGGGATGAATAAAGGGATTTTTATTTTTAAATATGTTTTTTTATCATGTTCCTATCCAGTGCATTTGGTCCAGTGCATTGGATAGGTGGCAATGTTTGTATTAAAAAAAGCATCTCTCGCCAATATGCAGTGTCATTTGATACGGCACTTTTACATACATTACCTCATTGAACTTAGTGTGAATGGGTACTTGCTATAAACTAAAATGATATTGTAAGAGTGCTTGCTGAATGAATAGACTCATGGCGGCCACTGTAATTGTATGTAATATAAATTTTGGTCGATCCGATTTACTTGTAGAATAATTATATGACGTGAGCTTTGTATTTATAGTCCAATATTCACTAAACGTGCTCAAATCACTTTACAGGGGGTCACTGTCCAACAGCAAAACGTAACATGTTAAACAAGACATGACGCCTGTTAGGCGAAACTACAATTTATTTTTTTTCCGACAGAGACAACCGTGTTAACGGCCAGGTACTTATATTACACTGAGTATGGTGAGAGAATGTGAGTAAAGAGCCTTTTCCAAGGACTCAACTAACGGCAAGTGAGGCTCGATCCCAGGAATTTCATTGCGAAAGCGAGTGTCATACCATTAGACCACATAGCCGCATAAATGAAGCATTGTGTTGAGTATGTTGGACTCCTGGAAATGTATAAAATTAAATATCTCTCTCTCTCTTTCTCTCTCTCTCTCTCTCTCTCTCTCTCTCTCTCTTCTCTCTTCTCTCTTTCTCTATCTATATATCTATATATCTCTATCTCTATTTCTATCTATCTATCTCTTTCTTTCTCTCTCTTTCTCTCTCTCTCTCTCTCTCTCTCTCTCTCTTCTATCTTTCTCTATCTATCTATCTATATATCTCTATCTCTATTTCTATCTATCTATCTATCTCTTTCTTTTTTTCTCTTTCTCTCTCTCTCTCTCTCTCTCTCTCTCTCTCTCTCTCTCTCTCTCTCTCTTTCTCTATCTCTATCTATCTATCTATCTATCTATCTATCTATCTATCTATCTCTCCCCCCTCTCTCTCTATTTCTATCTCTCTCTCTCCCTCTCTCTCTCTCTCCCTCTCTCTCTCTCTCTCTTTCTCTCCTCTCTCTTTCTCTATCTATCTATCTATCTATCTATCTATCTATCTATCTATCTATCTCTATCTCTATTTCTATCTATCTATCTATCTCTTTCTTTCTCTCTCTTTCTCTCTCTCTCTCTCTCTCTCGTTGTCTATCTCTAGCTATCTATCAATTTTCTCTCCCTCCCTCTCTCTCTCTCTCTCTCTCTCTCTCTCTCTCTCTCTCTCTCTCTCTCTCTATCGCTATCTATATATCTATCTATCTCCTCGCTCTCTCTCTCTTCCTCTCTCTCCCTCTCCCTTCTCTCTTCCCCTCTCTCTCTCTCTCTCTCTCTCTCTCTCTCTCTCTCTCTCTCTCCCTCTCTCTCTCTCTCCCTCCCTCCCTCTCTCGCTCGTTTCATATTGCTCCAAGTCCATTCGTGTTCGGGACAGTCTACCAACTGATTGAAGTGGTTGAACAAAACTAAGAAATAGAAAAATGCTCTTTCACTTTGTAGATAAAAGATAATAAGTTCTTGGTTATTTTGATATATTAGGTATTCTATGCGTATTAGATGTATATAGTACTCGTTGGATTCTAGCACGTTCACGGGAGAAGCCAAAAAGCGTGCTGGTATCCGATCGTACCAAAATCCAATGCGCATTGGAGGACCAGGTCATGTAGCAACGTGACTCAGCGGTACGGATAATATATATATATATATATATATATATATATATATATATATATATATATATATATATATATATATATATATATATATATATATATATATATATAGTTTATATAAACTGATATTCAAGGTTTTCAAAAGCAAGTCTTTGTGTACATACAATGGTATACTCATTCAGAAAAATGAGTGGACCAGGCACTTATGTTTGATAATAACAGAAATTATAGTGAGTAGAAAGAAAAGTGCCAGAAGACAACAGAGAATACAAATTTAGCGGCGATGGTTGCTCGAACCCACGACCCTACTGATACAACTGCAACTTCGCCTGGCCGTGATAGGGAGGCTATACAATCGACGCCATCCATTAATCCAGTCATAGCGTCTCTCTCACGGCCAGGCGGAGTTGTCGTATCAGTAAGGTCGTGGGTTCGAGCCTCCCATCGCCACAAAATTTGTATTGTCTATTCTCTTCGTGCACTTTTCTACTCAATTCATTCGCTGTTTTAATGTACTTTTTAGTCGTAAGTCTAATATTGTTAATCATCACAGAATCGCACAGGCGGAGTTGTAGTTGTAGTATCAGTAAGGTCGTGGGTTCGAGCCCTCCATCGCCACGAAATTGTTATTGTCTATTGCCTTCTTGCTCTTTTCTACTCATTTAATTTTCTATTATAACGATGTACTTTAGTCTTACGTCTAATAATCATCATTGAACTGCCAGAGGAATTTCATAATTCTGTGTTAGAATGAAACATGATTATCCATTGGGGTTCGAACCCCCTATCGCCGCGATATTGTTATTTTCTTCTGTCTTTTTGCACTTTTCCACTCACTTCATTTTCTGTTATATTGATGTACTTTATTTTGTTAGTCTTACGTCTAATAATCACCATTGAACCGCCAGAGGAATTTAACAATTCGGTGTTAGAATGAAAAATGAGGATCTATAAAGGTTTTAACACATCAAAAACAGATTTTACTTGAATGGACATCAAAGAATTACAGAATTCTATTTGCTATACGATGACAAAACGCTTTTCTGATTTTGGACAGAATTTTTTTGGTCCAAAATATCGATCAATTAAAACTGAAAAAAAAATGGAGCATTTATATAGTGCGATATTTATTAAACGTGCTCAAAGCGCTTTACAAGCGAATAGTAGCACTTAATATGAGGACGAGACATAATGCCTATTAGGCAGTATTACAATTATGTTTTCGACATACACAACGCTGTAAACAACCATGTACTCATTTTACCCTGAGTGGTGAGAGAATGTGAGTAAGGAACCCCTTTTTAAAGGACTGAACTTTGCGTCTCTAACAAGGACTCATCTATGAGTGTCTCAGAGCGGGACTCGAACCGTGGACCTTATGCGTATGACCGTCAACTTGTCAGAACAGAACATCTCAAACCGGAGACATCTTCCAGCATCAGGTTTGGCAATTTTAGGGTTATTTTTGATCCATCTATAATGAACGCGGCTATGTGGTCTAGTGGTATGACACTCGCTTTCGGATCGGAAGGTCCTGGGTTCGAGCCTCGCGCTCGGCGCATAGTTGAGTCCTTGGAAAAGGCTCTTTACTCACATTCTCTCACCGTACTCAGGTGTAAATTGAGTACCTGGCCGTTAAAAGCGTTGTCTTTGTCCGAAAAATTGTAATATCGCCTAACAGG
>NC_088361.1:14996781-15001781 GCF_034508935.2 Berghia stephanieae | reverse complement strand
TTTTCTCACCGTACTCAAGTTTATAATGAGTATCTGAGCACCGTTAATAGAGATGTCTCTGTCCTTCAAATATCGATTGATTAAAATAACTCTCATCCTATCAAAATCTCTCAAACCTGGGAGTGAAAGGAGACATTGCGTGGTCCCAGGTTTGAGAGTTTTTGTTGTTGTTGTTTTGTTTGTTTTTTTGTTTTTGTTTTTTTTTTGGGGGGGGGGGGGGGGTTGTTTTTGTTTTTTTTTTGCCAAGATGAGTTTTTTTTTTTTTTACATCAATCGATATTTGAGGACGGGTTTTCTGGCCAAATTTTAAAGTCTTGTCTTTCCAGGATACTGGTTGATGTCTGAAAACTCGAAGTGAAGAGAGACATCGAGAAGTCTCGGGTTTGAGTGTTTTACCAAGATGAGGGTCGCTTTAATCGGTCAATTTCTGGAAAAAAATAATTGAGCTTTTAAATAGTGCAATATCCACGAAATGTGCTCAAAGCGCTTTAAAAGGGGTCCCTGGTCAACAGAAACATTTAACATGTACGACGGGACATGACGCCTGTTAGTCGATATTACAATTTTTTCGGTCATAGACAACGTTGTTAACGGCCAGGTACTCATTTTACGATGAGAGAATGTGAGTAAAGAGCCCTTTCCAAGGACTCAACTATGCGCCGAGCGAGGCTCGAACCCAGGACCTTCAGATCCGAAAGCGAGTGTCACACCACAAGACCACATAACCGCATGACGACATGTGAAAGACAAGTCTGGCCAAAATCTTTAAAATGTATTTTTTTTCAGAGTACGAGGGAATAAATGATGAAATCAGCCAATCTTAAGAGGATCAATAAGGAATTCATTCTACCCTAAAGAGCTCAAGGCGGCAGGATGATAATAAAAACCAACGAAACCCTTACAAAGTATGAGGCGAACAGAACTAGACAAACTAAAAACCCAATTACAAAAGCTAAAAAGAGAGTCTTTCAATCCATTCTTGGTATCGCTGACGACGATCAGTCTGATGACCCGTATTAACCCGTTAACGGCGGTAAACGTGTTAAATTATTTGGCCAGAAAACTCATCCTCGTGGTCTTGTATTATAACACTTGCTTTCGGAACGGAAGATCCTGGGTTCGAGCCTGGCTCGGCGCATACTTGAGTCCTTGGAGAAGGCTCTTTACTCACATTCTCTCACCGTACTTGGGTGTAAATTGAGTAGCTGGTCGTTAACAGCGTTGTATATGTCCGAATAAAAATCATAATATCACTTGACAAGCGTTATGTCACGTATTACACGTTAAGTAGGTCAAGGACCCCTTGTAAAAGGCTTTGAGCACTTTTAGTGGATATTGCGCTATATAAAAACTCGTTTTGATCAGGCACGTATTTATAAATAATGGTCAGAAAACTCGTCCTTCAAAATATCGATCAATTTAAAAGACCCTCATCTTGGCAAAAACTCTCAAACCTAGGACTTCGGGAAGTGTTTCCTAAAGAGAGTTTGTTTGAGAGTTTTGTTTTTGGCAAGATGAGAGTAATTAAGATCGATCGATATTTGAAGGACGGGTTTTCTGGCTATTTTTTATAAATACTCACCTGATCAAAAACTTGAGCTTTTATATAGCGCAATATCCACTAAACGTACTCAAAGCGGTTTACAAAGGGTCCCCGACGAACAGCAACACATAACATGTAGAACGTGACATGACGCCTGTTAGGCGATATTACAATTTTTTTCGGAGAAAAACAACGCTGTTGACCGCCAGGTACTCATTTTACACCTGAGTACGGTGATAGAATGTGAGTAAAGAACCTTTTCCAAGGACTCAACCATACGCCGAGAGGCTCAAACCTTATAACACAAGACCACATAGCCGCATTAAAAGGAAGAGTTTTCTGGCCCAAATTTTTCCATAGTACTGTAGCAATTCCCCGTGTTCTTTATTTTTTTTTATTTTCTCCTTTTTATTCCTCATAATCTAACAACGTATTTCCTCCCCCACTCTGACCGATCAAGTAGGCGATAAAATAGTCAATCAATGGATGCGGTTATAAATAGTCTCTTGGTTGTTTTTTGTTTGTTTTTTGTTTTAATTCTTCTCGTAACCGGAAATGGAATCCATTGCTGCCCTTTTCTGACAAAACAACATCTTCTTTTTTCTTTCAATTTGGCCAGAGAACCTTGCTTTCAAATATCTGTCGATAAAGATGGTATCAATTTGCGAAAGATTAAATAAGTTTTCACCAGAAAGCTGCAAAAGTTTGGAAAAAAACAAACTTGTATTTAAAAATTTGGCCAGAAAATTTTGCTTTCAACTTTATATCTATCGAAAAAGACGGTCGCAACTTGCGGAAACTAAGTTTTAACCCGTAAGCTGCCATACTTTCGGGGAAAAAACTCGTATCGAAAAATTTGGCTAGAAATTTCGTCGATCGATTTAAATGACTCTCATCTTGGCCAAAAATCTCAAACCTGGGCTCAGATGGAATACCTCTCGAAGTCCCAGGTTTGAGAGTTTTTGCCTAGATGAGGGTAATTCAAATCGATCGATATTTGAAGGACGAGTTTTCCGGCCAAATTTTTAAATAAGTGTGATTTTTTTTTACCGAGTACGACAGTTAACTGGTTAATGCTGTGACTTCTAATGGAGAGATGGACGGTGGGAGAGGGTGTGAGAGAGAGAGATAGATAGATAGATAGATAGATAGATAGATAGATAGAGAGAGAGAGATACAGATAGAGACAGAGAGAGACAGAGAGAGACAGAGAGAGAGAGACATAGAGAGAGAGAGACAGAGAGAGAGAGAGAGTCAGAGAGAGAGAGAGAGAGTCAGAGAGAGAGAGAGAGAGGCAGTTGCGGAGATGGCAGATAAGTAGTCCTTTAGAGCCAGTAGGCTCGTGGAGCGGGAGTTTATCCCGGATTCGATAGCGAGAAACAGACAATAGAAATTGTTTGCTATCTAAGGACGCTAGTCTATCGCAAAGTAGTTTTCCCCAGATCTAACGGCCCCAGCAGCTACCCAACTACTGCCCGTTGGACAAATGGGTCAGAAAGAAATCTCAACGCCACTCGGAATTGATCTCGGTCCCTTTGCGTGTGAAGCGAGTGCTCTACCAACTGAGCTATTGGAACCCCCCCCCCCCCCTCCATTTCCTCCGATTAAAGTATTAAAGTATTGCGCTGATTATAACCCAGAGACCCTGCGTTCGAGCCCCACTGTCAGTATCTTCGTTGTTCTTTGGGCAGGAAACAGTCTTTTTTTTTAATAATTTAAAATAATTGAGCTTTATAAAGCGCAATATCCACTAAATGTGCTCAAAGCGCTTTACAAGGGGTCCCTGGTCAACAACAACATTTAACATGTAGGACGGAACATGACGCCTGTTAGGCGATATGACAATATTTCGGACAAAGACAGCGCTGTTAACGGCCAGGTACTCACTTTACACCTGAGTACGGTGAGAGAAAGTGAGTAAAGAGCCTTTTCCAAGGACTCAACTATGCGCCGAGCGCAAGGCTCGAACCCAGGACCTTTCGATCCGAAAGCGAGTGTCATACCACCAGACCACATAGCCACACTTTTTTGCTCATTTTACAGCATTGTGCTGTTAGCTAACTGGACTATCTGGGTTTTCTTTAGAGTAGACCCCAGAGAAACACATTTTTATTCAGATGAATAAGAATTTTTTTTACTATATTAATATACAGCTTGGCTCAGTGGTAAGGTCTTTGCTTCGTACCCGAAAGGTACTGAGTTCGATTACCCGCTGCTGCGCCGTGTGGCCTTGAGCAAGTCACCTCCTCGCCCCAACTCAATTTGCGGCGCTGCACTGCACAAGCGGCAGACGTCTGGGTTATTGCAGTCTTCCCTTGGAGACAAATTTACCCTATGGGATGAATATTGGGAATTTTTTTTTAATGTATAATTTTTTTTAAAGATGTAAAACACAAAATTAATCAAAATTAATTTTTGTGCTTTTGTCTATAGATAGTATGCGCTTGGCTAAGAAGCTCACAACATTGCCATCCGGAAGTATAACTGGCCAACACACAAAACTGTGTGTTTCCATGAACGTTTATAGTCAAGTAAATAAAGTTCAGTGAGCATTACTCATAAACCCGGATGGCAAAAAACAATAACAAAGACCCGAGTGACGTCATCTTCGAACTATCTATAGATCCGGCAATGTTATGAGCTTCTTAGCCAAGCGCATACTATCTATAGTGTCATGCTCGCTCACAGCCTCACAGTTTGACAAAACACGATAATGACCAGTTACAATACAACTATCCTTGACAGTGTAGTTATTCAATAGATAGTTCGAAGATGACGTCACTCAGGTCTTTGTTATTGTTTTTTGCCATCCGCGTTTATGAGAAGTGCTCACTGAACTGTATTAACCTGACTATAAACGTTAATGGTTACACACAGTTTTGTGTGTTGGTCCGTTATACTTCCGGATGGCAATGTTATGAGCTTCTTAGCCAAGCGCATACTATCTATAAGTTAGTGTCTTTGTTCGTGTTATTAGTTAACCCTTTTCAGAAGTCAATTTTAACTCAGACGTTTGGGGTGAATTTTAATTCACGAGTGGTGGGTAGCGCATACGGTAGAGTCACGCTCTCTCCCCGGCCAGGCGGAGTTGTTGTAATGTACCAGTAAGGTCGCGGGTTCGAGTCCTCATCGCCGCCGTTAAATTATTATTCTCTATTGTCTTCTGGCACTTTCCTACTCACGTCATTTCTTGTTATTAACCCATCAAAGTCACGGTACAATTTTACTCTTAGAGACAGACACCTTATGTTAAAATGCCTTCTTAACATGCTCTTAATTTGTTTTAAAAAGTTGGAGGTTTAAAGTGTACCGTATAGATAGAATGCGCTTGGCCAAGGAGTTCACAACATTGCCATCCGGAAGTATAACGGACTAACACACAAACTCTGTGTAACCATGAACTTTTATAGTCTGGTTAATACAGTTTAGTGAGAACAACTCACAAACGCGGATGGCA
>NC_088361.1:14971781-14991781 GCF_034508935.2 Berghia stephanieae | reverse complement strand
CACTAAATCACTCAATTGTATTAACTATTCTAAAGATAGAACGAAGTTGAGTCACTCGGATCTTTGTTATTGTTTTTTCCCATCCGCGTTTATGAGTAATTCTCACTAAATTGCATTAACCAGGCTATAAACGTTCAAGTTTACGAGTAGTTTTGTGTTGGTCCGTTATACTTCCGGATGGCAATGTTGTGAGCTTCTTAACCAAGCACATACCATCTATAGATAGTTCAAAGATGACGTCACTCATGTCTATGTTATTGTTTTTTGACATCCGCGTATATGAATAAGCTCATAACATTGCTATCCGGAAGTATAACGGACAAACACACAAAACTGTGTGTATCCATGAACGTTTATAGTCAGGTTAATACAGTTCAGTGAGCATTACTCATAAAACGCGGATGGCAAAAAACAATAACAAAGACCTGAGTGACGTCATCTTCGAACTATCTATATAAATCTAACATTTCAAAACAATGTGAAACGATAACAATAATTCTGAGAATGCACCGATTTCGTTTTGCCAATGTGAGGATGGAAAGTTATGCGTTTGTACTTGTGTGATCCAAGAATCAAAAACCATTTTTATCTTACATCAGCGGCTGATTCCATTTGTCCATTAACCTTTCACTGAGGGGTAATCGATTTGTCGTCTCCAACATAACACAAAACTTTTTAGCATTTTCCTTGGAAGATCATCTTATGAATAAAAAAAAAACACCAAAAAAAAAAATGAAAACAAAAACCCTGAACATTGATATGGGAAGGAACGAAATAAACGTCACTCAGCTCTTCATTATTGTTTTTAGCCAGTCATTCGTATGATTAGTTCTCATTAAATCATATCAATCAGAATATAAATGTTCAAAGTTGATACATAAATTTAATTGTGCGTTGGTACGCTATATCCGGCTGGCAGATATTGTGAGTATTGGAGCTAAAGGCAAATCTTCAATACCGCAATATCCATTAAACCTACTCAAAGCGCTTTACAGCAACGCGTACAATGTAGATTAAGGCATGACGCCTGTCGGGCGATATTGCAAACTTTTTTTTCAGACAGAGACAACGCTGTTAATGGTCAGGTAGGAATTCATTCCTCTTCCGTCTATGTGGATTTTATGAGATGTATTTATGTGTTTATTGTTTTTAGTGATGGCTGAAGAAGGGTTTTGAGCCCGAAACTTTCCGTGTATGGTATTTTGTTATTTTGTGAACCTGTTAATTATATTTATTTTCATTTTATTACTTTTTACTGTCCACAGCATCTATACAGCTTAGTCTCACTTTAGTTAATTCAACGGAAGTCTGAAAAGAACATAGAAAAAGTTGAAGCAACGAGTCATGAACGACGTGCATATATTAGCAGTTCTGATAACCGAACGCAACCATGGGCCAGATTTAACATTGTTGTTGTAACGTACAATATTCTGCGTCGGTTTGAGATGAGAGTAATTCCATTACAACAACTATGAGACCACAAAAGTTTGGGTTATCAGACCTGAAAATAAGTGAACGTTGGTCATATACTATATGCGCTATAGATGCAATGCTTTTATCCTAATATTGAGCTTTTATATAGCGCAATATCCACTTAACGTGCTCAAAGCGCTTTACAAGGGGTCCCTGGTCAACAGCAACATTTAACATATAGAACGAGACATGACGCCTGTTAGGCGATATTACAATTTTTCGGATAAAGACAACGCTGTTAACGGCCAGGTACTCATTTTACACCTGAGTACGGTGAAAGAATGTGAGTAAAGAGTCTTTTCCAAGGACTCAACTATGCGTCGAGCGAGGCTCGAACCCAAGACCTTCCGATCAGAAAGCGAGTGTCATACCACTAGACCACATAGTCCTAATAGTCTATATCAAGTAAACCAGGATACATAAATATCTAAAAGCCTGCGGGAGCTTGGTAAACAAAAATCGTGGATAATTTAAATTTTTTGATAAATACGACAATAGTTTGCCCCATAAGTGTATAAATTACTATTTATAAATCTATTTGGGGAAGAAGTGGCCGAGTGGTTAAGGATTTGCACTGTGATCCGGATGACCTGGGTTCGAGCCCCGATTCAGGCACTTTCGTTTTTTGCCTTGAGTAAGATTATTAACCCCCAATTTGCTGACTTGGGCAACATGGGTGATTCCTGTTGACATCAGACATCTTGTTTGATGGGTTATCTATATTACTTCGTGGAATCCCTTGGCGACGATATCTTATGATAAAGTGGCGCAAAAGGCAAAATAATAATAATAATAATAATAATAATAATAATGATAAAATATAATAATAATAATATTAATAATAATAATAATAATAATAATAATAATAATAATAATAATATAATAATAATAATAATAATAATAATAAATAATAATAATAATAATAATAATAATAATAATAATAATAATAATAATAATAATAAAAATAATAATAATAATAATAATAATAATAATAATAATAATAATAATAATAATAATAATAATAATAATAATATAATAATAATAATAATAATAATAATAATAATAATAATAATAATAATAATAATAATAATAAATAATAATAATATAATAATAATAATAATAATATGATAATAATAATTGTTTAATATAATATATGATGATATAAAATTGTTGCCATTACGTCATATATCTGAATACCAAAATCTAGAGCTCACGAGTCATATGAGGAATAAGGAGTAAAAATGACTCTAATAACAGATACAACACAAAGTAAAAGACGTATCGGACTTTGACCTTCTTCAAGTTTACCTTTTGTATCTTTTATAACTCATTTTTACTCCCTTTATTTTACTATCTATACGCGTGATCTTAGTAATTCATATATTTATCTCTAATTTTGTTTTATTTATTAATTTATTTATCTCTTCCTTATTTATTTATTTATTTACTTATTTATTTATTAATTTATTTGTTTATTTATTAATTGATTGCTTTATATATTTATTTATTTATTTATTTGTTTATTTATTAATTTATTTATTTATTTATTTATTTATTTATTTATTTATTATTGCTCCCCTATTGAATTTCCCATAAATCTCCCAGGACAATACAGAATGTGAGTGGTTGATGTTGTCAACCCCGATGATACCGGAAATGAAACCAGACGGAACTATTATATTAATTTGAACGGGGACACGAATCCGTCTTCTATGCGCGTAGTTCCATTACACCTTGTGTCTGTTTCTTTACCTATTTTTCCTTCTCCTCCTCCTCCTCCTCCTCCTCCTCCTCCTCCTCCTCCTCCTCCTCCTCCTCCTCCTTCTTCTCCTCTTCCTCTCTCCTCCTCCTTCCTCCTCCTCCTCCTCCTCCTCCTCTCCTCCTCCTCCTCCTCCTCCTCCTCCTCTTCCTTCTCCTCCTCCTCCTCCTCTTCCTCCTCCTCCTCCTCCTCCTCCTTCTCCTCCTCCTCCTCCTTCTCCTCCTCCTCCTCCTCCTCCTCCTCCTCATTCATATTGCCCTCCTCTTCCTATTCCTTCTCTTCCTCCAATCGCCTTCGGATCGGTAGGTCCAGGTCTGTGCGGTGCATAGTTGAGTCATTGGAAAAGACATCTTATTCACATGCTCTCACCGTTCTCAGATGTGTTCGAAGAATAGATAGTATGCGCTTGGCTTAGAAGCTCATAACATTGCCATCCGGAAGTATACGGAACAACACACAAAACTGTGTGTAACCATGAACGTTTATAGTCGGGTTAAAACAGTTCAGTGAGCATTACTCATAAACGCGGATGGCAAAAAACAATAACAAAGACCTGAGTGACGTCATCTTTGAACTATCTATAAGTGTAATATCGCCTAATGGGCGTCATGTCTTGTCCTAGATGATAATTGTTACTGATGGCTAGGTAACCTATGTAAAGCGCTTTGAGTATGTTTAGTGGATATTGCACTATGGAAACGCTCAATTTATATAAATGCTCAAATCTCTATTCCTACTCCTCTTCCTGCTACACTTCCTCTCTTCTTCTCCTCCTCCTCATTCTCGCTTACTCCCCCACCTCGGCGTTCTCCATATCTCTCTCTCTCTCTCTCTCTCTCTCTCTCTCTCTCTCTCTCTCTCTCTATCTATCTATCTATCTCTCTCTTTCTTTCTTTCTTTCTTTCTTTCTTTCTTTCTTTCTCTCACTCTCTCACCCTCTCTCAACCCTCTTCCTCCTCCTCCTCCTGAACTCCTTCTCCTCTTCCTGATTGCTATTCTCATTCTCTCTCTCCTCCTCTCCTAATTCTCACTCTCCCAAAACTGATTTTCCTTCTTCTTCTTCTTCTTCTTCTTCTTCTTCTTCTTCTTCTTCTTCTTCTTCTTCTTCTTCTTCTTTTCTTCTTCTTCTTCTTCTTCTTCTTCTTCTTCTTCTTCTTCTTCTTCTTCTTCTTCTTCTTTTTCACCTCTTCTTCTTCTTCTTCTTCTTCTTCTTCTTCTTCTTCTTCTTCTTCTTCTTCTTCTTCTTCTTCTTCTTCCACCACCTCCTCCTCCTCGCCCGCCCGCCCCCCTCCAACCACCACCACAAATAGAGCTATCTCGACCCCCCAAAATATAAATTAGAACCAACAACAACCAAGACCAACATAATTTTCAGGAACAATCATCATCATCATCATGCTGCAAGATCGTTCCAAGCCCCCCAAAACGATCGTTTACAATCGTTAAAACCAGTTGTCAATGTTCAAAGACGGTCATAACATCCACATTTCCGCATCAACATATGTTTTGGATAATACGCCAATGGTGGCCTTATTGCTAAATGCCTCGTAAAACGCACACTCTCACATAAATTCGCATCCCGTTACGACTCCGGGATGGCTTTGCCGAAACGCTCAAAGGGAGATAATGCCGCCTCCAGATTTAATGATACAATTGTAAATTTAAAGGGTAACAAATCCAGGCTTTTACCTATATATTAAATGTCAATACTATTTTTGTCAACTCTCCTTCTGAAGTGTTTTTGCCATTGCTATTGTTGCTTGTGTTTGTCAGTGTTTGTGGATAATGGCATTTGGATATATCGCGTCTCTTTGACTTTTTGCTTACATGTTTCTTTTAATTGTTCTTTTAACTCTTTCCACGCGGGCTTCGGTTTTAACATAACCTCTCTCTCTCTCTCTCTCTCTCTCTCTCTCTCTCTCTCTCACACACACACACACACACTCTCTCTCTCTCTCTCTCTCTCTCTCTCTGTATCTGTATCTGTATGGTTGGCGCTGAAGAAACCAATGGTCTGGTTGTATTTCAGCGGCGTCCTCATTGGGCGCGGGCCCATGTCAGTCGGGCCTTGAAATCGTTTAGGTATGGTGCCATGATGACCAGTTCATCCAGCCCATTCCACTCCGAGATAGTTCTAATGAAGAAAGAATTTCTGTAGGGAGATAATGCTCTCTCTCATTCTCTCTCTCTCTCTCCCTCTCTCTCTCTCTCTGTCTGTCTCGCTCTCTCTCTCCTCTCTCTCTCTCTCTATCTCCCCTCTCTCTATCTCGCACACACACACACACACACACACACTGTCTCTCACTCTCTCTCTCAAGCCTCTTCCTCTTCCTCCTCCTCTTCCTTAATCTCATTCTATCTCCTCCTCTCCTAATTTTCACTCTCCCAAGGCTCATCTTCCTCCAACACCACCACCTCCTCCTCCAGAGATGCATATACGAGAAGGAAGACGGTTTGGGCGAATTCAATCCCTCGAGTGGGTGACGACATAAACTCCTCCAAACTGGGGAAGAAGTTGCCAGGTTTCTCCACAAGCACTGGGTGGCAGCGAATCGGCTTCGGTCAAGACCTGCCTCACGGCAAAATCGCTTCATCAATGGTGACTTTCCAACTGTCCAATATGCAGCCGTTGTGGTAACGAGCAGATCATCTACTACTACTACTACTACTACTACTACTACTACTACTACTACTATACTACTACTACTACTACTACTACTACTACTATACTACTACTACTACTACTACTACTACTACTACTACTACCACCACCACCACTACTATACTACTACCACACCACCACTACTACTACTACTACTACCACCACCACCACCACTACTACTACTACTACTACCACTACCACCACCACCACTACTACTACTACTACTACCACCACCACCACTACTACTACTACTACTACTACCACCACCACCACTACTACTACTACTACTACTACTACCACTACCACCACCACCACTACTACTACTACTACTACCACCACCACCACCACTACTACTACTACTACTACACCACCACCACTACTACTACTACTACTACTACTGCTGCTGCTGGCTTGTTCCTCATTCAGTGAATCCTCGAAAAGAGCGGTGCTATCGTTCGATCACACAAATCGGCATAACGTTCCAAACACATTAACTTTAACAATTTTATTGTATTTGATGAGAAGAATGAAAACCACGAGAGAACAAACTCCATTTTACTTTTGAATTTCGTTGCTTTTTTTTAATTGAGCTTTATATAGCGCAATATCCACTAAATGTGCTCAAAGCGCTGTACAAGAGGTCCCTGGTCAACAGCAACATTTAACATGTAGGACGGGACATGATGCCTGTTAGGCGATATTACAATCTTTCGGACAAAGACAACACTGTTAATACCTGAGTACGGTGAGAGAATGTGAGTAAAGAGCCTTTTCCAAGGATTCAACTATGCGCCGAGCGAGGCTCGAACCCAGGACCTTCCGATCCGAAAGCGAATGTCATACTACTAGACCACATAGCCGCTTTGATAACTTCTTTGTTTGTTTGTTTATATTGTGCTAGTTTTCTCTTTGTTATTTTGGGAAATTTAGTTTGGTATTTTTCAAATTGCGTTTTTTTTTTTGGGTTTAGTTTTTTGTTTTACTGTCTAAACGATCAAAAGCTCGCACAAGTTGTATCTGTCAGAAATAGGCAAACGCAACGTGTTATAGCACTAAGCAAAAGCAATTAAAACAAAACAAAAACAAAACGAAAAACAAAAGAAAAAAAATAAATATATAAAAAATAAGATAATAAAGTCATTTCATCAAAGAGAAGCTATCGTTAAATATTTTGATGCTGAGTGATTGATACAGTTATGTCCCTTGACTTTCAAATTCATGGGCAGGTGGGATGTATTTTTATTTTATCAATCTTTTTCTATTTATTTATTTATTTATTTATTTATTCATTCATTTATTTTTTGTTATATTTGTTTTATCTCTTTTTCTTTTTTCTTTTTTCTTTTTTTTTCTCTTGTTTATGTGAGAGAAGATTTTTTAAAATTTATTCATATTTTCCCACCACGCCAAAAGTGATTGAAAGCAGCAATGAAAGATATGAAGGAGAAGAAGAAGAGAAACTCCCTATGACTTTCTTTCTATCTGCTATAGCAATATCAACTACATATCCCTGTCTCTCTCTCTCTCTCTCTCTCTCTCTCTCTCTCTCTCTCTCTCTCTCTCTCTCTCTCTCTCTCTCTTTCTATCTATCTATCAATTTATCTCTCTATCTATCTATCTGTCAATTTATCTCTCTCTCTATCTATCTAATCTATCTATCTATCTATCTATCTATCTATCTATCTATCTATCTATCTATCTATCTATCTATCTATCTATCCCTAATTCTCGATTATTTTTTTCTTATCTATCTGTCTGTCTTCCTCGCTATATCTTTTTCTTCCCTTCTCTCCCTCCTCTCTCTCTCTCTCTCTCTCTCTCTCTCTCTCTCTCTCTCTCTCTCTGTCTCTCTCTCCTTTCTCTCACTCTCTCCCTCTCTTTCTCTCGTTCTTCCTGTATCTGTTCAAAAACAAACAAACAAAAACAAAACAAAACAAAACCACAAAAAAACTAACAATAAAATAACAACTGCGCCTGGAAGTCCGCGGGCTTCGACAAAAACATTTTGCTTACCAAAAATCTGTACAAAGGGAACTAACTGTGTAAAATTTCCGTCTCTTAGAGATTAGTACTGTTGTGCATACACAATATATTGACTGCTCCAAACAACTATTTATTTGTGACTCGCGGGCAAGTTACAAAGGGAAACAATCATTAAATATTTTTCATCCTTCATTATGGATACAGTTATGCCCCTTGTAAATAGTGATCTTATGTTACAAATTTTTGTTCCCTTGTCATTACTGTTCTTACTTTGTTTTTTTCTTTGTTTTTTTTTTTTCTTTGTTTTTTTTTTTTTTTTTTTTTTTTTTTTTTCATTTTGTTTGTTCGATTGTCAGGATTTTTATTTTACGTTTATTTTGTTTGTTTTAGCCCCTATTCCTCATTTTGTGATACTAAACTTGAGAAAACGCTTAAGGAAACCGTTTCCTGCGTTGATAACTTAAGGGAGCTTTACGTATTTGTCTAATTTTTCGGATTGCTTTAATTAATTTTTAAAAAACGGGGGGGGGGGGGGGGAAGGGGTTCCGACTTAAAAACGACTTGCAAAGCGCTTTGAGCACATTTAGTGGACATTGGAAGTTTTCCCCTTCAGACCCATTATGCCCAAGATGCACAGAGTTTATCCCGATTTCTACAAGTAGAAACGTACAACAACAATTGTTTGCTATCCTTTGGACAGGCTAGTCTATCGCAAAGTACTTTCCGCATAACCTGACTTAGCAAGTTACCCAATTATCTCCTATTTGGCAGGGTAGAGAAGGGGGGGGGGGGGTCAGAAAATAATCTGGATTAACACCTGGAATCGATCTTGGTCCATTTACGTGTGAATCGAATGCTCTACCAACTGAGCTATCGCGACCCCCATTTAGTGGACATGACGCTAATCTTACTTACTTATCCGAACCAGGGACCACCTGAGCTCTAGCTCTTCGGTCTCGTGCCATGACGTAGAAGTTTGACGTGTTTTGTAGTTGTTCCAGGTGACTATAAAGTGTGTTACTGATGCCTGGACATGACGCTAATCTTACTTACTTATCCGAACCAGGGACCACCTGAGCTCTAGCTCTTCGGTCTCGTGCCATGACGTAGAAGTTTGACGTGTTTTGTAGTTGTTCCAGGTGACTATAAAGTGTGTTACTGATGCTTGGACATGACACTAATCTTACTTACGTATCCGAACAGGACCACCTGAGCTCTAGCCTTCGGTCTCGTGCCATGACGTAGAAGTTAGACGTGTTTTGTAGTTGTTCCAGGTGACTATAAAGTGTGTTACTGATGCTTGGACATGACGCTAATCTTACTTAATTATCCGAACCAGGGACCACCTGAGCTCTAGCTCTTCGGTCTCGTGCCATGACGTAGAAGTTTGACGTGTTTTGTAGTTGTTCCAGGTGACTATAAAGTGTGTTACTGATGCTTGGACATGACACGAATCAAAAGCTCACTGTTTTGCAATATTGTTTTTCTCATGTTTTGTTCTATATTCCCCTTCAATATCGTTTTTTTTCTCTCTCTCTCCCTTTTTCGTCTGACAGAAATCTAAACCAAACAGGTATGGCAATTTAAATGCCGGCTGGTGATAGTGATATACCCTTGTCACGTGATCCTGGGTCATCGGTCATGACGAAGCGTCTCCGCGTAGGCACCGCCCAACAACAACGAGATTGTCAGAGTGCTCACCCTTTACCCAAGGATGCACGTAAGTACACAGGCCTGTTTACCATCATTGTGATCAACGTGCACATGTTCGCAAGTCTGATAACCGAACGTATAGTAATTATGAGTTTGATTTAGCATTGTTGTAATGGACATATTTTATTTTGCGTTGGTTATTTTTTTTTTGAGAATATTTCCCTTACAACAATGAGCCCATAACAATTTGGGTTATCAGACCTGTGAATAATATGACGTTGGTTTAATCGTTTGTCGTCTTTATCATCGTGTCGTTACGTCATGGGTTTCCCCTTTGCCCATTCTTTGTTTTTATTTTATTATTATTTTTTTTATTATTTGTTTGCCTTTGTTTTAATGATGTTTATTTGTTTGTTTGTTTGTTTGTTTGTTTGTTGATGTCACTGTTATGAATGTGTTACCTTTGTCATTGTTCAAGTTGTTGTTGTTATTGTTATTAATCTTGTTCGTCTCCAACCTGTTGTTTTATTTTATTTTATTTTTTTTTTTTTTTGGGGGGGGGGGGTTGTTGTTTTTTCTGGTTTTGTCTTTTTCCTCTCTCTCTATTGTTGTTGTTGTTGTTGTTGTTGTTGTTGTTGTTGTTGTTGTTGTCAATATGTCACTATTTTTCCAATTGTTGCAGGTTTCCTGCCTTTTCTTTTTATTGATGCAGTGCCCGTGTTTCCTGTTATTTTGTTGATGGTTTTGTGTTTCATCCAACACGTTTTACTTTTCAATGTAATTATTTAATGTGACAATTGACAAATTTATGAATAATTGATGTCATTGCTATCCCATACAGATATATAAATAGTAATATAATAAGATTCTTACAGTCTGGCTTTTTAGAATTCCGGACGTCTTCCCAACCGCTGCACAACCTGCGAGTACGCGTTGGGAACAAAGTTCGAGTTCCAAAACGCAAGGGTGAAAGAAATCATTTATTCTACTCCTAAATCTATTCCGATTTCGTCATCTTTGAATAAAAGACATCTTCAAAAACACTTAAATAATACTATTTTTTTAAAGAATGCAATTTTTTTGTGAAATTATTATTGTAAACATGATATCACTAGCGTTACTATTGAGGTAGAGGGGTGGAGTAACACCATTTATAAATACCATACACGTTTAACGATCACGGTAACTACACACTCATCAACACAGTAACATTTGCTCCTCCTTCTCCTACAATTACTTTCACTACTACTACTACTACTACTACTACTACTACTATTAACTACAACTTACTACTACTACTATACTACTACTACTACAACTAACTACTACTACTATACTACTACACTACTACTACTACTACTACTACTACTACTACTACTAATATACTACTACTACTACTACCTCACACCACCACTACTACTACTACTACCACCACCACTACTACTACTACTACTACTACTACTACTACTACTACTACTACTACAACTACTACTACTACTACTACTACTATACTACTACTACTACTACTACTACTCCACCACACCACTACTACTACTACTACACACCACACTACTACTATACTACTCACTCACACCACTACTACTACTTACATACTACTACTCACACCACTACTACTACTACTACCTCCACCACACACCACTACTACTACTACTACCACACACCACTACTACTAACTACTAACTTACTACACTACCACCACCACCACTACTACTACTACTACACCACCACCACTACTACTACTACTACTACTACTACTACAAACTACTACTACTACTACTACTACTACTACTGCTACTACTACTACTACAACTACTACTACTACCACCACCACTACTATACTACTACTACTCTACCACACTACACACTACTACTACTACACATACTACTACTACTACTACTACTACTACTACTACTACTACTACTACTACTACTACTACTACTATACTACTGCTACTACTACTACTATACTACTACTACTACTACTACACTATCACTACTACTACTACTACTACTACACCACCACTACTACTACTGCTACTACTACTACTACTACTACTACTACTACTACTACTACTACTACTACTACTACTACTACACCACCACCATCACTACTACTACTACTACCACCACCACTACTACTACTGCTACTACTACTACTACTACTACTACTACTACCACCACCATCACTACTAAAACTACTACCACCACCACTACTACTACTGCTACTACTACTACTACTACTACTACTACCACACATCACTACTACTACAACTACCACCACCACTACTACTACCGCTACTACTACTACTACTACTACTACTACTACTACTACTACTACTACTACTACTTCTACTACTACTACTACAACTACTACCACTACAACCCACACTAATACCGCCGATGCTACTATCTATTGAGATTTTATCATTACCAATGGAAGTATCTTTGGGTCATCTTAATTCGGTCACTTATTGCAATTAAGGAAAGGAGCGTGCTCGGACTCTGACCCATCCAGAGGGCAGCATTCACTAATGGCCGTCATCCACGCATCATGCAAATTGGTGCTCCTAACTGGACGTACTAATTCTTCCTAGAGTCTTCGGGGACCTAAATCAAAATGGCGGTCGCTTCAATCGTAAAACGTGCTTAGCGCTTGTGAAATTCCACCAACTTTGTACAGTCTTGAGTCATCAAATACCATTTGAGATGGGCATTAAGGGGGTATGAGGAGTAACGGCAAGAATCTTCTCTTTTACACTTATTATATTGATTAACCTTATTTACTTGATAGCAGTTAGCATAAGGACTTTAAAAACAGAAGATAAAAAAATAGAAAAAAAGAAAATATCCGTTACCATGGAAACCAAATTAGTTGGCAGCCATCTTTAATTTTTTTTAAAGGCAAAGGCTTAAAAACAAAGGCTTCTATTGAATTAGATAAGGCGTATGGTTTTGATTTCTTGGCAGATTTACTGACCAAAAGCGACACTTGACATTTAGAACGAGGCATGACGCCTGTTAGGCAATATTTCAATTTTATTTCGACAGATACAACGGTGATAACGGTCAGGTACTCATTTTACACCTGATTAATGTGTGATAATGTTAGTAAAGAGCCTTTTCCAAGGCTCAACTATGCACCGATCGAGGCTCGAACCTAGGACCTTCCGATCCGGAAGCGAGTGTCATACCACACACAAGACTACATAGCCCCATCGAAAGATTAAATTTATAGCCAAAATTAATAGACTTGATTTACGGTTAAATGTTTTATTGAAGAGCAGGTCTTATAACCCAAATTGTTATGGTCTCATTGTTGTAATGGAAATACTCTCAAATCAACGCAAAAAAAAAAAAACAATGTTAAATCAAGCCCTTAAATGCGTTAGGTTCTCGGACCTGCCAATATTAATATATGCACTTAGTTGACGAGAAAAGACATAAAATTTTCAGGGGCAGAAAACAAAAAAAAATTCCTATTTTTTGATCATTTAAGTTATTAAGTCACGTGAGTTATTCCCCCCCCCCCCCTCTCCCATAGGAAAACCCTATCACTTATTAGTGAAAATGGAACCATTGAATAATGTTTTGAACCCGTTGAATAAAAAAGCTCGTGCGTAATTTGCCGTGATAAAAATAACTCATTTAATACATTTTAATCCACACCCGTGAAAAAAGTCTATAATAAATCACCCCTCCCAATCTTCGTCTTAATAAATAAACCAGTCAAAATTAATGCATATTGACCGCTAACCTTCACCTTGCACCGAAATGAACCTGTATTGAGTTGTTGGGTCACCATAACCTGTTACGTCAGTCAAGTAATAAAAACAAATGGGAATAAAATACACAACAGTGTGATTTTTTGTTGTTGTTGAAAATATCAAATCATGAAATTAAGGAGCAGGCACCGGTGTAAGATGTAGATCTGAACAAAGTGTGTATGAAAGGTGCCAGACAAAGCAAGAAAGAAAAATATCTCAGAGGTTCGATCCCTAGTCGAAGTAGACCGAATGTTTGGGACGTTTTTTTTTCTTCTTGTATTGTCTTTCTTTGTTGTTGGTCGGTCTGGTGTTATAAATAACCGGTAGTATAAACTGCCCTGGAACCAATTGTCATAATGTAAACAATGGCAGTGAGTTGTGTTGTAGAAACAGCAAACTGACAGTTTTACTACGACGGTATGTGTTAGTAAAATACCACTGTTTACACTTGATCAGTGAAATAACACGAAAATCATGTGGTAAATTAACGTTTTAATATGATCGAGAAACCATGTATAACATGAACCCATTTGTCAAATATAAAAACAATAACAACGATCAGATGGAGGGCGAATTCGTTCACGTTATTGTTTATAAACACACCGAATATTTTGTCGGCACGTGTGAAGGTGTGTCAAAATTCCATGTTTTACATGGTGAAAAATCTTACTGGTTAATTAAACATGGGGAAATTCGTCAATGATTCGTCTGACCATATTAGGACATGAATCTCATATTTCCCGTTCCGCTTTGAATGGGATCATCAATATTTATGACAGTCAGAGACAAACATCTTAATATGTGTGACCAACGTCTCACAGCGGTATTATGTCGGGATAGACCAGATGCTAAAAGACAAATTAAAGTGAAACTGGACACAAATATGAATTACTGGTATTTGGCAACCTGAAATATGATATTCATTCTCCTCAATAAAGTTTATAAACTGAACGCAAGTATGATATATCTGGCTACAAATTTAATTTTCAGCATCTTGGTCATCCCAACTTAATACCGTTTTGAGGCGAGGGGTCACATTTAATCTGAATAGAAAAAAAAACAGTGAGATTTTATATAGCACAATATCCATATTGATCTGGTAGCTTTCATACACACTTGTTCAGATCTTTATTCTTTATTGTTTTGTTTGCTGACTCTTTAGATTAAACTAAAATCTACTTCTAATCTCAACTTACTTTGATAATTATATTTACTCTTATGATATTTTCATATTTACTGACTTCAACGATGATTTTAGAGGAAATTGTACAACTGGGGTGTTATGTGGTCTAGTTGTATGACACTCGCTTTCGGATCGGAAGGTCCTGGGTTCGAGCCTCGCGCTCGGCGCATAGTTGAGTCCTTGGAAAAGGTTCTTTACTCACATTCTCTCACCGTACTCAGGTGTAAAATGAGTACCTGGCCGCTAACCGTGTTGTCTTTGTCCGAAAAATTGTAATATCGTCTAACAGGCGTCATGTCCCGTCCTACCTGTTAAATGTTGCTGTTGACCAGGGACCCCTTGTAAAGCGCTTTGAGCACGTTTAGTGGATATTGCGCTATATAAAAGCTCACTTTTTAAATTATTTTTTTATAATATACGATTCTTATACTCTTGCCTTTTTTGGAATTCCGGACGTGTTCCCAACCGCTGCACAACCCTGCGAGTACGCGTTGGGAACAAAGTTCGAATTCCAAAACACAAGAGTGTAAGAAATCTTTTATTCTACCCCTCAATCGATTCCGATTTCGTCATCTCTGAGTAAAAGACATCTTCAAATACAGTTAAAGGATACTTCTTTTTAAATAATCAAGTTCTAAAGTGAAGTTTAACGATTTATAATCTGACGTCACAAATTATTATTGAAATGATGATATCATTACGCGTTAATATTTAGGGAGAGGGGTAGAATCCTTTTTTTTAATTAAGCTTTTATTCTACCGCAATATCCACTAAATGTTCTCAAAGCGCTTTAGAAGATTTAACATGTAGGACGGGGCATGACGCCTGTCAGCGATGTTACAATATTTCGGACTGAGACAACGTTGCTAACAGCCAGGTACTCATTTTACACATGAGTACGGTGAGTAAAGAGCCTTATCCAAGGACTCAACTATGCGCCGAGCGAAGCTCGAACCCAGGACGTTCCGATCAGAAAGCGAATGTCATACTACTAGACCACATTCTAGCTGCAGATATATCCAGCCCCCACCCCCCTCCCTCCCCCGCCACCCAAGGTCGGGCTCGGGCTAATTCCTCGGTGGGAAAACCCATGACAAAGTCAAATTCTGAAGTCTGGGACACTGCGACCCAGAGATGGATCAATTTTAAAGTGATGGAGTGCATTACATTTATATTGAAAAGTCAGCGACGATCATAATGGCACAACGAATGTTTTACAGTACGTGTAAATAGAATCCTACACGTGAAGACAATGGAGACAGCACTCCTCATTCCGATCATATGCAATTCACTCTATCGCAGTCGTCTCCCCTTTTTTTTTTACAAATTTCAATAGTCAATGAGAAATCAATATCTTTTTTAAATATTTTGGTTTGAAAACCTTTGCTGTAAGTAAACGATTTATAGATAGATTATTAACCCCAAAATTAGATCACTTAAACAACATAAGTGATTCCTGTTTACATCAGCCATCTTGTTTGATGAATTATCTATATTCCTTCATGGAATGCCTAGGCGACGGTATCTTATGGTGTCGTCGCGGAAGGGCTAATTTTTAAAAAATTGATAGCACGAATTTGACTTAACTCAGCTCTTTAATATATATTTTAGCCAGCAAATTTTATGAGTAGTTCTCACTAAATTGTATGAACCAGACTACAAACGTTTAAGGTTACACATAATTTTGAATGGCTGGCGGATGTTTATAAGTTTTTATATAAACGCATAGTATTAATTCAGTAGCTATAATGAAACAACACCTATTTTGTCTAATTGTCTCTAGCCTTGCTAGACCAGTTAACGACCTGTTCTGGAAAAACGCGTATTTAAAAATTTGACCAGCAAACTCGTCCTTCAAATATCGATCGATTTATATCTCCCTCATCCTGGTAAAAACTCTCAAATTTGGGACTTTCCGAAGTCTTTCTTAAAGTCCCAGGTTCGAGAGTTTTTTTTTGACAAGTTTTGACAGCGTTGTCTCTCTTAGAAAAAAAATTGTATTATCGCCTAACAGGCGTCATGTCTCGTTCTTTATATTTCGTGTTCCGGTTGGCCAAGGACCCTTTGTGTAATGCGCTTTGAGCACGTTTAGTGGATATTGTGCTATATAAAAGCTCAAGTTAAGAATAGAGCAATAAATATGAAAACAAACACACACGCACGCACACACACATACACATACACTCACACACACACATAGTGGATATGGATATTGCTCTATATAAAAGCTCAAGTTAAAGTCAGTCATTTTGAAAGAATAGAGCAATAAATATGAAAACAAACACACACGCACGCACACACACATACACATACACTCACACACACACATAGTGGATATGGATATTGCTCTATATAAAAGATCAACTTTTTATTCAGAATGATGATGATAATAATAATAATAATAATAATAATAATAATAATAATAATAATAATAATAATAATAATAATAATAATAATAATAATTGTGATAGTAATAATAGTAATAATAATAATAATAATAATAATAATAATAATAATAATAATAATAATAATAATTAATAATAATAATAATAATAATTCATAGCCAAATCAAGGATTCATAGAGTCAATAAAAACAAATACAGTAAAAATGGGAATAACATTTAAAAGATGTTTTGTCTCTGACTGGCCATATTGCTGATTCCATTCTAGCGGAACGGGAAAATTCAGATTTCATGTCCTAATATGGTCAGATGGATTGTTGTCGAATTTCCCCCTGGTTTAATTATAACGCCAAAACAACAACAACAACAACAACAACAAACTCATTATAAAAAGTGAATTTCTAAAATCACATTAATTTTTAGATTTAGGGAAGGTCCACAGCTTACTACCCATGATGAATGCGCTTCAGAGATATTCGGCCTGCTATGTGATTATGTAAACCGCGCTTTTATTTCGTATGACAGAAGTTGCCTCTCAGGTTTGTCACCGTAATCAGGTGTAAAATGAGTACCTGGTCAATAATAGCGTTATAGCTATCCTTAAAAAATTGTAATATTATCACCTAATAGGCGTCATGTCTAGGACTTCATATGCTCTATAGATGTCACTGCCTACATATCAAGTGTTGCTGTTGGATAGGATCCCTTGTAAAGCGCTTTGAGCACCTTTAATGGATATTGCTCTATATATATGATATATTCTTTACTTACTAAATCATTATTTTTTTTAATTATTTTTAGATTTCGGAATTTTCCGAATTCCACGGCATAGCCAAGCTGAATACTCTTCAGATATATTTGGCGTTTCATGTAAAAAATTACAACTTTTATTTCGTAACGGGCGTCATGTCTCGTTCTACATGTAAACTCTTCTTCTTCTTCTTCTTCTTTTTCTTCTTCTTCTTCTTCTTCATCATCTTCATCATCATCATCATCACCACCATCCTCCTCATCATCATCATCATCATCATCATCATCATCATCATCATCATCATCATTAGTTCACAGCCTAACCAACAGTCTACATTGTATCCCAAACGTTTTATTTGGTCTTTTCTTCTTAATTAATTCCCAAGACTCAAGAGGCCATTCATTGAGACCTTGTTTGTTTTATTTTCTAATAATCTACATGCATCCTATCGTCGTGCAAAATAACACGTAAAAACAAGTTCACAACAAGGTCATACAGAGATGCCGATGTTAACAAGAATACGATGCCATATAAATGTAGCCCTCCTGTCTGAGGGCAATATTAGAATCGCCTTTTGAAATTAAATTTTATTTTTTAACACACAGGTCAAGACAATGCAAGAGAAAATATAATTAAAGTTCAATAATTGTCCAATTACCATGCGTTCCCCGGGGGAATTATTTTCTGGAAATTTCCTGTAAATTTATCCCTCGTCGTGGAATCGGTTGTTAATTATCAACATATTCGCCTTCATCAAGCGATAATAGGTCCTATCTGTTATAAAGCGACGGCGGGGAATCGGCGGGGTTGGTTTATGGCCAGCGGCTATTTCTCGTAAATTACCGCAATGTTTCGGAAGGGGGTACAGAAGAAATAGAAGCTCCGGAAACTCTGGGTGGACTAGAGAGTTAGTTATCCCCCCTTCTTCCAATACCAACCCCACACCTCCTCCCGCCTCTAATTTTAATCACGGGATCGTGCTCCAGGGGAGAGACCTGACGGGGGGAGGAAAATAATATCTTAAAAATTTGGGCAGTATGAGACTCGGCGGCGTGGCTATGAATTTGAAAGGGTCGGGCTATCATAGCCTTTAGCCTCACATCCAGTTTCTTCATTGGTAATTAGAATTCTTCGAGGACGGAAAGGACTTTGAGGTTACTAAGGGCACTTGTACCGAAATCCTCGGGGTTATTTTTCCACCAGCACGAGTCTGACCTCAATTTCCACCCTACTTCATATTATCGCTCACCGCAAGAAATTTTTGGAAATTAAATATAAAAAACGAAACAAAACAAAACAAAATTCAACCAATTGTCATATTAAGAAGGTTGTGTTTTATGATGCTGTTGCTTATCGGGTGTTTGGTTTGGGAGGGGGGGGGGGCATATGGAATGTTCTTTAAAAATTGAGCTTTTATTTAGCGAATACGAAATATTTACTAAACGTGCTCAAAGCCATTTACAAAGGATCATTGCCGAAAAGCCATATTCAACATGTAGGACGGGACATGACGCCTATTAGTCGATATAACATTTTTTTTTCGGACAGAGATAACGCTGTTAACGGCCAGGTACTCATTTTACACCTGAGTACGGTGAGAGAATGTGAGTATAGAGCCTTTTCCAAGGACTCAACTATGCGCCGAGCGAGGCTCGAACCCACAACCTTCCGATCCGAAAGCGGGTTTCATACGACAAGACTACATTATTATAGCCGCACAAAAAAAAAAATGAGAATGAGGAAATTGTTGGTTGCATCGTAACGAATATGACGATTTTCCTATGGTTGGAAAGAATGGGTTATTATAATTTTAGGCTATATTGAGATCTTTTAAGATAATTGCAAACAACTATTAACAAGGACAAATCCTGCACATACACACGACACACACACATACACACACATACATACACACGACACACACACATACACACACATACATACACACGACACACACATACACACACATACATACAGACGACACACACACATAAACACACATACATACACACGACACACACACACATACACAGACATACATACACACGACACACACACATACACACACAAACATACACACGACACACACACATACACACACACACATAACACAACACACACACACACACACACATACATACACACGACACACACACACACATACACACACATACATACACACGACACACACACATACACACACATACATACACACGACACACACACATACACACACATACATACACACGACACACACACATACACACACATTCATACACCCCACACACACACACACACACATACATACACACCACACACACATACATACACACCACACACACACACATA
>NC_088361.1:14959281-14961781 GCF_034508935.2 Berghia stephanieae | reverse complement strand
AAAGAGTGCGGCTATGTGGTCTAGTGGTATGACACTCGCCTTCGGATTGGAAGGTCCTGGGTTTGAGCCTCGCTCGGCCCATAGTTGAGTCATCGGGAAAAGGCTCTTTACTCACAGTCTCTCACCGTACTCATGTGTAAAATGAGTACCTGGCCGTTAATAGCGTTGTCTCTGTCCGAAAAAAAAATTATAATATTGCCTAACAAGCGTCGTGTCCTGTCCTACATGTTACGTGTTTCTGTTGACCTGGGACCCCTTGTAAAGCGCTTTGAGCACGTTTAGTGGATATTGCGCTATATAAAAGCTCAATTTTAACCAAAATCATCAATGCCATATGTAACCATTCCCATCAAACGGGATTATGTAGGGCGAATAAGAAATAAACAATGGATTTACGTTCTCTGGAAAGACATGTATTATATCAGAAATGTGTCCAGAAAACTCGTCCTTCAAATATCGACCGATTTATTGACTCTCATCTTGGCAAAAACTTTCAAACGAAGGACCTCGCGACATCTTCCTTAAGTCTCTCCTTACCAGCTATTTTTAGAATTTTCCCCGAAAATTCACATCCACCCGACAAAAAAATAGACTTTTCCTAATCAAACCAATGAGTAACTCATGCGTTCTATACAGAATGCTGGTCAGTAAAGTGAGCTCTAAATAATTCACAGTATTTAGTATTTATAGCTGTAATCGGAGCATTTCTTTACATTCTGTGATGTACAAGAGAAATCAGAATGAGAAAAGTGCCGGTTGCATCGTAACGAATGTGACGATTTTCCTATGGTTGGTGAGGAGAGGGTTAAAGTCCCAGGTTTGAGAGTTTTTGTCAAGATGAGAGTCATTTAAATCGATCGATAATCTGAGTTTTCTGGCCAAATTTTAAAATATGGGTTTTTCCATTGTACAACAGTTAGCTGGATAATTTTCTACTCTAAATTAATACATTGTCATTTTCCGGAAGAACAATGTAAATTTATCATTTAGAACGTTATGTAGTTTCATCAACGTGTTCTTATTTGCAGGTCGGATAACCCAAATTGTTATGTTGATCATTGTTGTAATGGAAATATTCTCAAACAAGGCACAAAAATATTCTTCATCAAAACAATGCTAAATTAAACCCATAATTGCGTTCGTTCTCAGACCTGCTAATATGTACACGTTGATTTCCATCTAAGGACATTATGTCAAATATTTAGAAAAAGCGGCCTCGAGTGAAATATACCAAAGGCCTCCAAAATCACTGCCCATAACGTAAAAACCGTGCCTTCTGTAGCAATGCAAAATGTTTTATACCGTCTTGATAGAATGATACCATGTCGCAAAGTACTTTCCGACAGACCTTAACACACGTATCTATCTAATACAGGCTGGTTACACAGACAGGCAATGCATTTCCATCTAAGGCACAATATGTCAAATATTTTAGAAAATCAGCGTCGAGTGATATACAAATATAGACCTCCTAACAATACGTCCACCTCTGATCAAGATATTTTATATCATTTACATAGGATGACAATCTACTGAAAAATAATAGGATTCAGTAGTTTGATGTCACGCCGCACGGCAACGGCGGCCATCTTGGTTCTAAACAAAGAAAATCATTACCTTTTATTCTCCAAGCTGGCTAGAACTCTCCATATGCCTTGTGATCAGAATGTGTAAAAGTCAAAACATGATCAAATTTATGTGTTGTTCTTCCTCTGGAAACGCTTTTATGCTCGCCGGAGAAATATTTCATACGGGCGTCCGCCATTGTTCCGATAGTTTAGAGCCAGTGTTACTAAGTTACCATGCGTCATTAGTAAGGAAGTGACGTTACGACTGTTGAAGAGACAGACCTAACAGACTCAGCAACCAAATCAAGCTGGTTACACTTAGGGATTGATTTATTTTGGATGGTTTTATTCTTGTATGACTTACCTCGCTTTGTCTGGCACTGTCTCATATACCATGTTTCGGATCTTTACCCGATTTTACTAATATAGTCCTTCATGGAGCCGGAGTTTATCAACGGGCAATAGCAATTGCTTGTTACCCTTTGGATGGGACGCTAATCTATCGCAAAGTACTTTCCGCCAGATCAAACAGACGCAGCTACCCAATCACTACTGGGTGGAAAGGCGGGGGGGGGGGGGGGGGGAGGTCAGAAATAAATCTCGTCTGCACCCGGGATCGATATCGGTCCATTTGGGTGTGAAGCGAGTGCTCTACCAACTGAGCTATCGGGACCCCTTGATTTTACAAAAGCATAATGGAAAAAAGTAAGTTGAGGTTTCCTTCTTGTCGTATAAAAAAAAAAAAAAGAAGTTAAAATTTCTCCGGGATATTTTTGATTTTACTAAAATGTTAATGATATCCTAGACTCACTGATAATTCTTAATAGCAAATTGTTCAATTGTTCGAAAACACATCGTGTAAATAATAATAATAATAATAATAATAATAATAATAATAATAATAATAGTAATAATAATAATAATAATAATAA
>NC_088361.1:14929281-14954281 GCF_034508935.2 Berghia stephanieae | reverse complement strand
TGGTTGGTGCTCAGAAGGAACGCACGATAAGCTTTAACAAAAGGCCAGTACCTCACTCAATTAATTAGTCAATTTATCAATCAAGGGGAAAAGGGAGGGGGAGAGAGAGAGAGAGAGAGAGAGAGAGAGAGAGAGAAAGAGAGAGAGAGAGAGACAAAGAATTGAGTGATTTAGCAACGCCGTGTTTAAAGCTATTCAGAGAACAGCTGGTAGAATAAAGAGGGATTACAGGTTATGCAAAGACAATGGCATACAAACAAAAATGAGAGAAGAATTTGAAAATGCACTCATGATACAAAGCCAAAGTGAACCTGATAACGAAAAATGTGAAAAACAATTTGATATATTCCAAAAGTGTGTCAAAGCAACTGCAGAAAAGCATTTACCAATAGCTCAAATAAACAGCAAAAAGGAATGGATGACAAATGAAATTCTAAACCTATTTGAAGAAAGAGGAAAATGCAACAGAGGGTCTGCAGAATACCAAACATTGAACAACCACATTAAATCCAAATGCATCGAGGCACACGAGAACTATCTAGACTGGAAATGCTGCGAAATCGAAAGAGAATACAAACCCAACCCCCAACAAGCTCACCAAAGAATAAAAGAACTATCGGGGAAAAGGAAAAGCAAAGCAGCAGGAAGTTGTATCCAAAACAAACAAGGGGAACTGCTATTTGAAGAACAACATATAGAAAGCCGATGGGTAGAATACATAGGCGAACTGTACAATGATCCAAATAGAAATGAACCACCACTGAAATTCAAAGAACCATTAAGCGGACCAAACATCACCAAAAGTGAAATTGAACATGCCATGGAACGAATGAGGGATGGAAAAGCAACAGGCCCTGATGAAATATCTGTAGAGGTATTAAAAAGCCTAGGAGATCTAGCAATTGATGAACTTCACATATTATTCAACAATATATACAACACTGGGAAAATTCCAGAAGATCTCTGTAACTCTATTTTCATAGCAATACCAAAGAAAGCAGGTGCAGTCAGATGCGAAAATTTTAGAACTATAAGTTTAATAAGCCACATCAACAAAATACTGTTGCGTATAATTATCAACAGGCTAAGGAATAAGATTAACCCCGAAATCGCAGAAGAACAATATGAATTCCAACCTGACAGAGGGACAAGGAACGCAATAAACCTCCTCCGTGTTTTAAGTGAAAGAGCTATACAGGTTCAGACCCCACTATACCTCTGTTTTGTCGACTACAAAAAAGCTTTTGATAGAGTACGCCACGAAGAAATACTAAAACAACTGCACTCCATTGGCGCTGATGAGAAAGACTTCAGACTCATGCAAACATTATACCAGCAGGCATCTATCAAAATCGGAAACTCTACAGGAAATTCCATTCCTATTAAGAAAGGAGACCGTCAAGGGTGTGTTGCCTCACCAGATCTGTTTAATCTATACCAAGAAACAATCATGAGGGGTATAACTAATATGGAGGGAATAAAAGTAGGAGGTCACAACATAAATAATATAAGATACGCAGACGATACGGTACTCATTGCAACATCAGAAATCCAACTTCAAAAGATTGTTGACAAAGTGGTAGTAGATAGTGAAGCCAAGGGAATGGAAGTGAATATCACCAAAACGGAATGCATGGTAATACAGAAAAACCCCGAAAACAACAACACCTGCAATATAACGATTCACGGCGAGCAACTTACCAACGTAGAAAGTTTTAAATACCTAGGTTCAATAGTGACAACAGATGGAAGATGTAACCGAGACATACGAGCAAGAATAACTCAAGCCAAACAGGCCTTCATGGACCTGGGAAACATTTTGAAAAACAAACAGATGTCGTTCGGGATTAGATTCCGAGTCTTGAAGTGCTACGTGTGGCCAATCTTGTTATACGGATGCGAAAGCTGTTTTACAAAGGCAGAAACACAAAAGAACATTGAAGCTTTTGAAATGTGGTGCTTGAGAAGGATGCAGAGAATATCGTATACTGCACACAAAACGAACGAAGAAGTGCTAAAACAAACATACCAACAAAGGAAACTAATGCCCTTAATAGCGGATCGACAACTATCCTTTTTCGGACACATAGTAAGGAAAGATAAGAATGAATACCTGGCAAGTTGTGGAAAAATACCTGGTAAACGCGCCCGGGGGAGACAAAGAAAAACACTCATAGACCAACTGAAGGGCTTCACCAACCTAACAATCCAAGAGCTGTTTGAAAAAGCAAGAGACAGGGAGGAATGGATAGAGATAATTCATGCAGTATCCGAAGCCTGGACCAGGCATGGAACCTAGAAGAAGAAGTGTATACAAGCCGTGAAATAAGTCTATCGGTAAGACTCGGGCTTACCAAATTAACCCCCGTACTCTGGAGAAACACGTATTTCAACATCTGCCCAGAAAACTCGTCCTTCAAATATCGATCAATTTAAATGACCCTCATCTTGACAAAAGCATTCACATTTGAGACTTGTTCGAAATTTTGCACTAAGATCTAAAATTGTTTTCGTCAGTTTTCTCTGCTAAATAATAATAATAAATACCCCCCCCCCTCTCCAGGCTCACGCTGCAGCGGGGTACTGCGGCTGACGCCTGGGTTATTCAAGTTTTCCATTGGCATAGGCCCTAAAGACAAATTACCTCTTGGCGATGAATTAAGGAGTTGTTTTTTTTTAAAATACATATAATACAGTTGGGGACTCTACAGTTCTATTTCAAGGTTATTATTTTATATTTGTACAACACTATATATATAATATATATATATATATATATATATATATATATTATATATACGTTATATATATATATATATATATATATATATTATATATTATGAGTGTTTGTGGGTACTCGTAGGTACGAAAACTCACTTATATGTGGCCAAAACATATGTTTCTGTGGCTTTCGTCCACGTCTTCAGTTGGCATAATGTCCGCAGAAAAAAATGTATTCCCTTTGAGATTGTGTTTACACTCTTGTGTCCTTACTTCCGTTACAAGAGTGTAAACATCAATCTCAAAGGGAATACATTTTGTCTGCGGACATTATGCCAACTGACGACGTGGACGAAAGCCACAGAAACATATGTTTTGGCCAAATATAAGTGAGTAATCCAATTTATATTTTATATATATATTATATATTATATATATATATATATATATATATATATATATATATATATATGTGTGTGTGTGTGTAGTTGTGTGTGTGTGTGAGAGAGAGAGAGATAGAGAGAGAGAGAGAGAGAGAGAGAGAGAGAGCGTGACGCATCTCTAAATGGTTATGTCACACTCTAATCCGCTTTCCAATTTTCCAAATCTTCTCCCACCACCGATCAGCAAACAAACGTGTGACAGAGACAGTACTCACCAAACACCGTGGACATGCGCAAAGGCTCGGTTATCGAAGATTTAATGCAGACGCACAGTTAGGAAACCATTTCCAAGTCAAATATTGAAATAGACCAGATCAAAGCTGCCTAGAACGGCGAAATGTTCGAAGAATTACGAAATAGGATTCAATAGTCTGATGTCACGTCCACCCAGCAACCAACAGCTTGGTTCTAAACAAAGAAAATCGGTTCTTTTTTATTCTTCATGCTCGCTACAACTTTTTCACATGTCACGTGATAAGAATGTATTAACGTCAAAACATGATCAATGTTTTTCTCCTCTGAATACACTTTTATGCTCGTCAGAGAAGTATTTCATAAGGGCGTCCGCCATTGTTCCGATAGTTTTGGACCAGTTACTAAGTTATTATGCGTCATTACGAGGGAAGTGACGTCACGACTGTTTTGAACGCTATTGTGGCTCCAATTTCAAAACATTTCATGAACATTTCTGAGTCGTTAAAACTTATTGAAAATACAAGCTGATGCTAGACTGTATAATTATGAGAATTTTAGAGTGATATCTAATCATTGTTAGTGTGAATTGTTGATCTGTTAAGGTGACAACGACGACTACAATTTTTATCTTCTAAAAACTACGAATTAAAAAAAAAATTCAAGTAGGCTTGGACTAGATCCAATTTGAAACAAGCTATAATGAAGATAATAATAGTAATGATAATGATACTGATGCTGATAATGATAATAATAATAATAATAATAATAATAATAATAATAATAATAATAATAATAATAATGATGATGATTTGATGCTGATAATGATAATAATATAATAATAATAATAATAATAATAATAATAATAATAATAATAATAATAATAATAATAATAATAATAATAATAATAAAGATAATATGGCGGTTGAGCACTTCTTAGATCATCATAATATTATGCGCACTCATTCCGTCATAATTAAGGCCCCAGTGAGAGCATTCTACATTAATGTTTCATTCGAGTGTATGCCATTATAACATTGACCACACATCATAACATGTAAATTCTGGTGGATTACAGCGCAGTGTATGGGCGTGTACTGAAGCATTTCAGGGAAACATGGGGTACTATAGCAATACTGACGTCCTTGGAGTAATCAATTTTGTTTTCTTCAATTTGGCCAGAAACTAGAAAAACAGACCAAAACAACTAGCGCATTTATATAGCACAATAGATAGAATGAAGTTGACGTCACTCGGGTCTTTGTTATTGTCCTTTTTTTTTTCTTTTTTTTTTTTTTTTTTTGGCCATCCGCGTTTATGAGTAATTCTCACTTATCTGTATTATCCAAACTATAAACGTTCAAGGTTACACATAGTTTTGTGTGTTGGTCCGTTATACTTCCGGATGGCAATGTTGTGAGCTTCTTAGACAAGCGCATACTGTCTATATCCACTAAACGTGCTCTACAAGCCCTTTTACAAGAGGTCCATAAGTCAACAGCAACACCTAAACATATTGTAGGAAGAGACTCTGACGCCTGTGAAGTGATCTTGCATTTTTTTCCCTTCGATAGAGACAACTCTGTCAACATTCGGGTACTCATTTTACACCTCAGTACGGTGAGAGAGTGTAAGTAAATAGATATTTTTTTGCCACGGATTCAACTTTGCGCTGCTCAGAGCGAGACTCGAACCCAGGACCTTTTCGAACCGAAGGCGAGTATCATACCACTGGACCACTGGACTCTCACAGGCCACTCTTGTAGCTGTGTAACTCGGTGGTTCGGTGACTCAGCCTTGCACTCTTGTCACATCGGCAAAGCAATCTTAAGCGTGATCAGTGGCCGAATGGGTGACAGTGAACGTAGAAAATTATGGCCCGGATGTCGTGCTTTACACACATTACCCCCCCCCCCCCTGCACTCGACTCAGGTGTGAATGAATACTAGACGTTATATATATATATAATATATATATATATATATATATATATATATATATATATATATATATATATATATATATACTTGAGCCAAGATATTTCATAGAAAAAAAACTATGTTTATTGAATTATATATATATATATATATATATATATATATATATATATATATATATATATATTACAATGGATTACGCCGACTGAAGAAGTGTAAAAAACACAGAAACGAGTCGTCTAGGCCAATAAAATGTGAGTGAAAATTTGCATCATATATATATATATATATATATATATATATATATATATATATATATATATATATATATAATGTCTTTTTGTGTGTATGTGTGTGAGTGTGTGGGTGTGTGTCTGCGCGCGTGCATGTGTATCGTGTATCCACGAATTTCTCTATGTACGTTGGGTGACAATAAGTAAGATTACAGAATAAATAAAAAGAGAGAGAGAGAGCGAGCGAGCGGGGTTTTCCGATTTTTTTGGTAGACGTGTCTATGTTAAGAGATCGCTGTCTGTCCCATTCAGTTCAATGGATATAGATAGACTCGTGAGGTTGTGTGTGGTGTAGGGGTCGTGCTGTTGTTGTTGTAAGCTGTGATTGGTCAATTCATTGGAATAGGATTCTCTCTTTGTGACTTTTTGTCTCAAAATGGTGTTTTCTCGGTGTGAAATTTCTTCTAAAATTTGAGTTAATAGCTTACCTCACTGGTGTTATGAGTTTAGGTAAAATAATCTAGCTGGGATTGGTCAATTCATTGGAATAGAATTCTCTTTTTGTGACCTTTTGTCTCAAAATTATGGTATTTTCTCGGTGTGAACTTTCTTCTAAAATTTGAGTTATTGATGTTATGGGTTTATGTAAAATGCTCAAGGTGTTATTTGTCAATCATTGGAATAGTATTCTGTCTTTGTGACCTTTTTTCTCAAAACGCTGTGTTCTCGGTGTGAACTTTCCGCTTTAATTTGAGTATTGACCTTACCTTGTTGATGTTATGCGTTTAGTAAAAAATACTCACAACATCCGGCAGGTAAAGTAAACGTACCAGAATTTAAAAATTCATGTAACCTTTAACGTTTATAGTCTATAATTGATATAATCTAGTGAGAACTAATCATTAACAGGCTGTCTATATATAACAACAAAGAGAGTTGAGTGACGTCATCTTCTTTCATTATATTTTAGATTTGACTTGAAATAAATGCCTAATTTGTTAAGCGCAGCTTTTCCCGCTATATAATGTAGGCCCTGGGCGCGTTATGATATAGCAATGACTATGAAAAATTTTGTTTTCTATTTTTGTAGGAAAAAAAATCAAAGCCCTATCTCCACTGAGTAAAAATCATTTTGAATTTTGAAAATCCATCAATATATAACAAAGTTATGCAGTTTCAAGATGTCATTTATTTGGATGACTCACAAAGAGAAAAAATACGGAAAATATGGGACGCTTTTTCTGCGTTTTATTCTGGTTTGTGGCTGTATCTCGCTTAATACGTGGAATTAGATATTAAAACTTGGCAATTTTATTGCAAAATTATCAGAAAATATGATGAAGACATCAGAAGAGTTCTAACTTGTATAGTTTTAGAGCTGTATGGCTAGGGTCAACTAGAAATTTGTTTTAAAATATGCATAATATTGATCATTTGGAACTTTTTCCGAAGTGTAATTTTGTGTCTACAACCCATACAAATGACACGAAAAATGCCTGCTGAATTATTATCAATCAGTCCCGTGAGACCATGGCTTATGTTAGTTCTAGTATTTATTTGAGAGAGAGAGAGAGAGAGAGAGAGAGAGAGAGAGAGGGAGAGAGAGAGAGAGAGAGAGAGAGAGAGAGAGAGAATGTGTTAATCTACCTATCCCTATGACATAACCATGAAACAATACCTTAATTTTTAAAAAGCGCGCGAGGATTTGTGTCATCCGTCGTCGCGAACAAGGTTGCCAGATGGCCACGTGTGAGGCCAAATATATAATTTTGTTTCTTTTTTTTTTTTACATTTTATTCATCTATATTTGTCTCAGTGACATTTATCCTAGTCTATTCAATTTTCTGTTTATTAAAATTCAGTTCATTTTAAGTGGGCCAGTCTTAATATTGAAAGTCATATGATTTTCTATTTAGCCACTTTTGAAGTCGAATTTGGTCAGGTTATAGTCTGGCCATCTGGCAGCCTTGCCTCGCTCACGTCATTTTCGTGTCGCGTGATGGTGGACCAAAATGGCCGTCTCCATATTTTCACTCATTGAAATGCAAATTGGGTTGATGTTTTGTGAGAATGCGGGAAAAGTACTTATCATAATCCAATGAAATTTGAAATATAAATAGAAGAAATGTGCATATATAACCTTATGAGCGACAAAATCTCTCCTCTTTGTAGTTTTAGAAATATTGTACTCCAAAGAGTAAAAATCTATTTTTAACGGTTTTCTGGTAATTGTACGAGTTTTGTCGCTTGACATAATCTAAAATGACCTTTTTTCTAACTATGTGCCAACTTTCAGTCATATTCAATTATAAACAGCGTCGTAATTAATTTTTTAAAATAGCATGTACGGAACGGCTTCGTCCCATATTTTGTCGCGAATTTGGGCACTTCGTGAGCGAAAAAGAGGCCCAAAGATTTGTGCGGGATAGTCATTGCTACCGTTATAACAATGACATCTATATAATATATCAAAAGTATCATTTCACCCTTGCACAGCATGATTCCACTCACAAACACTTAAACACTCGCGCGCGTGCGCGCGTGCACACACACAGTCACCAAACAAAATTCATTTATCTTTCGCTGGAGTAGCTGTTCACCAAAACTTGACCGAAAAAGATGAGATTTTCAATTTCTTTTTGAATGTTTCTAGGGCTTTTGCTTCTCTTATTTCTAAAGGAAATTTATTCCAAATTCTAGGGCGCACCAAGCAAGGCTTTTCTCCCCGGCTTTAAGTCTATTTTTAGGTATCTTTGGAGTTTTTGGATTGGAAAAGCAATGAGGATATATTTGCGGTTCATCTATCTCAATGACTTATGTCAGATAAGAAGGGGCGCTGGTATCTATAGACGTTCAAAATATAAATGTTGCCACTTTATATGCTATAGATAGTTCTAAGATGACGTCAATCAAGCCTTTGTTACTGTTTTTGAAATCCACGTTTATGAGTACTTCTCACTAAACTGCATGAACCAGACTATAAACGTTCATGGATACACACAGTTTTGTGTGTTGGTCCGATATACTTCCGGATGGCAATGTTATGAGCTTCTTAGCCAAGCGCATACTATCTATACATTCTCTCACAAGCAGCCAGAGTAAGTCCATCACGGGAGACGCTGCTTCATCTTGGCGCTTCTTTTTCATGACCAAGCGTGCTGCATTGTTTTGAATTTCTTGGAGAGAAGGAATATTTGTACTTGATGTACCAGAGAGTAAAGAGTTACAATTATCTTATTTTGAAAAAAAAAAAAAAAACTAAGGCAGATATTAATTTTTGACAGGCATCTTTTGTTATAAAATATCAAATATCTTATCTTTTTCATATCTACAAATAATATCTTCTTTATCTGACATACTTGTTCATTCATTGAAAGGTCCGAATTAAACATGGCCCCAAGATTCCTAACCTATAGATAGTTCAAAGATGGCGTTATTCAGGTCTTTGTTATTGCTTTTTGCCATCCACGTTTATGATTAATTCTCACTAAACAGTATTAACCAGACTATAAACGTTCATGACTACTCACAGTTTTGTGTGTTGGCCAGTTATACTTCCGGATGGCAATGTTGTGAACTTCTTAGCCAAGTGCATACTATCTATTGACAAAAGGCACTTTGATTTCGTTTATCTCCAAAAAAAAAACGTTTGATTGATTTTATTAATCTAATTCTTGTTCACAATTATTAACACCTCAATTTTATTGCGAATCCAATTATTGTAATTTATTCTTCATCATCAATTCGCTCACTTCAACGACGCAGATTTCACAGCGTTCAATTTTCCTGTCAAAAGTTGATGGATGGTTCGGGTCGCAGATCTGGGTGTCGAGGGATAACAATGATGTTGTGTTCAAGAACATACGAACGATATCGCAGAGTGTTGATTTATGAAGCGCAAATAGTGCTGGTCCCAGTACGGACCCCTGAGTCACGCCAAAGGAAAGAGGTCTATATCGGTGTACGAGTTTTCAATCAGAATTTAGTCGTAGTAGTAGTAGTAGTAGTAGCAGTAGTAGTAGTAGTAGTAGTAGTAGTAGTAGTAGTAGTAGTAGTAGTAGTAGTAGTAGTAGTAGTAGTAGTAGTAATAGTAGTAGTAGTAGTAGTAAGTAGTAGTAGTAGTAGTAGTAGTAGTGTAGTAGTAGTAGTAGTAGTAGTAGTAGTAGTAGTAGTAGAGTATTAGTAGTAGTATAGTAGTAGTGTAGTAGTAGTAGTAGTTAGTATTAGTATAGTAGTAGTAGTAGTAGTAGTAGTAGTAGTAGTAGTAGTAGTAGAGCAGTAGTAGTAGTAGTAGTAGTAGTAGTAGTAGTAGTAGTAGCAGTAGTAGTAGTATAGTAGTAGTAGTAGTAGTAGTAGTAGTAGTAGTAGTAGTAGTAGTAGTAGTAGTAGTAGTAGTAGTAGTAGTAGTAGTAGTAGTAGTAGTAGTAGTAGTAGTAGTATGTAGTAGTAGTAGTAGTAGTAGTAGTAGTAGTAGTAGTAGTAGTAGTAGTAGTAGTAGTAGTAGTAGTAGTAGTAGTAGTAGTAGTAGTAGTAGTAGTAGTAGTAGTAGTAGTAGTAGTAGTAGTAGTAGTAGTAGTAGTAGTAGTAGTAGTAGTATGGTAGTAGTAGTAGTAGTAGTAGTAGTAGTAGTAGTAGTAGTAGTAGTAGGAGTAGTAATACTGGTAGTAGTAGTAGTAGTAGTAGTAGTAGTAGTAGTAGTATAGTAGTAGTAGTAGTATGTAGTTAGTAGTAGTAGTAGTAGTATGTAGAAGTAGTAGTAGTAGTAGTAGTAAGTTGTATAGTATGTAGTAGTAGTAGTGTAGTAGTAGTAGTAGTAGTAGTAGTAGTTAGTAGTAGTAGTAGAAGTAGTAGTAGTAGTAGTAGTAGTAGTAGTAGTAGTAGTAGTAGTAGTAGTAGTAGTAGTAGTAGTAGTAGTAGTAGTAGCAGTAGTATTAGAAGTAGTAGTATATTATGTTATCGCAGACACTTCAAAGGGTAATGCCCTTTTTATTTGAATAAAAATTGTTTTAGCTGCTGCTGTTATTACATTTTAAGTTCTTTAACATAGACAATCACCATTCCCCAACGTTTACCTATTTGCAGGTCTGATAAGCCATTTTGTTATGGCCTCACTGTGGTAATGGAAGTTTTCACAAACCAACCATTGGCCGTTGTGACATAATTTTCTTTCAGTCAGATAATCACCATGTCCACCCAACCTTACATTCCACCAGTTATATAATACTGAATAGTGCGGCTATGTGGTCTAGTGGTATGACACTCGCTTTCGGATCGGAGGTCTTGGGTTCGAGCTTCGATCGGCGCATAGTTGAGTCCTTGGAGAGGGCTCTTTACTCACATTTTCTCACCGTACTCAGGTGTAAAATATATACCTGTCCGTAAACAGCGTTGTCTCTGTCCATAAAAAATTGTAATATCACCCAACACGCGTCATGGTCCGTTCTACACGTTAGTGTTGCTGTTGGCCTGTGTCCCCTTGTCTAGTGCTTTGAGCACGTTTAGTAGATACTGCGCTATATCAAAACTAGTTCGAAAAAAAAAGCTCAACTATGTTACTACCATATTGGTGCATATCAGAAAGATGAATGTAAGACTGGAATATTATCACCAATCTACGCAATGGGAACATCGTGCATTTGCGAAGTCCAAGGTTTGAGAGTTTTTTGTTTTTTTTCCAAGATGAGGGTCACTGATTGATATTTGGAGGACGAGTTTTCTGGTCAAATTTTCAAATATGGGTTTTTCCACAGTACCCCAGTATAAGTCATGATTGAACAAACTGAAAATAGTCAAGATTATTATTTAATCACTCTATTTTAGGTGACGAAATTCAGTACAAATCGACACGTGGCCACAGTAATCATTTATCATCCTTATCTTTATTATCAGAGCCTTAGTCGTCGCCAACATCATCAACATCTTCTGCAACATCGTCATCATCATCATCATCATCATCATCATCATCATCATCATCATCATCATCATCATCATCATCATCATCTTATCATCATCATCATCATCATCATCATCATCATCATCATCATTCATCATCATCATCGTCATCATCATCATTCATCATCATTTATCATCATCATCATCATCATCATCATCATCATCATATCATCTTCACTCATCTCATTCATCATCATCAATCCATCTCTTATCATCATCTATCTATCATCATCATCATCATCATCATCATCATCATCATCATCATCATCATCATCATCATCATCATCATCATCATTATCATCCAAACTTATCATTCATCAATCATCATCATCATCATCATCATCATCATCATCATCATCATCATCATCATCATCATATCATCATCATCATCATCATCCATCATCATCTATCATCATCATCATCATCATCATATCTATCTCATTCATCTATCATCATCATCTTATCATCATTCATCATCATCATCATCATCATCATCATCATCATCATCATCATCATCTATCATCATCATCATCATCATCATCATTCATCATTCATCATCATCATCATCATCATCATCATCATCATCTCATCATCATCATCTATCATCATCATCATCATCATCATCATCATCATCATCATCATCATTCATCATCATCATATCATCATCATCATCATCTCATCATCATACATCTATCATCATCATCATCATTCATCATCATCATCATCATCATCATCATCATCATCATCATCATCATCATCATCATCATCATTCATCATCATCATCATCATCATCATCATCATCATCATCATCATCATCCATCATCATCATCATCTATCATCATCATCATCATCATCATCATCATCATCATCATCATCATCATCATCATATCATCATCATCATCTCATATCATCATCATTATCATACTCATCATCATCATCATCATTCATCATCATCTATCATCTCATCATCATCATCATATCTCATATCTATCATTATCACACACATATATCATCTATCATCATCATTATCACAATTATCATATCTATCATCATATCATCTACATCGGAGATGAATATTTGGTTCGGAGGTCCCTCATTGTCCAAAACAGCGTTGCCTTTGATTCTATTAACGCTTTCAGACTACACATCCATTAGAATATGACTGTGTTAACTCCACACTGTTCCATCGTTAAAAGCTATAATAAGAATTAATCGCTTAAGGCTCCGGTTTTAGTTTTAATCTCAGAAAATAGCTACATAGTTGTATACAAATATAATTTATCAACTTATCGGAGATCGGTGATTAATTCGTAGGTCCCTCATTGTATAAAACAGCGTTGCCTTTGATATTTTAGCGCTTTTCAGACTATATAGCTCGTAATATGATATTATTATTATTATTATTATTATTATTATTATTATTATTATTATTATTATTATTATTATTATTATTATTATTATTATTATTATTATTATTATTATTATTATTATTATATTATTATTATTATTATTATTATTATTATTATTATTATTATTATTATTATTATTATTATTATTATTATTCCCATTATAAGTATTATTACTATTATTTATAAAAGTACAATGTTCCATCGTTATAATAAGATACATAAAAAGAATTAAGTGATTAACGTATGGTTTTAACCACAATAATAGCTGTATCTATAGTTGTAGTCTTATTTTACGTATTAAAAGAACCGGTTTGGTTTCAGGTGTCACTTAGCGAGGTCTGCCTAGATCGTTTTACAATGTATATCATACGCATATAACATGATATTGGTGGAGAATATATGGCTGGATGGATAGCAATACCGCCTTATTTTTGTTAATTTTTTTTAAATTTTTTTTTTAACTTTTTAATTTATGGTGTTTGTTTTGGGGTTTTTTTTTTTTTGGGGGGGGGGGAGGTTTGTCTTTTTTTTTGTGTTTGTTTGTTTTTTTAAGGTCACTATACCTATACCTGTTTATTGTCGTATTTAAAAGACGGAGATAATTCTAAATTTTCAAAGCAATGAGAAACATTGGGTGTCTCCCATGCCTGAGGTTAAAAAAAAAAAAGCAATACCGCCGTTATCTGGAAAAAATCATAATATTTGAAAATTTGGCCAGAAAACTCGTCCTTCAAATATTAATCGATTTAAATGACCCTCACCTTGGCAAAAAAAAAACTCTCATACCTGGGACTTCATGGAAGTCCCAGGTTTTGAGAGTTTTTGCCAAGATGAGGGTCATTTAAATCGGTCGATATTTGAAGGACGAGTTTTCTGGTCACAATTTTCAATATGTGTTTTTCCAGAGCACGGTAGATGCACTTTAAACGTGACTGACAAGACCTTTATAGATAATCTCATTGGATTATCAATGATTTTGCCATAAAACACAGTGTAAAATAAAAGGGATAAATTTTGATTGGATACAAAAAAGATGTAGACTTTAAATTACTGGAGATATATACATATATATGTGTGTGGGTGTGTGCTTATAGTGCTTATATACTTAACTATATATATATATATATATATATATATATATATATATATATATATATATATACTAACTGTAAGTATATATTAATACACTGTATGTATGTATACATATATATGTATAAATATATATATATATATATATATATATATATATATATATATATATATATATATATATATTCAGTTGGCTGATTTTACGCTATAACTTATCTTTATAATCGGTCCTTTATTATTATGTGTCCTATATTGGCGGTGCATTGAAAGCACCCATCTCTCCGCCATGACTGAATTTTTAAGGGGCAGCTAGGCTCAGCGGTACGGTCTTTGCATTGTTTCGTACTTCGTACCCGAAAGGTACCGAGTTCGATCACACGCCGCTGCGCTGTGTGGCCTTGAGCAAGTCACCTCGCCCTTGCTCAAGTTGCGACGCTGTACTGCGGCTAACGCCTGAGTTATTTCAGTCTTCCCTTGGAACAGACCCAAGAGACAAATTTACACTATGAGATGAATAAAGGGAATTTAAAAAAAAATATTTCTCTTGTCAAAATAGGAATTCTACATTGCCCTACTGACCAACACACTCTCATTCAACTTCAAGCCATTCGACAACACAGCATTTTGAACAGAAAATATACAGTGTTATGTTCAGTGAGGGGACAAAGACTAATTTTCAGAGACGGGAGAGCACTTCCTTCTACTATTGCGAATAGTGATTATACCGTGAAATTGGCTATTCGCAGTACTACTGAGAATAAGCACTTCGTAGAGTGAGTGATAACGTAGTTGTATGTATGTATGTATGTCATGTATGTATGTATGTATGTTGTACTGTATTATGTATGGGAGTGTATGTATGTATGGGTATGTATGTATGTATGTTGTTATGTTGTATGTATGTATGTATATGTATGTTGTATGTATGTATGTATGTATGTATGTATGTATGTATGTATGTATGTTGTAGTATTGATGTATGTCTGTCTGTTGTATGCGGCTATGTATGTCTGAGTTAGTTTCAGTTTCCGTATGATGTATGAGACGTAGTAGTCATGTTGTAATCTATGAATGAATATGAATTTAAATAATATGTATTATGTCTCTGTATAATGGTATGTTACATGCTATGACTAACATGTCTATGCATTATATGCATCGTAAAACGTATTTGAAAGAATATTATCAGTGTATGTTCGTGAGTGAGGGAGCTTATGTATTTGTAGAGTAGGTGAGTGTACTGATGTTAGTATGCGTATGATGTAGAGTTGATGTATCGTGGTATATGGCTAGTCTGTATGTATGTACGTGTATGTATGTATGATTTGGTAGAGTGTATGTATGTATGATCTGTAGTGTGTTGTATGTATACTGTATGGTAGGGTGCATGATTGTATGTTTATGATGTATCGTTGCTAGTAGATGTGTGTAGGGGATGTGTAGTAGATTGGGTGATGTATGGTCGTTTGTGTATGTATGGTAGTGTGATGTGTATGAGGATGGTATGATGTATGGTTATGTATGTGTGATGTGTGTGTAGTGTCGATGTATGTATGTAGTATGTATGTTGGTATGTATGTATGTATGTATTGTATGTATGTATGTATGTATGTTGTATGTATGTATGTATGTAGTATGTATGTATGTATGTATGTATGTATGTGTATGTATGTATGTATGTATGTATGTATGTATGTATGTATGTATGTATGTATATGATGAATGGATGTATGTATGTATGAGTAAGGATGGTAGGAGGATGTATGTATGTCTGGTATAGGAGTGCATGGAATGTAGGTATGGTAGGTGGTAGGTAGTAGTAGTAGTGTATGTGTAGTGTATGTAGTAGGTTAGGTGGTGTAGGTATGTATGTAGGTATGGTAGGTATGGTTGTAGGTTGTAGTATGTATGTGTATGTATGTATGTATGTATGTATGTATGTCTGTATGTATGTATGTATGATATTATGTATGTAATGTATGTATGTTGTATGTATGTATGTATGTATGTTGTATGTATGTATGTATGTATGTATGTATGGTATGTATGTATGTATGTATGTATGTATGTATGTCTGTATGTATGTATGTATGTATGTATGTATGTATGTATGTATGTATGTATGTATGTATGTCTGTATGTATGTAGTATGTATGTATTGTATGTCTGTATGTATGTATGTATGTATGTATGTATGTATGTATGTATGTATGTATGTCTGTATGTATGTATGTATGTGTATGTATGTATGTATGTATGTCTGTATGTATGTATGTATGTATGTATGTATGTATGTATGTATGTATGTATGTATGTATGTAATGTATGTATGTATGTATGTATGTATGTATGTATGTATGTATTATGTATGTATGTATGTATGTATGTATGTATGTATGTATGTATGTATGTATGTATGTTGTATGTAGTATGTATGTCATGTATGTACTGTATGTTGTATGTATGTATGTATGTTGTTGTATGATGTATGTATGTATGTCTGTATGTATGTATGTATGTATGTCATGTATGTAGTATGTATGTATGATGTATGTATTGTATGTACTGTATGTATGTATGTTGTATGTATGTATGTATGTACTGTCGTATGTATGTTATGTGCTGTATGTATGTATGTATGTATGTATGTATGTATGTCTGTATGTATGTATGTATGTATGTATGTCTGTATGTATGTATGTATGTATGTATGTATGTATGTATGTATGTATGTATGTCTGGTATGGTATGTATGTATGTATGTCTGTATGTCTACTGTATGTATGTATTGTGATGTATATGTATGTTATGTCATGTATGTATGTATGTATGTTGTATGTATGTATGTTGTATGTATGATGTATTGTATGTATGTATGTTGATGTATGTTGTATGTGAAGTATGTTGTATGTACGTATGTATGTATGTATGTATGTATGTATGTCTGTAATGTAATTATGTAATAGTATGTATGTACAGTCATGTATGTACTGTATATGTATGAAGTATAGTCATGTCAGTACTGTCATTATATGTACTGTCAGTATGTACATATTTACTCGTATGTAGTACTGTATGAATGATGTAGTATAGTATGAATTGTATGTATGATACTGTTAATTAATGTATTACTGCTTATGTAATAAGTATATCGATAATGCTATGAATACTAATCGTACATGTACTGTCTGTAATTACTGTATCTATATATGTATGTACATTATCGTAATTATACTGATACTATATAATACATACATACTTCATCATACTACTTCTACAGTACTATCTATATGTAATACATTATGTCATAGTCATAGTCATTACATAATCATATCATCATATCATGTACATAATACTACTATCATACATATAATACTACTATGTACTACTACTTACATACTACATACTTACATTACATAATACTTACATCATACTATCTACATAATATATCGTACATACATTACATACATACTGTCATACTACATACATACTACAGTACATATACTTATCATTATACTGTACTAATACATACATATTATCTACTACATCATACATCATTAATACATATCATACTAATACATACATCATCATACATCATAATACATATTACATAATTCATTCATACATACTATACATACATACATACATACATATCATACATACATACTATATACATAATACTACATACATACTACATTACTAATCATACATTTCATAATACATACATACTACATACATACATACATCATAAACTACATACTATCTACATACATCATACATACATATACATATCATACATACATCTACATACATACATTCATACTACTCATTACATATCATACATACATACACATACATACATACATACATACATACTACATACATATCATACATTCATACATATCATACATACATACATATCATACATAATTACATACATACATACATACATACTACATCATACATACATACATACATACATACATACTACTACATACATCATACATACATCAACATACATACATACATACATACATACATACATACATACATATACATACTATACATATCATACTACATACAACATACATACATACATACATACATACATACATACTACATATACATACATACATACATACATACATACTACACATACATACTATACATACATACATACATACATACTACATTACATACATACATACATACATACATACATACATACATACATACATACATACATACATAATACATACATACATACATACATACATACATACATACATACATACATACATACATACATACATACATACATACATACATACATACATACATACATACATACATACATACATACATACATACATACATAATACATACATACATACATACATACATACATACATACATACTATACATACATACATACATACATATACATACATTACATACATACATACATACATACATACATACATACATACATACATAATACATACATACATACATCATACATACATACATACTTACATACATACATACATACATACATACATACATACATACATACATACATACATACATACATACATACACTACATACATACATACATACTACATACATACATACATACATACATACATACATACATACATACATACATACATAACATACATACATACATACATACATACATACATACATACATACATACATACATACATACATACATACATACATACATACATACATACATACATACGACTTTTTTGCCCAAATTGAACTAAAATCTCGACATTATATTATTAATCCTATGCCTTTAGGTAAAATACTCACAACATCCATCGTCCAGCATGGTATAACGTATAACCAAAACACAAAACTATGTGTAACCTTGACTGTTTATAGTCTGATTGATAGAATTTAGTGCTTATTTTATTATTATTATTATTATTATTATTATTATTATTATTATTATTATTATTATTATTATTATTATTATTATTATTATTATTATTATTATTATTATATTATTATTATTATTATCATCATCATTATTATTATTTCGAACTAGGCTGGCAAAAACTAATAACAAATTAACTTGTAGTATTCAACCGACGATATATATCTAATATTATTGTGTGTAACAGAAGACACATTAGTTGCCCAGAATTTGAATATAATTGTGAGAATGGTTTAAATTTATCAACCCTAGTACAGACCTGCCTATTTCTACGAACGTTCCGTAGAGATACGAATTTTTGGCTCCAGCTACAGAACAACATTCGCCTCTTTGACTCAATAAATCTTGTAGAAAAGGAAAATTTAGTTCCTTAGTTCCTATATTCAGGACTTTGGGGCTTTTTTGGGTCATGCTGAGGACAAATTATTTATTTCTAAAGCTATTTAAAGTGGAAATTTCTCATTTTTCCCTTGGAAACTACGAATTTTTTTAAATTTCAACTTGGCAGATCTGCCCTAGCGGCTATGTGGTCTAGTGGTATGACACTCGCTTTCGGATCGGAAGGTACTGGGTTCGAGCCTCGCGCTCGGCGCATAGTTGAGTCCTTGGAAAAAGGTTCTTTAATCACATTCTCTCACCGTACTCAGGTGTAAAATGAGTACCTGGCCGTTAACAGCGTTGCCTTTGTCCGAAAAATTGTAATATCGTCTAACAGGCGTCATGTCCCGTCCTACGTGTTAAATGTTGCTGTTGACCAGGGACCCACAGTAAAACGCTTTTATCACATTGTGTGGATATTGCGCTATATAAAAACTCATTTTTAAGCTCTGCACTGACAAAATACATTCTAAAAATTTTGTTCAATAAACTTTTACTTCAAATTTTGATGAATTGGGAACAATAGTGTGATGTCAAATAACCGGTTCTAATCTCCTTGGAAGTGTGGAAAATAGTTCTCCGAAGGACAATTGTGTAACTAATCCTCTAGTTTCGGAGTGATTGCATCTTATTTTATATTCTAAATATGTGACCCATCGTCTCAAAACGGTATTATGTCGGAACGAACCCTATGCTTAAAAGCCGAATTAAATGTTAAACTGGTCAAAAATATAAATTGTTGGCATTAGCACCCTAAAATATGGTGTCCATTCTCCTCAATAAAACATACAAACTCAACACAAGTCTGATATTTCTGGCTATAAATTCAATTTTCAACATAACTATCCCGACTTAATACCGCTTTGAGGCGAAGGGTCACATATATGCTGGTCGTCAATAAATATCATTCATTCCTCTCTCTTTTACGCCCTAAGATTCTGCCTATACATCCTGTTACTAAAATAGTTATGCCTCCTTATGATTCAATGTGTAACCTATCCATTATTAGTCCTCCTATTAGACTGGTTACATACACACTACCAATGAGTTTGGAACCTGAAGAATAGAAGGTATTACGTCAAGAGTTCTCTACCCTATTAAATAATATCGCTATTCGAAATAAAAGATTTCTGACCCAAAACTGTACTTCTGAAACTGGTTAACAAATAAATATTAAGTTGGTGTCAACCGCATTCCAGCTATAGTGAACTTATTATTTATTCTCGTGAGAGGAAGGAAACCGTTCAAAATGAGTTTGCTCGGGCTCGACCTTGGGAACCATACGGAGACTTTTCGGGAGATATTCCGTGAGGATAATTTTGACCCGGTACGAGCTAGGAATGCTATGGCCATTCTGTGTCCTTTGTACTTTCAAGAGAACAAGGTGGAAACAGGTAAGCACAAAAATCAATTCCATGTACTTTTACATTATCTCCCCTTCCCCCTTCTCTCTCTCTCTCTCTCTCTCTCTCTCTCTCTCTCTCTCTCTCTCTCTTTCTCTCTTTCGCTCGCCATGGCCATTCTGTGTGCTTTGTACTTTCAAGAGAACAAGGTGGAAACAGGTAAGCACAAAAATCAATTCGATGTACTTTTACATTATTTCCCCTTCCCCCTTCTCTCTCTCTCTCTCTCTCTCTCTCTCTCTCTCTCTCTTTCTCTCTCTCTCTCTCTCTCTCTCTCTCTCTCTCTCTCTCTCTTTCTACTTATAAAATTACCTACCTATCTATTTATTTATTTATTTATTTATTTTCTGTTTCGTGCGGTTTCTTTGCGCTCTCTCTCTCTCTCTCTCACACACACACACACACACACACACACACACACAGACACAGACACACACTCTCTCTCTCTATCTATCTCTCTCGCTCTCTTTCTCTTTCTCTCTCATCATATCAATTCATCTGTCTTTATTTCTGTCTACGTAAATTTATTGTCGATTGAATCCTACAAACTTTATCTTTGTTAAACAGATTATTTCTAGACGTCCTGTCTTATTCTCCATGTAAACGGTTGCTTTTGGCTTGGAACTCCTTGTAAAGCACTCTGAGCACGTCTAGTAGACATTTCCCTTTTTCTTTTAGCGGCAATTTTATAAGTTAACCCTGATGGCGGGTAAAAATAGATTATTATTCCACCCCCTCTCATTGGAAAACCTTATCATTCCTTAGTAAATACGTAATCGTTGAATAATGCTTTGGACGCGTTGAATAAAACATTTATTCAACAATTGCAGAATATTTTCGCACATTTTATTGGTGTGAAATTAGGTGTAAAAGACAGCTGATTGGTCATTATTATTAATAAATAATCTTTTGGTGCGCATGAATACAAATCCAACGTTTTTTGTTTTGGGTCAAATTGACATCCAAGCAGAAGGAGAAAGATACACATTATGGTGAATAGAAGTACTTATACCATTCCATTTGGTGACACAAAATCTAATAATCTTACCTGAAGGGGTAGCAATAAACGTATTCGTTCATTTCTTTGTTTTTATTAAACTCGTTATATTTTTATCGTGCAACAACACATACTCGCAAGCTCGTAGTGTTATTGGGCACGATTGTGCGGCTATGTGGTCTTGTGGTATGACACTCGCTTTCGGATCGGAAGGTCCTATGTTCGAGCTTCGCGCTCGGCGCCTAGTTGAGTCCTTGGAAAAGGCTCTTTACACTCACTTTCTCTCACCGTACTCAGGTGTAAAATGAGTACCTGGCCGTTAACAGCGTTGTCTTCGTCCGAAAAATTGTAATATCGCCTAACAGGCGTTATGTCCCGTCCTACATGTTAAATGTTGCTGTTGACCAGGGACCCCTTGTAAAGCGCTTGGAGCACATTTAGTAGATATTGCGCTATATAAAGCTCAATATTTTTAAATTTATTTTATATAAATAACTCGTTTAATAAATACAAAGAGATGAATGAATCGAATAATAAAGCTTAGCTTCACTTTTATCGATGGCTATAATTAGTCGATATATTATACAACTCTGCCGTTCTCAGGAAAAACCCATATTCAAAAATTTGGCCAGAAAACTCGTCCTTCAAATATCGATCGATTTAAATGACCCTATCTTGATAAAAACTCTCAAACCTGGGACTTCGCGAAGCATTTCCTCACTCTGTTTGAGAGGTTTTTTTTTTTGACAAGATGAGGGTCCTTTAAATCGATCGATATTAATTTGAAGGACGAATTTTCTGGCCAAATTTTTAGATAAGGGTTTGTCCAGAGTACGGCAAAACTACTTCCTGCAGTGTTTGCCACAACAATAAACTTGATTTCCGGTGAATTGTTTGACCATGATTACTTCTCGCATCAGCTGTGATGATTGTCTTTTTATATCCACGATTTCCTTAACCCTCTCCTTACCAGCCCTTTTCAGAATTGTTCCCAAACTTCACACCCATCCAACACAAAAACAGACATCTCTTACTCAAACAGAAAAGCAATAAGCACATTCCATGCATAATATCTTTCGACAATATGAATGAACTCTATTACAGAATGTCAAGTTTGTGTAGCTATAGCAAAAAGAAATGAAATCTGGATGAGAAAGTGACGGTTGAATCGTAACACATGTGACGATTTTCCAATAGGTGGTAAGGAGATGGTTAATGTTATTTATTGTTTAGGGTTTAGCGAATATGTGGTCTTGTCACATGACAACCGTTTTCGGGTCGAAAGGTCAAGGACTTCACCCTCGCCCGGCGTATAGTTGAGTCCTTGGAAAAGGCTCTTTACCACATTCTCTCACCGTACTCATGTGTAAAATGAGTACTTGGCCATTAACATCATTGTCTCTGTCGGAAAAAAACATTGTAATATCACCAAAAAAAAGCGAATTACCTCGTTCTACATGTTACAAGTTGATGTTGGTCAGAGACCCTTGTAAAGCGCTTTGAGCACATTTAGTGGATATTGCGCTATTTAAAAGCTCAAGTTTTTTTTAAGCAGATGGTGTAATGATATATCAATCCTCTGTGGATCAAAAGGATGTTGGTTCGAAACCCGGTAGAGCAACTTTCTTCCGTGACTCAGAATATTCAATTGCTCTTTTATATACTGTTCTATTATTTTAAATAAATAACGAACAAAAAAATTGAGCTTTTATATAGCGCAGTATCCACTAAACGTGCTTAAAGAGCTTTACTTAAAGGGATCCCCCACCAACAGCACCATGTAACATGTTGAACGAGACATGACGCCTATTAGGCGACATTATTATAATTTTTCCAGACAGAGATAACGCTGTTAACGGCCAAGTATTCATTTTACACCTGAGTACGGTGAGAGAATATAAATAAAAAGCCTTTTCCAAGGACTCAAATATGCGCCGAGCGGGACTCGAACCCAAGACCTTCCGATCCGAAAGCGAGTGTCATACCACTAGACCACATAGCCCCACAAGACGAAACACATCACCGCTCTGCCATTGACACTCCCTACACTAATTGATATTAGCGAGTTAACGATAACGTTTCCCAAACTTCAGCGATCGACCAACGACCGACTCTATGAATTCTTTGAAATCGAAACTAAAACATTTCCTTTTCACGTCTTCTCATTTTTAATCTGAGACACGGCCTACAGTATGGTTATAGATAGTATGCGCTTGGCTAAGAAACTCATAACATTGCCATCCGGAAGTATAACGGACCAACACACAAAATTGTGTGTATCCATGAACGTTTATAGTCGGGTTAATACAGTTCAGTGAGCATTACTCAAAAACGCGGATGGCAAAAAAAATAACAAAGACCTGAGTGACGTCATCTTCGAACTATCTAAAGCCCTGTGTGTGAATATTCAATTATGGGTCCAACCGTGGCCTTCGTAAAGTTATAGCCTGACACTGACCAAAAAATGACGTCAAAATGCCAGTCTTTTGCCACAAAAGAAAACAAATCGTGAGTTGTATTCAAGAGTTCAACCAATGAAATAACTTGTTTCCATGAGCTCTACTAACGACAACTCACTAGGCGGTGCAAAAACCAAATAATGACGTCAAACTGCCAGTCCTTTTGGATTTCAGTATCAGGCTATAACATAACGATGGCTACGGTCTGAGTGTGTGTGTGGGGAGGGGGTGGAGGGGGTTGGTTGTGGGTTGTAGACTAAGCAAGAAAAAAAAAAAAAACTACAAGAAGAAAAAAAAACTACCAGAAGAAATCAGTCTTCCTCGACTGGGGATCGAACCTTAGACCTTCTGATTACTAGTAATTCGCAGCATTTGGTGTCATGTTTTATTTTTTCAACCAATGTAAAGTGCATTGAAATTATATATGTTTTAAAAATACGCTATACAAAGAAAGAAGAGGAAATTAGTCCTTCAGAGCCATTATGCCCAGAGAGCCGGGGTTTATCCCGGTTTCTATATATAGCGTAAAACCGACAAACGTAATTGCTTGCTTTCCTTGGATAGGATGCCAGTCCATCGCAAAGTAAATATGGTAAATAATGAATTTATATACATCGCCTAAACATCCACGTTAATCGTGCTACTGATGCGCTTTACATAATAATAGTATTAACAGATCCAGCTACCCCTTCACTGCTGGGTAGACAGAGGGGTCAGAAAATTAAAATCTCGACTGCAACCCGGGGTCGATCTCGGACCCTTTGCGTGTGAAGCGACTGCTCTACCAACTGACCGATTGGGGACCCCCCCCCCCCCC
>NC_088361.1:14925771-14929181 GCF_034508935.2 Berghia stephanieae | reverse complement strand
GTCTTTGTCCGAAATAATTGTAATATCGCCTAACAGGCGTCATGTCCCGTCCTAATGTTAAATGTGGCTGTTGACCAGTGACCCTTGTAAAGCGCTTTGAGCACATTTAGTGGATAGCGCGCTATATAAAAGCTCATTTTTTTAAAAAAGGTGCCAGACAATGCGACAAAGAAAAATACAAGAACAAACAATCCCCCCCCCCCCAAAAAAAATCAGTCTATCTCGACTGAGGATCGAACCTCAGACCTTCTGATTACGGTTCAGACGTGCTACAGAGACTTGCGATAGTTGGGACAACAATAGTAATTCCTATATTCTTCACAAGAGAATAAATAAAAAATAATATAAGAAATAACATTCCCATTTTTTCATCCCATGGGGGAAATAAAATTGTCTCTAGGGTCTATTCCAAGGGAAGACTTAAATAACCCAGTCGTCAGCCGCAGTGCAACGCCTCAAATTGAGCTAGGGCGAGGTGAATTTGCTCAAGGTCACACAGCACAAGGCAGGTGATCGAACTCCGTACCTCTCGGGTACGAAGCAAAGAGCGTATCGCTAAGCCACGTTTCTCCCTAGATTGAGGGAATCTTAAAAAGTGTGTATGAAAGGTCCCAGACAAATCGATAAAGAAAAATACATGAAATGAACAATCTCAACAAAAAAATCAATCTACCTTGATTGGGGATCGAACCTCAGATCTTCTGATTACCGGAAATGGTCAGACGTGCTACCATTACTACTACAGAGGCTTCCGATAGTTGGGGCAATAATTGCAATTCCTATATTCTTCACAGAGAATAAAAAAATAATCTTGAACAAGTGTGTATGAAAGGTGCCAGACAAAGCAAGAAAGAAAAGTACAAGGAAAAAAAACAATACCAAAACATCAGTCTACCTGGACTGGGGATCGAACCGCAGACTTTCTGAATACGTGTCAGACGTGCTACCATTTCACCAAAGAGGTTCCCGATTGTTGCGACAACAATACTCTTCAACAGTCGCAACGTCACTTCCTTTCCTAATGACGCATCAAAACTTAGTAACACTGGCTAAAACTATCGGAACAATGGCGGACGCCCGTATGAAATATTTCTCCGGCGAGCATAAAGCGTATCCAGAGGAAAAAAAAACAACATAAATTTGATCATGTTTTGACTTTACACATTCTGATCACAGGGCATATGAAAAGTTCTAACCAGCATGAGATAAAAAAGTAATGATTTTCTTTGTTTAGAACCAAGATGGCCGCCGTTGCCGGGCGGCGTGACATCAGACTACTGAATCCTACTGTAATTCCTATATTCTTTACAAGAGAATATTAGTAATGAGCCTTTTCTAATGACTCCACTAATCGCCGCTCAGAGCGGGACTCGAACCCAATCCGAAGAAGAGTGTCACACCATTCAACCACATAGCCGCATAGTAGATAGAAACACTTGATATACGATGTTATAAGTGGGGGGGGGGGGGGGGGGGGGGGGGGTCTTTGACTTAGTACCCGAAAGGTACGAGTTCGATAACCCGCCGCCTGGGCAAGTCACCTCCCTTAGCTCAATTTATGGCGCTGCACTGCGGCTGACGCCTGGGTTATTCCAGTCTTCCCTTGCTTGGAATAGACCCTAGAGATAAATTCCCCCCTACGGGATGAATAAAGGGAATTTTTATCAATATTTATCTTTATTTATGTTAGACTAAAATAGAATATCGCATGCGAACGGTTAAGATTTGTTTACAAACATTAGGACGGGTCATTGGCAATTTGCCTTATTTATGGAACGCATTAGAAATTGTGTAAATAATAAAACCGAATTTGAGGCGTTTCGGCTCGCTATTTTCTTCTTTTTCTTTTTTTTCATACAAGATTTCCTCTCTTCTCATTTATTTTAGATTAATGTAAACCATGATATCACCCTCGTAACTTTATTATTCCTATCAATTTATACATTTCCAAGGGAGATAATGAGGTTTCAGGTAGACGAACACAATTTCTGTAGCGTTGCTGTGTCAATACTGGATAGACACACAGTTGACGCGATTAGTAGAATGCTGACTTTATTTTATTTCTGTGTGAAAATACGAAACTATCCATATTTATTTGTTTATAATATATATATATATATATTATATATATATAATATATATATATATATATGATATATATATATATATTTTATATATATATATATATATATATATATATATATATATAATATATCATTATAAAAACAAAAACAATGAAATTAGTGCTCAACGTTATAATAAAAGGAGCTATTTATAGAAGTTCATCATAATTATACTTGAATTATATATATATATATTATATATATATATATATATATATTATTTATATATATATATATATATATATATTATATATATTATTATTTTATTATTATTTATTATTATTATTATTATATTATTATTATAATTTGTAATAATAACGTATTTTACTCTTGTTTGAAGCTGTTATTATTTTCCTATTTATTTATTTATTTATTTTTTGTAATTTACAACTACAAGAGGCTATGCATCACTTTAAAAAATATTTACAGATAATATCTAGATAATATATATAGGGATGTAAGAAATAAATTATGTAAAAGTAAATAACTTTGTGCCGTGTAATATAAAATGATAAAAATGTACTATTGTGAACCAAAGTTTGTTACTGTTGGAATAGGACGAACGATCACTCATTTTCAGGTCTGATAACCCAATTCCTTATGGGGCTCATTGTTTTAATGGGTTGTAAGAGTTTAAAGCTTATGCAGGAAGCTTACACAAGAATGTTAACAAAAATCAGATTAATATTCAAGCAAAGTTATCGACGCTAGGATTTCAATGAAAATGTGACCCTGCGCCTCAAAACGGTATTAAGTCGGGATGGTTGAGATGTTGAAAATCAAATTTATAGCCAGAAATATCAGACTTGTGTTGATTTTATATGGTTTATTGAGGAGAATGGATGCCATATTTTTTAGGGTACTAATGCCAACAATTTATATTTTTGACCAGTTTAACATTTAATTCGGCTTTTAAGCATCTGGTTCGTTCCGACATAATACCGTTTTGAGACAGTGGGTCACAAATATGGTCAATACTTAATTAGTTTAGAACAGTTTTATGTCTCAAGTGAATGGACTGGTCATTGTGTTAAGTACTAGAAAATTACTTTCTTTGATTGGTGGCAATTGGTATTTGGGAATAAAAGCAACAGGTTTGTAATTGGTTTTTGTTATTTGGCGTAAAAAACTGACGGATACCAAAATGCTTTATATCATAAAAGCGGAGTTTAGCATTATTGTTTAGGGAACTGTATACTCATTATTACTTACACATTTTACTGTATTTGTTTTTATTGACTCTATGAATCCTTGATTTGGCTATGAATTATTATTATTTTTATTTTT
>NC_088361.1:14890771-14915771 GCF_034508935.2 Berghia stephanieae | reverse complement strand
AACAGTCAACAAAACAACTCAGTCCTGAAGATGGCAAATTAAGCCTGAAACATTGATGTAGACTGCCCCAAACATTGTGGTAAATATTTTAAATAAATAATAATTCGCTCCATTACTACATGTCGAGCACTTTTCGTACCATATTTGTATCAAACACGATTCAATACACAGCTCCGCATCGTTGAGCACTCTTAGACACAAAATGGATACTACGCCACAACTTAGACCTACTACGTTCCCATATTCTACAAAGAATATCCCTACCTGCAACAGAAAATCTTACATTAAATCACTAATAGCAAGAACAGAAACATTTGTCAAGAATATACGATGGAGAACATTCTTTTTTCTGAACCCAGATTTAGAAACCACCCACAAAAAAACGTACGGCTTCAACTCTACAAATTCACCCCCTCCCCCAATACCTGAATTAAAAAAATTAGAAGACGGACTTTCAGATCTCATTCAAAGTGTGCAGTTCAAAAACAAAAATAACAACTTTCAAAACCAACTGACTAACGATGTGAAGAAAATTAACAAAGAAAAACAACTTCTGATAGCAGCCGACAAATCCAACAACTATTATAAAATGACACCTGAGGAATATGATAAAATGATACACAAACAAATCAACAAAGACTATAAGAAAGACAGAACACATAGAACCGAAGAGATCACAAAAGAAGATAAGAATATAGCGAACAGACTTGACCTTAGCGATCGAATCGATATAGCACCAAGAAGAGAAGCGTTCATCACATTAAAAGATCACAAGCCTGACTTCAAAAATAATCCAAAATGTAGACTAATAAATCCACACAAATCTGAAATTGGAAAAATCAGCAAAAAGATATTAGAAAAAATAAATAAAAACGTCAAAGAAGCAACTAAATTCAACCAGTGGAAAAACACCGATGAAGTCATCGAATGGTTCAAAAATATCCAAAACAAAGAAAATTGCACCTTCACCTCTTTCGACATTTGCGATTTTTACCCCTCCATCACTCCAAACTTACTAAACAAAGCATTGGAATTCGCAGCAAAATACACCAACATCACAGAAGAGGAAAAACACATCATCAAACACACCAAGCACAGCACACTATACTACGACAACACACCTTGGACAAAGCGACACAATGATTTCGACGTAACAATGGGTTCGTTCGACGGTGCTGAAACATGCGAACTGGTCGGACTCTACATCCTGTCACAACTACAACATACACACACATACATCGGCCTCTATAGAGATGACGGACTCGCTATAACCAACAGACGACCAAGAGCGAACGAAAACATCAAAAAACATATCTGTAAAATATTCCAAAACAACAATTTGAAAATCACAATAGAAGCAAACAAAAAAACAGTTGACTTCCTCGACATCACATTCGACATAAAATCCAATTCATTCCAACCGTTCAGAAAACCAAACAACACCATTAGCTACATTAATAAAAACAGCAACCACCCCCGTCCCGTCATTGAAAACATACCAAAAAACATAGCACTGAGGGTGAGCAAACTTTCGGAAAACAGAGAGATATTCAACGTCGCAGCCACCCCCTACAAAGAAGCACTCACAAAAAGTGGATACAACACACCATTTTTATACACAGACGCCTCCCTCTCATGTAAACACCAACACACAAGTGAAGAACGTAAAACAAGAAAACGACACATAACTTGGTTCAACCCACCTTTCGACATAAACGTCAGCACAAACATAGGACAGCAGTTCCTGAAGTTAATTGATACACACTTTCCAAAAAACCACAAGCTACATAAAATTATCAACAGGAATACCATAAAAATAAGTTACTCGTGTATGCGCAACATAGAACAAATAATTTCAAGCCACAACAAAAAAATATTAATAAACCACCGACAAGAGCAAAACCCACCCACTAGAAAATGCAACTGCAGAAATAAAGAACATTGCCCGCTAAACAAACAATGCTTAGAATCAAGTTTAATTTACCAAGCCACAGTCACAGAAACTAAAACAAACAAGCAAGAAAAATATGTAGGACTAACAGAAAATAATTTCAAAACAAGATACAACCTCCACACCTCAACATTTAGAAACACTAACAAAAAAACATCCACAAAACTCAGCGAACATATTTGGAAATTAAAAGACAACAAAATAGACCACAACATTTCATGGAAAATTTTATCTAAAGCAACAGGATACACACCAACATCAAAACAATGTAGCTTATGCCTGGAAGAAAAATATACTATAATCAAACAACCTCATGAAGCCACACTCAACATGAAAAATGAGATCTACGGAAAGTGTCCCCATCGGCGCAAATTCCTCTTAATTAACTTCAAACCGGAACCACTTCAAGAATCAACAACAGTCAACAAAACAACTCAGTCCTGAAGATGGCAAATTAAGCCTGAAACATTGATGTAGACTGCCCCAAACATTGTGGTAAATATTTTAAATAAATATATATATATATATATATATATATATATATATATATATATATACATATATATATATGCATATATATATATATACATATATATATATATATATATATATATATATATATATATATATATATATATATATATATATAATTCAAATGTGTTTTATTCAGAGTACCCCAGTACTAGTGTAGGGGTTGCAAAAAATGTTTTTTTCTAGTTAAACAATAAAATACGATTTTCTGGCCAAAGTAAAACATTTCCAAACAGACTGTTCAATGCTGCCTTACTCTGGAATTTAAAAAGCATTAAAAATTTGGCCAGAAAACTTGTCGATCGATTCAAATGACACTTAACTCGTCAAAAACTCTCAAACCTGGGACTTAAATCAAAATTTCGCGAAGTCCCAGGTTTGAGAGTTTTTAACAAGATGAGGGTCCGTTTTTGACAAGATGAGGACGAGTTTTTCTGGCTAAAATTTTAAATACGTGTTTGGTTGTATTTTTTTTCTCCCCTGTGCACGGCAGAGTGGTATTAATATTATTACGAATTGACTTGTAATCGATCAACGAGTACTCGGTGGAAATCCATTACTTACTGTAATCGATTACTCTAGTGTCAACCCTTACAACCTTTCTAGGTAAGGGACGACCTGTGTGAACAATTAGATTTGCATAGACCGTCTGATACGACACGAATGTCCATTTGTGACCAAATTAATGTCTATTCTGCTTGCTGTGCTCTGGATAAACACGTATTTAGAAATTTGGCCAGAAAACTCGTCCTTCAAATATCGGTCGATTTAAATGACCCTCGTCTTAGCAAAAGCTTTTTAAACCTGGACTTCGCGAAGTTCATCTAATTCCAGGTTTGAACGTTTTTGCGAAGAGGAGGGTCATTGACATCGATCGATATTTGAAGGACGAGTTTTCCGGCCAAATTTCTAAATATTAGGGTTGTTTTTTTTTTACAGAGAACGGCACCATTGTTGTTGTTGTTGATTTTGCTATTGCTGTTGATGATGTTGGTGTGTTTGTTATTATTGTTGCTGTTGATATTGTTGTTGCTGTTGATGATGGTAGTGATGGTGTTGTTGATGTTGATGTTGTTTTTGTTATATTTATTGTTGTTGATGATGATGCTGTTGCTATTGTTGTTATTTTTTGTTGTTTATGATGAGTTTTTTAAATTGTCATTGTGTTTGATGTTGTTGTTGTTGTTGATTATGATGATGATAATGATGATGATGATGATGGTGGTGGTGGTGGTGATGACGACGACGATGATGATGATGATGACGATGATGATGATGACGATGATGATGATGATGATGGTGGTGGTGGTGATGACGACGATGTTGATGAAGACGATGATGATGATGATGATGATGATGATGATGATGATGATGATGATGATGATAGTGATGATGATGATGATGATGATGATGATGATGATGATGATGATGATGATGATAATGATGATAATGTTATTGCTATTGTTATTTTGTTGTTGTTGTTGCTGCTGTTGTTGCTGCTGCTGCTGACAAATACAGTGATCACTTTTATCCAATTCTATCTAACATATTGACATCTGATATGACACCCACCCACCCACACACACACACACACACACACACACACCCACCCACCCACACACACACACACACAGACACACACACACACACATATAAAGACATTGAAAACAACATGTAACCCGTTATCTCAAACCTTATAAATGTTTCACCAGTGAAGTTCCGTGCTCTGGAAAAACAAGTTTTTGAAAAATTTGGCCAGAAAACCCGTCCTTCAAATATTGATCGATATAATTGGATTCAATAGTCTGATGTCACGTCCCCCAGCAACGGCGGCATCGTGGTTCTAAACATAGAAAATCAGTACTTTTTATTCTTCAAGCTGGCTCGAACTTTTCATATGTATTGGGATCAGAATGTGTAAAAGTCAAAACATGATCAGATTTATAATGTTTGTTTTCCTCTGGATACGCTTTGATGCTCGTCGGAGAAATATTTCATACGGGCGTCCGCCATTGTTCCGATAGTTTAGAGCCGGTTACTAAGTTACCATGCGTCATGACGAGGGAAGTGACGCTACGACTGTTGAAGAGTATTGACCCTCATCGTGGCAAAAATTCCCAATAGATAGAATGAAGTTGACGTCACTCTGGTCTTTGTTATTGTTTTTTGCCATCCATGTATATGAGTAATACTCACTAAACGATATTATCCAGACTATAAAAGTTCAAGATTACACATATTTTTCTGTGTTCGTCCGTTATACTTCCGGATGGCAATGATATGAGCTTCTTAGCCAAGCGCATTCTATCTATAGACGTTGAACCAGTGAAGTGCCTTGCTCTTCGCTGCGAATCCGCTTCGGTCGAGGAGCTGCCTAACAGCAAGTGCATTTCATCATTGGGGACTTTCCACCTGTCCAACATGTACCCGCTGTGGGCAAGAACCCGAAACGGCAGAGCATCTAGTCGAACGGTGTGTTGTGACGATGCTACCGGGCGGGTTCGCGACGGTGCACGAATGCGGACCGGACTTTGCTGATTGGGTCGATCGTCATAACATAGTAGTGTGAGAATCATAAGAGGCTGCTGCCTTGCTCTAGAAAAACTGGTATTTTAAAAAACTGTCCAGAAAACTCGTCCTTCAAATATTGATCAATTTCATTAACCTTCACCTTGGCAAAAACTCTCAATAGCTGAACAAAGGGGAAGAAAGCATGATAGACTCGTGGTGATTTTATAATAGGGAATGAGATTAGCGGAAGAGTAGCGTCCCTTGATTGGACGTCACCGGCGAAAAAGTTATTAGAAAGAGAACGTCATGTTGGTTGTGCGCATGCCTCTCTCATCCTCGCTTCCGGTGAAAGCGGCATGAGACACTTCACCGAAAGCGAGGACGAGAGAGACGCACGCGCAAAACCATTTTGACGTTCTCTCAGTATAGTCCGTTCCCTTAATGGAAAAATTGTGCAAATCGTGTAACCAGCATGAAATTTTCACATAAAGTGCAGAATTCTATGAGGATTTCGAAAATAGGTGGCTCCAAGTTGAAATATAGCTGGAACCACGAGTTATTGCCCTTTAAAGGTGACAAAATACATTTTTTCAACATTTTATTTTTTTTTCTCAAAAAATTACGGTTTTATAAATATTTTATAATGATGTGGTTATTTTGCTATTCCCTTGCGCACTTTGGACTCAGAAAATATTTTTCCATTTGAATTTTATTGAAATATATAAGAAAATACGAAATTCAATTGGGATTTTTCAGGAAATTAAAAAAAATATATATCTCCTTCCTGGAAACTGTTTAAATGGTTTAGAATCTGACATATATTTGAAATGCCATGCATTTCAAAAACATTTTTTAATCTTCACATCCTCTAAAATCAAGCAATATTAATTTGATTTAAAAAAACAAACAATAATAGACAATTCAACTGCCAAAGCAAGTACCCCTTCTCCTCCCGACACACACGTACAATCACTCTCAAACATAAGAGTACAATGTATCTCTATCATATAGCAAATAAAACGTTTAAATTTATACATATATATTGTACAATACATATTTATTCAATGAAGAATTGAACCATTTAAAACATTTTTTTCTGTGTACATATTTAACAGCAGCATTATTATAGATTTACATCCCTTTTTTTAAATTACATTGTTGAAAACATACAATTGAAAAACGTGTTTAAAGTCAATTATTGTCTCTAGAACATTGACCATTGCAGGCACATAACAGAGTACATGGAAGAGATGCCTTAACACAATTGCATCTTTTGGAGCATCCCTTTGATGAACAGTTACATTTAATCAGATTTTGTGAGGCATGTGTAAGGTCAGTCAAAGTGGACCACTTTGGCATCCCATCTTCTTTCCAACCAAAATCTGATTTGGAAGGAAGACTAGGGTCTTTAGCAAGAGAGCGTTTCCATACATAACCAGCTTGGTAAACTGCTCGATTTAAATGCTGTTTGAGAGCTTCACGAGTTGGCGGCATATTGTCTCGAAGGCGTGACTTTTTTGTAAAAAGTTCACGTCGGCATTCATTGACAGCAGATAAGTTGGTTGCTCTGTCAAACAACAAACAGACAAATCTCTGGATGATGTTGAAATACTTGTCTCTTTATAGAACTGGCAAATTCTTTTACTAGTTTCAGCTGTAATATCTTTTACCCTAGCATAGGAAATTGATAAACCCAGAGCAGACAGTTTATCAATAAGACCTTTCTTTCTGGTTTTGGCAAAAACCATGACTCCTAAATAAACGGGGATTGGGGTTTCCTTGGACAACTGTTTTCTAGTGCTACCTGAATTTTGCGGGCTTTTGTTGTTGTGGTTCAACATGATATACTGTGAAATTGTCATGGTATGTCGATTCTGATGACCTAAACTTAGCGAACACTGACCACTTCAAATGCCATTCACAATTTTCACTAATTTGTGTGGTACACTATTGACAATGCTATCATGATCTATATTGAGGGGTGATATGAATGTATGATTTCTTATTTCTGCTCTTATAATATCAACGGCTTTTTGTATTGCAAGATCATCATTTGAATCTAAATCGGAAATAGCTGCTTGTGAAATAATATTCCCCTCTTTGAAAGTAAGCAAGACTTCCCGCCCATCCCTGTATTCCATTAAAGAAGGAACTCTCGATAGTTAATTTTCTTTGAATCTAGTTTTATGTACATATACATCCGACAAATTTATGGCATTTAATTTTGACAAAAGTAAATTGTAGAGATCATTCAGCTTAAACACAACATTTGTGTCTGTGCGAGCTTGTTGTTGATCAATAAAATTGACAATATCCTGTTTACATTCTGCAATGTGTGTTTTGTATTTGTTGTCTGAAGTATTTTTACATCTAAAATCGTCTGCTCTTCTGTGGAACAGTATAAGGCAAGGTTTATGATACTTTGCTTCCATCGCAATAAGATAACCCTCCGCAAATACTCTAAGAATACTTGTATCTGAAAGAAGGACCGCTTCCTAGTAGACTTTTTTTGAAAGAGCAGGAGTCCGGACCTCAGTCAATTCCCCTTCACAACCCTTACAAAACAAGCAGTGTTTGCTTATATGTGATGTGTTTAATGTGCCTCTTGTATCAGGACTTGCAACTGCTTCACTATTACATTGATTTATCTTCTTTGCAAGCCTTTTGAGTTTTGATTTATGAAACCTGTGTCTGCAATTCTTATGGTAAAGTCCATCATTGTCTCTCAAAAAACTAGCAAGACATTTCACAGGTTGGTTAATATTGAATTTCAATGCTATTGGCAATCTACCTGAGTCATGAAAAAGTTTGATATCCTCAGAAATGGCAACATAAGTGTCTTCAATACAATTTAACTTGGTTGCTTTTTTAGGGTTTGTGAGAGGAGAATTTTCAATGGTTTCTTGACAAAACAGGCACTTCGACCAGTCAATTTCAGGGGAAGCTTGATCGAGTCTTGGAACTTTGTTCAGATTTTTACAGTCGACAATGGATGTCTGCCGCTTCTTTCCTCTGCCATATTAGCGCATTCTAGGAAGGAAAGAAAAATAAATCAAAACCCCATGACATACTCAAGAGACAATATTTAAAGTTATTTCCTACAAAGTGTGAATTACGTAGTTTCTCAAGTTACAGAAAATAATAATAATAATAATAATAATAATAATAATAATAATAATAATAATAATAATAATAATAATAATAATAATAATAATAATAATAATAATAATAATAATAATAATAATACTTTATTGCATCCCAAAAAGGAAATTTTTTGTACAGACGTGTTATAATTTACATAATGAGATAAAAATACAATGGAAATAGGATGTATATATAAAAAAGGAACAGCTCCATAACCAGAGCTGCGCTTTATAATATGAATAATATCAACACTGTAAAATAGTCAAAACTGTCACTATAAATTAAAAATTGAAAAGATTGCAAAACAAATAAATTAATAATTTAATATTTACATTTTTTTGAAAGTAAAAATGCGAAATAATTGTATAAAATGATTATTGCTTGTTGTTATAAAGCCTAATACTGGACGGCAGAAATGATTTTCGGTGTCTCTCTGTTTTCGTTGAAATAGAGAAAGGGCGACCACTTCTTTCTGACATAATAACTGATGGTCTTAGTGGATGATACTGGTCATTTAATATTTTAGTTATTTTATTTATACAAAATTTCTCGTATAAAAGATCTACATCGTCAACATCATTTATATAGCGTTTAATAGATTTTTTAATATTTGAATTTATTTTGTTCCTTTCCACTGCTAAGCAATTGCCTCCCCAAGCTGTTATACAAAATGACAAAACACTTTCGATTACTGCTCTATAAAATAATGTGCAGAGGGTTTTATCTATTCTAAACTGAGAGAGTTTTGATAAAAAATATGTACGTCTGCACATCTTATGCCTAATTATTTTCAAGTGTTCATCCCACTTGAGCCTGTCATCAATTGTTACACCAAGGTATTTGTAGTGAGGAACTCGCTGGACGAATTGGTCCTTTAATTTTAACGGTTCTATCGGTTCCTTCACTCTCCTAAAGTCAATCACTAGCTCCTTTGTCTTGCTTATGTTAAGCTCTAGGTGGTGGGCATCACACCAAGACACAAATCTATCAATTTCTTGCCTATAAGCCACTTTGTTGCCATTTGTTATGAGGCCTTGAAGAGCGGTGTCATCTGCAAACTTTATCAAAGGTACACTCAGGTTTTGACTTCTACAGTCATTCGTGTATAATGTGAATAATACAGGGGACAATACACAACCTTGAGGAGCACCAGTATTTGTAGTTATACAGGAAGATATGTTTTGTCCTAATTGAACATATTGTGCTCTCTCCGTAAGAAATTCGAGCACCCAAGCAATTATATACTTGTTTAGATTCAGACTAGTCAATTTTTGAACAACCAACTGAGGTTGCATTGTATTGAACGCTGAAGAAAAATCTGCGAAAAGCAATCTGCAATAGCTCTTAGCGTGATCTAGATGCCTGTAGATGTTGTTTGTAAACAGCAAAATGGCATCCTCTACGCCACGTCCTGGTTTGTAAGCAAATTGATGACTATCACTCAATGGCATAAACTGGTTCCTAATTTTAACAAGAACAAGTTTTTCTAAAGATTTCATGACTATTGAAGTCAGTGCAACAGGTCTGAGATCGTTCATAGATTCAAGTTTTTCTTTTTTTGGAACAGGAATAATTTTTGAAGTTTTCCAAATTTCAGGGATCGAAACGCATTGGAGGGACCAGTTAAAAATATGTGTATAAATGGGGGACAGTTGATGGGCACATTCTTTTAATAATTTTCCTTTCAATCCATCCGGCCCAGCAGCCTTCCTCTCTTTAGTTTCGAAAATACGAATCTCGTTTCTTCTTCACTGACCTCAATAGTCATTTCATCTTCCAAAGCCCTGTCTAATTTATGTTTTTCATTTTCAATATCAAATTTGTTTGCTGTGTCGAAACGTGAATAAAATTTATTTAAAGTTTCAATTTCGATATCTTCTGATATAATCGTGGGCTTTGGATTATAGTTAACAGCAGTTTTAAGCCCCGCCACGTGTCCCGTATATCCCCAGAAGAAAAGCATTTTTCAATTTTATTTTTGTACTTGTCTCTACAACTAGATACTACCCTCTTTATCTCTTTTTGTTTTGTTTTCAGATCTTTTTTGTTTCCACTAGTATAGAGAGTTTTCTTTTGGTTCAATAAAAGTTTTAGATCTTTAGTTATCCAAGGCTTGTTGTTAGGATAATATTTTATTTCTTTTTTACAAGACACGAGCTGTTCACAGAATTTTAAATACTCACTCACACAGTCATTCAGCTCATCCACACTATCACATGATTCGATAAAAACATTCCAGTCAGTGCATTCAAAACAACCACGCAAATCTTCACACACACTTCCGTTCCAGATCTGTACACTTTTCTTTACTGGTTTTACACGTTTAAAAACAGGGCGGTAGGTGGGGAGTAGCAAGAGCATGCAGTGGTCAGATAAACCCAATGGGGCACGGGGTAAACATTTGTAACTATTTTTAATATTACACAGGAATAAATCTAATGTTTTTTTGTCCCTTGTCTCGCAGTCCACGTATTGATGAAGTCCCGGGAGAGTGAAATCTTTACATTGGTTAAAATCACCAGTGACCATCAATACGGCATCGGGCGAATTCATTTGAATGTCCTGTATTTCTTTCTTCAAAATATTTTTCGCTGTGTTGTTGTCTGATGATGGTGGAATGTAGACGTTGATGATGATGACATGAGTAAATTCCCGGGGTAGATAATAAGGTCGTGATGAAACAGTACTAAATTCAATATAATCGTCACAATACATTTTCTTTATTTGACAATTATTGGGGTGGCACCATTTGTTGTTAATATATGTGCACACCCCACCCCCAGTTCGTTTATTTACATTAGTCCGATCTCCTCGAAATAGTGAGTATTGTTCAATATCAAAACATGATGATGGTATGTGAGGAGATAGCCAAGTCTCTGTTAACGCTATTATGGAGGCTTGACGATAGTCATTATTGTAACGACACAGTGAAAACAGTTCATCAATTTTATTCTTTAATGATCTTACATTACCTGTCACTACACAGGGTAAAAATGGACGAAAAGGCCGTCTGTTGAATTTTGTTTTTATTCCTCCTTTTCTCCCCCTCTTTCTTACTTTAATAAACGATGTGTCAATAGTGGGTGGTGGGGGTGACACGGGTTGGAGGGATCGGATAGTCTCTGGAGTATATATTATCGATAGGCTTTTGGCAGCAAAATCACAGGCTAAAACACCATTTATGCTTATAAATATACTAATAAATATAAAAATCAGGAACAATATATACTTCACATCCATTTTGAATAAAAATTAGGCGTAAATTCCGACGATTGAATGATAAATGAATAAAAATATGTGTAGAAAATAGGTAAACATTCACAACACGTCTGTTGTCGTATGTTACCATCTTAAGGCGATATAGGGTAGCTTGAGAGATGACAGAATGAACAAGTTTGTGTGCGTGCGAGTGTGTGTGTGTGTGTGTGTGTGTGTGTCTGCGTGTTAGTGTGTATTTGTGTGTGTGTTTGCGTGAGAAAGGTTAAACACATATTAGTTGACGGGGCTTGGATAGCTCAGTGGTAAGATTCTCTGCAAAACAACAATAAAACAACAACAACAACATCAACACACACACAACGAACACATACTTCCAAATACCTGTTAGAATGGAACTTTAGTCCTTGCAATCTTGACCATTCAACAAATCAAACTAGCATTCCCATTTGACGAGGTCCCCAGGTATGATGCTTTTAAGGAAACAAAGGACTGTGAGGCTGGCAAGTAGAAATATAACAAACAAGTCAATACATTGTTTAAAAACACCAAACCTGAACATGCAAAAGGTAAAGCAATGTGTGTGAATATTAGCGTGTATTGGTAGAATTGTGTGTGGAGATGTTCTTTTTTTGATCAACTGAGTTAATAATAAATTAGTTATGTTTTTTTCTTTCTCGGTCAGCAGTAATGATAAACACCGTTATTCTATCATCAATCATCGACAGGCTAATCTATATCTAATCGAATCTAAAAGGGTCTAAATTTAGTACTGACATAGCACATGTAACTTATATTATACTAAGATAGAAAAATATGTTCAGATCCAAGAATGGGCCATAATCTTACTCTATCTTTTTCATCCTGGGGGCTTATGATATGACTGTGACTCAGCTTTGATCTGACCCAATTCTTTTTTCACAACTCAATTCTTTTGTCATACATTGCGCAATACTTATCGCACTAGCATGCGCATAAAGTAAAATAACATCACGATGATATAAGACAATTATAATAGATGAAAAAGATTGTTCCTTACCTTTTCAACGAATATCGATTGCACAAAATAAAATTGTAGTTTGTTGACATCGTTCAAAAGACAAAACTCATTCTCTCAGTTATTTTTTAGACAACACATGATGCCATTGTCGGTAGATGGAGCTGTCGTTATCTCGAAGGGAGAGGCGGTGACAGATGACAAAACCGCATTTCGATTTAGCATTATTGTACTGTACACAATGGTTGAAAGAAACCTCTTTAACTGCTTTAAATATTTTTTTTAGTCTCGTGTTGTTGTTTTTTCGTTTACAGGCGCTAAGACATCCTAGTACATATTTAGTAAAGGATAGGTCGACCTAATGACTCATAGTTTGTTGCACGGGCAAAAAAGGACAATTTTTATTGGGGTTTTTTTCTGCGGTCAGAAGAATAAAAAAAATGTTTTAAAATAATTAAAAGCTATATTTTTGGTAAATAATAATGGAAAACATTAAAACAAAATATCTCCACGATCAAAAACACATCAAGATGTTCTTAATGGGTGAGAATGTTTTTTTTTTAATACTTTTGTCATCGAGCGCCAAAACGTCACAAAGTGCGCGTTTTCACTAGACTTTACGACGAATTTTAAGGTCTTTTCAATAAAAATGGTATTTGGAGCCACCTATTTTTCGAATCTTCATAATTTTCTGCACCAATTTGTATACTTAGTTTGCTGGTTACAAAAAGTGCACAAAACGCACGGAACTTGCCGCTAAGAAAACGGACTAGTAAGGTGACGTCCAATCAAGGGACGCTACTCTTCCGCTAATCTCATTCCCTATTGGTTCTATCGCTAAGTAACAGACGTTGGATCTCCTTGTAAAATTTGATATAGATAGAATGCGCTTGGCTAATAAGCTCACAACATTGCCATCCGGAAGTATAACGGACCAACACACAAAAATATGTGTAACCATGAACTTTTATAGTCTGGTTAATACAGTTAAAACGAGAATTACTCATAAACGTGGATGGCAAAAAAACAATAACAAAGACCATAGTGACGTCAACTTCAATCTATCTATTGTGAGAGCAACTAGGATGAAGAGGAAATTCGTTCCCACGCATGTAGTTTGTTTAGAATCAATGGAGTATACTTTTTTTAATATGAATATAATGAGTTATTTCACAAATTGGGATAAAAATAAACTCATTATTAAAATCTATAAGGATCTAGTAATAAACGTATGCCATATCTATAGAAAATTTGTCATTGTAAAAGACATATCTAATTGTTTAGAAAAATAAGAGAGAGAGAGAGAGAGAGAGAGAGAGAGAGAGAGAGAGAGAGAGAGAGAGAGAGAGAAGAGTTAAAAATTCGCATATCTACTGCTATTTTCTATCATAGTCATTAAATTTATATCAATTTGTGTTTACGAGAAGATTGTTTGATAGGGGCAGCGTTGCTCAACGGTAAGGTCTTTGCTTCGTACCCGAAAGGTACCGAGTTCGACCACTCGCCGCTGCACGGTGTGGCCTTGAGCAAGTCACCTCGCCCTGGCTCAATGTGCGGCGCTGCACTCTTGCTGACGCCTGGGTTATTCCAGTCTTCCCTTGGAATAGACACTAGAGACAAATTTCCCCTATGGGATGAAGAAAGGGAAATTTTATCTATCTATACAAAATATGTTGTTGTAAAAGACATATCTAATTGTTTAGATAAAAAGAGAGAGAGTAAAATATTCACATACTACTGTTATTTTGTATCATAATCATTAAATTTTCTATCAATTTGTGTTTATGAGGAGATTGTTTTACTCTATTGATTTTTAACATTTCTATAACCCGACGTGTAGACTGATCAAACGCAATTATGGGCTTGATTTAGCATTGTTTGAGAGTATTTCTATTACAATAATGAGGCCGTAATGACGTGCACTTATTTACAGGTCTGATAACCCAATACCTTATGGGCCCATTGTTGGAATGGAAATGTCCAAAAAAAATGACGCAAAATATTTTCCAATTACAACATTGTTAAAAACAAATAAATAAATAAAATAGAATTCCCTTTATTCATTCCATATTGGTGTTTCAATCATCCTGTTTTGTTGATAAAGGGGAAACCCGAAACGTTCATTTGATCTGTTTTTGTAATTAAACTGAAGCTTACATTCAACGTCACATTATTATTTGATTAATTCCATAGGGGAAATTTGTCTTTAGGGTTTATTCCAAGGGGAGACTGGAATAACGCAGGCGTTAGCCGCAGTGCAGCGCTGTAAAGTGAGCTAGGGCTAGGTGACTTGCTCGAGGCTACACATCGCAGCATCGGTGATCAAACTCGGTATCATTCGGATACGAAGCAAAGACCGTATCGCCTAGCCACGCTGCCCCTTAAACTAGGCCCATAGGTGGGTTCGGATGTCAGACCTGCATATATGTACACGTCGGGTCATTGCAATTTGGGTTTCAGATTTGAAACTAAGTTGCACGTCGTTATAATCTGATTTTCGTCTTCCTATTTATTATATCGTTACTTCATTTTATAGGGTGGACAAGTGGTGGTACATTCCTTCTTTCGTGTTTTTAACCCTCTCCATACCAACTACAGGACAATCGTCACATTCATTACGATACAACGAACAATTTTCTCTCATTCTGATTAATTGCTTTTCTACATCACAAAATGTAAAGAAAATCTAGATATACAGAGAAGTGATAAGACACGGAACGAGATTTTTAAAAAGTTAGCTAAAGATAGAGAGGATGGAAACTGTTTGTCTGTGGCCTGTACCCTGACCCAGGGTGAAAAAGGCAATGATGATGATGATGCTGATGATGATGATGATGATGACGATGATGATGATGATAACAGCTATAAAAATTGGCACAGTATTCTAGAGCTCATTTTTCTGACGAACATTATGTAAAGAATGTACGTGTTGCTTTTCTGTTTGAGTATGCAAAATCTATTGGGGGGGGGGGGGTGAAGTTTTGGGCAAAACTCTGGAAATTGCTGGGAAGGGAAAGAGTTAAAGATTGACTTGGGCTGATTTTCAAAACTGTTACCTGCAGCTTCTCTCTGGTGTCACGTCGGGATGGACAAAACACACAAAATTGAATGTAGATGAGAAAGAAAAGAAAAATGAAGCCCTTCCGCCATGACATTATATACCGTCGCCTAGGCATTCCATGAAGGAATAATATAGATAATTCATCAAGCAGGAATCACCCATGTTGACCAAAGTGAGCAAATTTGTGACCCACCGTCTCAAAACGGTATTATGTCGGGACGTGTTGTGTCCAAAGAAGTGAATTTAGAGATAAAACGGTGGGAAATAGGACTTTAGAACGTTTCGCAATGCAAAAAAAAAAATGTATTTATACTCCACCATAACGAAGAGAAGGAAACACCATGTTTTATGTTTAAGGTTATAACTTTAATTTTCCAGATCTAGTTCATTCCGACATAATACCTCTTTGAGACGATGGGTCACATTTGGGGCTAATCATCTTGCCCAAAGAAAAAAAAATAAACGAAAAGTGCCATCTTTCGTCTTTTTTTTAAACCCTCTCCATACCAACCATATTACAATCGTCATATTCATAACGATATAACCAAAAATGTTCTCATTCTGATTAATTTCTTTTCTACAACACACTACGCGAAGTCCCAGGTTTGAGAGGGTTTTTTTTTTTGTTGTTGCCAAGATGAGGGTTATGTAAACCGATCGATATTTGAAGGACGAGTTTTCTGGCCAAATTTTAAAATATGGGTTGCTTTATTTTCCAGAGTATTGCACTGTGGTCATTTGTCTTCCATTGAAAATCTACCCTTTGAATCAGTGATTTAATTTTATAGAAAATTAAATTGATCAAAATAAACGGTTTATTTGGTCTAGACTAAACAGACAGAATTTGAATTACTATCAATTTGTAAAGGGAAAAGAATCATTTGTTTAGAGTTCTTCAAAGACTAAATGGTTGGATAGGGTAAAGGACGATATGAAAGAACTGGGCATGGATGACAATGAACCAAGATACACGGAGATGTGGCATCATTATGGCAACCCTGCACAATGCGGGATATGGGGAAAGATGAAGAAGAAGAAGAAGAAGAAGAAGAAGAAGAAGAAGAAGATTTGTCCTAGTGATAAACGAACTTGCTTTCCATTGTGAATTTAGTTCCAGTCCATGTCACCGACTTAGCTATTCATCTCTCAATGAGTGGGTAGCTGGATTTATTTATACTTGGTGAAAGTAAAGGCGATTCTATTTGAATAAAGAGTTCCATGTCTACATGTTTATAAATGTGTTTGTTTTTGGGGTTTTTTCATAGTACGGCAAATTAGGATAGGAATGACCATCCCATTACGTCATTGCTTTAGCCAATACTCCGCTAAACGTGGATTCCATACAATAGACACTTAGATAACCACGCCTCGAGGACAGTCGTCACAATGTAAACAATGTAACAAATATGCCAGTGATTGGTAAAACATACTCAGGCTTTAATGTCGATGGCATGCGTCTAAGTAAAACCCGCTTGGTAGACTAGCGCCCTATCCCCCTATCCAAAGGGTAGCAAACGATTGTATTTGTCCGCTTTATGCTGAAGAAACAAGGATAAAAATCAGGCTCCAATCGCCTTATGGCTGTTTAGACTACTTTTTGTACTGATGCGATGCGTTTAGGTTTTTTTTAAAACTCACAACATCCACCAGCCGGATATGACATACCAACCCACAAAACTATGAGTAACCTTAATCGGTTATAGTCTGATTCATACAATTTAGTGAGAACTACTCATAAGAATGGGTGGCTAAAAACAATAACAAAGAGCTGAGTGGCGTCAATTTCGTTCTTTCTACAATTTACCAAGGACAATACAAGTACCTTTCGACCCGATCCTGTCTGGTATATCCTGACAAGCAGATGTGACAACGCATAATGAATGTTGCTCACACAACATAGATACAAAGGAATACCAAATACACCAAATGTAAAAATACCAAAAAGACACAATCGTGTTTTTTGTATACTATTTGATCAAGACACAATATATTAGATTATATTTTCTGATGCTTTCGTGGCCACCAACCACGTCTAAAAAAAACCTCACTGAATTACGTCTCATTTTATAAGATAGAAGATCAGGGCCAGGTTGCATTGTGCGTGTGTACCCCACCCTATTCGGTTCTTTGTCATTTCTCTTTGTCTGCATCACGTTCATGGGCTGCATCCTTCGGTCGTATGGCAATGGGAGAAGACTGGACGTGAAGTGCTCATTAAAGACCGGATATTTGACAATCAGAAAAACACGGGTGAAGAATTCCAACGGGTGGGCGTGGCACTCTCTTTTCCGTTTGTTATTCATCATGACTGCCATAGTAAGCATGCCCAAAGGATCTTTCCGTAATCTTAGTCGGCTACCAATACACAACTGTTTACGTTAATTAACTCAATAGTATATATATTATATGTGCTGCTATTTGGTCGTTTTGTGATATGACACTCGCTTTCGGATCTGAAGGTCCTGGGTTCGAGCCCCGCTCGGCGCATAGTTGAGTCCTTGGAAAATGCTTTTTACTTACATTCTCCCACCGTACCCAGTTGTAAAAGTAGTACCTGACCAACAGAAGCATGTAACGTGTAGAACGAGACATGACGCCTGTTAGACGATATTGCATTTTTTTTCCGACAGAGACAACGCTGTTAACAGCCAGGTTATCATTTCAGCAGGTTCGAACTCAGGACCTTCCGACACGAAAGCGAGTGTCATACCACTAGGCCACATACATAGCATCACAAAGTCCCAATGTTTACAAACCGGGATGCACTGAGTTTTCATCAGTAGAAATAGACTTCAACAGTCGTGACGTCACTTCCCTCGTAATGACGCATAGTAACTGGCTCTAAACTATCAGAACAAGTTTAGTGCGGACGCCCTTATGAAAAACTTCACCAACGAGTATAAAAGTGTATCCAGAGGAGAAAAACATTATAAATCTGACCATGTTTTGATTTTTATACATTCTGATCACATGACACGCGAAAAGTTCTAACCAGCATGAAGAATAAAAAGTTCCGATTTTCTTTGTTTAGAACCAAGCTGCTGGTTGCGGGCGGACGTGACATCAGACTACTGAATCCAATTGCATTAGTCAAGACAGAGTTTTGGCAGTCCATGAAAACAATTAACGTGCCTTTTGGGTTTTTTCCGATTGTCTCTCAGGTTTGGGAATTCCCGATCAATTTCCGTTAAGATAACGGACCGTTCGTAGATAATTTGACCGTGCACGCACTTCTATACCTCCCTTTTGATATCGTATAAAATGTTAGCTTCATTTCAAAACATCTGGGTTTCAGTTGGGTAAATTAATAAGAAACCGCATTAACTATTTTCAGTATTTTCACAAAATGGCAGGCTTACCCAGCAGAAAAATTGATTTTTTAAACTCAAACAATCACTCAACAAAATAATTTTCTGTTCTTATTAATTCAACAAAGATCATCCTTCAAAGTTTGTGATGTACAAAATAAATATGAATAAGAAAAATGTATATTTATTGTATCGTAACAAATGTGACGATTTTGCTGCTGATGGTATGGAGAGGGTTAAATGGATCCTTATCATAACCCTGAGTAGTTTGAGTTAGTAACGAAGTAACTGTGGATACATTTGAAATCAGTCTAAATTTCAATGCATTAAAAACATGATGTGCCCTGTTGTATTAAACGGTAAGGATTGTGTGCATTGTGAAGTAAATTTGTTATGAGATTATATTATTATGAGAAACACACATTTCTATTTATGTTTATTATTATTATTTGTTCGAGCAATGTAAACAATTCAAGATTTTCCATTTTGTGAACAATAAAGATGTATTACTATTGCTATTAATAATATTTGGGGCATTGCACTGTGACCCGGAAGGTCCCGGGTTCCAGCCCCACTTCAGGCATTTTCGTTTTTTTTTTCCTTGGGCAAGATTATTAGCCCCCAATTTGCTCAATTTGGACAACATGGTTGATTCCTGTTGACATCAGACATCTTGTTTGATGAATTATCTATCTATCTATATATATTCCTTCGTGGAATGCCTAGGCGATGATATCTTACGATGTCGTGGCGGAAGGGCACGATTTTAATTTTAATTTACTATTACTATTAATAATAATATTTGATACTCCACACGCTAGATAGATTATATCTCAACTCAATCTTTAATAACCTTATTATGTCCCCTTGAAAAGGTGAATATTTGGCCCTTTCATAAAGTGCATTAGATTACACAATTCCTTTGTTGTGGAGAGAATGAATGAATGAATGAAGGGCGATCAATCTCTTTTTCAATTTACTTTATAGTGACATTAATCAACGACGTGGTCGTGAGTTAAAAGGGGAGGTGCGGCTATGTGGTCTAGTGGTAGGACACTCGCTTTCGGATCGGAAGGTCCTGGGTTCGAGCCTAGCTCGGCGCATAGTTGAGTCCTTGGAGAAGGCTCTTTACTCACATTCTCTCACCGTACTCAGGTGTAAAATGAGTACCTGGCCGTTAACAGCGTTGTCTCTGTCCCAAAAATTTGTAATATCGCCTGACAGGCGTCATGTCTCGTCTTACATGTTATGTGTTGCTGTTGGCCAGGGACCCCTTGTAAAGCGCTTTGAGCACGTTTAGTGGATATTGCGCTATATAAAAGCTCAAGGTAACCCAGGATGAAGAATTTAACGTGTTAAACTAGTTTTAATAGAATAACATTTTCTCATAAGCATGTCTACCAACCTATCCATAATGTAATACCTTAGAGAGTGAAGGCGCTATTAGCATTTATAATCAAAAGAAACAATTCTCATTTTAATTTATTTTTTTTATCTTGAAAAGTGGGACAGATAAGAAGTAGTCTTTCAGGGCCATTAGGCCCGTAGAGACGGAGTTTATTCCGGTTTCTATAGCGTGAAACGGACAATAGCAATTGCTTGCTATCCCTTTGATAGGACGCTAGTCTATCGCAAAGTGCTTTCCTCCAGATCTAACAGACCCAGTTGCCCAACCACTGCTGGGCGAACAGAGGAGTCAGAAAATAATCTTGACTGCACCCGGGATCGATCTCGTTCCCTTTGATTGCGAAGCGAGTGCTCTACCAACTGAGCTATCGGTATACCTTTATTTATCATCATCATCATCATCATCATCATCATCATCATCATCATCATCATCATCCACATCATCATCATCATCATCATCATCATCATCATCATCATCATCATCATCATCATCATCATCATCATCATCATCATCATCATCATCATCATTGCCTTTTTCACACTGGGTCAGGGCATAGACCACAGACAAACAGTTTCCATCCTCCTCTATCCTGAACTAACTTTTTTTTTATCTCGTTCCATGTCTTACCACTTCTCTGTATATCAGCTTCTTTAATTTTCTCCATGTTCCCCGTGGCCTTCCCTTATTTGTTACAGTGAATGACATATTCAGTCGGATGGTGAAAAGGTTTCAACTGAGATATTGCCAAGTTTAGTTAGAAGGTCAATTTCTATCAAAATGAGTTCTTGTCATAAATGATTAAATCAACCCTTTTTGTACATCTTCGGGAAATATCAAAGTTTAATTTCACTTCTAAATATTTTTTACAGCTAGCCAAGTTGAAAAAGTATGAAATTTGAGAAATGTTGTTGGATACCTTTCCCATACATCTGACCATAACTTCATGAAAAATTACCCGATTTACTTCAAATACAGATAAAAATGCTCTGGGGAGCATATTCTTTCGGAAAATGAAAAAAAAGGGAAATCCTAAATTTTAAAATTCCAACTGACTATGTCATAGTGACCCATTTTATTTCTCATGATTTATGATATTTTTTAGTGTTGTGATAAGAAAAATAAATTGTTTAATCTTCACTCTGAAATTGACTTTGTATATATATAAACATTAGGTCTGCCAGTTTGTGTAGTGTAGTTTGATGTGTATCGTAAGACAGGTTTATTGACACAAGCAATTATTGAATTGGCCGCCGGAATCGAAAATCAGAAAGGCAATTTCGTGGAGAAAGGAGTGGGGGGGGGGGGGGGGGGGGGGGGGGGGGTGGGAGAAAGCATGGCATTCATAGCATTGTCACTCACAATAAAGATTGACTGAACTCGGGGAAATCTACGAGAAGTCTTGATATCTCATAATACCCTTCAGCAGTCGTAACGTCACTTCCTTCCTAATGACGCATGGTAACTTAGTAACACTGGCTCTAAACTATCGGAACAATGGCGGACGCCCGTATGAAATATTTCTCTGGCGAGCGTAAAAGCGTATCCAGAGGGAAAAAAACATAAATTTGATCATGTTTTGACTTTTACACATTCTGATCAAAAGGCATATGAAAAGTTCTAACCAGCATGAAGAATAAAAAGGAATGATTTTGTTTGTTTAGAACCAAGATGGCCGCCGTTGCCGGGCGGCGTTACATCAGACTACTGAATCCTATTATATTTTTCACAAGAAGCATGTTTAACACTCAAGTGATGATGTTATGGTTTGGAACGGCAAGTATGTGGTCATTGGTAATTTGATTGATTGCTGGACGACTTACATTTAAAACTTGAGCTTTTTAATATAGCGCAATATCCGCTAAATGTGCTCAAAGCGCTTTACATGGGATCCCTATCAAATATCAAATTGAGAAATTAAGGAGCAGGCACCGGTGTAAGATAAAGATCTGAACAAGTGTGTATGAAAGGGTGCCAGACAAAGCAAGAAAGAAGAATACCAAAAGAAAAGAAAATCACAAAAAATCAGACTAGGTTAGCAATATTGAAAAAACCAACCACCCCCCCCCCCCCCCCCCCCCACACACACACACACCTACACACACACACACACATTTCTTCTCTATCACGTGACAACACAACGATTGTAGCTACAGCTCACTGAGCGTGTATATGGACGTTCTGTTATTAGAAATGTTATGAGCGCAGGGATTGTTTTTTTTTTTTTCCTCGAATCAAATAATATTATGTGAAGAGATCACTCGAGACAATTTGAATGGATCAAGAATGAAAAATTCCGTTAATATTGGCTGTTAGACGTCTTTATAAAGTGCTGGGGATTTTATGGTTTGGGAGTTATTAAATGTTTCTTTTTATCGTTTGTTTGTTTGTTTGTTTGTTTGTTTGTTTGGCCTTTAGGTTTCTGCAAAATAATAATGATAATAATAATAATAATAATAATAATAACAATAATAATAATAATAATAATAATAAAATAATAATAATAATAATAACAATAACAATAATAGTAATAATAATATATCTTTATTGTCCCCAAAAAAGTGGCAATTTGTCATTTGGTTACACATTTATAACAATACAATATTGACATAGACACACTCACGCAAGATGCACACTAATAACATAGTAGTTATCGTAAAAAAAACCGGCATCAACAACATCATCATCATCATCATCGTCTTCATCATCATAATCATCATCATCATCATCATCATCATCATCATCATCATCATCATCATCATCATCATCACCATCTTCATCATCATCATCATAATCATCATCATCATCATCATCATCATCATCATCATCATCATCATCACAACAACCTTCCTAATATTTTCGTTACAATCCTTCACTTTCACCATTCCCCTATAACACCATTCACCATCTTCATCATACTCCATATAATATTATTCCTGTAACAAGCTATGAGAGGGAAAGCCTGTGGTCCTCCTCTCTCTCTCTCTCTCTCTCTCTCTCTCTCTCTCTCTCTCTCTCTCTCTCTCTCCTTCCTCTCTCTCTCCTTTCTCTCTCTCTCTCTCTCTCTCTCTCTCTCTCTCTCTCTATCTATCTATCTATCTATCTATCTATCTCTATCTATCTATCTCTATCTCTCTCTGTTCTTTGACGCTTATGAGAAATAGTAATATCTTCATATTATATACATAACATGCAATTTTGTTATAGTAAAGTTACATAAAATGAGATAATGAGATTTGCACATCAAATTTCCTCCCTCTTCCTTTCTAAGGGTAAGAATCTTATCCTTTCTCATCCCGCCCCCCCCCCCCCTCGCCCCCTCTCTCTCTCTCTCTCTCTCTCTCTCTCTCTCTCTCTCTCTCTCTCTCTCTCTTCGCCTTTCATTCTTATCTATCTTCTCTGTATAGATAGTATGCGCTTGGCTAAGAAGCTCACAACATTGCCATCCGGAAGTATAACCGACCAACACACAAACTCTGTGTAATCATGAACTTTTATAGTCTGGTTAATACAGTTTAGTGAGAACAACTCACAAACGCGGATGGCAAAAACAATAACAAAGGCCTGAGTGACGTCATCTGCATACTATCTATAGATAGTATGCACTTGATAAGAAGCTCATAACATTGCCATCCGGAAGTATAACGGACCAACACACAAAACTGTGTGTAGCCATGAACGTTTATAATCGGGTTAATACAGTTCAGTGAGCATTACTCATAAACGCGGATGGCAAAAACCAATAACAAAGACATGAGTGACGTCATCTTCGAACTATCTATACATAGTTTTGTGTGTTGGTTCGTTATACTTGCAGATGGCAATGTTGTGAACTTCTTAGCCAATCACATAATATTATCGATAGATAGATGTAGTATGCACTTGGCTAAGAAGTTCACAACATTGCCATCCGGAAGTATAACGGACCAACACACAAAACTATATGTAACCATGAACTTTTATAGATAGTATGCAGATGACGTCACTCAGGCCTTGGTTATTGTTTTTGCCATCCGCGTTTGTGAGTTGTTCTCACTAAACTGTATTAACCAGACTATAAAAGTTCATGGTTACACCGAGTTTGTGTGTTGGTCCGTTATACTTCCGGATGGCAATGTTGTGAACTCCTTGGCCAAGCGCATTCTATCTATAGTCTGGTTAATACAGTTAAGTGAGCATTACTCATAAACGCGTATGGCAAAAAAACAAAAACAAAAAACAATAACACAGACCCGAGTGACATCAACTTCATTCTATCTATAGATAGTATGCGCATGGCTAAGAAGTTCACAACATTGCCATCCGGAAGTATAACTGACCAACACACAAAACTATGTGTAACCTTGAACGTTTATAGTCTGGTTAATACAGTTAAGTGATAGCCACTCACAAACGCGGATGGCAAAATACATCAACAAAGGCTTGAGTGACGTCATCTTCGTTCTATCTATAGCGGCTACCATGTTTATTTCCCAAAAAATACGATTTTTTAAAAAGGTTTTCAAGTAGCAGCTTTGAAATAGAGATTGAAGATGACCTAGCGTTGTGTAGACAATGGAATGGCATCAGCTTTATGGACAGGAAATTCCTTCACATTCAGCCTTTGTCATTCTAGCAATGATGCATTCATCAATATGGAGACGTTATTGAAAAAGTAGCTTTAGAGCTTATCTCTATAGATAGATAGAACGAAGATGACGTCACTCGGGACGTAGTTATTGTTTTGTTTTGTTTTTTGTTGTTTTTTTTTTTTTTTGCCATCCATGATTATGAGTAATTCTCACTAAACTGTATCATTGTAATATCGCCTAACATGCGTCATGTCCCGTCCTACATGTTAAATGTTGCTGTTGACCAGGGACCCCTTGTAAGCGCT
>NC_088361.1:14865088-14890671 GCF_034508935.2 Berghia stephanieae | reverse complement strand
TTCTTTTTTTTATGTGCTATAACCATCTATAGATAGTATGCACTTGGCTAAGAAGCTTCACAACATTGCCATCCGGAAGTATAACAGACCAACACACAAACTATCTGAAACCCTTGAACGTTATCGTCGGGTTTTAAATACAGTTTAGTGAGAATTACTCATAAACGTGAATGACAAAATAAATTTAACAAAGACCCGAGTGACGTCAACTTCATGTTTATCTATAGATAGTATGCATTTGACTAAGAAGCTCATAACATTGCCAACCGGAAGTATAACGGACCAACACACAAAACTATGTGTAACAGTGAACCTTTATAGTCTGGTTAATACAGTTTAGTGAGAATCACTCACAAATGCGGACGGCATAATACAATAACAAAGGCTTGAATGACGTCATCCTCATGCTATCTATAGATAGTATGCGTGTTAGTATAATATTTGATACTGGTGTACTCTGAAAAGATAAGTTTTGAAAAAAGATTTAGACCAGAAAACTCGTCCCTCAAACATGAATCGATAAAAATGATCCTCATCTAGTCAAAAACTCTGAAACTTCCATGAAGTCCCAGGTTTGACAGTTTTTAGCAAAGATGAGCGCCATTTTAATCGATCGATATTTGAATACGAGTTTTCTGATCAGAATAGAGGAACGAAAGTGACGTCACTCAGCTCTTTGTTATTGTTTTTTTTTTGCCATCCATGTTTGTGAGTAATTTTCAATAAAATGTTTTAACCTGACTATAAACGTCCAAGGTTACTCACAGTTTTGTGTGTTGGTCCGTTATACTTCCGGTTGGCAATGTTGTGAGATTTTTGTTTTTATGTTCTGTTGATACAAAGCTGCTCTAAGCTGTGACATCGAACCTACTAATGGGCATAATCAAATATTGTTGTAAATAAAGGACAATATTTTGCGTCATTTTTGAGATTTCCTGTGGCGCAGTTATAAATAATTAACGTGAAGTTGAATGTAAGCTTCATTTAATTACAAAAAACAGATCAAATGAACTTTTCGGGTTTCCCCTACTTTATCAACAGAACATTTGATCTGTTTTTGAAATTTAAAATTTGAAGCTTACATTCAACTTCACTTTAAATTAGTTTTTTCTTTCGAGCTTCGAGCAGCAACATTTACACTGTGGCGTATTTTGGACACATATGTCATGGCTTAGGGTCGTATAGGGGGGTTTTTTTTGATAAGAATGGTAAGGATATTCCTTTGCGTTGTGTTGTAGTTTAATTTAATAAATAATAAAAATTAATAATAAAAAAATAATTAAAAATAATAATAAATAATAAAAAAATTTAAATAAAAATAATAATAAAATAATAAAAAATAATAATAATCCCCCATTTATATACGCTCATTTTTCCGTGTAAAACACAACCCTGGGCACTTTACAAATATAAATACCCTTTTTAAGTGAAAAAATAAAAAAAAATAATAATTCATACCCAAATTTAAAGGGATTCAAAAGGGGTCAATAAAAAAAAATACAGAAAAAATGTTTTAAGTAATAATGAGTATACAGTTCCTAAACAATAATGCTAAACCCCGCTTTTAGATAAAAAGCATTTTGGTATCCGTCAGTTTTTTAGGGCCCAAATAACAAAAAACAATTACAACCTGTTGCTTTTTTTCCCAAAATACCAATTGCCACCAATCAAAAAAAGTAATTTTCTAGTACTTAACACAATGACCAGCCCAAACCCACTTGAGACTTAAAACTGTTCTAAACTACTTTAGTTTTGACCAAAAAATTTGTGCCCCCACCGTCCCAAAACGGTTTATGTCGGAACGAACCAGTTTTTTTTAAAAAAAGCCGAATTAAAAGTTAAAACGGTCAAAATAAAAATTTGTTGGCTTTAGTACCCTAAAATATGGCATCCTTTTCCCCCAAAATAAAACATATAAACTCAACACAATTTCCTGATATTTTTTTGGCTAAAAATTTGTTTTTTTCCAACATCTCAACCATCCCGACTTAATACCGTTTTGAGGCGCAGGGTCACATTTTCATTAAAATTCCTGCGCCCGATAACTTTGTTTTGAAAAATTAAAACTAAATTTTTGTTAACATTCTTGTGTAAGCTTCCTGCATAAGTTTTAAACTCTTACACCCCAAATTAAAAAAATGAGCCCCAAAAGGGAAATTTGGGTTTTATCAACCTAAAAATGAGTGATCGTTCCCTCCTATTTTCCCCCAGGGAACAAACTTTGGTTCACAACATACATTTTTATCATTTTTTATTACACGGCACAAAGTTATTTACTTTTACATAATTTTTTTTCTTACAACCCTAATTTTATTACTAGATAATATCTTTTAATATTTTTTAAAAAATGATGCATAGGCCCCTTGTAGTTGTAAATTACAAAAAATAAATAAAAAAAATAAATAGGAAATAATAACAGCTTTAAACAAGAGCAAATATGTTATTATTAAAAATAATAATAATATTAATAATATAATAAAAAATAAAAAAATAATAATAATAATAATAATAATATATATATATATATATTAAAAATATATATATATATAATTCAAGTATAAAATTTTGATGAACTTCTTTTAAAAGCTCCTTTTATTTAACGTTTGGGGCACTAATTTTCATTGTTTTTTTTTTTATAATGATATATTATATATAAATATATTTTAAAAATATATATAAATATCTATAAAATAAATATATAAAAATAAAATTAAAATATATATATATATATTTTTATATATATATATAAAATTTTAAACAAATAAATATGGATAGTTTCGTATTTTCACCAGAAAAAAATAAAGTAAACATTCTAAATAAAACGCCGGGCAACTGTGTGGGCTATCCAGTATTACACAGCAACGCTACAGAAATTTGTTCGTCTACCTTTAAAACCCCATTATCTCCCCCTTTGGGAAATTTTATAAATTTTATAGGAATAATAAAAATTTCGAGGGTGTATCATGGGGGTTTTTATTAACTAAAATAAATGAGAAAAAGAGGAAATCTTGTATGAAAAAAAAAAAAAAGAAAAAAAATACCTAGCCAAAACGCCTCAATTCCGGGTTTTAAATTTTTTACACAAAATTTTTAAAGCGTTTCCCTAAATAAGGCAAATTGCCAAAGACCCGTCCTAAAGTTTGTAAAAACAAATCTTAACCGTTCGCATGCGATTTCCAATTTTTGTCTAACTAAATAAAGATAAATTTGGGTAAAAATTCCCTTTATTCATCCCGTAGGGGGGAAAATTTTTCTCTAGGGGGCTATTCCCAAACAAGGGGAAAGCTGGGAAAAACCCCGGCGTCACCGCAGGCACGCCATAAATTGAAGGGTAAAGGGGGGTGACTTGCCCAGGCGGCGGGTTTTCGAAATCGTACCTTTCGGTACTAGCAAAGACCCCCCCCCCCCCCCCCACTTATAACCCTGTAAAATCAAGTTTTCTATCTACTAAGCGGCTATTTGGTTTAATTTGGGGGAAAACTCTTCTTTGGGTTGGGTTCGAGTCCCCGCTCTGAACGGCGATTAGTGGGGTCATTAAAAAGGCCTTATAATATTCTCTTTTAAAGAATATAGGAATTACAGTAGGAACAGTAGTCTGATGTCACGCCGCCCGGCAACGGTGGCCATCTTGGTTCTAAACAAAGAAAATCATTACTTTTTATTCTTCTGCTGGTTTTGAACTTTTTATATGCCCCCGTGATCAGAATGTGGGAAAAGTCAAAACATACAAAATTTTTGGGTTTTTTTTTTTCCCTGGATACGCTTTTTTGCTCGCCGGGGAATAATTTTAAAACGGCGTCCGGGGCCCTTGTTTCCGATAGTTTAGCCAGTGTTTACTAAATTATGATGCGTCATTTAAAGGGAAAAGGGAAATTTCGTTGCGAAATGGGGTTTAAGAGTATTATTGTCGCAACATTCGGGAACCCTTTTTTAAAGGTAGCACGTCTTTACACGTATTCCGAAAATCTTTCGGTTTTGATCCCCATTTCCCGGTTTGACTGATGTTTTGGTAAATTTTTTTTTTTCCCCCTTTTACTTTTTTTCTTGCTTTTTCTGGCACCTTTCATACACACTTGTTCAAAATTATTTTTTTTTTTTTCTCTTGTGAAGAATAAAGGGAATTTCCCTTATTGCCCCAAAAATCGGAAGCCTCTGTAGAGTAATGGTGCACGTTTTGACCCTTTCCAGTTTTCGAGGATCTGAGGTTTGATCCCCAATCCCAATTTTGATTTATTTTTTTTGTTAGAATTTTTCATTTCATGTATTTTTTTTTTATCCCATTTGTCTGGCACCTTTCATTTCACAATTTTTTTTCCCCCATGGAGAAAAAATTGGAAGATTTCTTATTATTTTTTATTTTATCCGGAAGAATAAAAAATTCTATTGTTGCCCCAACACGCAATCTCTGTACACGTCTAAACCCGAATCAGGGCGGGTTTCACCTCATGGGAAAAGCGTTTTTTTTTTTGGGGGGGTTTTTTGTTTCTTTTTTTTTTCTTGTCGCATTGTCGGGCACCTTTTTTTTAAAAAATGACTTTTATATGCGCGCTTTTTCCCAAATTGCAAAAACGCTTTCAAGGGGTCCTTAACAACTTTTAAATTAGGAGGGGACATACCCTTTTGGGCGATATTACAATTAATTTCGGAAAAAGAAACGTGTTACGCCGGGTACTTTTTTTACCCGATCCGTGAAGAAGGGGTAGTAAAGGTTTTTCCGGGGACTCAAAAATTTGCCCCCGGGCCGAACCCGGCCTTCCGATCCAAAGCGATTGTCATACCACTAACCAATAGCCCCTTTTTCTCAACTTTTCAAAAGAAAATTAAAAAAAAAAAACTTAATTTGAAATTTTGAAAGCAAAGCAATTCGATCGCTTTTTTGAGGCTAAAAAAAACAATGGGTTTAGACATTAAAATCCAATAGATTTGAACAAGCAGAAAAAACAAAACGGGGCTGAAGCTCACGTGAAAAATTTTCTTGTAGACAAAAACCCCTTCAAAACGGTCAGACACAAAAAAGCGTCAAACCATTTGCCAATTACACATTGGACCAGTTTAAAAACAAAGGAATTTAAAAAGCCATTGTTATATAATTTAAATTTTAAATAATATAAAAGACTCATATATTTCCCCCCCATCCCTCCTCCTTCCACTCTTTTTTCCTTCTTTTTCCCTTCCCTTCTTCTTCCTTCTTCTTCTTCTTTTCTCTTCTTCTTTTTCTTCTTTTTTTCTTTTTTTTCTTTTTCTCCTTTTTTCTTCTTCTTCTTCTTCTTTTTTTCTTCTTCTTCTTCTTTTCTTCTTCTCATCATCTTCTTCTTCTTTTCTTCTTCTTTTTCTTCTTCTTCTTCTTTTCTTCTTCCTTCTTCTTCCTTCTTCTTCCTTCCTTTTCTTTTCTTTTTCTTCTTTTTTCTTCTTCTTTTTCTAATCGCGAAAATCCCAAGTTTTAAGTTTTGTTTCCAAAATAGGGTCATTTTAAAACGACTAATTTTGAAGGGCGAGTTTTTTTGCCAATTTTGAAATAGCTTTTCCAAGTACGCGGGAGTAAGAAAAGCTAACAATTTATAAAGGTGCCAGACAAAGCAAGACAGAAAAAACTGAAAAAAACCCTCCCAAAAAAATATCTACTCGACGGGGATCGAACCCTACCTCTGATTCCCCATCAACGTATATATAATAAAATACAAACCCAAAAAATTATAATTAATATTATTATATTATAAATAATTATATATAATATATAATTTATAAATATAACGGGGCCCACTAGACGGGAATAAACCCACAAAACGAACGTCTCGGCCCTATTGTTGACAAAATTTTATATATTTATATAATAATATATATATTATTATAATTTAAAAATAATAATTAATAATGTCCCAATTTCAGAAGGTTTTAAAGGGTTTGATCCCCCGGGCAGGGCGACTGATTTCTTGGGATGTTTTTTTTTTTTTTTTCTAATTTTTTTTTTGGTTTGTCTGGGACCTTTCAACATTCTTGTTCCACTTTTCTGCAACAGTTATACATACCGCTGACAAAAATATATATCCCCATTTCGGGTAAAAAAAAAAAAATTTTAAAAAATCATTGTCGCTAGTGGCAGTGGGGATGACACTCCTTTCGGGTCGAAGGTCCTGGTTCGATTTTGGTCCTTGGAGAAGGCCTTTACTCACATTCCTCACCGTACCAGGTGAAAATGATACCGGGCCTTTAACACGTTGTCTCTGTCCCAAAAATTTGAAACGCCTGACAGGCGTCATGTCTCGTCCTACATGTTATGTGTTGCTGTTGGCCAGGGACCCCTTGTTAAAGCGCTTTGAGCACGTTAAGTGGATATTGCGCTGTATAAAAGCTCAATTTTGTTTGTTTTGTTTTTTTTTGCTAGTGTGGACAGCGAAATCCTCACTTTTCGTCAATCCTCACATATTTCTGTCTCTCACTTTCTTTATCTCACACCAGTGCCTGCTCCTTAATTTCTCAATTTGGCAGTTATGAATGTCTTGGCGGAAGGGCATAATTAAGAAAAAAATAATTTTTTTTTCTCACCAATCATCCAACAAAAATTTGCAATGTCCATTATTTCCCCAATCTGTCCAGTATCGATTATACCTGACTGACCAGCGGCTACTTCATCGTCTTCCGACAAGAAGATCACGCGATTGGACATTTACAATAGACAATTAACAATTGGATTCAGTAGTCTGATGTCACGCCGCCTGGCAACGGCGGCCATCTTGGTTCTAACAAAAAAAATCTTTACTTTTTATCTTCAAGCTGGCTAGAACTTTCATATGCCTTGTATCAGAATGTGTAAAAGTCAAACATAAATCAAATTTATGTGTTTTTTCCTCTGGATACGCTTTTATTTCGTCGGAGAACTATTTCATAGGGCGTCGCCATTGTTCCGACATTTTTAGAGCCAGTGTTACTAATTACCATGCGTCATTAGGAAGGAATGTGACGTACGACTATGATCCTATACATTCCCAGCCTATTGGAAGGTGGGGGGGGGGGGGGTTCCATCGGTCTTGGTAGAGCAGTCGCTTCACACGCAAAGGGCCGAGATCGACCCCGGGTTGCAGTCGAGATTTAATTTTCTGACCCCTCTGTCTACCCAGCAGTGAATGGGTAGCTGGATCTGTTAATTACTATTATTATGTAAGCGCATCAGAGCACGATTAACGTGGATGTTTAGGCGATGTATATAAATTCATTATTTACCATATTTACTTTGCGATGGACTGGCATCCTATCCAAGGAAAGCAAGCAATTACGTTTGTCGGTTTTACGCTATATATAGAAACCGGGATTAAACCCGGCTCTCTGGGCATAATGGCTATGAAGGACTAATTTCCTCTTCTTTCTTTGTATAGCGTATTTTTAAAACATATATAATGTTCAATGCACTTTACATTGGTTGAAAAAATAAAACATGACACCAAATGCTGCGAATTACTAGTAATCAGAAGGTCTAAGGTTCGATCCCCAGTCGAGGAAGACTGATTTCTTCTGGTAGTTTTTTTTCTTCTTGTAGTTTTTTTTTTTTCTGCTTAGTCTACAACCCACAACCAACCCCTCCACCCCACTCCCCACACACACACTCAGACCGTAGCCATCGTTATGTTATAGCCTGATACTGAAATCCAAAAGGACTGGCAGTTTGACGTCATTATTTGGTTTTTGCACCGCCTAGGAGTTGTCGTTAGTAGAGCTCATGGAAACAAGTTATTCATTGGTTGAACTCTTGAATACAACTCACGATTTGTTTTCTTTTGTGCAAAAGACTGGCATTTTGACGTCATTTTTTGGTCAGTTGTCAGGCTATAACTTTACGAAGGCCACGGTTGGACCCATAATTGAATATTCACACACAGGGCTTTAGATAGTTCGAAGATGACGTCACTCAGGTCTTTGTTATTTTTTTGCCACCGCGTTTTTGAGTAATGCTCACTGAACTGTATTAACCCGACTATAAACGTTCATGGATACACACATTTTTGTGTTTGTTGGTCCGTTATACTTCGGATGGCAATGTTATGAGTTTCTTAGCCAAGCGCATACTATCTATAACCATACTGTAGGCCGTGTCTCAAGATTAAAATGAGAAGACGTGAAAGGAAATGTTTTTAGTTTCGATTTCAAGAATTCATAGAGTCGGTCGTTGGTCGATCGCTGAAGTTTGGGAAACGTTATCGTTAACTCGCTAATATCAATTAGTGTAGGGAGTGTCAATGGCAGAGCGGTGATGTGTTTCGTCTTGTGGGGCTATGTGGTCTAGTGGTATGACACTCGCTTTCGGATCGGAAGGTCTTGGGTTCGAGTCCCGCTCGGCGCATATTTGAGTCCTTGGAAAAGGCTTTTTATTTATATTCTCTCACCGTACTCAGGTGTAAAATGAGTACCTGGCCGTTAACAGCGTTGTCTTCGTCCGAAAAATTGTAATATCGCCTAACAGGCGTTATGTCCCGTCCTACATGTTAAATGTTGCTGTTGACCAGGGACCTCTTGTAAAGCGCTTTGAGCACATTTAGTAGATATTGCGCTATATAAAGCTCAATATTTTTAAATTTATTTTATATAAATAACTCGTTTAATAAATACAAAGAGATGAATGAATCGAATAATAAAGCTTAGCTTCACTTTTATCGATGGCTATAATTAGTCGATATATTATACAACTCTGCCGTTCTCAGGAAAAACCCATATTCAAAAATTTGGCCAGAAAACTCGTCCTTCAAATATCGATCGATTTAAATGACCCTCATCTTGATAAAAACTCTCAAACCTGGGACTTCGCGAAGCATTTCCTCACTCTGTTTGAGAGGTTTTTTTTTTTGACAAGATGAGGGTCCTTTAAATCGATCGATATTAATTTGAAGGACGAATTTTCTGGCCAAATTTTTAGATAAGGGTTTGTCCAGAGTACGGCAAAACTACTTCCTGCAGTGTTTGCCACAACAATAAACTTGATTTCCGGTGAATTGTTTGACCATGATTACTTCTCGCATCAGCTGTGATGATTGTCTTTTTATATCCACGATTTCCTTAACCCTCTCCTTACCAGCCCTTTTCAGAATTGTTCCCAAACTTCACACCCATCCAACACAAAAACAGACATCTCTTACTCAAACAGAAAAGCAATAAGCACATTCCATGCATAATATCTTTCGACAATATGAATGAACTCTATTACAGAATGTCAAGTTTGTGTAGCTATAGCAAAAAGAAATGAAATCTGGATGAGAAAAGTGACGGTTGAATCGTAACACATGTGACGATTTTCCAATAGGTGGTAAGGAGATGGTTAATGTTATTTATTGTTTAGGGTTTAGCGAATATGTGGTCTTGTCACATGACAACCGTTTTCGGGTCGAAAGGTCAAGGACTTCACCCTCGCCCGGCGTATAGTTGAGTCCTTGGAAAAGGCTCTTTACCCACATTCTCTCACCGTACTCATGTGTAAAATGAGTACTTGGCCATTAACATCATTGTCTCTGTCGGAAAAAAACATTGTAATATCACCAAAAAAAAGCGAATTACCTCGTTCTACATGTTACAAGTTGATGTTGGTCAGAGACCCCTTGTAAAGCGCTTTGAGCACATTTAGTGGATATTGCGCTATTTAAAAGCTCAAGTTTTTTTTAAGCAGATGGTGTAATGATATATCAATCCTCTGTGGATCAAAAGGATGTTGGTTCGAAACCCGGTAGAGCAACTTTCTTCCGTGACTCAGAATATTCAATTGCTCTTTTATATACTGTTCTATTATTTTAAATAAATAACGAACAAAAAAATTGAGCTTTTATATAGCGCAGTATCCACTAAACGTGCTTAAAGAGCTTTACTTAAAGGGATCCCCCACCAACAGCACCATGTAACATGTTGAACGAGACATGACGCCTATTAGGCGACATTATTATAATTTTTCCAGACAGAGATAACGCTGTTAACGGCCAAGTATTCATTTTACACCTGAGTACGGTGAGAGAATATAAATAAAAAGCCTTTTCCAAGGACTCAAATATGCGCCGAGCGGGACTCGAACCCAAGACCTTCCGATCCGAAAGCGAGTGTCATACCACTAGACCACATAGCCCCACAAGACGAAACACATCACCGCTCTGCCATTGACACTCCCTACACTAATTGATATTAGCGAGTTAACGATAACGTTTCCCAAACTTCAGCGATCGACCAACGACCGACTCTATGAATTCTTTGAAATCGAAACTAAAACATTTCCTTTTCACGTCTTCTCATTTTTAATCTGAGACACGGCCTACAGTATGGTTATAGATAGTATGCGCTTGGCTAAGAAACTCATAACATTGCCATCCGGGAAGTATAACGGACCAACACACAAAATTGTGTGTATCCATGAACGTTTATAGTCGGGTTAATACAGTTCAGTGAGCATTACTCAAAACGCGGATGGCAAAAAAATAACAAAGACCTGAGTGACGTCATCTTCGAACTATCTAAAGCCCTGTGTGTGAATATTCAATTATGGGTCCAACCGTGGCCTTCGTAAAGTTATAGCCTGACACTGACCAAAAAATGACGTCAAAATGCCAGTCTTTTGCCACAAAAGAAAACAAATCGTGAGTTGTATTCAAGAGTTCAACCAATGAAATAACTTGTTTCCATGAGCTCTACTAACGACAACTCACTAGGCGGTGCAAAAACCAAATAATGACGTCAAACTGCCAGTCCTTTTGGATTTCAGTATCAGGCTATAACATAACGATGGCTACGGTCTGAGTGTGTGTGTGGGGAGGGGTGGAGGGGGTTGGTTGTGGGTTGTAGACTAAGCAAGAAAAAAAAAAAACTACAAGAAGAAAAAAAACTACCAGAAGAAATCAGTCTTCCTCGACTGGGGATCGAACCTTAGACCTTCTGATTACTAGTAATTCGCAGCATTTGGTGTCATGTTTTATTTTTTCAACCAATGTAAAGTGCATTGAACATTATATATGTTTTAAAAATACGCTATACAAAGAAAGAAGAGGAAATTAGTCCTTCAGAGCCATTATGCCCAGAGAGCCGGGTTTATCCCGGTTTCTATATATAGCGTAAAACCGACAAACGTAATTGCTTGCTTTCCTTGGATAGGATGCCAGTCCATCGCAAAGTAAATATGGTAAATAATGAATTTATATACATCGCCTAAACATCCACGTTAATCGTGCTCTGATGCGCTTTACATAATAATAGTATTAACAGATCCAGCTACCCATTCACTGCTGGGTAGACAGAGGGGTCAGAAAATTAAAATCTCGACTGCAACCGGGATCGATCTCGGACCCTTTGCGTGTGAAGCGACTGCTCTACCAACTGACCGATTGGGACCCCCCCCCCCCCCACCTTCCAATAGGCTGGGAATGTAATAGGATTCAATAGTCGTAGCGTCACTTCCTTCCTAATGACGCATGGTAACTTAGTAACACTGGCTCTAAACTGTCGGAACAATGGCGGACGCCCGTATGAAATAGTTCTCCGACGAACATAAAAGCGTATCCAGAGGAAAAAAACACATAAATTTGATCATGTTTTGACTTTTACACATTCTGATCACAAGGCATATGAAAGTTCTAGCCAGCTTGAAGAATAAAAAGTAATGATTTTCTTTGTTTAGAACCAAGATGGCCGCCGTTGCCAGGCGGCGTGACATCAGACTACTGAATCCAATTGTTAATTGTCTATTGTAAATGTCCAATCGCGTGATCTTCTTGTCGGAAGACGATGAAGTAGCCGCTGGTCAGTCAGGTATATAATCGATACTGGACAGATTGGGGGAAATAATGGACATTGCAATTTCTGTTGGATGATTGGTGAGAAAAAAAAATTATTTTTTTCTTAAATTATGCCCTTCCGCCAAGACATCATAACTGCCAAATTGAGAAATTAAGGAGCAGGCACTGGTGTGAGATAAAGAAAGTGAGAGACAGAAATATGTGAGGGATTGACAGAAATATGTGAGGGATTATCGCTGTCACACTAGCAAAAAAAAACAAACAAACAAAATTGAGCTTTTATACAGCGCAATATCCACTTAACGTGCTCAAAGCGCTTTACAAGGGGTCCCTGGCCAACAGCAACACATAACATGTAGGACGAGACATGACGCCTGTCAGGCGATATTACAAATTTTTGGGACAGAGACAACGCTGTTAACGGCCAGGTACTCATTTTACACCTGAGTACGGTGAGAGAATGTGAGTAAAGAGCCTTCTCCAAGGACTCAACTATCGAACCCAGGACCTTCCGATCCGAAAGCGAGTGTCATACCACTAGACCACATAGCTGCACAATGATGTTTTAAAATCTTTTTTTTTTTAGCCGTAATGCTGAATATACTAATATTTCGTACAGCGGTATGTATAACTGTTCGCAGCAAAGTGGATCACAAGAATGTATGAAAGGTGCCAGACAAACCAAGAAAGAAAATTAGAAGAAAAAAAAAAAACATCCCAAGAAATCAGTCGACCTCGTCCGGGGGATCGAACCTTAAACCTTCTGATTATCGGTCGGACATATATATATATATATATATATATATATATATATATATATATATATATATATATATATATAATATATATAAATTGTCACTCACATTATATGGCCGAGACGTTCGTTTCTGTGGGTTTATTCCACGTCCTCAGTCGGCGTATATATATATATATATATATATATATATATATATATATATATATAATATATACATATATATATATATATATGTGTGTGTGTGTGTGTATTTATATATATATCACGTCTGATCGGTAATCAGAAGGTCAGAGGTTCGATCCCCAGTCGAGCTAGACTGATTTTTTTGGGATGGTTTTTTTCTAGTATTTTTCTGTCTTGCTTTGTCTGGCACCTTTCATACACACTTGTTCAGATCTTTATCTTACCTGCCGCAGTACTCTGGAAAACGCCATATTTCAAAATTTGGTCAGAAAACTCGTCCTTCAAATATAGATCGATTTAAATGACCCTCATCTTGGAAACAAAACTCTCAAACTTGGGACTTCGCGATTAGAAGAAGAAGAAGAAGAAGAAGAAGAAGAAGAAGAAGAAGAAGAAGAAGAAGAAGAAGAAGAAGAAGAAGAAGAAGAAGAAGAAGAAGAAGAAGAAGAAGAAGAAGAAGAAGAAGAAGAGAGAAGAAAGAAGAAGAAGAAGAAGAAGAAGAAGAAGAAGAAGAAGAAGAAGAAGAAGAAGAAGAGAAGAAGAAAAAGAAGAAGAAGAAGAAGAAGAAGAAGAAGAAGAAGAAGAAGAAGAAGAAGAAGAAGAAGAAGAAGAAGAAGAAGAAGAAGAAGAAAGAGAATGGAAGGAGGAGGGATGGAGAGGGAATATATTGAGTTCATTTCATATTATTTATAATAATATGTATATAACAATGGCGTTTTGAATTCCATTGATTTAAACTGGAATCCAATGTGTAATTGGACAAATGGATTGACAGCCTCTTTTGTGTCTGACACGCCTGTTGAATGGCGATTTAGTCTACAAGATAAATAAATATCACGTGACGCTTCAGACCCAGTCTCTGTTTGTTCTCGACTTGTTCAAATCTAATTGGATTTATAATGTCTACAACTATTTGTTTTGGTTCAGCCTCAAACAGCGAATCAGAATTGCTTTGCTTTCAAAATTTCAAATTAATGTGTTTTTTTTTTTAATTTTCTTTTGAACAAGTGTGTATGAAAAGTGCGGCTATGTGGTCTAGTGGTATGACACTCGCTTTCGGATCGGAAGGTCCGGGGTTCGAGCCTCGCTCGGCGCATTGTTGAGTCCCTGGAAAAGACTCTTTACTCACATTCTATCACCGTACTCAGGTGTAAAATGAGTACCTGGCCGTTAACAGCGTTGTCTTTGTCCGAAATAATTGTAATATCGCCTAACAGGCGTCATGTCCCGTCCTACATGTTAAATGTGGCTGTTGACCAGTGACCCCTTGTAAAGCGCTTTGAGCACATTTAGTGGATAGCGCGCTATATAAAAGCTCATTTTTTAAAAAAAGGTGCCAGACAATGCGACAAAGAAAAATACAAGAAACAAACAATCCCCCCCAAAAAAAAAAATCAGTCTATCTCGACTGAGGATCGAACCTCAGACCTTCTGATTACGGTTCAGACGTGCTACAGAGACTTGCGATAGTTGGGACAACAATAGTAATTCCTATATTCTTCACAGAGAATAAATAAAAAATAATATAAGAAATAACATTCCCATTTTTTCATCCCATGGGGGAAATAAAATTGTCTCTAGGGTCTATTCCAAGGGAAGACTTAAATAACCCAGGCGTCAGCCGCAGTGCAACGCCTCAAATTGAGCTAGGGCGAGGTGATTTGCTCAAGGTCACACAGCACAAGGGCAGGTGATCGAACTCCGTACCTCTCGGGTACGAAGCAAAGAGCGTATCGCTAAGCCATATTTCTCCCTAGATTGAGGGAATCTTAAAAAGTGTGTATGAAAGGTGCCAGACAAATCGATAAAGAAAAATACATGAAATGAACAATCTCAACAAAAAAAATCAATCTACCTCGATTGGGGATCAAACCTCAGATCCTCTGATTACTGGAAATGGTCAGACGTGCTACCATTACTCTACAGAGGCTTCCGATAGTTGGGGCAATAATTGCAATTCCTATATTCTTCACAAGAGAATAAAAAAATAATCTTGAACAAGTGTGTATGAAAGGTGCCAGACAAAGCAAGAAAGAAAAGTACAAGGAAAAAAAACAATACCAAAACATCAGTCTACCTGGACTGGGGATCGAACCGCAGACTTTCGGAATACGTGTCAGACGTGCTACCATTTCACCAAAGAGGTTCCCGATAGTTGCGACAATAATACTCTTCAACAGTCGCAACGTCACTTCCTTCCTAATGACGCATCATAACTTAGTAACACTGGCTAAAACTATCGGAACAATGGCGGACGCCGGTATGAAATATTTCTCCGGCGAGCATAAAAGCGTATCCAGAGGAAAAAAAAAACAACATAAATTTGATCATGTTTTGACTTTTACACATTCTGATCACAGGGCATATGAAAAGTTCTAACCAGCATGAAGAATAAAAAGTAATGATTTTCTTTGTTTAGAACCAAGATGGCCACCGTTGCCGGGCGGCGTGACATCAGACTACTGAATCCTACTGTAATTCCTATATTCTTTACAAGAGAATATTAGTAATGAGCCTTTTCTAATGACTCCACTAATCGCCGTTCAGAGCGGGACTCGAACCCAATCCGAAGAAGAGTGTCACACCATTCAACCACATAGCCGCATAGTAGATAGAAACACTTGATATACGATGTTATAAGTGGGGGGGGGGGGGGGGGGGGGGGGTCTTTGCTTAGTACCCGAAAGGTACGAGTTCGATAACCCGCCGCCTGGGCAAGTCACCTCCCTTAGCTCAATTTATGGCGCTGCACTGCGGCTGACGCCTGGGTTATTCCAGTCTTCCCTTGCTTGGAATAGACCCTAGAGATAAATTTCCCCCTACGGGATGAATAAAGGGAATTTTTATCAATATTTATCTTTATTTATGTTAGACTAAAATGGAATATCGCATGCGAACGGTTAAGATTTGTTTTACAAACATTAGGACGGGTCATTGGCAATTTGCCTTATTTATGGAACGCATTAGAAATTGTGTAAATAATAAAACCGAATTTGAGGCGTTTTGGCTAGGTATTTTCTTCTTTTTCTTTTTTTTCATACAAGATTTCCTCTCTTCTCATTTATTTTAGATTAATGTAAACCATGATATCACCCTCGTAACTTTATTATTCCTATCAATTTATACATTTCCAAGGGGAGATAATGAGGTTTCAGGTAGACGAACACAATTTCTGTAGCGTTGCTGTGTCAATACTGGATAGACACACAGTTGACGCGATTAGTAGAATGCTGACTTTATTTTATTTCTGTGTGAAAATACGAAACTATCCATATTTATTTGTTTATAATATATATATATATATATATATATATATATATATATATATATATATATATATATATATATATATATAATATATATATATATATATATATATATATATAATATCATTATAAAAACAAAAACAATGAAATTAGTGCTCAACGTTATAATAAAAGGAGCTATTTATAGAAGTTCATCATAATTATACTTGAATTATATATATATATATATATTATATATATATATATATATATATATATTATTATTATTATTATTATTATTATTATTATTATTATTATTATTATTATTATTATTATTTGTAATAATAACATATTTTGCTCTTGTTTGAAGCTGTTATTATTTTCCTATTTATTTATTTATTTATTTTTTGTAATTTACAACTACAAGAGGCTATGCATCACTTTAAAAAATATTTACAGATATTATCTAGATAATAGATAGGGATGTAAGAAATAAATTATGTAAAAGTAAATAACTTTGTGCCGTGTAATATAAAATGATAAAAATGTACTGTTGTGAACCAAAGTTTGTTACTGTTGGAATAGGACGAACGATCACTCATTTTCAGGTCTGATAACCCAATTCCTTATGGGGCTCATTGTTTTAATGGGATGTAAGAGTTTAAAGCTTATGCAGGAAGCTTACACAAGAATGTTAACAAAAATCAGATTAATATTCAAGCAAAGTTATCGACGCTAGGATTTCAATGAAAATGTGACCCTGCGCCTCAAAACGGTATTAAGTCGGGATGGTTGAGATGTTGAAAATCAAATTTATAGCCAGAAATATCAGACTTGTGTTGAGTTTATATGTTTTATTGAGGAGAATGGATGCCATATTTTAGGGTACTAATGCCAACAATTTATATTTTTGACCAGTTTAACATTTAATTCGGCTTTTAAGCATCTGGTTCGTTCCGACATAATACCGTTTTGAGACGGTGGGTCACAAATATGGTCAATACGTAAGTAGTTTAGAACAGTTTTATGTCTCAAGTGAATGGACTGGTCATTGTGTTAAGTACTAGAAAATTACTTTCTTTGATTGGTGGCAATTGGTATTTGGGAATAAAAGCAACAGGTTGTAATTGTTTTTTGTTATTTGGGCGTAAAAAACTGACGGATACCAAAATGCTTTATATCATAAAAGCGGAGTTTAGCATTATTGTTTAGGGAACTGTATACTCATTATTACTTACACATTTTACTGTATTTGTTTTTATTGACTCTATGAATCCTTGATTTGGCTATGAATTATTATTATTTTTATTTTTTCACTTAAAATTGATATTTATATTGTAAAGTGCCCAGAGCTTGTGTTTTACACGAGAATGAGCGCTATATAAATGTGTATTATTATTATTATTATTATTATTATTATTATTATTATTATTATTATTATTATTATTATTATTATTATTATTATTATTATTATTATTATTATTATTATTATTATTATTAATCTACAACACAACGCAAAGGAATATCCTTACCATCTATCAAAAAGCCACTATACGACCATAAGCCATGACATATGTGTCCAACTACGCCACAGTGTAAATGTTGCTGCTCGAAGCTCGAAGAAATAACTAATAACGTGAAGTTGAATGTAAGCTTCAATTTAATTACAAAAACAGATCAAATGTTCTGTTGATAAAGTAGGGGAAACCCGAAACGTTCATTTGATCTGTTTTTGTAATTAAATTGAAGCTTACATTCAACTTCACGTTATTATTTATAACTGCGCCACAGGAAATCTCAAAAAATGACGCAAAATATTGTCCTTTATTTACAACAATATTTGATTATGCCCATTAGTAGGTTCGGATGTCACAGCTTAGAGCAGCTTTGTATCAACAGAACATAAAAACAAAAATCTCACAACATTGCCAACCGGAAGTATAACGGACCAACACACAAAACTGTGAGTAACCTTGGACGTTTATAGTCAGGTTAAAACATTTTATTGAAAATTACTCACAAACATGGATGGCAAAAAAAAACAATAACAAAGAGCTGAGTGACGTCACTTTCGTTCCTTCTATTCTGATCAGAAAACTCGTATTCAAATATCGATCGATTAAAATGGCGCTCATCTTGGCTAAAACTGTCAAACCTGGGACTTCATGGAAGTTTCAGAGTTTTTGACTAGATGAGGATCATTTTTATCGATTCATGTTTGAGGGACGAGTTTTCTGGTCTAAATCTTTTTTCAAAACTTATCTTTTCAGAGTACACCAGTATCAAATATTAGACTAACACGCATACTATCTATAGATAGCATGAGATGACGTCATTCAAGCCTTTGTTATTGTATTATGCCGTCCGCATTTGTGAGTGATTCTCACTAAACTGTATTAACCAGACTATAAAGGTTCACTGTTACACATAGTTTTGTGTGTTGGTCCGTTATACTTCCGGTTGGCAATGTTATGAGCTTCTTAGTCAAGTGCATACTATCTATAGATAGCATGAAGTTGACGTCACTCGGGTCTTTGTTATTGATTTTGTCATTCACGTTTATGAGTAATTCTCACTAAACTGTATTAACCTGACGATAACGTTCAAGGTTACAGATAGTTTTGTGTGTTGGTCTGTTATACTTCCGGATGGCAATGTTGTGAGCTTCTTAGCCAAGTGCATACTATCTATAGATGGTTATAGCACATAATGAAGATAAGAAAATACGTTTTCCGTAACAAAAATTGTCAGACTAGCAAAATCCACGGGCAGCCTTAATCATGCAATTTGCCCATTAGGCCGAGATCCTCGACTCTACAACCACAGCACACTGCCAAAACACTCTTCGAGAAATATTGGCCGGAATTTATTTCTTAAACTACAAATAATATCGATAGATTAAGATGCCCCACCAATTTGTCAAAGTGTGTGCCTCAAACCTGAGACTTAAATTTTTTAAAATTTAGTTTTATATAGCGCAATATCCACTAAATGTGCTCAAAGCGCTTTACAAGGAGTCCCTGGTCAACAGCAACATTTAACATGTAGGACAGGACTTAAAACAAAAAGTTTCAGGTTTTAAAACTTGAGCTTTTATATAGCGCAATATCCACTAGAGACAGCGTGGTGGCTCAACGGTATGGTCTTCGCTTCATATCCGAAATGTACCGAGTTCGACTACCCGTCGAGCTGTGTGGCCTTGAGCAAGTCACCTAGCCTTAGCTCATTTATTTTGCGGCGCTGCACTACGGCTGACGCCTTGGTTATTCCGCCAGTCTTCCCCTGGAATAGATAGTATGCGCTTGGCTAAGAATTTCACAACATTGCCATACGGAAGTATAACTGGCCAACATACAAAACTGTCTGTAACCATGATCGTTTATGGTCTGGTTAATACAGTTTAGTTAATTACTCATAAACGCGGATGGCAATTAAACAATAACAAAGACCAGAGTGACCAACTTCGAACTACCTAGGGCTTTGCGAGCGATCGACCGTCCCTCTGCTTATCGGCCAGGTATTTGGCCACACACATTGCGTTTTCACCCCGGTTTGCCTGATCGGCGGCCGAACCACGATCAAAACCGTGCGTGTATGGAGCCTTTAATAGATCCTAAAGAAAAAAAAAGCCCTGAGGGATGAATAAAGGGAATTTATTTTATTTTAATTTATTTCTATTATTTGCCATCAGACGTTGAGTCAACTTATGACTCGGCAGGCACCGCCATTGATTATCTCATCTTTTGTGTCCACAAAAATCACATATTTTATATTCCATGGTCACTGCAGCAGTTATTTGAATCTCTGTACTATCTATTGAGACATCTCGGCTGGTCTCATGGGAGTTTCATGTAAACTGAACCGCTTGTTTGGCTGGGGTTTGATTTTTCAAAAAAAAAATCAGTTAAGTGCCATATACTCTCGAAAAACACGTATTTAAAAGTTTGGCCCGGAAACTCGTCCTTAAATAAATATTGATCTATTTAAATGACCCTCACGAATTTATAATATCAATACTGTCATACACTGACAAAATACTCTGGCTTATTTTTGCCAGAAAATTTTACTTTTTATAGTTTTGGTCAGTTTTGAAGCTCCCCCCCCCCCCCTTCCAACCCAACCCATTCCTTCTCGACTTGTCATAAAGTGTTAAACCGGAAATGTCACTGAAATCTCAGGTTTGTGAATTTTAAACACGTAGTGGGTGGTTGATGTGAGAGGTAGAAGTTTTTTGGCCAAAGTTTTTACAAAGGAATAAATTGAGGATTTAGGACTCCGTCACAAAAGTGGTTTTACTGAAAAAAAAATAAAAATTTAAAAATTTTTTTTAAAAATTCCCTTTATTCATCCTCAATGGGGCAATTTGTCTTTAGGGTCTATTCCAGGGGAAGGCTGGAATAACCCAGGCGCTAGCCACGGAGCAGGGCCACAAAGTGAGCTAGGGTGAGGTGACTTGCTCAAGGCCACACAGTGCAGTAGCGGGGTGATCGAATCGGTACCTTTCGGGTACGAAGCAAAGACTGTACCGCTGAGCCACGCTGCCCCCAGAGAGGGAGAGAGAGGGGCAGACAGAGAGAGAGAGAGAGAGAGAGAGAGAGAGAGAGAGGATGTTAAGGATAAGCTGGAGGGAAAGAAGAACAAATAACAGCATACTGGAAGGGCTGGAAGTCATGTTAGAACTACTAAATGTCATCAAAAGGAGATAACTCAGTTTTTTTCTCGGTCACATATGCCGAAACTCTAAAGAAAGATTTGGTACAGGGGAAAATGGAGGGCAACCGTAGGAAAGAAAGAGCTAGGCCTAGTTATATAAAAAAATATATCCTGGAATGGACAGATATTGAGCTTTTTGTATATAGCGCAATTTCCACTTAACGTGCTCAAAGCGCTTTACAAGGGGTCCCTGGTCAACAGCAACATTTAACATGTAGGACGAGACATGCAATTTTTCAGACAAAGACAACGCTGTTAACGGCCAGGTACTCATTTTACACCTGAGTGCGGTGAGAGAATGTGAGTAAAGAGTCTTTTCCAAGGACTCAACTATGCGCCGAGCGCGAGGCTCGAACCCAGGACCTTCCGATCCGAAAGCGAGTGTCATACCACTCGACCACATAGCCGCACGAAAGATTTGGTACAGGGGAAAATGGATGGCAAATGTAGAAGAGGAAGACCTAGGCCTAGTTATTATATATTTTTCAAAATATATATCCTAGAATGGACAGAGATGAATGGAAGAGAGTTGGTTGTACGATACAGGCGTCAACAGACGGGAAGAATGGGCAGACATAATTTATCATCTGAAACTTGAGCTTGAAACGAGCTTTTATAAAGCGCAATATCCACTAAACATTCTCAAAGCGCTTTACAAGGGGTCCCTGGCCAACAGCAACATGTAACATGTAGAACGAGAGCGAAGTTACTATTTTTTTCCGACAGAGACAACGCTGTTGACGGCCAGGTACTCATTTTACACCTGAGTATGGTGAGAATATTTGAGTATAGTGTCTTTTCCAAGGACTCAACTATGCGCCGAGCGAGACTCGAACCCTGGAATTTCCGATCTGAAAGTGAGTGTCATACCACAAGACCACGTGGTCACATTGTGGGCAGCCAACGTCAATTTGGACGTCGCTGGATAGTAAGTAAGTAAGTAAGTAAGTAAGTAAGTAAGTAAGTAAGTAAGTAACTAAGTAACAAAAGTTAGAGTCAATGCCAATCTACTGATATAGATAGTATGCGCTTGGCTAAGAAGCTCACAACATTGCCATCCGGAAGTATAACGGACCAACACACAAAACTGTATGTATCCATGAACGTTTTTAATCAGGTTAATACAGTTCAGTGAGCATTACTCATAAACGCGGATGGCAAAAAACAATAACAAAGACCTGAGTGACGTCATCTTCGAACTATCTATAGATAGTATGCGCTTGGCTAAGAAGCTCATAACATTGCCATCCGGAAGTATAACGGACCAACACACAAAACTGTATGTATCCATGAACGTTTTTAGTCAGGTTAATACAGCTCAGTGAGCATTACTCATAAACGCAAAAAACAATAACAAACACCAGAGTGACGTCATCTTCGAACTATCTAATAGGAAGTTAATGCTTTCTGAGCAATACAGAAAAAGATCATACGTCATTGCGGCCCCGCCCCTTTAAGTCTGTTAGAAATTTATTTTTACGACAGTGAATGCCTTGAGTGGGCAGCACAACAGTTTATCTCAAGTTATTATTATGGGCAGTCACGCATAATGGTCAGTTTGCGTTTTACAACCTAATACCGCGAAACCTTGAATTATTCTTATTTTTATAACCTTGAACTTGTCATGGGCTAATCACGGTGCTGGCTCTAAAATAAAATGACTTTCTTTTCTCTTTTGCATTTGGAATTGGAATTAACATTATAATGTTCGTAATCGTTTGTTTATGTGTGTGTTGAACCGGTGACCTCAAGAAGTCGGGGGAGAGAGAAGGCTTTAGTTAGACTAAGGTTTGAAGCGACATTTTTGGGGGCTCGTGGATAGCTCATACGGTTGAGTCCCGATCTCCCCGATCAGGTTGAGTTGTCGTACCAGAAAGTTCATGGGTTCGAGCCCCCATCGCCGCAGCGAAATTTTTATTCTCTGTTGTCTTCTAGTACTTTCCTACTCGCTCTATTTCTTATTGTTATAATAGTTACAAGCGCAATAGAAATCACCCATATTGTCCAAAGGGTTTTTTATGGTTCTAAATGTAACATTAATCAGTTAAAAACTGTTACAGACAATGTGCTGAGGGCTAATCACATATCTTATGACAATACAGTTTGATTTTATTTATTATTGTATTCATTGCTTACAGTGTTTTAAATTGTGACTTAGTATGTGTGGGTGTTTGTGTGTGTGCACGTGCGTATTTCTGCGTGTGTGTGTGCGCAAGTATATGTGTTTGTGTGTCTGTCTGCTGTGAGCACATATATTAATGTGTGTATGTTTATGTGTGTGTGTGTGTGTGTGTGTGTGTTTTAGCGTGAGAATGGTACACAGAGCCAGACTCTTACAAAATGCACATCTTGCCAAAATCTATTTATAGATCCAATGAAATTGGTAATTGATTGGTCATTGGCCGTACCTAACTCGGAATGCTAGGTATTTTTAGTAACGTATTTATTCATTTATTCAATCATTCATTCATCCCATGATCTGATGATCGTCGGGGGAATACACAGGATGCCGCTCTCACCACTTTCCACCATTCTTCTCTATTGTTAGCCTTTCTCCAAGAGTTCTTCCATCTTCATTCCTGTCCATTCCTTGATATAGTCTATCCAAACGTTCCTTTATCTTCCTTTTCTTCTTCTTGAGCTTTTATATAGCGCAATATCCACTAAACGTGCTCAAAACGCTTTACAAGAAGTCCCTGTCCAACAGCAACATAACTTTTAGAACGGGACATGACGCCTGTTAGGCGATATTACAATATTTGTTAGGGGGTTTTTTGTGGACAAAGACAACGCTGATAACAGTCAGTTACTCGTTTTACACCTGAATACGGTGAGAGATGTGAGTAAAGAGCCTTCTCCAAGGACTCAACTAGGCGCGAACCCAGGACCTTCCGATCCGAAAGCCAGTGTCAAACCACAAGACCGCATAGCCGCACTTCTCCCTCCAAGGGTGCCTTCCTTCACCGTTCTGCACAAACCGCCATACCTGACATGTAACGTATAATATGATAAATTAAGGATCTGTTTGTTTATGTATTTGTTAATTTCAATTGATATCAATGTAAAGCGTTTGGTGTCTGGTTGGACAGGGTAAAACGCTATAATAAGTGCTATTATTATTATTATTATTATTATTATTATTATTATTATTATTATTATTATTATTATTATTATTATTAGGCGAAATTACAAGCTCCTCGACAGAGAAAACGCTGTTAACGGCCAGGTACTCATTTTACACATGAGAACAGTGAGAGAATGCGAGTAAAGAGGACTCACCTATGCGCAGAGCGAGGCTCGAACCCAGGACCTTCCGATCCGAAAGCAAATATCATACCACAAGACCACATAGTCGCATGATTATTTATGACGAAAAGACATCTACTTTGTATATTTTTGTAGCCCGCCCCCCCCCCCCCCCCCCCCCCCCCCCCCCCCGCCCCTTCCCTCTACCCGCAAAACCTATAACCTGATTGACTGCATTTCACGTGAATTGGGACCGATTGATTTTAGGTGCAAAAAAATTATAATAATGTTATGGGACTCTCTCCTTTGTGTTTTTCGAATTTGTCATACTAGCGACACACACACACACACACACACACACACACACACACATGCACGCACAGAGTGGGATAGAGACAGAGAAGATAAGGAGGAACAGAAAGAGAGAGAGGGGTGGGGGGGGTGGGATAGAGACATAGGCGGAGACAGACGGAGAGACAGACAGAGAGAAAAAAATAATAAAAGATAGAGAGAGGGAGACAGCGAGAGAGAGAGAGAGAGAGAGAGAGAGAGAGAGAGAGAGAGAGAGAGGACATACTATTGTACAATCTTTTCTATTTTTAAAATTTGTCTGGATTATTTATATAAATGACCCAAACTCGCCCCTACCCCCCCCCCCCCCCCCCCCCCACTTTAAAAAATCAATACCTTCTAACTAAGTAACAAGACACTCAACTAAGACGCTCACTCCGTACTTCACAGATAACTTCACAGATATGGATAGATACAGACACTCAAGTACAGCTAAAGCAGGAAGTATTCAGAAACGAAATCCCCCACCCCCTCCGCCTCCCTTGACCAAAGTGTTTCGATCTTTAACATCTGGCATTCTGAACGGGCAGGACCATACCGATATCGTTTCTTACAAGTACCCGTTACTTACAAGTACCCGTTACTTACAAGTACCCGTTACTTACAAGTACCTATCTATTTCTTTTTCTTCTTTTAAAGTACCGACTCGATTGATTTGAACCCACAATCTTCGAAATTGGGTCTTTATCCTTTTATCACAATAGTAAATAATTGTGACCCATCGTCTCAAAACGGTATTATGTCGGAACGACCCAGATGCTTAAAAGTCGGAATAAATGTTAAACTGGTCAAAAATATAAATTGTTGGCATCGGCACCTTCAAATATAGTATCCATTCTCCCCAGTAAAACATGCAAACTCAACACAAGTCTGATATTTCTGGTTATAAATTCAATTTCCAACATCTTAACCAATCCGACATAATACCGTTTTGAGGCGAAGGGTCACAATTTTGTCTACTATCATTTGACAAAGTAATAAATGATAATATCAAATTGAGACATTAAGGAGCAGGCACTGGTGTAAGATAAAGAACTGAACAAGTTTCGTCTATGAAAGGTGCCAGACAAAGCAAGAAAGAAAAATACTTGGAAAAAAACATCCCAAAAAATCAGTCGACCTCGACTGGGGATCGAACCTCAGACCTTCTGATTAACGGAAACAGTTTTGAAAAAAAATTGCCGGAAACTCATCCTTCAAATCTCTCTCTCTCTCTCTCTCTCTCTCTCTCTCTCTCTCTCCCTCTCTCTGTCTGTCTCTCTCTCTCTCTCTCTCTCTCTCTCTCTCTCTATCTATCTATCTATCTATATATCTATCTATCTATCTATCTTTCTTTCT
>NC_088361.1:14852588-14860088 GCF_034508935.2 Berghia stephanieae | reverse complement strand
AAAAACCCGAGTGACGTCAACTTCATTCTATCTATTGTGAGAGCAACTAGGATTTCGAGGAGGAAATTCGTTCCCACGCATGGAGTTTGTTTAGAATCAATGGAGTATACTTTTTTTATTATGAATATAATGAGTTATTTCACAAATTGGGATAAAAATAAACTCGTTATTAAAATCTATAAGGATCTAGTAATAAACGTATGCCATATCTATAGAAAATTTGTCATTGTAAAAGACATATCTAATTGTTTAGAAAAATAAGAGAGAGAGAGAGAGAGAGAGAGAGAGAGAGAGAGAGAGAGAGAGAGAGAGAGAGAGAGAAAGAGGGAGAGAGAGAGAGGGGGAGAGAGACAGAGAGAGAGAGAGAGAGAGTTAAAAATTCGCATATCTACTGCTATTTTGTATCATAGTCATTAAATTTATATCAATTTGTGTTTTTGAGGAGATTGTTTGATAGGGGTAGAGTGGCTCAGCGGTACTAGTCTTTATTTCGTACCCGAAAGGTACCGAGTTCGACCACTCGCCGCTGCGCTGTGTGGCCTTGAGCAAGTCACCTCGCCCTAGCTCAATGTGCGGCGCTGCACTCTTGCTAACGCCTGGGTTATTCCAGTCTTCCCTTAGAATAGAACCAAGAGACAAATTTCCCCTATGGGATGAATAAAGGGAAATTTTATCAATCTATACAAAATATGTTGTTGTAAAAGACATATCTAATTGTTTAGATAAAAAGAGAGAGTAAAATATTCACATACTACTGTTATTTTGTATCATAATCATTAAATTTTCTATCAATTTGTGTTTATGAGGAGATTGTTTTACTCTATTGATTTTTAACATTTCTATAACCCGACGTGTAGACAGATCGAACGCAATTATGGGCTGGATTTAGCATTGTTTGAGATTATTTCTATTACAATAATGAGGCCGTAATGACGTGCACTTATTTACAGGTCTGGTAACCCAATACCTTATGGGCCCATTGTTGGAATGGAAAGGTTAAAAAAAAATGACGCAAAATATTTTCCAATTACAACATTGTTAAAAACAAATAAATAAATAAAATAGAATTCCCTTTATTCATTCCATATTGGTGTTTCAATCATCCTGTTTTGTTGATAAAGGGGAAACCCGAAACGTTCATTTGATCTGTTGTTGTAATTAAACTTAAGCTTACATTCAACTTCACATTATTATTTATTAATTCCATAGGGGAAATTTGTCTTTAGGGTTTATTCCAAGGGAAGACTGGAATAACCCAGGCGTCAGCCGCAGTGCAGCGTTGTAAAGTGAGCTAGGGCTAGGGGACTTGCTCGAGGCTACACATCGCAAATCGGGTGATCGAACTCGGTGTCATTCGGATACGAAGCAAAGACCGTATCGCCTATCCACGCTGCCCCTTAAACTAGGCCCATAGATGGGTTCGGATATCAGACCTGCATATATGTACACGTCGGGAAATTACAATTTGGGTTTTAGATTTGAAACTAAGTTGCACGTCGTTATAATCTGATTTTCGTCTTCCTATTTATTTTATCGTTACTTCATTTTATAGGGGTGGACAAGTGGTGGTACTTTCCTTCCTTCGTGTTTTTAACCCTCTCCATACCAACTACAGGACAATCGTCACATTCATTACGATACAACGAACAATTTTCTCTCATTCTGATTAATTGCTTTTCTACATCACAAAATGTAAAGAAAATCTAGATATACAGAGAAGTGATAAGACACAGAACGAGATTTTTTAAAAGTTAGCTAAAGATAGAGAGGATGGAAACTGTTTGTCTGTGGCCTGTACCCTGACCCAGGGTGAAAAAGGCAATGATGATGATGATGATGATGATGATGATGATGATGATGATGATGATGATGATGATGATGATGATGATGATGATGATGATGATGACAGCTATAAAAATTGACACAGTATTCTAGAGCTCATTTTTCTGACCAACATTATGTATAGAATGTACGTGTTGCTTTTCTGTTTGAGTATGAAAAATCTATTTGGGGGTAGGGGGTGGGCGGGGGGGGGGGGTGAAGTTTTGGGCAAAACTCTGGAAATGGCTGGGAAGGGAAAGAGTTGAAGATTGACTTGGGCTGATTTTCAAAACTATTACCTGCAGCTTCTCTCTGGTGTCACGTCGGGATGGACAAAACACACAAAATTGAATGTAGATGAGAAAGAAAGACAAAATACGCCCTTCCGCCACGGCAACAGAATATACCGTCGCCTAGGCATTCCATGAAGGAATATCGATAATTCATCAAGCAGGAATCACCCATGTTGTCCAAAGTGAGCAAATTTGTGACCCACCGTCTCAAAACGGTATTATGTCGGGACGTGTTGTGCCCCTAGAAGTGAATATAGAGATAAAACGGTGGGAAATAAGACTTGAGAACGTTTCGCAATGCAAAAAAAAAGGTATTTATACTCCACCATAACGAAGAGAAGGAAACACCATGTTTTATGTTTAATGTTATAACTTTAATTTTCCCCATCTAGTTCATTCCGACATAATACCGCTTTGAGACGATGGGTCACATTTGGGGTTAATCATCTTGCCCAAAAAAAAAAAAAACGAAAAGTGCCATCTTTCGTCTTTTTTTTTTAACCCTCTCCATACCAACCATATTACAATCGTCATATTCATAACGATATAACCAAAAATGTTCTCATTCTGATTTATTTCTTTTATACAACACACTACGCGAAGTCCCAGGTTTGAGAGGGGTTTTTTTTTTGTTGTTGCCAAGATGAGGGTTATGTAAATCGATCGATATTTGAAGGACGAGTTTTCTGGCCAAATTTTAAAATATGGGTTGCTTTATTTTCCAGAGTATTGCACTGTGGTCGTTTGTCTTCCCTTGAAAATCTACCCTTTGGATCAGTGATTTATTTGTATAGAAAATTAAATTGATCAAAATAAACGGTTTATTTGGTCTAGACTAAACAGACAGAATTTGAATTACTATCAATTTGTAAAGGAAAAAGAATCATTTGTTTAGAGTTCTTCAAAGACTAAATGGTTGGATAGGGTAAAGGATGATATGAAAGAACTGGGCATGGAGGACAATGAACCAAGATACACGGAGATGTGGCATTCATTATGGCAACCCTGCACAATGCGGGATATGGGGAAAGAAGAAGAAGAAAAAGAAGAAGAAGAAGAAGAAGAAGAAGAAGAAGATTTGTCCTAGTGATAAACGAACTTGCTTTCCATTGTGAATTTAGTTCCAGTCCATGTCACCGACTTAGCTATTCATCTCTCAATGAGTGGGTAGCTGGATTTATTTATACTTGGTGAAAGTAAAGGCGATTCTATTTGAATAAAGAGTTCCATGTCCACATGTTTATAAATGTGTTTGTTTTTGGGGTTTTTTCATAGTACGGCAGATTAGGGCAGGAATGACCATCCCATTACGTCATTGCTTTAGCCAATACTCCGCTAAACGTGGATTCCATACAATAGACACTTAGATAACCACGCCTCTAGGACAGTCGTCACAATGTAAACAATGTAACAAATATGCCAGTGATTGGTAAAACATACGCAGGCTTTAATGTCGATGGCATGGGTCTAAGTAAAACCCGCTTGGTAGACTAGCGCCCTATCCCCCTATCCAAAGGGTAGCAAACGATTGTATTTGTCCGCTTTATGCTGAAGAAACAAGGATAAAAATCAGGCTCCAATCGCCTTATGGCTGTTTAGACTACTTTTTGTACTGATGCGATGCGTTTAGGTTTTTTTAAAACTCACAACATCCACCAGCCGGATATGACATACCAACCCACAAAACTATGAGTAACCTTAATCGGTTATAGTCTGATTCATACAATTTAGTGAGAACTACTCATAAGAATGGGTGGCTAAAAACAATAACAAAGAGCTGAGTGGCGTCAATTTCGTTCTTTCTACAATTTACCAAGGACAATACAAGTACCTTTCGACCCGATCCTGTCTGGTATATCCTGACAAGCAGATGTGACAACGCATAATGAATGTTGCTCACACAACATAGATACAAAGGAATACCAAATACACCAAATGTAAAAATACCAAAAAGACACAATCGTGTTTTTTGTATACTATTTGATCAAGACACAATATATTAGATTATATTTTCTGATGCTTTCGTGGCCACCAACCACGTCTAAAAAAAAACCTCACTGAATTACGTCTCATTTTATAAGATAGAAGATCAGGGCCAGGTTGCATTGTGCGTGTGTACCCCACCCTATTCGGTTCTTTGTCATTTCTCTTTGTCTGCATCACGTTCATGGGCTGCATCCTTCGGGCGTATGGCAATGGGAGAAGACTGGACGTGAAGTGCTCATTAAAGACCGGATATTTGACAATCAGAAAAACACGGGTGAAGAATTCCAACGGGTGGGCGTGGCACTCTCTTTTCCGTTTGTTATTCATCATGACTGCCATAGTAAGCATGCCCAAAGGATCTTTCCGTAATCTTAGTCGGCTACCAATACACAACTGTTTACGTTAATTAACTCAATAGTATATATATTATATGTGCTGCTATTTGGTCGTTTTGTGATATGACACTCGCTTTCGGATCTGAAGGTCCTGGGTTCGAGCCCCGCTCGGCGCATAGTTGAGTCCTTGGAAAATGCTTTTTACTTACATTCTCCCACCGTACCCAGGTGTAAAAGTAGTACCTGACCAACAGAAGCATGTAACGTGTAGAACGAGACATGACGCCTGTTAGACGATATTGCATTTTTTTTTTCCGACAGAGACAACGCTGTTAACAGCCAGGTTCTCATTTCAGCAGGTTCGAACTCAGGACCTTCCGACACGAAAGCGAGTGTCATACCACTAGGCCACATACATAGCATCACAAAGTCCCAATGTTTACAAACCGAGATGCACTGAGTTTTCATCAGTAGAAATAGACTTCAACAGTCGTGACGTCACTTCCCTCGTAATGACGCATAGTAACTGGTTCTAAACTATCAGAACAAGTTTAGTGCGGCCGCCCTTATGAAAAACTTCACCAACGAGTATAAAAGTGTATCCAGAGGAGAAAAACATTATAAATCTGACCATGTTTTGATTTTTATACATTCTGATCACATGAAACGCGAAAAGTTCTAACCAGCATGAAGAATAAAAAGTTCCGATTTTCTTTGTTTAGAACCAAGCTGCTGGTTGCTGGGCGGACGTGACATCAGACTACTGAATCCAATTGCATTAGTCAAGACAGAGTTTTGGCAGTCCATGAAAACAATTAACGTGCCTTTTGGGTTTTTCCCGATTATCTCTCAGGTTTGGGAATTCCCGATCAATTTTCCGTTAAGATAACGGACCGTTCGTAGATAATTTGACCGTGCACGCACTTCTATACCTCCCTTTTGATATCGTATAAAATGTTAGCTTCATTGCAAAACATCTGGGTTTCAGTTGGGTAAATTAATAAGAAACCGCATTAACTATTTTCAGTATTTTCACAAGATGGCAGGCTTACCCAGCAGAAAAATTGATTTTTTAAACTCAAACAATCACTCAACAAAATAATTTTCTGTTCTTATTAATTCAACAAAGATCATCCTTCAAAGTTTGTGATGTACAAAATAAATATGAATAAGAAAAATGTATATTTATTGTATCGTAACAAATGTGACGATTTTGCGGCTGATGGTATGGAGACGGTTAAATGGATCCTTATCATAACCCTGAGTAGTTTGAGTTAGTAACGAAGTAACTGTGGATACATTTGAAATCAGTCTAAATTTCAATGCATTAAAAACACGATGTGCCCTGTTGTATTAAACGGTAAGGATTGTGTGCATTGTGAAGTAAATTTGTTATGAGATTATATTATTATGAGAAACACACATTTCTATTTATGTTTATTATTATCATTTGTTCGAGCAATGTAAACAATTCAAGATTTTCCATTTTGTGAACAATAAAGATGTATTACTATTGCTATTAATAATATTTGGGGCATTGCACTGTGACCCGGAAGGTCTCGAGTCCCAGCCCCGCTTCAGGCACTTTCGATTTTGTTCCTTGGGCAAGATTATCAACCTTCAATTTGCTCACTTTGGACAACATGGGTTATTCCTGTTGACATCAGCATCTTGTTTGATGAATTTTATATATATATATATTATATATATATATATATATATATATATATATATATATATATATATATGTATATATGTATGTATATATATATATATATATATATATATATATATATATATATATGTATATATTCCACCCTGGAATGCCGAGGCGACGATAGCTTATGATGTCGTGGCGGAAGGGCACGATTTTAATTTTAATTTACTATTACTATTAATAATAATATTTGATACTCCACACGCTAGATAGATTATCTCAACTCAAGCTTTAATAACCTTATTATGTCCCCTTGAAAAGGTGAATATTTGGCCCTTTCATAAAGTGCATTAGATTTCACAATTCTTTGTTGTGGAGAGAATGAATGGATGAATGAAGGGTGATCAATCTTTTTTTTTCAATTTACTTTATAGTGACATCAATCAAGGTCGTGGTCGTGAGTTAAAAGGGGGAGGTGCGGCTATGTGGTCTAGTGGTATGACACTCGCTTTCGGATCGGAAGGTCCTGGGTTCGAGCCTCGCTCGGCGCATAGTTGAGTCCTTGGTGAAGGCTCTTTACTCACATTCTCTCACCGTACTCAGGTGTAAAATGAGTACCTGGTCGTTAACAGCGCTGTCTCTGTCCCCAAAATTTGTAATATCGCCTGACAGGCGTCATGTCTCGTCTTACATGTATGTGTTGCTGTTGGCCAGGGACCCCTTGTAAAGCGCTTTGAGCACGTTTAGTGGATATTGCGCTATATAAAAGCTCAAGTTAACCCAGGATTAAGAATTAAACGTGTTAAACTTGTTTTAATAGAATAACATTTTCTCATAAGCATGTATACCAACCTATCCATAATGTAATACCTTAGAGAGTGAAGGCGCTATTAGCATTTATAATCAAAAGAAACAATTCTCATTTTAATTTATTTTTTTTTATCTTGAAAAGTGGGACAGATAAGAAGTAGTCTTTCAGGGCCATTAGGCCCGTAGAGACGGAGTTTATTCCGGTTTCTATAGCGTGAAACGGACAATAGCAATTGCTTGCTATCCCTTTGATAGGACGCTAGTCTATCGCAAAGTGCTTTCCTCCAGATCTAACAGACCCAGTTGCCCAACCACTGCTGGGCGAACAGAGGAGTCAGAAAATAATCTCGACTGCACCCGGGATCGATCTCGTTCCCTTTGATTGCGAAGCGAGTGCTCTACCAACTGAGCTATCGGTATACCTTTATTTATCATCATCATCATCATCATCATCATCATCATCATCATCATCATCATCATCATCCACATCATCATCATCATCATCATCATCATCATCTTCATCATCATCATCATCATCATTATCATCATCATCATCATCATCATCATTGCCTTTTTCACACTGGGTCAGGGCATAGAC
>NC_088361.1:14838698-14847490 GCF_034508935.2 Berghia stephanieae | reverse complement strand
ACCAAATATGTAGTACGAGGCACATTCCCGATAATTTTTAATCGACAATACGCTTCAACAGTCGTGACGTCACTTCCCCCGTAATGACGCAGGGTAACTTAGTAACTAGCTCTAAACTATCGGAACAATGGCGGACGCCATTATAAAATACTTCTCCGACGAGCATAAAAGTGTATCCAGAGAAGAAAAACATTATAAATATGATCACGTTTTGACTTTTATACATTCTGATCACAGGACATATGAAAAGTTCTAGCCAGCATGAAGAATAAAAAGTACCAATTTTCTTTGTTGAGAACCACGATGGCCGCCGTTGCTGGTCGACGTGACATCAGACTATTGAATCCAATTATAAGGAGATCACGAACATTTCAGGTGAGATACGTTGTTTGACATAGGCTGGGATTTCTCTCATTCCGTCATAATATATTTATAATAGACCGTGACTTTGTTAAACTCCGATACAGGCAATCGTATCGAAATATAATGTATTTACACTTAACGGTGATTGGCATCCGGCCTAGGGGGTACGAGGGAATTGAGTAATATACGATTCTTACACTCCTGCTTTTTGGAATACGATTCAATAGTCTGATGTCACGCCGTCCGGCAACGGCGGCCATCTTGGTTCTAAATAAAGAAAATCATTACTTTTTATTTTTCATGCTGGCTAGAACTTTTCATATGCCTTGTGATCAGAATGTGTAAAAGTCAAAACATGATAAAATTTATGTGGGGTTTTTTTTTCGTCTGGATACCCTTTATGCTCGCCAGAGAAATATTTCATACGGGCGTCCGCCATTGTTCCGATAGTTTTGAGCCAGTGTTACTAAGTTACCATGCGTCATTAGGAAGGAAGTGACAATACGACTGTTGAAGAGTATTGCTTATCAAGTAGGATGAGATAGATTCCGGGTGTAGTCGAGATTTATTCTGACCCGCCTGTGATTGGGTAGCTGGGTTTGTTAGATCTGGTGGAAAGTACTTTGCGTCCTATCCGAAAGGTAGAGAGCAATTTATAGTATCCGTTTCATGCTATAGAAAACAGGATGAACTCATGTTCTATGCGCCAAACAGCTCTGAAGAACTTCATTTTGAAAAAAAAAATACTAATACTGTTTTATATACGCCTTCTAAGATTTCTATTTCACGACTTCTCCGATGTTTGAGTAGAGAACGGAGGGGGGGGGGGGTATGCCTGAAGCCTTGTATCGTGAAAATATTAACGAAAAAGTAAAAATGGAAAGGATTCGGATGGGAAAAGCACAGACAATAGACGTTTAGGGTTCAAACCCTTCGTCAACAAAACAATAAACAAAGGAACATTGAAATGACAAAGGGTTTGTACCCGAAACGTCCGACACTTGTCTGTACTATTCCCTGCCTTCGGAATCTGTTTCCAGTTCACATTTTCGTTAGTATTATCCTAGGAATTGTGTCCAGTTATCCTTCCTGGATTTGTCCACGGATCAACCCCAAAACAACAAATGCATGACAAAGTACATCCCTGTTAGAAATTGAATAATATCCGGGCCCCCATAGACCGTAGATAATTATAGCGTTTCATGAATTTCCTGGCACAATGAAGTCAAATATATAACTTTGCACGCTCCGATACAATCGGGAAATCCCGTAATACAAAACAAAGGACCCTTACACTGTTATTTTCTTCGGTCTGTAAATCACTAAATTATAGATATATGGGTTTGTAGCTGAAATAATGATTTCAATGATGACCCTGGTTAATCAGTTAACTTGTCGTAGTGTGGAAAAAAAACACGAAATTACAAATTTGGCCAGAAAACTCGTCCTTCAAATATCGATCTAATTAAATGACCCTTATCTTTCCAAAAAATCTCAAACCTGGGACTTAGATAGAAGACTTTACGACGTCCCAGGATTGAGAGTTTTTGCCAAGATAAGACTCATTTAAATCGATCGATATTTGAATGACAATTTTTCTGGCCAAATTTTTAAAATACGTGATGGTTTGGGTTTTTTTTCCAGAGTCAGGCAGTAAATTAGTTAGACACGTCAATTTCCTTGGTCTATAAAACAGTAAATGGATATAGATATAGGGTGTTAGCTGAAATAATGATTGCAATGACGACCCTGGCCAAACAATCTCTAGACACCCTTGGGTCAAAATCTTGTTATTTTCGTTCTCTAAGTTCATTGACGTGTAAAAGATTTACATTCCATGAAATGGTGAAATGAAATCCGAGGAATTTTCTTATTTAATAAAAATGAAAAAGAACAAAATACTTGGGCTTTTCTATAGATAGAATGAAGTTGACGTCACTCGGGTCTTTGTTATTTTTTTATTTTATTATTATTATTATTATTTTTTATTTTTTTTTTCATTCCGCGTTTATGAGTAATTCTCACAAGATTGTATTAACCAGACTATAAACGTTTAAGGTTACACATAGTTTTGGGTGTTAATACGTTTTACTTCCGGATGGCAATGTTGTGAGTTTCTTGATTAAACGCATTATATCTATAACTTGCTCAAAGCGCTTACAATCCCTGGCCAACTGCAACACTTAACATGTAGGACGAGACATAACGCCCGTTAGGTTATTTTACATTTTTTTCAGATAGATACGACGCCGTTAGCGATAAGGTACTTATTTTACACCTCAATAGAATGAGATAATGTGAGTAAAGAGTGTTTTTCTAAGGACTCAACTATGCGCTGCCCATAGCGAGACTTGAACCTTGGTCCTTCCGATCAAAGGCGATTGTCATACTTTTACACTACATAGCCGAAGAAATGAGGAGAGGGGAGGATAGTGGGATTTTCATGGTGTTGAATTATAAAATTTTATCTATCTTTTTGATCAAGATTGTTTTATAATTATTATATGTATAAGCCAACGTATACGTATTTGAAGGTCTGATAACCCAACTTGTTATGGCCTCATTGTTGTAATAATATAAATACTCTCAAACCAAATCAAAATATATTCCGTGACAACAATGTTGAACCAGGCCCATAAATGCGTTCGGTTATCAGACCTGCTAATATGTGCACCTTGGTGTAACCAAATTTTAAAATGACAATAATATTGCTTTAGACAAAGGCAGTGTCTGCCCCAAGGAAACTGAACCATTGTCCATCACATTTAATTTATTTCATGCATTTCCACAATTTCGCCATGTTTGTAGTGTTTCTTCTGTTGACCCCCCACCCCGCCCCGCTTCTTAGTAAATAATTAATATAGTACCCATCTCTGCAGGCACTCATTAAAACATGAGTCGAGTGAGGAAATGTGTGCGAAGTGTATAACAAGAGAGATAGAGAGAGAGAGAGAGAGAGAGAGATAGCGAGAGAAAGACAGAGAGACAGAGAGAGAAGAGAGAGAGAGAGAGAGAGAGGGAGAGAGAGAGAGAAAGAGAATGATGAGAGTTAGAAAGAGAGAGAGAGAGAGAGAGAGAGAGAGAGAGGGAGAGAGAGAGAAAAGGAGGGAGAGCAGGAAGAAGAGAAATGTCTGTATGATGTATTTCCTATTTCCATATCGTAGTGATATCATGTAATGTTATATCACTAAATTAAATGACAAATTGCTATTTTTATGGACAATCACGATCAACGATTAGAAATATAAGTAGATGAATAAAAAAGATTATTATTATTATTATTATTAGAATTATTATTATTATTGATGACATCTGTTTTATGACTGATCACGTTCAATATCGCTTGACATTGAATTAGGTCGAGACACCGCATAGTTATCGGCTCCACAAGGTCAGGTTGTCGTGACCTGGCAGTATTTTATTTTCCCCTTTATCAACAAAACTTCCGATCCGAAAGCGAGTGTCATACCACTAGACCACATAGCCACACAATATCTACGCGATACTTTTTTTTGGAGACGAAAACAAAACGGTCAGCCTTTCAATCACGTTTGAGTGTTTATCTGTTTCAATGATGAAATCTTTGCTGCTTGAAGCACGATGAAATATTTGATGACGATGATGATGATGATGATGATGATGATGATGATGATGATGATGATGATGATGATGGTGGTGGTGGTGGTGGTGGTGATAACGATGATGATGAAATACGAAATTAAATAATAGCTTTAATTTAATAAATGCAAGGATATAATGCATTACTGTTTAGATAAGTTCTGTAGACAAATTCTGGACGATTCGGGTTTCCCCTTTATCAACAAAACACGATATTATATGAAATTCTAAATAAGAATGAGATTTTCTTATTGTTATTCATTTTTATCAGTTTCAATTTAAAAAATAAAAAAGACATTTTAAATTCTATTTTCCAAGACACAAAAATATACAAAATATTCCTCAGAACACTCAGTAAATACATAATTAGGTTATTTGGGTGGGGGGGGGGGGGGATTTTCCCCTCACAGACCAACAAACAATTCCCATCTATGAGTGAGTCCGGTCTACTGTGAAACAATATCAAACCACGCGTAAAATGAACAACCACCATTTTCTGACCACCGGGGTTTATTTGGGGGGAAAGCACACTTAAGTATTTCGTGGTGTGAAACAAACGATTTCACTATGGTGATGAAAATAATATCATGTACGCAGGTGATTAGGGGCTGGAAAGTAAAAGGAAACAAAGAACAAGAATATTTTTTTTTAAATTTTAAAAATTGAGCTTTTATATAGCGCAATATCCACTTAACGTGCTCAAAGTGCTTTACAAGGGTCCCTAGTCAACAGCAACATTTAACATGTAGGACGAGAAATGACGCCTGTTAGACGATATTACAATTTTTCGGACAAAGACAACGCTGTTAACGGCCAGGTACTCATTTTACACCTGAGTACGGTGAGAGAATGTGAGTAAAGAGTCGTTTCCAACGTTTCAACTATGTGTCGAGCGAGGCTCGAACCCAGGGCCTTCCGATCCGAAAGCGAGTGCCATACCACTAGACCGCATAGCCGCACAATATCTACGTGTAACATTTTTTGGAGACGAAAACAAAACGGTCAGACACTGAAAACCAATTTTCCATGTCTCAGAACTGTCCCTAGTAATATTCATCCTTTTTCTTATCATCATCATCATTATCATCGTCATCATCATCATCATCATCATCATCATCATCATCATCATCATCATCATCAGTATCAATATCGTCGTCACCATCATCATCATCATCATCATCATCATCATCATCATCATCATCATCATCATCATCATCGTCATCACTATCATCATCACCATCATCACCATCATCATCATCATCACCATCATCATCATCATCATCATCATCATCATCATCATCATCATCATCATCATCATCAGTATCAATATCGTCGTCACCATCATCATCCTAACCATCATCATCATCATCATCATCATCATCATCATCATCATCATCACTATCATCATCACCATCATCACCATCATCATCATCATCACCATCATCATCATCATCATCATCATCATAATCAGATATGTTATCTGAATATGAAGTGGTCAATCACGATACTCCAAAATCATGTTTGTCCTCGCCATGTATTATAAATCTATGAATACTCAATATATCTGACCCAGCCTGAATGTCTGGGCGAAACAAATATACCAAGAAAACAACTAGAATAGAGTATAATTCATAATATGATAACGAACATTTCAGATTCAATCCTCATTCAGGTAATGAAAATATTTTTATAAAAATAAATATGATATTTATTTGATTGTGTTGTCTTTGTTGCAATATTATCGCTAAACAGGCGTCATGTCCCATTCTTCATGTTACGTGTTACTGTTGGTCAGGGACCCATTGTAAAGCGCTTTGAGCACGTTTAGTAGATATTGCGCTATATAAAACCTCTAGCTCAAGCTGAAGTTATTCCAATAACAGCAACTGATTCAATTCATCCGAATCGTTATAATCCAGTTATCATTTATTATACTGCTCATCTACAGATCTAAATATTTTCAAAAACTGGGGTGGAGGGGGGAGGGGTTGTTTACTGATAAAGGTTTAGCACCTGAGCCATCCATTGAATGTATTGTTTCATTACGAAGCCTTCTATTTTCTAATTTTAGTTAGTATCTTTACGACACCCTTGCGACAGCTCTTTATCGCATTTTCCTGTCCGTGAGAAAGTGAAGAGATGCATGCAGAATCTAGTTTGGATCTTAAGTCATCCTATTTATCTTTTTCCTTGTTCCAGATCCTGGTTTGAGCTGTCATCCTATTTATCTTTTTCCTTGTTCCAGATCCTGGTTTGAGCTGACATCCTATTTATCTTTTTCCTAGTTCCAGATCCTGGTTTGAGCTGACATCCTATTTATCTTTTTCCTTGTTCCAGATCCTGGTTTGAGCTGTCATCCTATTTATCTTTTTCCTTGTTCCAGATCCTGGTTTGAGCTTTCATCCTATTTATCTTTTTCCTTATTCCAGATCCCGATTTGAGTTGACATCCTATTTATCTTTTTCCTTGTTCCAGATCCTGGTTTGAGCTTTCATCCTATTTATCTTTTTCCTTGTTCCAGATCCCGGTTTGAGCTGACATCCTATTTATCTTTTTCCTTGTTCCAGATCCCGGTTTGAGCTGACATCCTATTTATCTTTTTCCTTGTTCCAGATCCTGGTTTGAGCTTTCATCCTATTTATCTTTTTCCTTGTTCCAGATCCTGGTTTGAGCTTTCATCCTATTTATCTTTTTCCTTGTTCCAGATCCTGGTTTGAGCTGACATCCTATTTATCTTTTTCCTTGTTCCAGATCCCAATTTGAGTTGACATCCTATTTATCTTTTTCCTTGTTCCAGATCCTGGTTTGAGCTTTCATCCTATTTATCTTTTTCCTTGTTCCAGATCCTGGTTTGAGTTACTGCAATGCCACCCACGACAGCTTTTCCTGCTGGCCCACGACCCAGGCAGGCAAAACAGCTGAGATACGTTGTCCAGACTATTCCTTCTCGGACCCTAACAGTAAGTTCTGAAGCATATTGATGATGTGCATTTTTCTGACCAAATTTTAGACACGTGCCTTTCCCGAGTACGCTAGTTAACTGGTTTATGTCATCATCATCATCATCATCATCATCATCATCATCATCATCATCATTATCATCATTATAATCTGTTTGTCTCTTTTTCTGATACTGCATTTTGCAATGTTATAAAAAGTTGAGCCTTTTTAAATGTAGCACAATATCCACTTAACCTGCTCAAGGCGCTTTTACAAAGTTCCCTGACCGACATCAACACTTAACACGTAGAACGAGAATTGACGCCTTTTAGACGATATTGCAATTTTTTTCGGACAGAGACAACACTGTTAACGACTAGGTGCTCATTTTACACCTGCTTTGTTCACTTCAATAAGGGAAGATCGATAATGTCTACGTTTCGGGCCTAAAACCCTTCTTCAGCCAACATTAAAGAAAACAATGAAGACATAAATATAAAATTTAAAAAACCCAGATCGACGGCAGAGAAATATAAATATTGAAGTAAATAACAATACAAAATGATTAAACAAAGATAGATAATGTGGACGTTTTGGGTTTCCCCTTCATAAACAAAGCACGATGAATAAAACACTAAGGACGAATGAAAGATGTGTGAATTTGCCTTAACTACGTCATTCTCATCTCTCTAATTCGTTCTTAGTGTTTCATTCATCGTGTTTTGCTCATAAAGGGGAAACACGAAACGTCCACAATGTCTGTCATCGTTAAGTCATTTTGTATTGTTATTTACTTCAATATATATTTCTCTGCCTTCGATCTGAGATTTTTATTTTGTATTTATGTCTTCATTTGGGTTTTTTAATGTTTGCTGAAGAAGGGTTTTGAGGCCAAAAATTTCGTGTTTGGTGTTATGTTCTTTCCTTAAGCTGTTATGTACATTTTTGTTACTTTTTCATAGTCCACAGCTTCCAGCAGTTTGGTATCACTTTGACTTCAATAAGACATGTTTTTCTCATTGACCATTTCCAGAAAATACCACAAGATTCTGTTTGGAGAACAGCACATGGAGCTTAGAAGCGTCATACAATAATTGTTATATTTCTACATTTGAGGTAAGTACCCTGCGGAAGTGACGTAAGGAATGTGTGTTTATTCATTGACCATTTCCAGAAAATACCACAAGATTCTGTTTGGAGAACAGTATATGGAGCTTAGAGGCATCTTACAATAATTGTTATATTTCTACATTTGAGGTAAGATGGTGATGTAGGCCAGCGGAAGTGACGTAAAAATACTGCCGTAGTGCTACAAAACATCTCTTGATAAATTTATATGAAATGTTATGTTATATTATTGGAAATGCCCTATATTAATGTAATTCATTACCATCACAGAGAGAGAAAGAGAGAGAGAGAGAGTGTGTGTGTGTGTGTGTGTGTGTTTGTGTGACAGAGAGGGGAGAGAGAGAGAGCGATGGATAGCCAGAGAGGGAGAGAGAGAGAGAGGGGGGGGGGGATTTTTTTTTAAACGTGAGCTTTTACATAGCGCAATATCCACTAAACGTGCTCAAAGCGCTTTACAAAGGGACTCTAACAAACAGCAACACGTAATATATAGAACGAGACGACGCCTGTAAGGCGATATTACAATTTTTTCTAGAGAGACACAAGGCTGTTAACGGCTAGGTACTCATTTTACACCTGAGTACGGAGAGAGAACATGAGTGAAGAGCCTTTTTCCAATGACTCAACAATGCACCGAGCGAGGCTCGAACTCAGGACCTTCCGATCCGAAGACGAGTGTCATATCACTAGAAGACCACATAGCCGCATGATAAAGGGGAGAGGGGAAACAGAGGGAGTGAGAG
>NC_088361.1:14817104-14832104 GCF_034508935.2 Berghia stephanieae | reverse complement strand
TTGTTGAAAAGGAAAGTCTAGTTCCTTAGTTCCTATATTCAGGACCTTGGAGCATTTTTGGACCATGCTGAGGACAAATTATTTATTTCTAAAGCTACTTAAAGTGGAATTTTCTTTTTTTTCCCTTTGAAACTACGAATTTTTAAAATTTCAACTTGGCAGCTCTGGTAATGTTTTTTTTTTAAAAACTAAGTCTATAATTAGACTTGTCGTTTATGCTTTTAAGTCATATCGAAAAAATCCTAAATTTGTTTCCATTTTTAGTCTATTCGACCACAAAGTACAAAATGGTTACAGTAACCATCTCAAATCTTGGTAATAATATATATATATATATATATATATATATTGTGGTTTAAAATTGAATGGTCATGTATCTTAAATAGGAAGCCGAAGTATTGACGTCACAATAAGGAAGTAGGTTACATATAGAGCAGTAAAATTAGGTGCCCCAAACGTAAACAATAACAAGTTGCTAGTGATTTCCGTTAGGGACCGGAATAATTTACGCACAATATAGGTCTCCCAATTTTGTAGTTTGAGTTGTAGGCAATACACTTTCGGTATTGAAAATATGTTTACATAAAATCTAACAGTTGCAGAAATAATAATATAAGACTAAATTATTCTGAAAATCAGGCTCCGAATAATTCTCGTTTTGTTCACACCAGCGCAATAATTTGCTCTGGTCTAAAAATAGATAGACTGTAAATTTTGATAAATTTTACCTTTTGTTCCATAAAATATCCATATCTAGACATTATTTGATGCATGATCGAGTATTTATGAATATGTGTTTCTTTTGCCACCTAACAGCCAAATTTTAAAGGTTATTTTTTTCTATAATTTACATTGGAACTTGAGCTGTCAAGACAGGAACATGTGGTTTGCCATGTGCTTCTAGACCTTTGTTTACGTTATGGGCACCTAATTATACTGCTCTATTGAATCATACGATGGCATAATTATTTTTGTAGCAGGATGTATTTTAAAAATTGAGCTTTTATATAGCGCAATATCAACTTCGTGCTTTACAGGGGGTCCCTGTCCAACAGCAACATTTAACATGTAGGACGGAACATAACGCCTGTTTGGCGATATTACAATTTTTCGGACAAAGACAACGCTGCTAACGGCCAGGTACTCATTTTACACGTGAGTATGGTGAGAGAATGTGAGTAAAGAGCCTTTTCCAATGACTCAACTATGCGCCGAGCGCGAGGCTCGAACCCAGGACCTTCCGATCCGAAAGCGAGTGTCATACCACAAGACCACCTAGCCGCACAACTATTTTTGTAGCAGGATGTATAGTCGAGAAGGATAATGTTTGTAAATTACCTTTTCCAAGAACACAAAAATGAAAATATTGCTGCTTCCCGCTCGAGGAAACGATTAACGTTTATATTACAATTTTTTTCTAATAAAAAATAAAATTCCCTTTATTCATCCCCAAGGGGAAATTTGTCTTTTGGTCTATTCCAAGGGAAGAATGGAATAACCCAGGCAACAGCCGCAGCGCAGCTAGGGCAAGGTGACTTGCTCAAGGCTACACTATGAGGTAGTCGAACTAGGTACCCTTTGGATTTGAAACGAAGACCAAACCGCTTTTGCAATTTGTAACCCATCGTCTCAAAACGGTATTATGTCGGGATGGACCAGATGCTAAAAAGTATAGTTATAGTTTAATTGGTCAAAAATATGAATTATTGGTATTTATCACTCTACAATATGGCATTCCTTTTCCTCTATAAAGCAAAACAAACTCAACTCAAGTCTGATATTTCTGGCTACAAATTCCATTTTCAGCATCTTAATCATCCCGACTGAATACCGTTTGGAGGCGAGTGGTCACATATTTTATGTTTGTTTGTTTTTTGTTGTTTTTTTTTTGTTGTTTTTTTTTTTTTTTTTTTTTTTGTTTTGTTTTTTTTTTTGTCTTTTTTTTATCTATCATTTTTTTTTTGCTTGTTTGTTTAAATGTATAAAAGATTCTTTAATTTACCCGTCTCCCTCCCCCACCCCTACCCCCCCCCACTCCCCCCCCCCCCCCCCCATTTCCAGATCCAGCGGATACGCCATGCACCAGTTGTCCGTCCCCTGTCACGGCAAGTCTAACTCCGACGCCAAAAGAGCCATCAACGACAGACGGTTCTCGAAGCTCTCAAGGACGGAAGAGTCGGAGACGGATGCTTGCACGTCGATGATCGATAACGGGACTTAAATCTTTAAAATTTTAAAGATAAAATTGAGCTTTTATATAGCGAAATATCCACTAGACGTGCTCAAACCGCTTTACAAAGGTATCCCTGGCCAACAGCAACATTTAATTAACATTTAGGTCGGGACATGACGCCTATTAGGCGATATTACAAAATTTTTTTTCGGACAGAGACAACGCTGTTAACGGTCAGGTACTCATTTTACACCTGATTACGGTGAGAGAATGTGAGTAAAGAGCCTTCTTCTCCAAGGACTCAACTATGCGCCGAGCGAGGCTCGAACCCATGGCCTTCCGACCCAAAAGCTTGTTATACCACATAGTCGCACAATCTTACTGGATAGTTTAAACTTTTGGGAAATTTAGGAGGAAAATAGAATAGAATCCCAATGAACAGGAAAAGTAGAAAACGGTAGGGGCTGCCTGAAGCCGGTGATCGTGAAAATACTAACGAAAGAGTGAAAATGGAGAGGCTTCGTATGGGAACAAAACAGACAATGGACGTTTCGGGTACAAACCCTTCGTCACCAAAACAATAAACAAATAAACGTGAAAACAAATAAAATAAAATGCAAAATAACTTGTATCGTCTGTACTCAATGGTGGTTGCAGTATGAATTTTTTTCTTATTTAGGTCATATAAAATGAATCCAAACTTCACAGCTTCGAAAATCACACCGGTTGGCAGTTCTTGTGAAAATTATACCTAATCGCATAGCATCAATAAACAAAATTAACTTCTAACAACTGGCTTGAGTGATGAAAACTTTGTTCCTTCTATTAATAGCATCGGAATCACACCGGCTGGCAGATGTTGTGAGTATTCTACCTAAACGCATAGCACCAACAGAATGATGTTATTTAAAGCGTCTAAATGACACCGTTTCGAGGGTGATGAGTCACATATTATGTGTGACCAGCTGTGTAAATTCTGTATTATTATCCTGGTGCAAACTGGACAGAGAAGAAAAAGAAAGAAAAAAAACCCTAAACTTTTATGCAGTGGATTATCGTCCATTAAAATGTGCCGAAGGCTCTTTTCAAATGGTCTCAAGTTGCAGGCGATTTCAAACTAAAACAGCAATGAAAAAAGGTATAAATAAATAGATAAAAAGTAATGAAGAGGTAATGAAAAAGATAAATAACAAAATATAGAGTATAAAGAATTTTTTTTTTAAATATATGTATATATATATATATATATATTATAAATATCGGAGACAAAGAGACTGAGAGAGAGAGAACCAGAGAGAGAGAGAGAGAGAGAGAGAGAGAGAGAAGAGGAAATACAGCGACGAAACAAAATGAGAGCGTGAGAGAAAAGAGAGAGAGAGAGAGAGAGAGAGAGAGAGAGAGAGAGAGAGTAATGAATATTGTATGTATGCATAGCACAATAAAAACATTTTCAATGACTCTTCACTTTGAATAGTTAATATTTGATAAGTGAAAATACTGTTCTATTTGCTTTTTGGTTTTTTTTTTAAATATAGGTATCGATAGAATTACAAAATGACAATCCATTGAATTGATTGTTTGTTGATATTAATAAAATCATTCTAATAAATAATGATAATTGATGCTGAATTGATTTCATGTGATAATGTAAACTTCCTGTTTCTCAAATGGTACGCGTATGCTCGTTTGATTTCATTGTAAAATATTCATTTCTTTATGATAATGTTTATAGATACATTACCCCCAGGATTCAACTAGCACGCTCTCAGGTAAAAGCCAAAAAGCGTGCTGGAATCCGAGCATATCAAAACCCGATGCCCCCCCCCCCCCCCCCCCCACCCTCACCCCACCCCATGCTCGTGGGAGGAAACGACTCATTATATCAATAAAATTCGGTCACCCAGCCCCAGCGTGCTATAATCGGCGAGTGATGTATTGGTTTCAATGTTCACCAGTTCCTACCAATCGTCCATCCACCCACCCACCTAACGAGACATTTGTGTGGCTGGCTGAGAAAACTCCGGATAGATGCGGCAATTCCATAAATTGAGTTTTGTATGCAGTGGTGTAGATGTATACCACATCTTTCTGATCATTTACCACTTTAAATTTTCTTTCTATGTCTATTAGAACCCAAGTTATGAATTTATTTTTTTCTGAATGAAATTTGTTGCTAAGGGAAACACTTTATCTTCGATTTTGGATCATATCTCGAATCGAAGCTTGCCGCATCTTCCCGGGTTTTCTCAACCAGCCTCACATTTATTTATCTGTAAAACAATAAATCCATCTTGTTCACCAGTTCCTCCCAACCACCCATCCACCCACCTAACGAGACATTTACTATCTATATATCAACCAATCCATCTACCCATGTTCGTCATTCCATCCGTTTTGAGTCATTCCTTGTTTATGCAGACTTTGATTCTTGAATCATAAATGATTTATATTCCCATCTATCGCTACACCAAAATCCCATCCAAGTGTTCTTTATCTAATTCCACGCCTAAGTATTACCCAGCAACTTCCACAATAATTTTCTCCCATGAACGTTCGCTCAGTCACCTATTCATCTATTCACTCAATCACAACAACTACTACAACTACTAATACTACTACTACTACTACTACTACTTCTACTACCATTACTACTACTGCTACTACTATTACTACCATAACTACTACTGCTACTACTTTACTACATAACTACTACTGCTATACTTCTACTACCATAACTACATGCTACTACTTCTACTACCATAACTACTACTGCTACTACTTCTACTACCATAACTACTACTGCTACTACTTCTACTACCATAACTACTACTGCTACTACTTCTACTACCCTAACTACTACTGCTACTACTATTACTACTACTACTACTGTTACTACTACTACTACTACTACTACTACTATACTACTACTACTACTACTACTAAATACTAATGCTGCTACTACTACTACACTACTACTACTACAACTACTACTACTACTACTACTACTACTACTACTACGACGACGACGACGACGACTACTATTACTACTACTACCACTACTACTACTACTACTACTACTACTACTACTACTACTACTACTAATGCTGCTGCTGCTACTACTACTACTACTACTACTACCTTACTATTACTACTACTACTACTACTACTACTACTACTACTACTACTACTACTACAACTACACTACTACTACTACTGCAACAACAACTACTACTACTACTACTACTACTACTACTACTACTACTACTAATACTACTACTACTACTACTACTACTACTACTATACTACTACTACAACTACTACTACTGCTACTCCTACTACTATTCTTCTTCTTCTTCTTCTTCTACTTCAATTACTACTATCATCAATTATTATTAACTTGATTTATAACCTAAAGAGCTGTTTAAATGCTTACTGAGAAAATACTCATTTATAGATCTAAATGAATTATTATAAGATACGCAAAACCGTATTATTTTAAATAAACTTCAATCAATGTTACGGTGGGATTATTTTTATTTTTTATCACATCAATTAACACAAAAACAAACAAAAATATTCTCTTTAAAGATTTTATAAAATGTGTGGCCTACTGAGAAAACCCGGAAAGATGCGCAAATTTCATAAATTGAGTTATGTGCGCAGTGGTGTAGATGCAGACCACATCTTTCTGATCATTTACCACTTTAAATTTTCTTTCTATGTCTATTAGAACCCAAGTTATGAATTTTTTTCTGAATAAAGTTTGTTGCTAAGGGAAACACTTTATCTTCGATTTTGGCTCATCATATCTCGAATCAAAGCTTCCAGCATCTTCCCGGGTTTTCTCAGCCGGCCTCACAAATATGTATACGCATCTTCTTCACAAAATTTGTTGATATTAATGTGAACTGGATCTAATTACAAATACCTTTCGGTATGCCTGTTTCAGAATGAATTGATCTCACAAGTCACCCAGATGGCTGGGTCCATAAGGCATTGCAGCGTAGCCATCGTTATGTTATAGCCTGACCGTGGCCTTCGTAAAGTTGTTGCCTGATACTGACCAAAAAATGACGTCAAAATGCCAGTCTTTTGCCACAAAAGAAAACAAATCGTGAGTTGTTTCAATAGTTCGACCAATGAAATAACTTGTTTCCATGAGCACTACAAACGACAACTCACTAGGCGATGCAAAAAACAAATAATGACGTCAAACTGCCAGTCCTTTTGGATTTCAGTATCAGGCTATAACATAACGATGGCTACGGCCTGACACTGAAATCCAAAACGACTGGCATTTTGACGTCATTATTTGGTTTTTGCACCGCCTAGTGAGTTGTCGTTAGTAGAGCTCATGAAAACAAGTGATTCCATTGGTTGAACTATTGAATACAACTCGCTATTTGTTTTCTTTTATGGCCAAAGACTGGCATTTTGACGTCATTTTTTGGTCAGTGTCAGGCTATAAGTTAACGAAGGCTACGGCTGCAGTCCACTTTATAACCGAGGGCCGGAGTTAGAACGGCATTCGGCATCTGGTTATTTTCCTTCAGCAAGGGAGTTAACTCCTGTTTACTTATACTGCAGTGTGACACTGCTGGTTTTTCCCCATTGTTACCTCAATTTTCATCCACTATTTTCAAAAGCGTGACCTCTCATTTTCCTTGCCTGTCGTTCCAAACATCCGTTTCCAAAATATCATTTATTTTCTTGTTAGAATTGAATTATTCCCCTTTGAATATCATTTTTCAATGCAAAAAATATATTTATCAACAAATCTATACGATTAATAGGTTTGATTGTAAATATATTTAACTTCAGACAACAGCATGGTACTCATTGACTCCTGAGTTTAGTATGGCAATGTTTGTAAAGTGCCATAATATCTGAGGATGACATGGACAGCTTTGCTTCGCACTCGAAAGGTACCGAGTTCGACTATCAGCCACTCTGTGTGGTATTGAGGAAGCCACTCGAGGGGCGGGGACATAAACTCCTCGAAACTGGGGGAGAAGTTGCCAGGTTTCTCCATCAGCAAGAGGAGAAATCGGGCGGTAGCGAAACGGCTTCGGTCGAGAACCCACCCGCCCATCGGCAAAATCGCTTCATCAGTGGGAACTGGTAATGAGCTCGAAACCGCAGAACATCCAGTTGAACGGTGTGTTGTAACGAAAGCTTCTGGGTGGGTTCGCGACGGTGCACGAACGAGTGCGGTATGGAATTAGCTGATTGGGTCGATCGCATACAAATCTAGAGACGTGCAGTTCGAGCGTTGGGTCGATCGCATAGCAAACAAGAGACGTGCAGTTCGAGCGTTGGGTCGATCGCATACAAATCTAGAGACGTGCAGTTCGAGCGTTGGGTCGATCGCATAGCAAACAAGAGACGTGCAGTTCGAGCGTTGGGTCGATCGCATAGCAATCTAGAGACGTGCAGTTCGAGCGTTGGGTCGATCGCATAGCTATCTAGAGACGTGCAGTTCGAGCGACCGTGGCCAAAAATATCTAGAAGTCCCATGGGGTTTTTTTAGCTGAAGGAAGGGATGAAGTTGAGTTACCTCGGTTACAAGTATGGTATGGCAGTAATTACGTTACGTGACTCAAACACACCCGTGCATACCGAAGCAATCTAGAGTTTTGAGTCTAATTCGCATTGGTCGATCGTCATGACGTAGTACTGTGAGCACCATTCACCATTAGAAGTTGCTGCCGTCCTGGCCCTCTTTGTGCGCTGCGGTCTATCTTTTCAAATCTTTTTTAATCAAGTTTTTCACTTTCGAGAAATGAGTTTGAGAGTATTAGGGATGAATGCTTCATTTTATGAATGTAAGAAAATGTACTGATATTGCCAAATTTACCATTGGTCTTTATGATGATATGATTATGTCTTCCTTTTAAATATTTATGAGTTATGAGCCAATACTTATTGGCCACCCCTTTTCTTGCTGTCATTCAATATTTATTATTGTTATATTTTTTCATTGTGTCATATCCCTTAATTAAATCGATTTAAACGATATATTAATGATTAATAAACAAGGACAATGTTTGTCGATTATGATAAATAATAAATGTTAATTATGAAATATCGATCAGGAATATCGATACAGTCCATAGCAATATTCCATCGCTACTCCGATTATCCAGTTAACTGGCCGTAATCTCGCAGACCTTGTATTAAATAATTTGGCCAGAAATCTCTTCCTTCAAATATCGATCGATTTAAATGACCCTCATCTCGGTAAAAACTCTCAAACCTGGTACTTCGCGGAGTCTTCCTTAATGTCCCAGGTTTGAGAGTTTTTTGCCAAGATATTGGTCATTTAAGTCGATTGATATTTGAAGGACGAATTTTCTGGCCAAATTTGTAAACACCTGGTTTTCTAGAGTACGCCATTTAACCAGTTAAAAGTCTTAGTATCATCTAAATCAGATTATTGCAAATATCATCTTTATGAATGAATTTTGTTTTTATTTATGATACGAAAATAAATTCTAAAATTTTGTCTTATTCCAAACGCTGTCCATTCTTCCTTTGTTTTATTGCTTGCTTTTTGTTTTCTTGCGGCTTTGTGGTGTAGTTGTATTACACTCGCTTTCGGACCGGAAGGTCCTGGGTTCGAGCATCGATCGGCGCAAAGTTGAGTCCTTGGAGTAGGCTCTTTACTCACATTCTCTCACCGTACTCAGGTGTAAAAATGAGTACCTGGCCCTTAACAGCGTGGTCTGTGTCCGAAAAAGAAATTGTAATGTCGCCTAAAAGGCGCCATGTCCCGTCCTACATGTTAAATGTTGCTGTTGGTCAGGGAGCCCTTGTAAAGCGCTTTGAGCACGTTTAGTGGATATCCTATATAAAAGCGTAATTTAAGCTCAATTTAACAATTTTCTTAAATCGTTCCATCTTCTCTGTTTATATTATATCTTCAAGTATAAAGAGTATGTGGCAGGATTCGCCTAATAGGGTTCAACAGTCGTGACGTCACTTCCCTCGTATTGACGCATGATAACTTAGTAACTGGTTCTAAACTATCGGAACAATGGCGGACGCCCTTATGAAATACTTCGACGAGCATAAAAGTGTATCCAGAGGAGAAAACCATAAAACATCTGATCATGTTTTGACTTTTACACATTCTTATCACAAGATATATGAAAAGTTCTAGCCAGCATGAAAAATAAAAAAAGAACCGATTTTCTTTGTATAGAACCACGATGGCCGCCGTTGCTGGGCGGACGTGACATCAGACTATTGAATCCAATTTATTGTGGCATTTTAGCTGTCATCTTTTAAGTCACATGTGCGCGATTTTGACGTCAACAAGAGGTGGGGTCTTCAAAATCTTCCAAAAGACCGGTGTTCGTGTTCGACCTCAATACGTGCCCACTCTATCATCTTCAGGGCCGTAGATATTTGGACCACGCCTCTTCAAGAACTGCGAGAAATGACAATGTTTTTGAATGTTTTTCAACGTTTTTTCGTGCGGCTATGTGGTCTAGTGTTATGACACTCGCTTTCGGATCGGAAGGTCCTGGGTTCAAGCTCGCGCTGGGCGCATAGTTGAGTCATTGGAAAAGGCTCTTTACTCACATTCTCTCGCCGTACTCAGGTGTAAAATGAGTACCTGGCCGTTAACAGCGTTGTCTTTGTCCGACAAATTGTAATATCGCCTAACAGGCGTTGTGTCCCATCCTACATGTTAAATGTTGCTGTTGACCAGGGAAAACCTTGTAAAGCGCTTTGAGCACGTTTAGTGGATATAGCGCTATATAAAAGCTCAATTTAAAAAAAAAAAAAAATTGAACTCACTGAACCCTAACACCGACTATATCCGTATTTTACCCGGGTTACTTTTACCCCATTCCTTTTTATTACATTGCTCCGAGACAAATTATACGCGTAGTATCAAAGCTAATGTTTTATAGTTTTCTAATGTACATGCTCATTTTTAATACATTATTTCCACTTTTGAAAAGTAGCAAAGATTCCTAGGATTGAGTGAGTTATAAGGAATTAGATCACCTTAAGTTTGAATTCGATGAGTAATTTTTGTGTTCTTTATAATTCCCGATAGCTCAGTTGTTAGAGCACTCGCTTCACACGCAAAGGGGCCCAAGATCGATCCCGGGTGCAGTCGAGATTTTGTTTCTAACCCCCCCCTCCCTCCCCACCCACCTGTCCACCCAGCAGCGAATGGGTAGCTGTGTCTGTTAGATATGGCGGAAAGCACTTTGCGATAGACAAGCGTCCTATCCAAAGGATAGCAAGAACTTACTATTTCACGCTATAGGAACCGGGATAAACTCTGACTCCATGGGCCTAATGGCGCTGAAGGCCTACTTTTATTTGATAATTGATATCCTGTATTGGAGGCAGCAGAAATGGGGTTTCTTAGAAGGATGTTGAGAATCTCATGGACGGAGAAGAAAACTAATGAAGAAGCATTAAAGCAAGATAGCGTGAAACGGACAATAGCAATTGCTTGCTATCTTTTGGATTGGACGCTAGTCTATCGAAAAGTACTTTCCGTCAAATCTAACAGACTCATCTCCCCATTCACTGATGATGGACAGGGGGTGGGGTGGGGAGGAGGGGGGGGGGTCAAAAGTACCGAGTTCGATCACCCGCCGCTGCACTGTGTGGCCTTGAGCAAGTCATCTCACCCTAGCTCAATTTGCGGCGCTGCACTGCGGCTGAGGCCAGGGTTATTCCAGTCTTCTCTTGAAAAAATGTCCCCTATGGGAATTTTATCTTTTATTATTTATTATTTCCCCATCTCTGTTGCCTTTTGTTACTTTTCTACTCTATTTCTTCTTTATATTCTATTTTCGATTTTTAATTTACATCATAAAAAGGTAGGCAACTGCTACAATCCATAGTATCTATACATATTTTACTCATTATCTCCCTTGTTGATGGTGACAATCAAAATTAATTTCGGAGTCATTTTTTTTTTCATTCTTCCTGTTATTTCCTTTTGTTTTGTTTTGTTTTACTTTTTATTTTGGTCGCTTGGTATTTGTTTTGTTTTTGTTTTGTTGTTTTTGTTGTTGGTTCTCGACAAAATTATGTCAACAAACATCGGCCTTAATGAATGAAGTTGTTAACACGTCATTACTGTGTGACAAAGAAGTATAACGGACCAACACACAGAACTGTGTGTAATCCTGAACGTTTATAGTCTGGTTAATACAGTTAGTGAAAATTACTCATAAACGCGGATGGAAAAAAAAACAATAACAAAGACCCTAGTGACGTCATCTTCGTTCTATCTATAGATAGAATGCGCTTGGCCAAGGAGTTCACAACATTGCCATCCGGAAGTATAACGGACCAACACACAAAACTCTGTGTAACCATGAACTTTTATAGTCTGGTTAGTACAGTTTAGTGAGAACAACTCACAAACGCGGATGGCAAAAAACAATAACAAAGGCATGTGTGACGTCATCTTCATTCGATCTATAGACACTTAGATAACCACACCTCTCGGACAGTCGTTATAATGTAAACAATGGCAGTGATTGGTAAACATAGCAAACTACACATGTTTTACTATCGATGCTATGTGTCTAAGCAAAATGCCCACTGTCTTGCGCTTGATGAATAAAACCAACACAGAAATCTATAGATAGTATGCAGATGACGTCACTCAGGTCTTTGTTATTGTTTTTGCCATCCGCGTTTGTGAGTTGTTCTCAATAAACTGTATAAACCAGACTATAAAAGTTCATGGTTACACAGAGTTTGTGTGTTGGTCCGTTATACTTCCGGATGGCAATGTTGCGAACTCCTTGGCCAAGCGCATTCTATCTATAGATAGTATGCACTTGGCTAATAAGTTCACAACATTGCCACCCGGATGTATAACTGGCCAACACACAAAACTGTGTGTAACCATGATTGTTTATAGTCTGGTTAATACAGTTTAGTGAGAATTACTAATAAACGCGGATGGCAAAAAAACAATAGCAAAGACCCGAGTAACGTCATCTTCGTTCTATCTATAGTAACCACGCCTCTCGGACAGTCATCATAATGTAAACAATGATAATGACGGTGATTGGTAAACATATCAACAACACATGTTTACTATCGATGCTTTGTGTCTAATATAGTAAAATACCCACTGTTCTTCGCTTTATGAATAAAACCGACACAGAAATCTGTAATTAAACTAAAAGCGTTTATAATCTGATCGAGAAAATCGTGTGATAACTAGTCACCCATCAGGCGGTATAAAAACAATAACAATGATCAGAAAGAGGTCAATAGGATTCAATAGTCTGATGTCATGTCCGCCCAGCATCGAGCAGCTTGGTTGTAAACAAAGAAAATTGGCACTTTTTATTCTTCATTATTATTCATGCTATCTAGAACTTTTCATATGTCATGTGATCAGAATGTATAAAATTCAAAACATGATCATATTTTTATTGTGTTTTTATCCTCTGGATGCATTTTTTATGCTCGTCGGAGAAATATTTCATAAGGGCCTTCCGCCACTATTCCTATAGTTTAGAACCGGTTACTAAGTTACTATGCCTCATTACGAGGGAAGTGACGTCAGGACTGTTGAAGCCTATTCTACTTCACATGATCAAAGTAGTTGATATATTTGAACAGATATTTTGATGATTACTGTATCCGATTACAAACAATAACAATATGTCAGCCGTTCAATGCCCGGTTCTATAGAACTTATTTACTTACTTACTTACTTACTTATTTACTTACTTACTTACTTACTTACTTACTTACTTACTTATTTACTTACTTACTTACTTACTTACTTACTTGCTTGCTTGCTTACTTACTTACTTACTTACTTACTTACTTATTTACTTACTTACTTACTTACTTATCCGAACCAGCGACCACCTGAGCTCCAGCCCTTCGGTCTTGTGCCATGACATAGAAGTTAGACGTCTTTTGTAGTTGTTCCATGTGACTATACAGTGTGTTACTGATGCTTGGATTTGGTGGGAGGAATGTGCATCTCAGGTCTTCAAGAGGTTGACATCCAATCAAGAGATCCTTTAAATAGAACGGGACTCGATCCCAGTAACTTCCGATCCGAAGTCGAGTGTCCAACAACGAGACGATATAGCAGTACAGCCATACCCTATATTCATTATAAAATGTTCTGCAAATCAGTGTAGTCTGAAGAAGTCTTTATCAAAACACTCGTGAAATCAAAAATTTTCATCATATTTTTTTAACCCTCTCCTTACCAGCCATATTCAGGATTTTCCCCAAAACTGCACACTCAATTAACACAAAAATATATTTTTTATCACTCAAACACAATAGCAGTAAGTTGTTGCGATACATAATTTCTTTAGTAAATCATGCTCTACAACACACTGTTCATTTTCTTTAAAGGTTATGATGTACAAAAGAGATTTGAAAAAGAAAAATGTTGGTTGTATCGTAACGAATGTGACGATTTTCCTATAGTTGATAAGGAGAGGGTTAAATGTTATACATAAATTTGAATAATTGGGTTTCGTTGAGGAAAAATTTCAAATTTGTATAATAAATAATCTGGCCGTTGTAAACTTCTAAACTTTTCCGGGGGATTTTTTTCTGGCTCCCTTTTTATACATATAAATCGTTTCGATGCGAATCTTGCATCTCGTCAATGGATGTTTAATTCTCTCCATTCCGCTTATTTTCAGCATTTTCCCAAAATGTCAGGCTTCCCCAGCAGAAAAATTGATTATTTAAACTCAAACAATCTCGCAATAAAACAACTTTATGTTCTTATTAATCACACAAAGATCATTCTTCAAAGCTTGTGATGTACGAAATAAATCTGAATAAGAAAAATGTATCTTATTGTATCAGAATAAAGGTGACGATTTTGCTGTAGGTGGTGAGGATAGGGTTAAACCAACAACGAACTCATTGTGCACTACGAAAAAATGTGAGTGTTATTAATTATTGATTTTACATGCTCTCATTAATATTATCAGGCACCCTCGTATTTACAAGTACCCACCAACATTCACACATACATATATATATATATATATATATAAATATATATATATATATATATATATATATATATATATATATACAGTAAAATTACTTTAAACCGAAAGAAGCTAAACCGAAAAATATCTTAAACCGCAAAGAATTTAAGAAATTGTACTAGTTTCTTCATTATCTTTGTACTAATTCTTACGATGAACCGAAATACTTCTAAGCAGGACTTTCTTTAAACCGAAACAACTTGAGAGCACCTTCCTTTTTTCTCTCTCTATTTTTCTTTAAAAAGTCGGGAAGGTAGCCACACGTAATAATGCCCGGCGATATTAAACAAAGAGCGTAAGTACGAGGGCTCTTTCATAATTAACCGAAAAATGCCTGTAAAATCCGCGTTTTTTATGCTATCAACAAAATTCTTGCACGTGTTCATGCCTTGACTCGTCCTTCATTTCTCTACGTAACAGCCAAGTCTGTCGACACACTTCTGCCAACGCCGCACCATGAAATAGATACCCTCTCGGAAGAAATTTCCGTCAAGGTTTTGTAGCCAATTTCCGCACATGGTCAACAAGCTCTTCATCGACATCAAAGCGCTTTCCTGCCAGCTCACGTTTCAGTGGCCCAAAGAGGTGATAATCAGATGGTGCGAGGTCTGGACTGTGTGGTGGGTGTGGCAAAATCTCCCATCCATATTTCTCTAGCCAACCTTGCGTCACACGTGCTGTGTGGGGTGTAGCGTTGTCGTGTTGCAAATGATCCCGTTGGTCAACTGCCCTGGGCGCTTTCTGCGAATGGCCTCCCTAAGCTTGTCAAGAGTTTGGCAGTACCTTGCA
>NC_088361.1:14784604-14809604 GCF_034508935.2 Berghia stephanieae | reverse complement strand
GAAACGAATATTTTGTGTTCGTGGATAGCTCACACGGTAGAGCCACGCTCTCACCTGCCAGGCGGAGTTGTCGTACCAATAAGGTCGCAGGTTCAAACCCCACCACCGCCGCGAAAAAAATTTTTATTCTCTATTGTCTTCTGGCACTTTTCCTCACTTCATATCTTGTTGTTACCAACATAAGTGCCTGCTCCACTCACTTTTCTGAATTAAAAATTCACCCCATACACCGGAGCATACTCAATGTCTCAATCGTTTCTATGTTATATGTTTGTGATGAGAATATTGGCTATTAAGCTTAATTGCTGGTCAAAATTACTTCGCGATGGTGGTGAACGAATCGGCGATCTCAAGAAGTGGGTGAGAGAGGGATCTAGAAATGACTTTGGGTTTGAAACGAATATTTTGTGTTCGTGGATAGCTCACACGCAGGGACGGCTGGTAATAATGGGCAGGGTGGGCAAATACCAGCCTGTTTTTTCAAGTTATATGCTGTATTACCAGGTCTGAAATAATCAAATTTAATTAGATAATTTCAAAAGTTACTACTTAAACTTTATACTTCGTACTGAAATCAATTTGTGTGTATTTTTGATAGATTGCGAATCACCATGCATCCCGTAATGCACAAACCAGGATACGCTCCTGTTCTTTTTAATCACCCCCCCCCCCCCAACCACTCCACTCCGCCCACATCGTCATCTCATCGTCACGTCGCCTGACGGTGAACTCCGATTTTTGCTGTCTGGCCTCTCCAGTACGAGGTCGGGCTAATTCAAATGAGCCCACCTTATTAACCAGTGAAAACTAAATAGAGATTTTGGCAAACGAACTTTTTCTTATTTATTGCCTTACTTGTGCTGGTACCATTGATGTAATGACTTTGGGAAGGTTCCAGTATTGAATTAAATTTATTTATTTACTAATTTTATATCAATTTAGTATTAATTTGTGTTGTTTTTATATATTTGTTTATCCATTTAAACCATTTCTTTTTTTCTCGTTTTCCTTAGTGCTTCTCAAAACTCATTTATTTAAATTGTTTTCTTATTTGTTTTTTTGTTGTTGTTGTTGTTTTGGGTTTGTTTGTTTTTTTTGTAATTCTTAAAGTAATAACCGCTGTATTTTTATTGCCAGACAAAATAATTTTGCAAAACAATGTAATTTTCTATTGTATTCCCTCTAATAAAACAAAACACTTTTATTCAAAAGTCACGACTAAATAAATATATAAAATACAACCACCATTTTGGTTTTCTCAACAATGAATTAGTATACGAGAAATACTCTTCTGAGAAAGGAGAGAATTGAATTCTAACTAAGTTATAGAGGAAATACGGAAGGGTGGGCAGATTCCGTACTTGCCCGTCCTGAAGCTAACACATACATAAGATAGTTCGCGATGAAGAGGCAGGAAGCTCGGGGTTGGTTGGGTAAGGAGTAAAGATAACACGGTCGTTATTGTGATAGTCTAACGAATGCATGAGGAGAGATTGGTATCATTATTTTGTCTTAATTGTATTGTATGAAGTATTGGCGAAAGCCTAAGATTAAATAAACTTTGTTTTTGTTTGTCTTATTTTGACTATGGAACTGATACTGATATTTGTCATAGCAGACCTGCCTACTTGAAATAGGAAAATAAAAATCGTAGTTTTCAGGGCTAATAAAATCGTAGATATTTTAACTACCCTTTAAAAAAATGACCGGAATTTCGTCTGTTTTGATAGATATCAAATGAAAAGAAAAAATGATTGGAAACGTAATAATGATGGTGATGGTGGTAGTGATAGTGGTAGCGGTGGTGGTAGTAGTAATGATGGTGACGGTAGTAATGATGATGGTAATATTATTATTGTTATTATTATTATTATTATTATTATTATTATTATTATTATTATTATTATTATTATTATTATTATTATTATTATTATTATTATTAGTGTTATTGTTGTTGTTGTTATTATTATTATTATTATTATTATTATTATTATTATTATTATTATTATTATTATTATTATTATTATTATTATTGTTATTGTTGTTGTTGTTGTTATTATTATTATTATTATTATTATTATTATTATTATTATTATTATTATTATTATTATTGTTGTTGTTGTACGTATTGGTGGTATTACTATTGTTGTATATTTTTTGTGGTTATTAATGGTATCAGTTTATTGTTTGGTTCCATTTACCATTTTTTTTCCACTTTCATGTATGTGGTCATCAAATTGTATGATTTATTGTCGAAACCTAAGATTGAATAAACTTTGTAATATCGTATGGTAACCATCAATGTCGACGACATCGTCGTTGTCATCATAATCATCATTATCATCATCATCATTATCATCATCATCATCATCATCATCATCATCATCTTCATCATTAACAACAACAACAACAATATTAACAACAAGTACTACAATAACAATAAAAACAATATCAACATCATCATAAAATTTCCGCCATCGTCTCCACACCTATCTTTCTAACCAACAGCACCACCAAAACCACTACCATAATTACATCCTCCACCACCACCACCACCACCACCACCACCGCTACCACTATTCCAACCACTACCACCACCGGCACAATCATTCTAATCATCAAGACAGCAGTGAAATGCAATTTGAGCTCTGAATGAAACTCGAGTCATATCGCTGTTGTTGCTTCTCGATGAAAACTTTAAAGTCACTACGTACTCCTGAAAACTAGTAATGTAACAGAAATATTAATCTCGCCGTTGAGGGATTAAAGCAAATCTTTAATATTTCGAGTGAACGAAATGGACTTGTATTGTCAAGGTGTTGTCGCATTATGTCTCGTCGCTTTATTTTTTAGTTGTATTCTCTTTCGTGATTCATTTTTGATTACGTTTGGAATAATTAAAATCTACTGGCATTGTCATTTCATTGTGAATGTGATTATTTGTGGTTGAAATATTATTTTTTAAAGGTGAAAAAAAAATAATTAAAAAAAAATTAATTAAAAAATAAATAAATAAATAAATAACTTTTTAAAAAATAAAAAGATAAATTAAAAAAATAAATAAATAAATAAAAAATAAATATATAAATAAATAAATTTAAAAAAAATAATTTAAAAAAAAAAAAAAAAAATATATATATATATATATATATATATATATATATATATATATATATGACCGAATCATCTTTGCCCCACCACTGTAAATAGGCTAGAACCGCCCCTGCTCACACGGTAGAGCCACGCTCTCACCTGCCAGGCGGAGTTGTCGTACCAATAAGGTCGCAGGTTCAAACCCCACCACCGCCGCGAAAAAAATTTTTATTCTCTATTGTCTTCTGGCACTTTTCTACTCACTTCATATCTTGTTGTTACCAACATAAGTGCCTGCTCCACTCACTTTTCTGAATTAAAAATTCACCCCATACACCGGAGCATACTCAATGTCTCAATCGTTTCTATGTTATATGTTTGTGATGAGAATATTGGCTATTAAGCTTAACTGCTGGTCAAAATTACTTCGCGATGGTGGTGAACGAATCGGCGATCTCAAGAAGTGGGTGAGAGAGGGATCTAGAAATGACTTTGGGTTTGAAACGAATATTTTGTGTTCGTGGATAGCTCACAAGGTAGAGCCACGCTCTCACCTGCCAGGCGGAGTTGTCGTACCAATAAGGTCGCAGGTTCAAACCCCACCACCGCCGCGAAAAAATTTTTTATTCTCTATTGTCTTCTGGCACTTTTCTACTCACTTCATATCTTGCTGTACCATATGAAATATTCAACATTTTTATTGCTGATGGAACGAACGTTGATGTATACTTATACCATTAGTCGCGGTGGATTTGGTCACCCGTGAAATAACATAATATTATGTTATTGGGAGAAGATAGAACCAAGATGACGTCACTCTGGTCTTTGTTATTGTTTTTTTGCCATCCGCGTTTATGAGTAATCCTCACTAAACTGTTTGAATCAGACTACAAAAGTTCATGGTTACACACAGTTTTGTGTGTTGTTCTGTTATACTTCGGGATGACAATGTTGTGAGCTTCTAAGCCAAGCACATACTGTCTATTGATCAAGCGATAGAACAGTGTAGGTATTTTACTTAGACACATACCATCGATTGTAAAACATGTGTCGTTTTCTATTTTTACCAATCACTGCCATTGTTTACAGGATGACGTCTGTCCGAGAGGCGTGGTTATCTATGTGTCTATTAAGAATACATTGATTGGCAATCGGATTCGGACCAGGCTATAAGGTCTTGTGGTAAGAACACTCGGTTTCGAATCGGGAAGGTCTGGAGTTCGAGCCTCGCTTGGCGCATAGTTATGTCTTTGGAAAAGGCTCTTTACTCATATTTTCTCACCGTACTCATGTGTAAAATGAGTACCTATCCGTTAACAGAGTTGTCTCTGGGCGAAAAAAAATTTGTAATATCGCCTAACAGTAACAGGCGTCATTCGCTTCCTACATGTTAAGTGTTTCTATCGGCCAGGGACCCCTTGTAAAGCGATTTGAGCACGTTTAGTAGATATTTTTTTTAATCTCAAAAAATGATAAATTACCTGTGACCCTAGCCCCACTCTGTAATATTCGTAGACGTGTAAATATCCCACGACCTTTGACACTCCAAACACTTGCAGTATAATGACTCTTTAAGAATATTATAATTATTATAAGTAGCTATGTGTATATTCATTCCCTCTCTGGTTCTACGCAAACATTAAAATGTCTCTGCCATAGTCATATAAAAGTGCCCTCCTAAAGCCAAGCTATATAGGGGGGGGGGGGGGGGGTAACGTTTGACGTGTATTTTATTAGTAATTATCTTATATTTTATTTCTTTTCATTCCAGCCCTCTCATTGGAAAACCCTATCATTTCTTAGTAAATACGTAATCCTTGAAGAAAGCTTTGAACGCGTTTAATTAAAATTTTATTCAACGATTTCATAAATAATAACGTGAAGTTGAATGTAAGCTTCAATTTAATTACAAAAACGGATCAAATGAACGTTTCGGGTTTCCCCTTTATCATCAAAACAGGATGATTGAAACACCACAGATGAATGAGATGATGTGGTAGTGGCGTAGTTAAGATGAATAAACCATTTATTTATTATTCATCTTAACTACGCCACTACCACTATAACTCGTGCGTTTAATAAATTAATACAAAGAGATAAAACAATCGTATATTATTCAATACTCCAGGTTTTTACATCAAAAGTAAAATTATGGAAATGTCTAGGGAAGAGGGATATAAATGTATGCAAATTTTTAACCCTCTCCTTGCCACTCATAGGAAAATCGTCAAATTCGTTACGATGCAACCGACAATATTCTCATTCTGATTTCTCTTGTACATCACAAAATGTAAACAAATGCTTTGATGACAGCTATAGATAGTATGCAGATGACGTCACTCAGGCCTTTGTTATTGTTTTTGCCATCCGCGTTTGTGAGTTGTTCTCACTACACTGTATTAACCAGACTATAAAAGTTCATGGTTACACAGAGTTTGTGTGTTGGTCCGCTATACTTCCGGATGGCAATGTTGTGAACTCCTTGGCCAAGCGCATTCCATCTATAAATACTAAACACTGTGTTGTAGAGCTCACTTGTTACTTTTTGTTTGAGTAAGAAAAGTCTATTCTTGTGTTGGGTGGGGGTGAATTTTCGGGGGAAATTCTAAAAATAGATGGTGAGGCGAGAGTTAACCAACGGTTTTTTCACAGACTATCTCACCTGCACGTCATAATCCTAATTTTTTAAGATATAAAACACGATGGGAGATACTTCATTTCAGAGAATCGGATCATAGTTTTCCTCAGATACAGAAATTGCCTGTTGCCTCTTTCACCCTGTTATAATAGATGGGATAAGATCTTGACAACTCAACAGATAGTAATACAGTTAAAGTTTAAAGAGATCCGTAAGTGGTAATAGATGTGACACGTTATATCGGGATAGATGGGGCTATGTGGTCTAGTGGTATGACACTCGCTTTCGGATTGGAAGATCCTGAGTTCGAGCCTCGCTCGGCGCATAATTGAGTCCTTGGAAAAGGCTCTTTACTCACATTCTCTCACTGTACTCAGGTGTAAAATGAGTACCTGGCCATTAACAGCGTTGTTTCCTTCCCCCCAAAAAATTGTAATATTGCCTAACAGGCGTCATGTCTCGTCCTACATGTTATGTGTTGCTGTTGGACAGGGACCCCTTGTAAAGCGCTTTGAGCACGTTTAGTGGATATGGCGCTATATAAAAAAGCTCAATAATACAGTTAAACTTTAAAGAAATCAGTAATAGTAATAGATGTGACACGTTATATAGGGATAGATGCGGCTATGTGGTCTAGTGGTATGACATTTTACACCTGAGTACGGTGAGAGAATGTGAGTAAAGAGCCTATACCAAGGACTCAACTATGCGTCCAGCTAGGCTCGAACCCAGGACCTTCTGATCCGAAAGCGAGAGTCATACCACAAGGCCACATAGCCGCACAAGAAGACGGATTTTTTTGGATGTTTTTTACTTGATAATAACAAGAAATGAAGTGAGTAGGAAAGTGCTATAGGACAACAGAGAAAAAAAACGTCGTGGCGGCCATGGGGGCTCAAACCCAAGACCTTATTGGTACGACATTTTCTCCTGGCGGGGAGCTCGTGACTCTACCGTATGAGCTACCCACGACCCCAATAAAATAAAAAAAGTCGCTCTAAACCTTAGTCTAACTAGAGCCTTTCTCCCCGACTTCTTGAGGTCACGGGTTCAACACACACAAACGCCTTTTTTTGTTCTTTACTTGTCTATCTGGTACCGTTTCATACTGTAGCCATCGTAAAGTTATAACCTGACACTGACCAAAAAAATGACGTCTTTTGCCACAAAAGAAAACGAATCGTGAGTTGTATTCAATACTTCAACCAATGAAATAACATGTTTCCTTCAGCTCTACTAACGACAACTCACTAGACGCTACACAAACCTAAAAGATGACGTCAAACTGCCAGTCCTAGAGGGTTCTAGCGCAGCCATCGTTAAGTTATAGCCTGACACTAAAATCCAAAAGGACTGGCATTTCGACGTCATTATTTGTTTTTTTGCATCGCCTAGTGAGTTGTTGTTAGTAGAGCTCATGGAAACAAGTTATTTCATTGGTTGAACTATTGAATACAACTCACGATTTGTTTTCTTTTGTGGCAAAAGACTGGCATTTTGACGTCATTTTTTGGTCAGTATTAGACCATAGCTTTACGAAGGCCACGGTTCTAGTGTCAGGCTATAGATAGTTCGAAGATGACGTCACTCAGGTCTTTGTTATTGTATTTCGCCATCCGCGTTTATGAATAATGCTCACTGAACTGTATTAACCTGACTATAAACGTTCATGGATACACACAGTTTTGTGTGTTGGTCCGTTATACTTCCGGATGGCAATGTTATGAGCTTCTTAGCCAAGCGCATACTATCTATATGTTAACGATGGCTACGCCCATACATACTTTTTAAGACCTTTATAATTGAGCTTTTATATAGCGCAATATCCACTTAACGTGCTCAAAGCGCTTTACAAGGGGTCCCTGGCCAACAGCAACATTTAACATGTAGGACGGGACATGACGCCTGTAAGGCGATATTACATTTTTTTCGGACAAAGACAACGCTGTTAACGGCCAGGTACTCGTTTTACACCTGAGTACGGTGAGAGAATGTGAGTAAAGAGCCTTTTCCAAGGACTCAACTATGCGCCGAGCGCGAGGCTCGAACCCATGACCTTCCGATCCGAAAGCGAGTGTCATACCACTAGACCACATAGCCGCATCCTCATCATCATCATCATCATCATCATCATCATCATCATCATCATCATCATCATCATCATCATCATCAATATCACCATCGTCATCATTTTATAGAATAAAAAATTAATAACAAAAACTCAAGGTATCTAGACCACATTCTTGGGTTAACAAAAATAATTTGAACAAACACATTTTATTTTTTCATTGCAGAATTGAAGATGTCTTTATTGGGATGCGAACTCTCACCAAGTCAAACATACTTAATGTACTGCTGCAGAGTTTTAATGACATTCTAAGGAAATTGCCTTGCGGTATAAATAATTATATAAACAGGAGGTATACAAACTGAACCGAAAGGATTTTGCCCCAGCACGGAAAGAAGGATTTCAATGCAATTATTATGTTATTATTTTGTAAAGCGCTTTGAGCACGGTTAGTGGATATAGCGCTATATTATAAAAGTATAAAAGCTCAAATGTACAGAAAATTACTTCATTTGCTTGACTTAATTAAATTTTTTTTTTCTTTGCTTTGAAAAAAAAAAGATTTTAAAAAATTAAAATAAAAGAACAAATTCTCTTATTTTAATGTTATTTTTTCCTTTTTTCTTTTAAGTTCCTGCTAAGCAAAGGTGTAAATTTTTTCCATATTTTAAAAAAATAAGAACTGATAATAGTGATGAAATTTTTGTGAGTTGCTACTTGAAATGACTAGAGAAATTGTCACTGGAGCAAAGGTTCGATCCAGAGGAATTAAAGCAATCATTCAATCAATCATTCACACATGTTTGTCAATGGGTCAATATAAGTTAGTAATTATTATTATTATTATTATTATTATTATTATTATAATTATGTCGAGTAATAATGATGGTATTCCAGTAATAGTGTCGTCACAGCCAATCCCCTCTCATCCGGAATATTTCCTAGCTTTTGATTGGTCAGTCAAACCGAGGTGTTTTCCCAAATGAGAGGTTCTGGAGTTCCTTTTCATGTGTGTGCGTGTGTGTGTCCTAATTCAGTCAAACATTTTCCAGAAGAGGTAATACCTCATGAACATTGGGTCGTACATCATGTTTCGCATTCCACCGCCACCCATGCCAGTCGCTGGTTTGAGAAATGGAGAAAAATGGAAGGGGGATGGGGTGGGGGTGGGGAGGGGGGGGGGGAATGATGGATTTTTATAAGAAGAATTTAAGATTTAGAAATACTGTGGTTTGGATGATAAAAATGATGATGATGATGATGATGATGATGATGATGATGATGATAATGGTGATGATGATGATGATGATGATGATGATGATGATGATGATGATGATGATGATGATGATGATGACGAGGCTCAGTAGTATAATCTTTGCTTAGTAGCAACAAGTTCAGATCCAGATTTGAGAGTCCAGTGTACAGTCTTGGATTTTATTCATCGATCGATATTCGAAGGACTATTTTCTGTCCAAAATTTTTAATACGTGTTTTGTTTTGATTTTGTTGTGTTTAGCTTTGTTGGGGTTTTTTGTTGTTTGTTTGTTTTTGTTTTTTTTTTTTTTTTTTTTTTTTTTTTTTTTTTTTTTTTTTTTTTTTTTGTTTTTTTTTTTTTTTTGGGGGGGGGGGGGGGGTTAGGAGGGGGGATGTTTTTTTGTTGTTTTTTTTGTTTTGTTTTTTGTAATTTTGTTTTTTGTTTTTTTCTTTTGTTTTTTTTTTTTTTTTGGGGGGGGGGTGGTCAACTTAAGACATAATTAATAGTTGAAGTGAGTACTTACATTGTGAGAAAACGACAGCAACAGCACACAAGAGCATGGCGAGGAGTAGGATGAACTTAAGCATGGTTAGTGGTTGGTTGGTTGGAGCTGGGGATCAAAGGGAAGAAAGCGTATGAATACAATGATATCTGTACATACGTATGGGGGGGGGCGAAAAAAGTAGTCCTTCAGAGACATCGGCCCATGGAGCCGGGGTTTATCCCGGTTTCTGTAGTTCATTGCTACATGCTATTCTTTGGACAGGACACGTTTCAAATAACCATATATATATATATATATATATATATATATATATATATATATATATATATGTGTGTGTGTGTGTGTGTGTGTGTGTGTGTGTGTGTGAAAGAGTGAGTGAGTGAGTGAGTGAAAGAGAGAGATTGGGAGGGAGAGAGATTGGGAGGGAGAGAGAGAGAGAGAGAGAGAGAGAGAGAGAGAGCATTTCCAAAGCTTCTATACGCTCATCAAGTGCTTTATAATATTTTACTTATTCCCCCTACATGTCTTATGGATCCTAAAAAGATTATTTAATGCATGCAGTATACGTCGCTTGTTGTGCGCCTTTTTGTATTAGTACTATTACAATATGGAGGTCCCATTAGTAGCTCAATGGTAAGGACAAGCTTCACGTGCTGGGAGATCGCTATCAAAACTTTCCAGATTTTTCTGACGTCATGTCCATCTTTCAGTGATTGTAGCTTGATCCATTCTATCTAGCGGAAAGTACTTTACAATAATAGAATTAAGTATCCTATCCAAAAGGTAGTAAGCAATTTCTACCGGCCATTTGACGTAACAAAAACCGGGTTAAATCACGGTTCTGTGGGCCGTATGATTCTGAAGAATTGCAAATAGTACAATATATATGTCACTACTACTGGGTATTCATTCACACCAGAGTAGAGTGAGGCAAGGTGAGTTTAAAACGCTTACCCAATAACACTAGGTTGGAGCTTAAGTTTTGTTATCATTGTCACCCATCTTCTTCTTCTAGGTTCCATGCCTGGTCCAGGCTTCGGATACTGCATGAATTATCTCTCTCCATTCCTCCCTGTCTCTTGCTTTTTCAAACAGCTCTTGGATTGTTAGGTTGGTGAAGCCCTTCAGTTGGTCTATGAGTGTTTTTCTTTGTCTCCCCCGGGCGCGTTTACCAGGTACCATCTATTCAGTGGCAAAGCTCAACCTCATCAACGCCACAGATAAGCAGTCCTTAACCAGTTAATTGCCATAATCTGGAAAAGCATGTATTTAAAAATTTGGCCAGAAATTTCGTCCTTCAAATATCGATCGATATAAATGACCCTCATCTTGGTAAAAACGTTCAACCCTGGGACTTCTCAAGATATTCCTTAGTCCCAGGTTTGAGAGGTTTTGTCAAGATGAGAGTCATTTTAATCGATCGATATTTGAAGGACGAGATTTCTGGCCAAATGTTTAAATACGTGTTTTTCCAATGAACGGCATTGTTGACATCTCGATCATTACCAGGTAAGATTTAAGCAAATGTTTGATTTGAAACTAACTCGGTCTTGCCAATCTCTTATAATGGAAGAACCCGACGTGAACAGGTCTGATAACCCATTTCATGTGCGACTATGTGGTCTGTGCGGCTATGTGGTCTTGTGGTATGACACTCGCTTTCGGATCGGAAGGTCCTGGGTTCGAGCCTCGCTCGACGCATAGTTGAGTCCTTGGAAAAGACTCTTTACTCACATTCTCTCACCGTACTCAGGTGTAAAATGAGTACCTGGCCGTTAACAGCATTGTCTTTGTCCGAAAACTTGTAATATCGCCTAACAGGCGTCATGTCTCGTCCTACATGTTAAATGTTGCTGTTGACCAGGGACCCCTTGTAAAGCTCTTTGAGCACATTTAGTGGATATTGCGCTATAGAAAAGCTCAATTTAAAAAAAAAAAAATTCATTATGGGCTCATTGTTGTAATTGAAATCTCAGAAAATGATGCAAGATATTGTCCATTACAACAATGTTACACTAGGCCCCTAATTGCGTTTCGGATGTCAGACCTGTATATATGTATACGTCGGGAGAAGCGTAATCATTTGTATGTGCGACAGAATACATCACGGCAATTATAATCAGTTTTTCTTATTTTTCGTGTTTTTTCCTTTTATTCTTTTTTTTAACTTAAGGTTTTATATAGCGCAATGTCCGCTAAACGTGCTCAAAGCCCTTTACAAGGGACCCCGGCAAACAGCAACACTTAACGTGTAGGACGAGACCTAACGCCTGTTAGGCGATATTACAATTTTTTTAACTGACAAAGCCGAGCGCTATTAACGGCCAGGTACTCATTTTACACCTGAGTACGAATAGGTTATATGAGTGAAGAGCCTTTTTGCCAAGGACTCAACTATGCGCCGCTCATAGCGGGACTCGAACCCAGGACCTCCCAATCCGAACTCGAGTGTCTTACCACAAGACCACAAAGTCGCACAAACATTACGAATTCGCTTCGCTCACCTATGTATGAGAGAGAATGAGAGAGAGAGAGAGAGAGAGAGAGAGAGAGAGAGAGAGAGAGAGAGAGAGAGAGAGAGAGAGAGAGAGAGAGAGAGAAAATAAGTAGGAGTGAAATATCTGTTCAATGTTACAGTCATCATTTATCGTTATAACAAGTGTAACTAAATGACAAATTGCCATATTATGGACAATGAAGATCTATTATTATTATTATCATTATTATTATTATTATTATTATTATTATTATTATTATTATTATTATTAAATTTTCATCATTTTATTCATAATCGTTATTATTCATTGGCTAGTGACCCCTTTGTAAAGCGCTTTGAGCACGTTTAGTGGATATTGCTCTATATAAAACCTTAAGTTAAAAAGAAAAGGATAAAAGGAAAACACACTAAAAATACGAAATACTGATTATAGTTAGGTTTTTGGGGGTTTTTGTTTTTCATAAGCCAACAACATAGCATCATCAAACGAGTCGCAATGGTTACAACGCTGCGGTTCGCTGACAAAAAGTAATTCATTTGTTTCGTTTTCTAATTGGTATTGAGCTTTATATAGCGCAATATCCACTCAATGTGATCAAAGCGCTTTACAAGGGGTCCCTGGTCAACAGCAACATTTAACATGTAGGACGGGACATGACGCCTGTGAGGCGATATTGCAATTTTTCGGACAAAGACAACGCTGTTAACGGCCAGGTACTCATTTTACACCTGAGTACGGTGAGAGAATGTGAGTAAAGAGCCTTTTCCAAGGACTCAACTATGCGCCGAGCGCGAGGCTCGAACCCAGGACCTTCCGATCCGAAAGCGAGTGTCATACCACTAAACCACATAGCCGCAAATTTTTTATCAAAATCTATACATTATTATTATTATTAAGATGACTATCCGAACCAAAATTAAACTAAAAGGTGAAATATAGATTCTAGATTGTTCCCATGATCGTTAACAGTCTCCCAGCACATGTCTTCACCACTCAGCTATTAATGGGACCCCCATATTGTAATATTGCTGATACAAAAGGCGCATAACAGGCGACTTACACTGCATGAAATAAAATAAAAAATGTGGGTCCATAAGGCATGTCGGGGGAATAAGTACAGTATCATAAAGCGCTTGATGAGCGTATAGAAGCTTTGGAAGTGCGCTATATAAATATGTATGGTAAAATGGAATGAAAGCTACAAGTAAAATTAATGCGTGTCATGTTTTATTGACAAAGGTGGAAACCCGAAACGTTCACATTGTCCGTCTTCCTAAATTAACCCTCTCCTTACCAACAATAGGAAAATTCTTGACGACGCAACCAATAATTTTCTTTTTAAAAAATAACTTGAGCATTTATATAGCGCAATATCCACTCAACGTACGTATTATAGATGGAACGAAATGGACGTCACTCAGCTCTTTGTTATTGTTTTTAGCCATCCAGTATAATGAGTAGTTTTCACTAAATTCTTTCTATCAATCAGACTATAAACGTTCAAGGTGACAAATAGTTTTGCGTGTTGGTACGTCATATCCGGCGGGCAAATTTTGTGAGTATTTTTTTAACTAAACGTAATGCATCGATAGGCTGAATCGATAACTGATCACGGATCACATTGATAGGCAGTGATGGAGGTTGTATTAGAGCGGGTAACAAGAAGGACGCCTAACGATATCGTTTTCGGCATGTAGACAGGTTTGTATTTATTCCAATCTGAACTCTGATGTACAATAAATGTAAAAATGTTGCTGCTCGAAGCTCGAAGAAATAAATAGCAACGTGAAATTGAATGTAAGCGTCCATTTAATGTACGAAAACAGATAAAATGAATGGACGTTTCGGGATTCCCCTTTATCAAAAACACAGGATGAATGAATGAAACACTACAGACGAATGAGATAATGTGGTAGTGGCTTTGTTAACATGAATAAACAAAAACGCTGTTTTGTTGATAAAGGGGAAACCCGAAACATCCATTTGATCTGTTTACGTATATTAAATTGAATCTTACATTCAATTTCACATTGTTATTTACACTAAATGTGACACGCCATATCCAATTGGTATTATGTTGAGGTGAATGTCATCTTATGAGAGAAATTATGATATTTTACTGTACATTTTACATTATGTGAAATAATATTGATATTATTTTACGGTAAAATTTAACTGATCAGAAATGATATTAATAATTTACCGTAAAATTAAACTGATTTTTGTCTTGAAGTCCCAGGTTTGAAAGTTTTTGCTAAGATGAGCCTCATTATTATTTTTAATGTAATCGATCGATAATTGAAGGACGATTTTTCTGACAAACAAAATAAATTTTAAAACGTGAGTACAGTAGTTTTGTGAAGAAAGATTTTTTTTAAAACAAAACTGTTGTTAAAAATTTTAACTATGACGAACTGCAAATTTAAATCACGTTTTTTTTTTTTTGTTGTTGTTGTTGATAAAGGGGAAACCCGACACGTCCACAGTATCTGTCTTCGTCTCATGATTTTAAGCTTACAATTCAATATTAATCCATTATTTATTTATTTTTAATTCATAAGTGAACTTACTTGTTTTTTTGAAAATGCAATGAAAGGAAATATTGTCACAAGTGACAATGAAAGGAAATATTGTCACAAGTGAAAGTGCTGCTGCTTGAAAGCCCAATCGACTTAAGGTAAAATGACCACAAAGAATGAAGCTTGAACTTATGGTTTTTCACCGTGGGGGCAGCTGGTTATATAGGGTCGCCCAATCTACCGTGGTGCCGTAATCATCCATTAGGGGAGGGAGAGAGGGGTGGGGGGAGGGGGAAGGGGGGGGGTAGGGGAAGGGGAGGGGGGGGAGTTGACCTGATGACCGGTACGGTAGTTGTTTTCTCGTTGACCACCACGTGATATAGGGGTGAAATTATTTGTGAGACAGATCTTGACACAACATAATTTTTGGTCTGGTCATCGCTAGTAAGTAGCCCTATCATTCACTCACTGGCCATGAATAAACCACCTGGAAGTCGCGGGTTTGATGGCGATTTCGTGTGTGTGCGTGCGTGTGAGTTTGTGTGTGTGTGTGTGTGTGTGTGTGTGTGTGTGTTTTGTGTTTGTTTGTTTATTTTTTTTTTTGTTTTTGTCAAATAGTTATCTGATATGAGGAAACTGGTATTATACGCTAGTCGTATAATGAGGTCTTTTTCATGTGTGAGACAGAGGAGGAGGAGGGGGGAGGGAGAGCGAGAGGGAGGAAGAGAGAGGTAAGGAGAGAAGGAGAGAGAGAGAGGGGGGGGGAGAAAAGAGAGCGAAGGTTGGAGAGAGGGAGGGAGGGAAGAATAAATAGGGGAGAGTGAGAGAGAAAAGAGAGAGAGAGAGAGAGAGAGACAGAGGAGGAGGGAGGGGGGGGAGGAGGTAGAGCGAGAGGGAGGAAGAGAGAGGTAAGGAGAGAAGGAGAGAGAGGGGGGGAAGAGAGCGAAGGTTGGAGAGAGGGAGGGAGGGAAGAATAAATAGGGGAGAGTGAGAGAGAAAAGAGAGAGAGAGAGAGAGAGAGAGAGAGAGACAGACAGACAGAGGAGGAGGGAGGGGGGAGGAGGTAGAGCGAGAGGGAGGAAGAGAGAGGTAAGGAGAGAAGGAGAGAGGGGGGGGGGGAGAAAGAGAGAGCGAAGGTTGGAGAGAGGGAGGGAGGGAAAAATAAATAGGGGAGAGTGAGAGAGAAAAGAGAGAGAGAGAGAGAGAGAGGGAGGGGGGGGAAGAGTGAAAGAGATACAGACAGAAAGAAAGAGAGGGGGAGAAAGAGAGAGAGAGAGAGAGAGAGAGAGAGAGAGAGAGACAGAAAGAGAGATGGAGAGAGAGAGACAGAAAGAGAAAGAGAGATAGAGAGGGAGAGAGAGACAAAAATAGAGAAAGAGAAAAAAAAAAAAGAGAGAGAGAGAGAGAGAGAGAGAGAGGGAGAAAGATAGAGAGCGATGGTTGGAGAGAGGGATGAAGGGAAGGGATAGGGCATGGAGTAAAGGAAGAATAAATAGGGATAAGGTAAAACATTACTGGTCAAAATTTATAATTTATTTGAATCCTTGACTGTAATTTCAGTCCTTTAAAAAGGGCTCATATTCTCTCTCCGTACTCAGGTGTCAAATGAGTATCTGGCCCTTAACAGCGTTATCCCTATCGGAAAAAATTGAAATATCGCCTAACATCTTAAGAGTTGCAGTTGGCTAGGAACCCCTCGTAAAGACCTTTGAGAAAGTTAAGTGTATATTGCGCTATATAAATGCTCAATTTAAAGTAGGCTGTCCAACTATTTTTAAAATATAGAGCATTTATACACCGCAATATCCACTAAACGTGTTCAAGCCGCTTTACAAAGGTCCCTGATCAACAGCAACACTTAACATGTAGAACAAGACATGACATATCTGGGGTTTTTTTTCTGACAGAGACAGCGCTGTTAACGGCCAGGTACTCATTTTACACCTTAGTACGGTGATGAAAGAATGTGAGTAAAGAGCCTTTTCTAATGGACTCAAATATGCGCCGAGCGAGGCTCGAACCCAAGACCTTCCTATTCGAAAGCGAGTGTGTGTCATACCACAAGACCACATAGCACTATGAGATCATACCCCTGTATCTATGTGGTTGTTTGTATCTGTGCGTCTATGTGGTCTTGTGGTATGACACTAGCTTTCGGGTCGGAAGGTCCTGGGTTCGAGCCTCGCTCGGCGCATGGTTGAGTTCTTGGAAAAGGCACTTTACTCACATTCTCTCACCGTACTCAGGTTTAAAATGAATACCTGGCCGTAAACAGTGTTGTTTATGTCAGAAAAAAAATTGTAATGTCGCCTAACAGGCTCCATGCCATGTCTCGTTCTACATGTTACGTGTTTCAGTTGGCCAGAACCCTTTGTAAAGCGCTTTCAGCACGTTTGGTAGATATTGCGCTATATAAATGCTCAATTTTTTAAATCTATTAGTTCATGATAATGATAATGTATCACATATCTGGTCAAGCTTGTTCACGAACTTGAACTTAAAGCGATGTATCTTGTGATTGTTTTCTGTCCGGATGAGTGGATTCTCTTCGTTGTACATGTCTACCCATTAGTCAATGAATTACTCTCAACCCCATATAAAAACACAGTTCCCCCATCGTCTATTATGCCAAAAGTGTCTACAAAATTCATGTTGTAATTTTATTTTCGACGCATCCATAAATACAGTAAAACACGATTAACCAGTTAGCTGAAGTGCTCTGGGGAAAATTAAAAAACTAGACCATTACATAAGATATAGAACGAGACATGGCGTGTAAAGAGCTTTTTCCAAGGAATCATCTATGCGCTTAACCCCATATAAAAACACAGTTCCCACATCCTGTATCATGCCAAAAGTGTCTACAAAATTCATGTTGTAATTTAATTTTCGACGCATCCATAAATACAATAAAACACGATTAACCAGCTAACTGTCGTGCTCTGCTCAAAGCGCTTTACAAAGGGTCCTTGATAAACAGCAGCACGTAACATATAGAACGATACATCGCGTCTGTTGGACATTACATTTTTGTACAGAGAAAACGATGTTAGCGGCCAGGTACTCATTTTACACCTGAGTAAGGTGAGAGAATGTGAGTAAAGAGCATTTTCCATGGACTCAACTATGCGCCGAGCGAGGCTCGAACCCAGGACCTTCCGATTCGAAAGCGAGCATCATAACTGTAGACCACATAGCCGTACTATGAGATTACATACCCCTACACGGCTACCCATTAGTCAATGAATTACTCTTTACCCCATCTAAAAACACAGTTCCCACATCCTGTATTATGTCAAAAGTGTTTACAAAATTCATGTTGTAATTTAATTTTCGACGCATCCATAAATACATACAGTAAAACACGATTAACCAGCTAACTGTCGTGCTCTGCTCAAAGCGCTTTACAAAGGGTCCTTGATAAACAGCAGCACGTAACATATAGAACGATACATCGCGTCTGTTGGACATTACATTTTTGTACAGAGAAAACGATGTTAGCGGCCAGGTACTCATTTTACACCTGAGTAAGGTGAGAGAATGTGAGTAAAGAGCATTTTCCATGGACTCAACTATGCGCCGAGCGAGGCTCGAACCCAGGACCTTCCGATTCGAAAGCGAGTGTCATAACTGTAGACCACATAGCCGTACTATGAGATTACATACCCCTACACGGCTACCCATTAGTCAATGAATTACTCTTTAACCCCAAATAAAAACACAGTTCCCACATCGTGTTTTGTGCCAAATGTACCAATGATATCGAATAAACAAAAATGAATAGAACAGCTTAAAAAAGAACAAAAATACCAAACACGGAACGTTTTGGGTTCAAAACCCTTCTTCAGCGAACAACAGAAAAACAGAAAGACATAAATACATTACTAAATTCCAGATAGACGACATAATATCGTCTATCTTTCGTCTATCTGGAACTTACAGTCCACAGCTTCTAACAACCTAGTATCTCGACAAAATCTATTAACTTTCGACGAATCTATAAATACAGTAAAGCACCATTAACCAGTTAACTGTCGTGCTCTGGATAGAGAAAAAAAAAAAAAAACTCCCGACTTTACCCGGAATCGGACTTGGTCCCTTTGCGTGTGCTTTGCGTGCTCTACCAACTGAGCTATAAGTAGAATGAAGTTGCCGTCACTCGGGTCTTTGATTTTGTTTTGTTTTTTTGCCATCCACGTTTATGAGTAATTGTCACTTAATTGTATTATCCTGACTATAAACGTTCATGGTTACACAAAGTTTTGTGTGTTGGTCCGTTTTACTTCCGGACGGCAATGTTGTGAACTCCTTAGCCAAACGCATACTATCTATAGTCTGATAAATACGATTTAGTGAGAACTTCTCATAAAAATGGCTGGCTAAAAACAATTACCAAGAGCTGAGTGACGTCAATTTCGTTCCGTCTATAACGAGGTTTTATTGTAAGAGATTGCTGGATACGACAAAAGAGAGCGAGATAAAGAGAGGGAGAGAGAGAAAGAGAGGGAGGGAGAGAGAGAGAGAGAGGGAGAGAGAGAGAGACAGAGAGAGAGGGAGAGAGAGAGAGGGAGAGAGAGAGAGAGAGACAGAGAGAGAGAGAGAGAGAGAGAGAGAGCAGGATAATGGATGGGATTCTAAGTGATTGTCATCCGTGATCGATGTAAATCTTTCACACTCTCATTGAAGAAAACACGATTTACGGTGATTTACATAAACATTTTAGAATTTACATCAAACTTTAGAATTGATGGACGCGTGTTTTACGTGTACACACTAAATCAGATGGACGTTAGAAACACGCGTTAAGTCATTTGTTTTGACACGTGGTTTTTGTGTCGGTCTAAATTGAAATTGGTCAACCCTCTCCTTACCAACCATTTTCAGGATTTTCCCCAAAACTTCACACCCAACTAACACAAAAATAAAGATATTTTATCACTCAGACATAATAGTATCTAGTAAAATTCTCTTCAACACACTGTTCATTTTCTTTAAATTTTATGATGTACAAGAGAAATTTGAATAAGAAAAATGTTGGTTGTATCGTAACGAATGTGACGATTTTCCTATAGTTGGTTAGGACAGGGTTAACGTGAGAAATAATGATTTATTTATGGAGATATAATAATATATGGCATAGATGATCGATCGATTTGAATTTTGTCCAAAACTCTCAAACCTGGGGCTTGGATGGACCTCGCGAGATCCCAGGTTGGAGAGGAGGTTGTTTTTGTTTTGTTTTGTTGTTATTTTTATTTGTTTGTTTTTTGTTTTTTTTTTGCACAAGATGAGGGTCATTTAAATTGATAGATATTTGTAGGGCGAATTTTCTGGCCAAACTTTTAAATACGTGTTGTTGTTTTTTCCAGAGAACGGCAGTAAACTGGTTTTGTGTAGAGACTAAAGATGGACGTTAGAAACACCTTTAAGTCATTGGTTTGAGACAGTGGTTTTGTCTCGATCGTAATTGAAATTGCTATGATTGAGAGAGAAATAATGATTTATTTATGGAGATAATAATGGCATAGATGATGATGATGATGATGATGATGATGATGATGATGGTGGTGGTGGTGGTGGTGGTGGTGGTGGTGGTGGTGGTGGTGGTGGTGGTGGTGGTGGTGATGCTGATGATGGTGATGATGATGATGATGATGATGATGATGATGATGATAATGATGATGATGATTACGGTGATGATGATGATGATGATGATGATGATGATGATGATGGTGGTGGTGGTGGTGGTGGTGGTGGTGGTGGTGGTGGTGGTGGTGGTGGTGGTGATGCTGATGATGGTGATGATGATGATGATGATGATGATGATGATGATGATGATGATGATGATGATGATGATGATGATGATTACGGTGATGATGGTGATGGTGCTAGTTGTGCTGGGGCCGGTGCAAATAGTTGTAATGTTAATGAAAATGAAGCTTGTGGTGATATCATGAGTGATTGATTTAACAACAGTATAGCGTATTTTTTTAAAAGAAATTTTAAAAACTAAGAATGCCTCTTTCTTTGATGGATAAGGATAAGGTGTTTAAAATGCGTAACATAATAATTATATCTTAACCAGTTAACTGCGTAACATAATAATTATATCTTAACCAGTTAAATGCGTAACATAATAATTATATCTTAACCAGTTAACTGCGTAACATAATAATTATATCTTAACCAGTTAAATGCGTAACATAATAATTATATCTTAACCAGTTAAATGCGTAACATAATAATTATATCTTAACCAGTTAAATGCGTAACATAATAATTATATCTTAACCAGTTAAATGCGTAACATAATAATTATATCTTAACCAGTTAAATGCGTAACATAATAATTATATCTTAACCAGTTAACTGACGCACGGTGGAAAAACATGTATTTAAAATGTTGACCAGAAAACTAGTCCTTTATCAATATCTAAATATTTTTAAATGAACCTCCTGAGGCATTCCTTCAGTCCCAGGGTTGAGAGTTTTTGCCAAGGTGAGGGTCATTTTGATCGATCGATATTTGAAAAGGACGAGTTTTCTGGCCAAATTTTTAGACATGTTCATTTTTCAGAATGCGGCAGTCTACTAGTTAAAAAAGATTAAGAAGTTCTTCAGAGCCATTTGGTCCATGGAGTCGGAGTTTATCCCGGTTTCTATAGCGTGAAATGGACAATAGCAATTGCTTGCTATCCTTTTGATAGGACGCTAGTCTATCGCAATGTACTTTCCGACAAATCTAACAGACTCAGCTACCCATTCACTGCTGGGTGGACAGGGGGTCCGAAAAAAATATCTCGACTGCACCCGGGATCGATCTCGGTCCATTTGCGTGTGAAGCGAGTGCTCTACCAACTGAGCTATCGGGACCCCTTAAAAAGGTTAAATGAGTTCTAAATCTTTTTATCGATAACTGAATAACTGGGTGTGGTCCTTTTGTCTTCAAAGTAAGGAAATGTTAAAGACTAGCTATGTGGTTGTAATAACACCTTCTCCATCATTAATATGGACGTCCTTTGCAATAAAACCTGGAATGGCTCATGAATGTAAAACACACACACCCACACACACAAACACACACAGACACAGACACACACAGACACAGACACACACACACACATACACACACAAACACACACACACACACACACATTCCCACCCATCTGATTGTCTTGTCGGAGCACATTATAGATATACAAACACATAAACACACAGACATACAAACATACATACTTCAGACCTTGATGGTTGTTAAAACAGCTCGTAGAACAGGTGTGATCTAGGTGTTGAACGTTTTACCTTATCGAATAAATACGGGATGCCCATACCTATCTGACCGCATTTCTTATTAGAATTCTGGTCTTCTTTTTTTTTGTGACCAACAGCAACACGTAAATTGTAGAACGAGACATGACGCCTAGTAGGCGATATTACAATTTTTTTTCCTGACATAGACAAGCTATTAACGGTCAGGTACTCATTTTACACCTGTGTACGATGAGAGAATGTGATTAAAGAGTCTTCTTCAAGGACTCAACTATGCGCCGTGCAAGGCTCAAACCCAGGACCTTTCGATCCGAAAGTGAGTGTCATACCACTCGACCACATAGCCGATGGCTATACCTATCTGACCGCATTTTTTAAATTAGAATTCTGGTCTTCTCTTTTGTTATTTTTCTTCTTTTCCTTCTATGTGGTCTGTGCGGCTATGTGGTCTAGTGGTATGACACTCGCTTTCGGATCGGAAGGTCCTGGGTTCGAGCCTCGCGCTAGGCGCATAGTTGAGTCCTTGGAAAAGGCTCTTTACTCACTTTCTCTCACCGCACTCAGGTGTAAAGTGAGTACCTGGCCGTTAACAGCGTTGTCTTTGTCCGAAAAATTGTAATATCGCCTAATAGGCCTCATGCCCCGTCCTACCTGTTAAATGTTGCTGCTGACCAGGGACCCCTTGTAAAGCGCTTTGAGCACATTTAGTGGATATTGCGCTATATAAAGCTCAATTTTTAAGCCCAATCTTGAGTACATTTTCTTTTTACCTTTAGAGAGGAATGGGAAATAATAATAAATAGGAACGTGGGACCTAGCGATGGTCACATTTGCAGTGGCGGCTTATTAACACGTTTTAGGGATGGCTGCTTTTTGTAAATATTGTGGAGTAGGAAAAAAAATCAGTTGCTAGATGGAAAAGACGCTGGCAGAGGCACAGGGCACGGGGGGGGGGGGGGCAAACCAAGTGAGTAGTTCTTACTAAACTGTATTAACAAAACTGTAAACGCTCAAGGTCACACAGAGTTTTGTGTGTTGGTCCGTTATACTTCCGGATGGCAAATTTGTGAGCTTCTTAGCCAAGCGCATACTATCTATAGCCCGGACAGGCTTGACTACCGAACACCAAAGTACGCTTCAACAGTCATGACGTCACTTCCCTCGTAATGACGCATGGTAAATTAGTAACACTGGCTCTAAACTTTCGGAACAATGGCGGACGCCCGTATGAAATATTTCTCCGACGAGCGTAAAAGCGTATCCAGAGGGGAAAAAAAACATTATAAATCTGATCATGTTTTGACTTTTACACATTCTGATCACAAGACATATGAAAAGTTATAGCCAGCGTGAAGAATAAAAAGTACCGATTTTCTTTGTTTAGAACCACGATGGCCGCCGTTGCTGGGCGACTCGACATCAGACTATTGAATCCAATTTTGTGAGCTTCTTAGTCAAGCGCATACTATCTATATCCCTTACAGAACACTTACTTACTTATCCGAACCAGCGACCACCTGAGCTTTAGCCCTTCGGTCTTGTGCCATGACGTAGAAGTTGGACGTCTTTTGTAGTTGTTCCAGGTGACTATAAAGTGTGTTACTGATGCTTGGATTTGGTGGGAGGAATGTGCATCTCAGGTCTTCAAGGGGTTGACATTCAAGCAAGTGGTGTGTTACTGTTTCATTGGGATGTTGACAGAGGGGAACTACCGAACACCAAAATTGCAGCGACACGCATCGTACCCGCCTTGGAAGTCTTGGATTGGCATGTGGAGGCAACGGCATAAAGATAATCGACTGCTCGGTAATGGCCCTTGAGCGTGAAGAATGGCGTTCCATGACATTCAACCTCTGTAAGGATATGGAACTCCGGGAAGGGAAGGTAAGTATAGATAGAACGAAGATGACTTCACTCTGCTCTTTGTTGGTGTTTTTGCCATCCACGTTTATGAGTAATTCTCACTAAACTATATGAACCAGACTATAAAGATTCATGGTTACACATAGTTTTGTGTGTTGGTCCGTTATACTTCCGGATGGCAATGTTGTGAGCTTCTTATCCAAGCGCATTCTATCTATAGTAGAAGAAATTTGGTATAAGTGTCAGCCGGTACAATAATGGATATTGAAATTTTTGGAATATATGAAATATACATGTACTTGAGGAATGGCACGCCAATGAACAAATTGATTTACTTGAACTTTAAACTTAAACAGAGCAATATCCACCAAACGCACTCAAAGCGCTGTACAAAGTGATTCTCCTAGCCAACAGCGATAATCAACAAGTTGAACGAGGCATGATGCCTGTTAGGTGAAATTACAATTTCTTTCCGACAGAGTCAAGATTTTGCACGGCCAGGTACTCAATTTACACCTGAATATGGTGAGAAAATGTGAGTAATGAGCCTTTTTCAACGACTCAACTATGCGCCGTTCAGAGCGGGGCTCGAACCCAGGACTTTCCTATCCGAATGAGAGGGTCACACCACAAGACGACATAGCCCCATAATACGATTTTTTAAAAATGAAATTTTCATATTTTACTTTGCCACGAGCTCTTAACATACATAAATTCTAGGTCCATAGTAGGCCTGCAATAAAAAGCAATGTTAGAAGACAGGACATTCTTTCAATCATTAGCTCTCTTGTACCGATGATCTTCCAAAGTCTTATCCATTCCACAATCTCACCCTAAAGTTAATTTTCTCCAAATGTTTCAAAGGGGAACGGGAGGATCGTATTTTAGGATCTCGAAATAACTTAAGGACAAAATGATTAAACACAAATGATAGTAATTTAATGAAACTTGAATGACAATAAAAGTGAAAAGTTTGATCAGAGGTCTTAGCTTGTTGTTGTTATCAGTTCATGATTTGTGAGAGAGAGGAAGACTCCGCTCGCTTCGTCCAAAGCTCCATTCGTCTTTTCGCTCCCTACAGTATAATTATTATTCTGTTTGATGTTCGTTTTCCCCATTTCTCTCCGTTGGATCAAGACCTTAATGTGGTCGGGGAGCTTGCGTGCCTCTATAAGGGGCAGCGTGGTTCAGAGATACGGTTTTTGCTTCGTAACGAAAGGTACCGAGTTCGATCACCCGCCACTGCGCTGTGTGGCCTAGAGCAAGTCACCTCTCCATAACTCAATTTGCCG
>NC_088361.1:14762104-14779604 GCF_034508935.2 Berghia stephanieae | reverse complement strand
AGTCTCTTAGTTTGTGGACAAAGAGAAATTGCAATGATCTATTTCTCCAGCACATGGGACTGGTATCTCGGTGTTAACTCTCTCTCTCTCCTTACCAGCCATTTTCAGGATTTCCCACAAAACTTCACACCCAACTAACACGAAAATATATTTTTCATCACTCAAACACAATAGAGGTAGAGTCTAAGTTTTTGCGATAAATAATTTCTTTAGCAAAACATGCAGTACAACACATTGCTCATTTTCTTTAAATTTTATGATGTATAAAAGAAATATGATGGTTGTATAGTAACAAATGTGACGATTTTCCTATAGATAGTATGCGCTTGGCTAAGAAGCTCACAACATAGATCCATCCGGAAGTATAACGGACCAACACACAAAACTATGTGTAACCTTGAACGCGTATATAGTCTGGTGAATACAGTTTAGTGAGGATTAGATTAATTGCTTTGTCGTGAGTCCTTGGCTACGGTGAAACAGTCAGATGTATAGCATTAGTTTTAGCAGTATCTTTTTAAAAACAACCCTTGACATGGAATAATTTAAGGACACAAGGTTGTTTCCTTCTATATCAGCACGGAAAATAACTTAAATGTTTGTGATATTCCAAAAGATTCACTAATTTGTCTTTGGGAATTAATTCTGTAATTCTACCAAACTATACGTTAAACTAATATGCCTGTAACTTCTAGGCAATGTTCGCAAAATCCCACTCTCCTAGAACTTTAATTAGCGATATAAATGTGTTAAATAAGATAGAAAAGGGGTGGGCTATTTATGTTGGAATTCCCTCGAGTAAACGAGGATAAAGATCACCCAGACCAAAACACCTAGTAACACTTAATATCAATAACTTTATTACCCGAAACAGAATTACCATGATATAATTCCTATCTTCTTTTTTGTCAACGAATGGGGTATGACCCTCGCTTTCGAGAAAAACTGATTGGAAACGTAATAATGATGGTGATGGTGGTAGTGATAATGGTAATGATGATGGTGGTAGTAGTATATTGGTGGTGGCAGTAATGATGATGGTATTATTATTACTACTATTATTATTATTATTATTATTATTATTATTATTATTATTATTATTATTATTATTATTATTATTGTACGTATTGGTGGTATTACGATTGTTGTTTTTTTTTTTTTGTGGTTATTAATGGTATCAGTTTATTATTTGGTTCCATTTACCATTTTTTTCCACTTTCATGTTGCCATCAAATTGTGTGACTTATTGGCAAAAGCCTAAGATTGAATATACTCTTTCAAACTCTTTCAAACTATCGACAACTCACTAGACGGTGCAAAAATCTAAAAAAAAATGATGTCAAACTATAAGTCCTAGAGGGTTCTAGTGTCAGGCTAAAAGTTAACGGTGGCTACGCTAGAACCCTCAAGGACTTATCTTTTAATGTCATTGTTTAGGTTTTTGCACCGTCAGTGAGTTGTCGTTAGTAGAGCTCATGGAAACAAGTGATTCCATTGGTTGAACTATTGAATACAACTCACTATTTGTTTTCTTTTGTGGCCAAAGACTTGTCTTTTGACGTCATTTTTCGGTCAAGGTCAGGCCATAACTTTACGAAGGCCATGCTGATACTGACCAAAAAATGACGTCAAAATGCCAGTCCTTTTGGATTTCAGTATCAGGCTACGATGTCTACGGTATCAGGCCATAACTTTACGAAGGCCGCGCTCCGATCCAGGTCAGGTTGAAATCTGTTGGAAAATGTTTCACGTGAGACTAGCGTCACTACAATAGAACAACAATGTTGTGAATCATTATGGATTGGTGTCTTTCGTGACTCATGCATGCACCTTTCCCAAACAATTTACAATGTGCGTAGTATTTTGGGTTTGTTTTTTTTCTTTTTTTTTTTTGCTGTTTACATATGTAGACTTTTGAACTGGTGTGCATGATGAAAAGGCCACTCATACGACGTCACTAGGGCCTTTGTTATTGATTTTGTCACCCATGTGTGTGAGTGATTCTGCCTAAACTGTATTGACCAGACCATAAAAGTACATGGTGACACATAGTTTTGTGTGTTTGTCAGTTATACTTCCGGATGGCAATGTTATGAGCTTCTTAGCCAAGCGCAAACTCTCTATAGATAGTATGCGCTTGGCTAAGGAGTTCACAACATTGCCAACCGGAAGTATAACGGATCAACACACAAAATTATGTGTAACCATGAACTTTTATTGTCTGGATAATACAGCTTAGTGAGAATTACTCATAAACGCGGATGGCAAAAAACAATAACAAAGACCTGAGTGACGTCAACTTCGAACTATCTATACCATTGGGACCCCCCCCTCCCCTCCCCTCCCCTCCCCGTCCCATTCATATCTCTTTGTTTAATCAGCTTGACCTGTCTAGCTCTGGAGAGACGGGTATTTGTGTGGCTATGAGGTCTTACGGTATGATACTCGCGTTTGGACCAGAGTAGGGGGGCGCATAATTGAGTCCTTGGAAAAGGCTCTTTCCTCAAATTCCCTCACCGTGCGTAACTCAGGTGTAAAATGAGTACCTGGTCATTAACATCGTTGTCTCCGTTGGAAAAAAAATTGAAAAATCGCCTAACAGGCGTCATGTCCTTGTTCTTAGTGTTGCGTGTTGCTATGGCCAGGGAGCATTTGTAAAGCGCTTTAAGCACGCTTAGTGGATATTGCGCTGAATAAAAGCTCAAGTTTTTTTGTTTTTTTTGTTTTTTTTTTTGTTTTTTAAATGGCCAAAAATAACTCGTCCTTTAAATATCGATCGATTTTATTTGATAGAAAATACATTTACTCAATAGCATCAACAGATAAATTTTTTTTTAATTGAGCTTTTATATAGCGCAATATCCACTAAAATGTGCTCAAAGCGCTTTACAAGGGGTCCCTGGTCAACAACAACATTTAACATGTAGGACGGGACATGACGCCTGTCAGGCGATATTACAATTTTTCGGACAAAGACAACGCTGTTAACGGCCAGGTACTCATTTTACACCCGAGCACGGTGAGAGAATAATGTGAGTAAAGAGCCTTTTCCAAGGACTCAACTATGCGCCGAGCGAGGCTCGAACCCAGGACCTTCCGATCCGAAAGAGAGTGTCATACCACTAGACCACATAGCCGCACAAAACAATACAACATTGTTGTCACTTGACCCCCCTGCTTTCCATCTCTTTCTCCTTTGTCTTTCCTTTGAGACCAGTTTGGTGCAGTCTGTATAATATGTAAAAAGGAATCAAATCCCATCAAATCGGGGGATTCTGGGGCTTATCTCGGTTTCTGTAGCATTATGGTTCGATGACGAATGGCCTTTGTACTCGGTCGGTTCACATTCTACTTGTTTCCTATCTGTTTTCTTTCATTATTCGTGCGGCTACGTGGTCTTCTGGCGTGGCATTCGTCTTAGGATCGGAAAGTCTTGGGTTCGAGTCCCGCTCTGAGTGATGTATAGTTGAGACCTTGGAAAAGTCTCTTTAATCACATTTTCTCACCATACTCAGGTGTAAAATGAGTACCCAGCCGATAGCAGCGTTGTCTCTGTCGAAAGAAATTGTAATATCGTCTCATGCATTATGTCTAATCCTTCATGTTCCGTGTTGCTATTGATTAGGAACCCTTTGTAAAGCGCTTTGAGCACATTTGGTGGATAATCTCTATATAAATACTCTATTTATTTTTCTCTACTAGGCTTTACTGAAAAGTCTTATTGAATGTGTCCGATTGAATTGGACACACCAGTATAAAGTATACATCAAAATGTGCAAAATGTATTCTTCTATCAGGTCACCAAATTCCAATAGGCTTCAACAGCCGTGACGTCACCTCCCTCCTAATGACGAATTGTAACTTAGTAACTGGTTCGAAACTATCAGAACAATGGCGACGCCCTTTTAAAATAGTTCTCCGACGAGCATAAAAGTGTATCCAGAGGATAAAAACAATATAAATCTGATCATGTTTTCACTTTTATACAATCTGATCACATGACGTGTGAAAAAGTTCTAGCCAGTATGAAGAATAAAAAGTACCGATTTTCTTTGTTTAGAACCAGCTGCTCGGTGCTGGGCGGATGTGACATCAGACTATTGAATCCTATTCACCCCCGAATAATTTGAGATCGTTTTTTGGCGGTACATTTCATTTCTCCATCGACTCGTTCAGTTCTTGGGCTATTTATTATTGTTACACAACACGCTGCTCGGTGCTGGGCGGACGTGACATCAGTCATCAGACTATTGAATCCAATTAGCTGCTATGTCTTGATCTTAATTTTGTCTTATCTGAAGAGATGCACATTCCTCCCACCAAATCCAAGCATCAGTAACACACTTTATAGTCACCTGGAACAACTACAAAAGACATCTAACTTCTACGTCATGGCACAAGACCGAAGGGCTAGAGCTCAGGTGGTCGCTGGTTCGGATAAGTAAGTAAGTAAGTAAGTCTTATCTGAAAGAACCCCTATTCCAACGGGTCTGTCCAGGAAATCACACAACAAATATGCATTGAAACGAAATAAAATGAACAAAAGGCTTTGATAATAAGAACCCAAAAAAAAAAAAGACAAACAAACAAACAAAAAAATAATAAACAAACACAACAAACAAAGGAACAGAAAAAAAAATAATAACTATAAGGGTAGAGTTCAAGTCTTGACGCGCTCTTGGATTTTCAAAACTATAATAGATACGATCATCATCATCATTATTATTATTATCGTCAATCATCTCCATCATCATCATCATCATCATCATCATCACAACCACCATCATTTCCGATCATACCACCCCCCCCCCCCCTACCAAAAATAAATACATCATGTTTTATAATCAAAATCCTCTCACCTCCAAATCCCCCCCCCCCCCCTCCTACCCCCACTTTCCCCCACCTTTCTCCATCCTAGCCCACCTCATACCAACCCCCTATAACCGCCACACCCAAAATTAATTATTATCTCCCCTTTTTAAAGTCTCTCCCATAACACACTATAGCTAAAGAACAACAATGATAATATTATCAATATAACTATAATGAAATGCATGATAGTTACCTCCCCTCTTTCAATATTAATGAACTATGAAATGCCGGCCCGAGCTACATGCCATTCATGCCTCGAATCACAGGCTTTTGTTTGTAAAACACGCCATTTCAGCACGTATCTCGTTCATAATTCTCCATCATAAAACGACGTAAAACAACGTTTCTAACAAGACCTTTATCAGTCATTGCGCACGGGGATTGGTGAACAACACGCGTCACAACAATACACACACATACATACACACACACACACACACACACACACACACACACATAGACACACAGCACTGCTAGAATGGCAACATGGATGACGACAACAACAACGAACCAAAAGGAAAAACAACAACATTGACGACACGAAGTCTTATGAACGTTGGAATAAATTACCATAACCCAAAACGCGTGTAATCTTCTGTAGCTGGTTTAGAGGTGTAGTTAGAACACTAAACAATGGCGCATAGGAGACGTAATATTCTCGTGATGGGTTTTTTAACTATAGAAAGACACATTGAAAATTTTGGTCAGATATTCCAAAACACGTGTAATGCAGACTTACCAACTACTACGAAAAGTTCGTAGAATTGCCAAATTTTGGATCAAATTTCAGAACTTCAAGAGCATCTGTAAGTCATCAAAACTTATTGAAAATAAAAGTTGATGCCAGAGAGCAAAATTTCAAGGGTTTGATGTGTTTATTTAATCATTGTGAGGGCACGTTGCTAATCTGTCAAGTTAACTATAGTGACTTTAATTTCTGTCTTCTAAAATTTTCGAGTTGGCAGTTCTGGCGAAATCTAAGGCTGTCATCAGCGTCTCTCGCTGTCTTAGAGTAGTAGTTAGGACACTAGAAATAGGCGCCTAGGAGACATATTATTTTAGGTTCGGTTTTTTTTTTTTTAACTCTAACACACAATAAAAAAATTTGGTCAGATTTATCGTCCTTAATACCCCAAACCACCTGTAGTGTAACGTGTTATGTCAGGGTCTCTAGATGGCTTTGAGGACTAGTTAGGACGCTAAAGAATGGCGCCTAGGAGACGTAATATTGTCGTGTAGTTTTGTTTTTTTTTTAACTCAAGATAAAGAAACACAAAAATTAGGTCACAAAATATCGTCCTTAACATATGTAATGTCCTGTTCTCAAGCTGGCTTGGATATGTAGTTAGGACACTAAAGAATGGCGACGCATTGGAGGCGTAATATTCTCGAAGGTTTTTTAACTCTAACAAAAACATTTAAAAACTTGGTCAGGTTCTCTAGATGGCTTGGAGGTGTAGTAGGACACAAAAGAATGGCGCCTAGGAGACGTAATATTCTCGAAGGTTTATTTTAACTCTAACAAACACATTTAAAAACTTGGTCAGGTTCTCTAGATGGCTTGGAGGTGTAGTTAGGACACTAAAGAACGGCGCCTTGGAGACGTAGATAATATTCTTGTGGGTGTTTTGTTTTTTTAATCTAGAAAAACGCCCATTTAAAAATTTGGTCAGAAATCCCGTCCTTAACCCTCTCCTTACCAACTATAGGAAAATCGTCACATTCGTTACGATACAACCAACATTGTTCTTATTCAAATTTCTTTTGTACATCACAAAATTTAAAGAAAGTGAACAGTGTGTTGTAGAGCATGTTTTGCAACAGAAATTATGTATCGCAAGAACTTTACTACTATTGTGTTTGATTGATAAAAAATATTTTTTTTGTGTTTGTTGGGTGTGAAGTTTTGGGGAAAATCCTGAAAATGGCTGGTAAGGAGAGGGTTAATACCGCAAAACAAGTGTAATGTCATGTTCTCTAGGTGGCCTTGAGGTCGTTGGGACACTGAAGAATGGCGCCTAGGAGACGTATTGCAAATCTGGGATTTTTCTACGTTTTCGCGGGCGCAATAAGAGATGAAAAAAATAAACTGCCATACCAATAATATTTTATATATAAAATCTTGTTTCTGTTTTCATAACGTAAATACGAGAGAAGAAAGTTTGTTGTTTGGTTGTGTTGTTTTGTTTGTGTGTGTATGTGTGTGTGTGTGTGTGTGTGTGTGTGTCTGAAAGAGTGAGTGAGTGAGTGAGTGAGTGAGTGAGTGAGTGAGTGAGTGAAAGAGAGAGATTGGGAGGGAGAGAGATTGGGAGAGAGCGAGAGAGAGAGAGAGAGAGAGAGAGAGAGAGAGAGAGAGAGAGAGAGAGAGATTGCGAGGTATGAGAGATTTTTATGTGTACATTTTTGTTAGGCCTTTTGTTGGTTTACTTCAATGTGATTGTATGTCCTTCATATTAAAAATTTATGTGCTTAATTATTTTCAGAAATTCAACAGTCTATGGGAGTACCCAATGTAAATTTCCATAAGAGGAAAAATAAAGTTTATCTTATCTTGTCTTATCTATGTGCGGCTATGTGGTCTTGTGGTATGACACTCGCTTTCGAATCGGAAGGTCCTGGGTTCGAGCCTCACTCGGCTCATAGTTGAATCCTTGGAAAAGGTTCTTTACTCACATTCTTGGGTAAAATGAGTACCTGGTGGTTAACAATGTTGTTCTGTCGAAATAAATTGCAAAATGGCGTCATGTCTCTTTCTACATGTTACGTGTTGTTGTTGGTCAGGGACCCTTTGTAAAGCGCTTTGAGCATGCTTGGCGGATATTGCGCTGTATAAAAGCTCAAAGTTTTATCTAATATCTTGCTTGATGGCGTCAGTGACCGTACGGTGATCGGCCTCTATCTCATCTACCAGACAATCGAGTTTGATCAGTTCCACGATGGGTGACTTGTCACCTTACCACAAGGGAACTCGTGTTTCGATGACTTTAATTAGTTTGGGTCGAGTTAAACAGATTTAACCCCGTTGATTAAGGACATTTTTGAATGAAATAATAATATACAAACATTTTCCAACATTGGGCCAAGCAATAAATCATAGATAGATAGTAAGTAACAAGAGACTCATTTAATTTCATTCTGCTTGAGATGTGACCGAAAAAACTCCCGAACTTTTTTGTTCATTTTGAGTTTCTTTTTTTTCTGTCTTTTTGTCTTTCTTTCTTTTTGTTGCTGCCTTTGTTGTTGTTGTTGTTGTTGTTGTTGTTGTTGTTGTTGTTGTTGTTGTTGTTGTTAATTTGTTTGTTTTCTTTTGGGATTTTTTTTTTGGTTTGTTTGTTGTTTTTATTTCTTGGGGTTTTGTTTTTTTTATTATGAGGGGGGGGGGGGGGGGGGGGGGGGTCTTGATTTCGTTTCTGCTTTTCGTTCACGGGCGGAAAGTTGACACGCTTGTTTCCCTTTCTTTTTGGTACTTGTTGAAATGTGTTTTAAATGTCCCGAAAATGGATAATTGGTGAGGTCAACGTGGATCAATTTGAAGGTCTGATAACCCAAATTGTTTTGGGCTTATTGTTGTAACGGAAACACTTTCAAACCAACGTAAAATATTATCCATTACAACAATGTTAAAACAAGCCCCACAACTACGCTCGGTTATCAGACCTGCAAATACGATCACGTCGAGTGGGGCAGTAAAGCTACTAATTCTAAATCTAGAATTAATTTATCTGTCTGTTTTACAACCGTCCAAAAGAAACAAAGAAAAAAAAAGAAAAATTGAAACAAAATAGTAATAACACAAAGCATACAGCCGTACTCTGAAAAAACCCATATTTAAAAATTTGGCCAGAAAACTCGTCCTTCAAATATTGATCGATTCAAATGACCCTCATCTTGGTAAAAAAAAAAAAACTCTCAAACCTGGGACTTCGCGAAGAGTACGGCAGTATAGATGTTCTCCCTTTCGCATCGCAAGCAGAGGGGGTGGCATGGCTCAGCGTTACAGTCTTTGCTTCTTATCCAAAAGGTACCGAGTTCGACTACCCGCCTCGTTGTGTGGCCTTGAGCAAGTCACCTCGCCCTAGCTCACTTTGTGGCGCTGCACTTCGGCAAACGCCTGGGCTATTCCATCCAGTCTTCCCTTGGAATAGACCCTAAAGACAAGTTTCCCATTGGGGATGAATAAAGGGAATTTTATTTTTTATTTTTATTTTATTATTGTTCTTTGGTGCTGTTGATGGTGTGTGTTGTTAGGTTGTTGTTTTGTTTTTTCCTGATCCCATCAAGTTGAGTTCATTTTCTGAATTCAAATTGGCGAACTTTTGAGATTTCTGCAATATGATAATGTGAAATCTATTTATAACTCGACATTATTCCACCCCTCTCCCTAAATAGTAACGCGTAATGATATGGTATCAAGTTTACAATAGTAATTTGTGACGTCAGATGATCAAACATTAAATTTCACTAAAATACAATCTGGACAGAAACACCTCAAGTCTGGGGAGAAGATTTTATATTCAGGGAGAGGGGATGGGATTCATACACAGGGAGTAGGAATAATTGGATGGATAGAATAAAAAATGAAGAAGTATGGAAAAGAAGACAGCAGAAACCAGTGGGAAAGGAAATAGGAAGAAAGACGATGGAGGTGGATTGGACACTCGCTTAGAAAGAATGACTCCACGATAACAAAGAAAGTATTGGACTGGAACCCTCAGGGCAGAAGATCAAGGGGAAGGCCACGAGGAACATGGAGAAGAATTGAAGAAGTTGATATACAGAGAAGTGGTAAGACCTGGAATGAGATTAAAAAGTTAGCTCGGGATAGAGAAGGATGGAAACTGTTTGTCTGTGGCCTATACCCTGGCCCAGGGTGAAACAGGCAATGATGATGATAATGATGATGAAAATTAGATTTTTGATTCTTTAAAAGTAGGCTATCATTTAAATATTTTTGAAAATGTCTTTTATTCAAAGATGACGAAATGGGAATTAATTGAGGGGTAGAATAAATGATTTCTTTCACTCTTGCGTTTTGGAACTCGAATTTTGTTCCCAACGCACACTCGCAAGCTCGTGAAACGGTTGGGAATTCCAAAAACCAAGAGTGTAAGAATCATGTATTGTTTTATTGTGTTATTTATGTTGATAAAATGAGAGATAAAAAAATTATAAAACGCAACATTTATGTTCTTTACAAAAATTATATAATTAGAATAACACACGACAATTGTGTGGTTATGTGCTCTCGTGGGATGACACTCGCCCTCAGATCCGAAGGTCCAGGGTTCGAGTCCTAGGGGCGCATTGCAGAGTCCTTGGAAAAAAGGCTTTTTACTTATATTCTCTCACCATACTCAGGTGTTAAAATATGTACCTGGTCGTTTTAGGCGTGGTTTCTGTCAGAAAAATAATTTGTAATATCGCCTAACATATCTTGTCCCACATGTTAAGTGTTGCTGTTGGCTAATTACCCCTTGTAAAGCACTTGAGCCCTTTGAGTGGATATTACGCTTTATAAAAAAAAAGGAAAAAATTAGTCCCTAGACCTTTAGAGCCATCATGCCCATGGAGCCGGAGTTTATCCCCGTTTCTATAGCGTGAAACGGACAAGAGTAATTGCTTATTATCATCTGGATAGGACGCCAGTCTATTGCAAAGTACTTCCCGCCAGATCTACTAGACCCAGCTACCCAATCACAGCTGGGTGGGCAGGGGTGGGGGGGGGGGGCAGAAAAAATGTCGACTGCACCCGGGATCGATCTCGGTCCCTTTGCGTGTGAAGGGAGTGCTCTACCAACTGAGCTATCGGGACCCCATTGCACTTTATTAATGCTCTAGTAAATTATCTAAACCCTACAAACAACGCCCATTTGAAAAGGGTATCGAAATTATAGCAAGCATTGAAAAGAGATTTCGGAGACAGTAAATCTTCTTACGTAGAAATGACGAAAGCAAAACACATTTTTCCCGCGCGAATGAGAGAAGTTAACGAGGGAATTTTAACTCACTCAACCCTAACACCGACTATATCCGTAGTTTATCCTGGTTACTTTTACCCATGCCTATTTATTACATTTTTCTGAGACAAATTATAGGCGTAGTTATCAAAGCTATTGTTTTTAGTCATTTGCATGGTAATGAGAGTTGAATAAAACTATCTATGTACATGCTCATTTTTAATAGAAAACGGTGATCGTGAAAATACTAACGAAAGAGTGAAAATGGAAAGGCTTCGTATGGGAACAAAACAGACAATGGACGTTTCGGGTACAAACCCTTCGTCAGCACAACAATACACAAATAAACGTGGAAAACAAATAAAATATAATGAAAAATAACTTGTATCGTCTGTATTCAATGGTGGTTGCAGCCACCATTGAGTACAGACGATACAAGTTATTTTTCTGAGGATGATGTACAATACTTGTTGGGGACAACAGACGCCCTTTCCACTTTGGTGACCGAGAGACTGTGAAGCAGTTGTGACAGCGTAATTCATTAGGCACGCTGGGAGCCGCTTGCATAAGGTGGAAAGGCCGGGAGGTGAAACAATCGTTCAAATTGGTTGTTATTGTAATCTACTTGTTTTAGTTTTTTTTTTCAATGGCACCATTCATTTATCATCCTTACACCTCCCCCCCCCCCTCAACCACCCCTTCTCTCTCTCTCTCTCTCTCTCTCTCTCTCTCTCTCTCTCTCTCTCTCTCTCTCTCTCTTTCTCTCTCTCTCTCTCTCTCTCTCTCTTTTTTTTTTTCTCTCTCTCATTCACACACACACACAATCACAAACACACACACACATACACACACACATACACACACACACACACACACACACACACACACACACACACACACAGGCGAAGACTCAAATAACAGATGAGAAAGCGAGCGTCATACCACAAGACAACCACATAGCCGCAAATTGTATGCAACTTTATTATTATGTTTATGGAAAGAAAAAAAAAAATTTGGATTGATAATTGATAATTGATATTATCATAGCTACATTCTGATATGGAATTCACCGACGATCGCGTGCGTCTATGCGGTCTGACACTCGCCTTCGGCATCGTGGAAGGTCCTGAGTTCGAGTCTCGTTCTGAGCGGCGCATTGTTGAGACCTTAGCATAGAGTTCTACTATATATAGATAGTTCTTAGATGAGGTCACTCAGGTCTTTGTTATTGTTTTTTGCCATCCGCGTTCATGAGCATTGATCACTAAACTGTATTAACCTGACTACAAAAGTAAATGGAAACACACCGTTTTGTGTGTTGGTCCATTATACTTCCGGGTGGCAATGTTATGAGCTTCTTAGCCAAGCGCATACTATCTATACATGGCCATTAGTAGCGTTGTCTCTGTCGGTAAAAGATTGTAATATATCCTATCAGGCGCCATGACTCGTATTAAATGTTACGTGTTGTTGTTGGCTAGGGACCCTTTGTAAAGCACTTTGAGCAATTTTATTGGATAGTGTGCCATATAACTGCTCATTTTTTAAATCCCTTTTTTTTTCTTTTTGATTTTTTTAACAACTGGGTGGATGGGAGGAATTACGACTTGCAGAAAGTAAATGTCGTGATCTAGATAACGGATAATACATGGGACATAGGAGAGTGACAGAGGCGCGAGCAATTAACACGAGGGTTAATCCTGGGGTTTATTTGTCTGACAATGCACATGTTTTTATCTGTACTGTAGTATTCATGCGCTTCCTACGTCAGTCGTGATGACCTTGACATCAACTCCAGGTCGACACGACCCCCCTAGGGGGCAGTGCAATCGGTGCAAATTCACTAGAACTCTCGTAAACAAAGTAAAGAGTTTTCTTTACATAATGTTGGGTGGTCTTGTAGTCTTCAACCGTATTATGTGCGGCTATGTGGTCTACTGGCATGACACTCGCTTTCGGATCGGAAGGTCCTGGGTTCGAGCCGTGCTCGGCATGCGCATAGTTGGGTCCTTGGAAAAGACTCTTTTACTCATATTCTCTCGCCGTACATTATACAGGTGTAAAATGAGTACCTGGTCGTTAACAGCGTTGTCTCTGTCCAAAAAAAAAAAATGTAATATCGCCTAACAGGCGTCATGTCACGTCGCGTACATGTTACGTGTTGCTGTCGGCCAGGGACTCCTTGTAAAGCGATTTGAGCACGTATAGTGGATATTGCGCTATATAAATGCTTATTTTTTTCTTTAAAAAGCTCAATTATATAACGCTGCTTGTAGTGACACTGTTGAAATTTCTCAACGGATTTGGGATGTTTTTTTTTTCTTGTATTTTTCTTTCTTGCTTTGTCTGGCACCTTTTCATACACACTTGTTCAGATCTTTATCTTATTTGGAAGAAAGGGTTTTGTTTCTCAAACTTAAAAAAAAAAAAACAAACAGATAAAAATACCCCCAAAAAAGCAACTTTAATTTCTTTAAATTCTGAATAAATTGACGTAAGATTAAATTTCATTTATCCGACGTTTATATATATATATATATATATATATATATATATATATATATATATATATATATATATATATATATACATATATATATATATATATATACATATATATATATATATATATATATATATATATATATATATATATATATATATATATATATATATAGGTGTTAACATCTAAACCCACTTATGGGCCTAGTTTAACATTGTTGTAATGGACAATATTTTGCTTCATTTTTTTTAGATTTCCATGACAGCAATGAGCCCATAAGGAATTGGGTTATCAGACCTGTAAATAAGTACACGTTTATGAGTATTTCTCACTACACTGTAATAACTATAAACGTTAATACAGTTTAGTGAAAATAACTCATAAACACAGATGGCAAAAAGCAATAACAAAGACCTGAGTGGCGTCAATTTCATTCTGTCTATACATAGTTTTGTCTATTGGTGCGTTACATCCGACTGTCGGATGTTGTGAGTATTTTACCTAAACACATAGCATCAATGTTCGGTCCCGCCCATAGAATTAAACGAATGAGAATACGTACGAAACCCAAAAAGTGTCCACCAATGAAAGCATTCAGCGCCATTTTGTTGTTGGCTGAGAATGTAGTAATTACCATTCATTCGGTATCTATGTCAACATAACGACACAAGAAAAACAACAAACAATATCAAAATCCACAATAAAATGTTTCAGAACTGTTGCGTATATTTATGGCACAACGAAGCTGTCAAAAAATGAAGTTAGAGAATGTGTGTAATCATGTATTATAATAACCTGCAATGTGTTTTCCAACCACCACATCATCTACTACTACAACCACCACCACAATATCATCACTAACACTACTACTACAACCACCAGCCCCACATCATTATCACTACCACTACTACTACACCACCACTAGCACATCATCATCACTACCACTACTACAATCACCACAACCACATCGTCATCACTACCACTACTACTGCAACCACCACCACCATATCATCATCATTACCACTACTACCTAAACCACCACCACCACTACTACTACAACCACCACCACATCACTACCTCAACTACTACAACCACCACCACAATAGCATCACTACCAATACTACTACAACCACCACAACCACATCGTCATCACGACCACTACTACTACAACCACCACCATATCATTACCATTACCACTATTACTACAACCACCACTACCACCATATCATTACCATTACCACTACTACTACAACCACCACAACCACATCGTCATCACTACCACTACTACTGCAACCACCACTACCACCATATCATCACCATTACAACTACTACTACAACCACCACAACCACATCATCATCACTACCACTACTACTACAACCACCACCACATCATCATCACTATCACTACTACTACAACTACAACCACCACCACATTATCATCACTACCACTACTACTACTGCAACCACCACCACCATATCATCATCATTGAAATATTTATTTTTTTAAAATTGAGCTTTATATAGTGCAATATCTACTAAATGTGCTCAAAGCGCTTTACAAGGGATCCCTGGTCAACATTTAACATGTAGGACGGGACATGACGCCTGTTAGGCGATATTACAATTTTTCGGACAAAGACAACTCTGTTAACGGCCAGGTACTCATTTTACACCTGAATACGGTGAGAGAATGTGAGTAAAGAGCCTTTTCCAAGTACTCAACTATGCACCGAGCGCGAGGCTCGAACCCAGGACCTTCCGATCCGGAAGCGAGTGTCATACTACTAGACCACATAGCCGCATCATTACCACTACTACTACAAACACCACCACCACATCATCATCACGACCACTACTACTACAACCACCACCACCACCATATCATTACCATAACCACTACTACTACAACCACCACCACATCATCATCACTACCACTACTACTACAACTACAATCATCACCACCACCACATCATCATCACTATTACTACTACAACTACAACCACCACCAACACCACATCACCTCACTAACACTCAGTACTACAATCACTACCATTAGGTTTTGGAGCTTTACTTCATTTGAAATAAGGAAACTTCGGAATTGTATTTGGCATTGTGTTTATATATCATAATATAATTCTAATCAGCTATCTATTTAGAACTAGATACTATACAGTATGTATGCCAAATACCACCCCAATTCCCCTTTCTTGTGTGCGGGAATTCCTCTTTCGGCATTGAAATTGAGTGTGAGAGAGTCATCACTACACACATAAACAACAGAAACAATTTAAAAACAAGACTATGACACGCAACCACTCACACACGAGGCTATACTATTTATCCTTTTCTCTATATAGAATAGGACAAGACAAACAATAGCTTGACTCTCGCTACACTTCGCATTGATGTTTGTCGTCTCACGAGTTCAACTCTCGGTCGACCTGTCAATATTCCTTTTTGCCTCGGACGTAATCATTAATAGAATGTTGTGTGTTTTGACCGTGAAGAAAACCTTAAGAATTCACATTTATATCATTTTAGAGAGATCGTTTTGAATAATTTTGAGTTAAACGAGCGAGCAGCAACTTGTTTTCATGAACGGCCGATCAGCGCTTGTTTACTATAGTAACGCGATTCCCAGCCAACATCAAAATGGCGGATATTTTTCTCATCGAGGCCGCTGGTTGGTTAGCCAATAAGAGCACCGTACGGTTTCCATTGGGTAAATTCCTTGGTCCCGCCAGGCACACTGAAATAATAATTGTAGTAATAAATAAACGTGTGTTGTTTATAACGACAATTTTTTAGCTTCACCTTGGCATTTCGACCATTGTGGTTCAGGAAAGATTTCAGTCAGAGAGAATTATGGGATGTTGTGGGGGGAAATCTCGTATTACTATTCCTATCTGTGCGGCTATGTGGTCTAGTGGTATATGACACTCGCTTTCGGATCGGAAAGCCCAAGGTTCGAGCCTCGCTCGGCGCATAGTTGAGTCCTTGGAGAAGGCTCTTTACTCACATTCTCTCACCGTACTCAGGTGTAAAATGAGTACCTGGCCGTTAACAGCGGTGTCTCTGTCCCAAAAATTTGTAATATCGCCTAACAGGCGTCATGTCTCGTCCTACATGTTATGTGTTGCTGTTGGCCAGGGACACCTTGTAAAGCGCTTTGAGCATGTTTAGTGGATATTGCTCTATATAAAAGCTCAAGTAATATTTTGTAATGTTCTCGAATGGCCAAAATTATAGCATTGTCATTTCCACTAAAAGCTAAAAAGGTCGTAGATCGCCATGGGTCACCGTGCAATGTCACTCTTTGATAGAATATGCTGTCCTAAAAGAAATGACAACCCCCCCCTCCCCCCCCCCCCCCCCCCAAAAAAAAAAACCCCCCAAAAAAAAAAAAACACGTAACATAGGCACATAACAAGTAATAAACAAAAAAAAAACCCAAAAAAAAAAACCCACGTAACATAGGCACATAACAAGTAATAAACAAACAAAAAAAAACCCCCCAAAAAAACAAACCACGTAACATAGGCACATAACAAGTAATAAACAAACAAAAATAAAAACACGTAACATAGGCACATAACAAGTAATAAACAAAAAAAAACAACACGTAACATAGGCACATAACAAGTAATAAACAAAAAAAAAACCCAAAAAAAAAACCCCACGTAACATAGGCACATAACAAGTAATAAACAAACAAAAAAAAAACCCCCCAAAAAAACAAACCACGTAACATAGGCACATAACAAGTAATAAACAAACAAAAACAAACCACGTAACATAGGCACATAACAAGTAATAAACAAAAAAAAAACCCCCAAAAAAAAACCACGTAACATAGGCACATAACAAGTAATAAACAAACAAAAATAAAAACACGTAACATAGGCACATAACAAGTAATAAACAAACAAAAATAAAAACACGTAACATAGGCGCATAACAAGTAATAAACAAAAAAAAAAAAAACACGTAACATAGGCACATAACAAGTAATAAACAAAAAAAAACACGTAACATAGGCACATAACAAGTAATAAACAAACAAAAAAAAAACACGTAACATAGGCACATAACAAGTAATAAACAAACAAAAAAAAAACCACGTAACATAGGCACATAACAAGTAATAAACAAACAAAAAAAAAACACG
>NC_088361.1:14748741-14757004 GCF_034508935.2 Berghia stephanieae | reverse complement strand
AACAAATATGCATTGAAACGAAATAAAATGAACAAAAGGCTTTGATAATAAGAACCCAAAAAAAAAGACAAACAAACAAACAAAAAAATAATAAACAAACACAACAAACAAAGGAACAGAAAAAAAAATAATAACTATAAGGTAGAGTTCAAGTCTTGACGCGCTCTTGGATTTTCAAAACTATAATAGATACGATCATCATCATCATTATTATTATTATCGTCAATCATCTCCATCATCATCATCATCATCATCACAACCACCACAATTTCCGATCATACCACCCCCCCCCCCCCCACCAAAAATAAATACATCATGTTTTATAATCAAAATCCTCTCACCTCCAAATCACCCCCCCCCCCCTCCTACCCCCACTTTCCCCCACCTTTCTCCATCCTAGCCCACCTCATACCAACCCCCTATAACCGCCACACCCAAAATTAATTATTATCTCCCCTTTTATAAGTCTCTCCCATAACACACTATAGCTAAAGAACAACAATGATAATATATTTAATATAACTATAATGAAATGCATGATAGTTACCTCCCCTCTTTCAATATTAATGAACTATGAAATGCCGGCCCGAGCTACATGCCATTCATGCCTCGAATCACAGGCTTTTGTTTGTAAAACACGCCATTTCAGCACGTATCTCGTTCATAATTCTCCATCATAAAACGACGTAAAACAACGTTTCTAACAAGACCTTTATCAGTCATTGCGCACGGGGATTGGTGAACAACACGCGTCACAACAATACACACACATACATACACACACACACACACACACACACATAGACACACAGCACTGCTAGAATGGCAACATGGATGACGACAACAACAACGAACCAAAAGGAAAAACAACAACATTGACGACACGAAGTCTTATGAACGTTGGAATAAATTATCCTAACCCAAAACGCGTGTAATCTTCTGTAGCTGGTTTAGAGGTGTAGTTAGAACACTAAACAATGGCGCCTAGGAGACGTAATATTCTCGTGATGGGTTTTTTAACTATAGAAAGACACATTTAAAAATTTGGTCAGATATTCCAAAACACGTGTAATGCAGACTTACCAACTACTACGAAAAGTTCGTAGAATTGCCAAATTTTGGATCAAATTTCAGAACTTCAAGAGCATCTGTAAGTCATCAAAACTTATTGAAAATAAAAGTTGATGCCAGAGAGCAAAATTTCAAGGGTTTGATGTGTTTATTTAATCATTGTGAGGGCACATTGCTAATCTGTCAATTTAACTACAGTGACTTTAATTTCTGTCTTCTAAAATTTTCGAGTTGGCAGTTCTGGCGAAATCTAAGGCTGTCATCAGCGTCTCTCGCTGTCTTAGAGTAGTAGTTAGGACACTAGAAATAGGCGCCTAGGAGACATATTATTTTAGGTTCGGTTTTTTTTTTTTTAACTCTAACACACAATAAAAAAATTTGGTCAGATTTATCGTCCTTAATACCCCAAACCACCTGTAGTGTAACGTGTTATGTCAGGGTCTCTAGATGGCTTTGAGGACTAGTTAGGACGCTAAAGAATGGCGCCTAGGAGACGTAATATTGTCGTGTAGTTTTGTTTTTTTTTAACTCAAGATAAAGAAACACAAAAATTAGGTCACAAAATATCGTCCTTAACATATGTAATGTCCTGTTCTCAAGCTGGCTTGGATATGTAGTTAGGACACTAAAGAATGGCGACGCATTGGAGACGTAATATTCTCGAAGGTTTATTTTAACTCTAACAAACACATTTAAAAACTTGGTCAGGTTCTCTAGATGGCTTGGAGGTGTAGTTAGGACACTAAAGAACGGCGCCTTGGAGACGTAGATAATATTCTTGTGGGTGTTTTGTTTTTTTTAATCTAGAAAAACGCCCATTTAAAAATTTGGTCAGAAATCCCGTCCTTAACCCTCTCCTTACCAACTATAGGAAAATCGTCACATTCGTTACGATACAACCAACATTGTTCTTATTCAAATTTCTTTTGTACATCACAAAATTTAAAGAAAATGAACAGTGTGTTGTAGAGCATTTTTGCAACAGAAATTATGTATCGCAAGAACTTTACTACTATTGTGTTTGAGTGATAAAAAATATTTTTTTGTGTTTGTTGGGTGTGAAGTTTTGGGGAAAATCCTGAAAATGGCTGGTAAGGAGAGGGTACCCCAAAACACGTGTAATGTCATGTTCTCTAGGTGGCCTTGAGGTCGTGTCGTTGGGACACTGAAGAATGGCGCCTAGGAGACGTATTGCAAATCTGGGATTTTTCTACGTTTTCGCGGGCGCAATAAGAGATGAAAAAAATAAACTGCCATACCAATAATATTTTATATATAAAATCTTGTTTCTGTTTTCATAACGTAAATACGAGAGAAGAAAGTTTGTTGTTTGGTTGTGTTGTTTTGTTTGTGTGTGTATGTGTGTGTGTGTGTGTGTGTGTGTGTGTGTCTGAAAGAGTGAGTGAGTGAGTGAGTGAGTGAGTGAGTGAGTGAAAGAGAGAGATTGGGAGGGAGAGAGATTGGGAGAGAGAGAGAGAGAGAGAGAGAGAGAGAGAGAGAGAGAGAGAGAGAGAGAGATTGCGAGGTATGAGAGATTTTTATGTGTACATTTTTGTTAGGCTTTTTGTTGGTTTACTTCACTGTGATTGTGTGTCCTTCATATTAAAAATTTATGTGCTTAATTATTTTCAGAAATTCAACAGTCTATGGGAGTACCCAATGTAAATTTCCATAAGAGGAAAAATAAAGTTTATCTTATCTTGTCTTATCTATGTGCGGCTATGTGGTCTTGTGGTATGACACTCGCTTTCGAATCGGAAGGTCCTGGGTTCGAGCCTCACTCGGCTCATAGTTGAATCCTTGGAAAAGGTTCTTTACTCACATTCTTGGGTAAAATGAGTACCTGGTGGTTAACAATGTTGTCTCTGTCGAAATAAATTGCAAAATGGCGTCATGTCTCTTTCTACATGTTACGTGTTGTTGTTGGTCAGGGACCCTTTGTAAAGCGCTTTGAGCACGCTTGGTGGATATTGCGCTGTATAAAAGCTCAAAGTTTTATCTAATATCTTGCTTGATGGCGTCAGTGACCGTACGGTGATCGGCCTCTATCTCATCTACCAGACAATCGAGTTTGATCAGTTCCACGATGGGTGACTTGTCACCTTACCACAAGGGAACTCGTGTTTCGATGACTTTAATTAGTTTGGGTCGAGTTAAACAGATTTAACCCCGTTGATTAAGGACATTTTTGAATGAAATAATAATATACAAACATTTTCCAACATTGGGCCAAGCAATAAATCATAGATAGATAGTAAGTAACAAGAGACTCATTTAATTTCATTCTGCTTGAGATGTGACCGAAAAAACTCCCGAACTTTTTTTTTCATTTTGCGTTTCTTTTTTTTTTTTCTGTCTTTTTGTCTTTCTTTCTTTTTGTTGCTGCCTTTGTTGTTGTTGTTGTTGTTGTTGTTGTTGTTGTTGTTGTTGTTGTTGTTGTTGTTGTTAATTTGTTTGTTTTCTTTTGGGATTTTTTTTGGTTTGTTTGTTGTTTTTATTTCTTGGGGTTTTGTTTTTTTTTATTATGAGGGGGTGGGGGGGGGGGTCTTGATTTCGTTTCTGCTTTTCGTTCACTGGCTGAAAGTTGACACGCTTGTTTCCCTTTCTTTTGGTACTTGTTGAAATGTGTTTTAAATGTCCCGAAAATGGATAATTGGTGAGGTCAACGTGGATCAATTTGAAGGTCTGATAACCCAAATTGTTTTGGCCTCATTGTTGTAACGGAAACACTTTCAAACCAACGTAAAATATTATCCATTACAACAATGTTAAAACAAGCCCCACAACTACGCTCGGTTATCAGACCTGCAAATACGGTGACGTCGAGTGGGGCAGTAAAACTACTAATTCTAAATATAGAATTTAATTATCTGTCTGTTTTACGACCATCCAAAAGAAACAAAGAAAAAAAAGAAAAATTGAAACAAAAAAAAATAATAACACAAAGCATAATATAGCCGTACTCTGAAAAACCCATATTTAAAAATTTGGCCAGAAAACTCGTCCTTCAAATATTGATCGATTCAAATGACCCTCATCTTGGTAAAAAAAAAAAAAAACTCTAAAACCTGGGACTTCGCGAAGAGTACGGCAGTATAGATGTTCTCCCTTTCGCATCGCAAGCAGAGGGGGTGGCATGGCTCAGCGTTACAGTCTTGCTTCTTATCCAAAAGGTACCGAGTTCGACTACCCGCCTCGTTGTGTGGCCTTGAGCAGGTCACCTCGCCCTAGCTCACTTTGTGGCGCTGCACTGCGGCTGGCGCCTGGGCTATTCCATCCAGTCTTCCCTTGGAATAGACCCTAAAGACAAGTTTCCCATTGGGGATGATTAAAGGGAATTTTATTTTTTATTTTTATTTTATCATTGTTCTTTGATGCTGTTGATGGTGTGTGTTGTTATGTTGTTGTTTTTTGTTTTTTCTGATCCCATCAAATTGAGTTCATTTTCTGAATTCAAATTACCGAACTTTTGAGATTTCTGCAATATGATAATGTGAAATCTATTTATAACTCGACGTTATTCCACCCCTCTCCCTAAATAGTAACGCGTAATGATATCAAGTTTACAATAATAATTTGATAAATAATAACGTGAAGTTGAATGTAAGCTTCAATTTAATTACAAAAACAGATCAAATAAACGTTTCGGGTTTCCCCTTTATCAACAAAACAGGATGATTGAAACACCACAGATGAATGAGATGATTCATCTTAACTACGCCACTACCACATCATCTCATTCATCTGTGGTGTTTCAATCATCCTGTTTTGTTGATAAAGGGGAAACCCGAAACGTTCATTTGATCTGTTTTTGTAATTAAATTGAAGCTTACATTCAACTTCACGTTATTATTTATTTCTTCGAGCTTCGAGATTCGAGCAGCAACATTTACACTACCCAATAATAATTTGTGACGTTAGATTACCAAAAGTTGGATTTCACTAAAATTAGATTTTTGATTTTTTAAAAGTAGGCTATCATTTAAATGTTTTTGAAAATGTCTTTTATTCAAAGATGACGAAATGGGAATTAATTGACGGGTAGAATAAATGATTTCTTTCACTCTTGCGTTTTGGAATTCGAATTTTGTTCCCAATGCACACTCGCAAGCTCGTGAAACGGTTGGGAATTCCAAAAACCAAGAGTGTAAGAATCATGTATTGTTTTATTGTGTTTATTTATGTTGATAAAATGAGAGGTAAAAAAAAAATCATAAAACGCAACATTTATGTTCTTTACAAAAATTATATAATTAGAATAACACACGACAATTTGTGCGGTTATGTGGTCTAGTGGTATTATACTCGCCCTCGGATCGGAAGGTCCAGGGTTCGAGTCCTAGGGGCGCATTGCAGAGTCCTTGGAAAAAGGCTTTTTACTTATATTCTCTCACCATACTCAGGTGTTAAAATATGTACCTGGTCGTTTTAGGCGTGGTATATGTCAGAAAAATAATTTGTAATATCACCTAACATATCTCGTCCTACATGTTAAGTGTTGCTGTTGGCTAATTACCCCTTGTAAAGCACTTGAGCCCTTTGAGTGGATATTACGCTTTATAAAAAAAAAAAGAAAAAATTAGTCCCTAGACCTTTAGAGCCATCATGCCCATGGAGCCGGAGTTTATCCCCGTTTCTATAGCGTGAAACGGACAAGAGTAATTGCTTATTATCATCTGGATAGGACGCCAGTCTATTGCAAAGTACTTCCCGCCAGATCTACTAGACCCAGCTACCCAATCACAGCTGGGTGGGCAGGGGTGGGGGGGGCAGAAAAAATGTCGACTGCACCCGGGATCGATCTCGGTCCCTTTGCGTGTGAAGGGAGTGCTCTACCAACTGAGCTATCGGGACCCCATTGCACTTTATTAATGCTCTAGTAAATTATCTAAACCCTACTAACAACGCCCATTTGAAAAGGGTATCGAAATTATAGCAAGCATTGAAAAGAGATTTCGGAGACAGTAAATCTTCTTACGTAGAAATGACGAAAGCAAAACACATTTTTCCCGCGCGAATGAGAGAAGTTAACGAGGGAATTTTAACTCACTCAACCCTAACACCGACTATATCCGTAGTTTATCCTGGTTACTTTTACCCCATGCCTATTTATTACATTTTTCTGAGACAAATTATAGGCGTAGTTATCAAAGCTATTGTTTTTAGTCATTTGCATGGTAATGAGAGTTGAATAAAACTATCTATGTACATGCTCATTTTTAATAGAAAACGGTAAGGGCTGCCTGAAGCCGGTGATCGTGAAAATACTAACGAAAGAGTGAAAATGGAAAGGCTTCGTATGGGAACAAAACGGACAATGGACGTTTCGGGTACAAACCCTTCGTCAGCACAACAATACACAAATAGACGTGGAAAACAAATAAAATATAATGAAAAATAATTTGTATCGTCTGTACTCAATGGTGGTTGCAGCCACCATTGAGTACAGACGATACAAGTTATTTTTCATTATAGTTTATTTGTTTTCCACGTTTATTTGTGTATTGTTGTGGTGACGAAGGGTTTGTACCCGAAACGTCTATTGTCTGTTTTGTTCCCATACGAAGCCTTTCCATGCTCATTTTTAATGCATTTTTTCCAATTTTGAACAGTAGCAAAAATCTCTAGGATTGAGTGAGTTAATACCTGTCTGAGGATGATGTACAACACTTGTTGGGGACAACAGACGCCCTTTCCACTTTGGTGCCCGAGAGACTGTGAAGCAGTTGTGACAGCGTAATTCATTAGGCACGCTGGGAGCCGCTTGCGTAAGGTGGAAAGGCCGGGAGGTGAAACAATCGTTCAAATTGGTTGTTATTGTAATCTACTTGTTTTGGGTTTTTTTTTTCAATGGCACCATTCATTTATCATCCTTACACCTCCCCCCCCCCCCTCTCAACCACCCCTTCTCTCTCTCTCTCTCTCTCCCCTCTCTCACTCTCTCTCTCTCTCTTCTCTCTCTCTCTTCTTCTCTCTCTCTCTCTCTCTCTCTCTCTCTCTCTTTTCTCTCTCTCATTCACACACACACACACAATCACAAACACACACACACACACACACACACACACACACACACACAGGCGAACACTCAAATAACAGATGAGAAAGCGAGCGTCATACCACAAGACGACCACATAGCCGCAAATTATATGCAACTATATTATGTTTATGGAAAGAAAAAAAAAAAAAAAGAAATTTGGATTGATAATTGATAATTGATATTATCATAGCTACATTCTGATATAGAATTCACCGACGATCGGGTGCGTCTATGCGGTCTGACACTCGCCTTCGGCTCCGTGGAAGGTCCTGAGTTCAAGTCTCGTTCTGAGCGGCGCATTGTTGAGTCCTTAGCATAAAGTTCTACTGTATATACATGGCCAGTTCAGCGTTGTTTCTGTCGGTAAAAGATTGTTATATATCCTATCAGGCGCCATGACTCGTATTAAATGTTACGTGTTGTTGTTGGCTAGGGACCCTTTGTAAAGCACTTTGAGCAATTTTATTGGATAGTGTGCCATATAACTGCTCATTTTTTAAATCCCTTTTTTTTCTTTTTGATTTTTTTAACAACTGGGTGGATGGGAGGAATTAAGACTTGCAGAAAGTAAATGTCGTGATCTAGATAACGGATAATACATGGAACATAGGAGTGACAGAGGCGCGAGCAATTTACACGAGGGTTAATCCTGGGGATTATTTGTGTGACAATGCAAATGTTTTTATCTGTACTGTAGTATTCATGCACTTCCTACGTCAGTCGTGATGACCTTGACATCAACTCCAGGTCGACACGACCCCTAGGGGGCAGTGCAATCGGTGCAAATTCACTAGAACTCTCGTAAACAAAGTAGTATTGTTGAGCTTTATCATTGAGCTTTATATAGCGCAATATCCACTAAATGTGCTCAAAGCGCTTTACAAGGGGTCCCTGGTCAACAGCAACATTTGACATGTAGGACGGGACATGCCGCCTATAAGGCGATATTACAATTTTTCGGACAAAGACAACGCTGTTAATGACCAGGTACTCATTTTCCACCTGAGTACGGTGAGAGAATGTGAGTAAAGAGCCCTTTCCAAGGACTCAACTATGCGCCGAACGCGAGGCTCGAACCCAGGACCTTCCGATCCGAAAGCGAGTGTCATACCACTAGACCACATAGCCGCACAAGTAGAGAATTCTCTACAT
>NC_088361.1:14728741-14736241 GCF_034508935.2 Berghia stephanieae | reverse complement strand
ATTATTCCCGAGTGGTTAAGGTATTGCACTGTAACCGGAAGGTCCCGGGATCGAGCCTCGCTCCAGGCACTTTCGTTTTTTTTCCTAGGGCAAGATTATTAAACCCAATTTGGGTGATTCCTGTTGACATCAGACATCTTGTTTGATGAATTATCTATATTCCTTCATGGAATGCCTAGGCGACGATATCTTATGATGTCGTGGCGGAAAGGCATGTTTTATTTATTTTTTTTTAAAATTTACATAACACACGTTAGATACACTTTAAAAAATTATAAAATAAAATAAATTTGTCTTTGGTCTATTCCAAGAGAAGACTGGAATAAGCCAGGCGTTAGCCGCAGTGCATCGCCGCAAAGTTAGCTAGGGCTAGGTGACTTGCTCAAAGTCACACAACGAGGTGGGTAGTCGAGCTCGGAACATTTGGGTACGAAGCAAAGACCTTACCGCTGAGCCACGCTGCCCTAACGATGATATTGATTTTGAGTTCATTCATCCCTGACTTCAACACTCTTGGAGACTTTCGTGGCTCCGTGACAAGTAGGGCAAGGACCGGCAGTCAATCCAGCCCGACCCCACGCACCCCAGCCACATAGACTTGACCTTTTATAAAGCACAATATCCACTAAACGTGCTCGAAGTGCTTTACAAGGGGTCCCTAGCCAACAGCAACATTGTAAGACGAGACATTACATTTTTCGGTGATATTTTCTGACAGAGACAACGCTGTTAACGGCCAGCTACTCGTTTTACAAAAATGTACAGCCCGACCCACCCAGTCCACATAGACTTGAGATTTTATAAAGCACAATATCCACTAAACGTGCTCAAAGCGCTTTACAATGAGTCCCTGGCCAACTGCAATATTGAACGAGTAAGACGAGACATGACGCTTTTCCAGCGCCAGTAAAAAGCATGAAAATTGGATAGTAAAAACGATTAAAAGGACTTGAGGAAAAAGGAAGATAAAGGGGAATGGTACAAATAGGGAACAGACGTTAGATTTCAAGAGCGCACTATCACTATCAGTGTACTTCGTTTGAAATCACCTTAAAGTCTCACCCAGACACCAGCACAAGAACCCACTCAAATGTTTACAAAGCGTATGTTAAAAAAAAAAAAAAAAGAACAAAACATAACAGAGAGATGTTGTTTTGTTTGTTTTTAAGGGTTTTACGGCGCTTGCAACACATTTAGGTTATATCAGCGCCAGTAAAAAGGAAGAAAATGGGATAGTAAAAAGTTCTAGAATTACAATTAAAGCATTCAAGAAAAAGTAAGACAAAGGGGAACTGAGAACAAATAGGGATCAGATGTAGATTCCAAGAGCATACCACCAATGTACTTAGTTTGAAATCACCTACAAGTCTCATCCAGACACAAGCACAAAATCCAACAAAGAGGAACACACTCAAATGCTTACATTATACATTAAAAATAACAAATATTATAATACATAACAGAGAGATGATTTACAAGGAAAAAAATATCATCTCCCAAAACAACTATGCATTTGACTTTCCCTCCCAGCTAGGATTCCGGCCAGTGCCAGGACAAAACCAAGTAATCTCATTCCGAGACAAAGACAGAAAGCATGTTGGAAAACAGATATAAGGGGATAGAAGACACAGTATGTACCTCCCTGCCCGCTATGGGAGGTCAGGATCCCCACCCAGACAGAGAGATGATTTACAGGAAAAGATATCACCTCCCAAAACGATAACTATAAATTCAACTGTTTACCTCCCAGCTACGAACTTAGTAATCTCATTCCAAGACAAAGACAGAATGCAATTGGAAAACAGATAAAGCGGGATAGAAAAAGAAAACACCGTAAGTATCCCCCTGCCCATCATAGGTGGTCGAGAACCCCACCCAGAAAGTTAAGATTAAATAGTACATTACACGAGTACAATAAAATAAGCAATCAAAATAAATGAAGTAAACTAATAGTATTCATTTTTTCTTATTCAACTTTATTATTTTGTTCACGCCAAAGGTTGTCATGGTAACAATACTGTAACATCAATGAGCTAAAAGTAAAACAAACATCGCCGATTGATTCCTGCTGCCATTGGTATGTCAACATTCCATTTATATATATAGGAACGCACTCAAATGCTTACATTATAAATTAGAACAAATATAATAATACATAACAGAGAGATGATTTACAAGGAAAAAAATATCTCCCAAAACAATAACTATGCATTTGACTGTTTCCCTCCCAGCCAGGACAAAACCAAGTAATCTCATTCCAAGACAAGACAGAATGCAAGTTGGAAAACAGATATAGGGGATAGAAGACACAATAAGTACCTCCCTGCCCACTATGGGAGGTAGGAACCCCACCCAGATAGCCACATTAAGCACATGCCTATCACCCAAAACAAACAGCCCACAGATCATGCGCAGAGCATCACTTACAATTTTAACACGGCGGATGATTGAAAGAAAAATGCAACAAGGAATGTTTGCCAAGTCTTTTCTTTGACTGGAGATAGATAGTCAAGGCGACTGACTATTTGAGCTAAATGATACACAAGATTCTGATTGGTTAATGCTTAGTAACGCCAGAACCGTCGAATTCTTCAACGCGCTGATTTTCAAAAAGAAATAGTACATCTAAATGTTCATTATGATTTTGGTTGAATCTGTAAAAAAAAAAAAAAGGGTACAAACTACTTTATTACCTATATTTTTTTTCCTAGTACCAAGTCTGTGCCAGACATCGGTGATCATGGTACGCCATTCATCTCTCTGATCAGATAACCTCAAAAAACTAATATTATTACTCTTCTCTTTCTTTGTCACCCAGCTGTTCAAACTATTCAAATATGTTTTTCTTGGTCTACCTTTACTCCTCTTTTTACCGTCTATCTTTCCTGTGAGAACAAGGAGTTCAATACATTTATGTACATACTACCTTAACATGACTTGACTAATATGTGATTCATCCAAGAACAGCTATGCCTAAAGCCCTCCTTGGACTAAGCATAAAAGTAGTAGATACCAAGGGAAGCAACCAGTAAATATCCATAACATGTGAAAGCTCTTCTTGATTGTTTACTGAGGACAAGGGCAGCGTTATGAAAATCAAGACCCATGTCTAACTGATCAAAATGAAAGCAGGTAGGTAGGTCCCAATAACATCTTAAAATTTATTTTATTCAATTTAAAACGCAAAATACATGGTGTGGCATATATTCAAAATTGGTATCAATATTATTTGATAGACTGGGCTTTTTCAATTTAAAAATCACTAACAACTTTTTTCTTTTCGATCTATCTTTAGTTGCATCATGTTCTTTACATTTTTCTGTCATTATTTTTCAAATATTTAAAAAAAAGAAATTTAGATACCATTTTTTAAATTTAGGAATCTGCCTTATATGACATAACAAAGGCATAAACAAAAAAAAATCTGTAACTTTTCTTTTTAAACACCGAATTTGAAGAAGATAACTGACCTTGTATCAACTCAAAAAGCATAATTTCCACCCTCAAATTACAAGTATTATCAGTTTAAAATGCTTTAGAAACGATGATAAATTGTTCAAATAGTAATGCAAATATTAATTTATTTCTGATTAAAACAACTTTCAATGATTTTCCTCTAAAATTGTGGGTTGAAAATTACGGATTTTGTCAAAACTGGCCAGTAAAGAAGTTGTATATCTACTGATTACTTCTCAGTAATCTGTATCAGTTGGAGATCTGTATCATCTGTCAGAACAGTATTTATACAAAAGATTTCTTCCTACTGGATTCATTGCAAAACCTCAAAATTATTTCACTTCTCTCACGAATCAAAACAACAAAACACGACCAAAATCACAGATAATTCAACAACAAAGTCAAAAGCGAACAGTAGTTTAAAATGCGAGATAGATACTTTTAATCTAAGGGGGACAATTTTTCCAGTAGTTAATTTTCAAAAAAATAATTTTTTACAATCAAGGTCAATAAAACAAAAAATTCTTTCATTAAAACAATTCTGTAACCTGATATTTTGAAATCTGTACAAACATTTAAATGTTTGTTTTTGTTTTTTTAAGGGTTTTACGGCGCTTGCAACACATTTAGGTTATATCAGCGCCAGTAAAAAGGAAGAAAATGGGATAGTCGAAAGTTCTAGAATTACAATTAAAGCACCCAAGAGAGAGTAAGACAAAGGGGAATTGGGAACAAATAGGGATCAGATGTAGATTCCAAGAGCATACCATCAATGTACTTAGCTTGAGATCACCTATAAGTCTCATCCGGACACAAGCACACAATCCAACAAGGAGAAATACACTCAGATGCATACATCATACATTAAAAATAAATATAATAATACATAACAGAGAGATGATTTACAAGGAAAAAAATATCATCTCTCAAAACAATAACTATGCATTTGACTGTTTCCCTCCCAGCCAGGACCCGGGCCAGGGCCAGGACAAAACCAAGTAATCTCATTCCAAGACAAAGACAGAAAGCATGTTGGAAAACAGACATAAGGGGATAGAAGACACAGTATGTACCCCCCTGCCCGCTATGGGAGGTCAGGATCCCCACCCAGAAAACATTTAAATGTCATTTTATAAATAAATTCAGACTATTATGTTGCCAAAAAAAAAAAAAAAAAAAAAAAAAAAAAAACAACAAACAAAAAAACATTTAAATGTCATTTTATAAATAAATTCAGACTATTATGTTGCCAAAAAAACAACAAACAAAAAAACCAAAAGTAAGAGCAAAGATGTTAAACTAATTGTAAACAAACCAGCTATGCTATGCTTAAAACAATGGTTTAAAATAAAAATGTCCAAGCAGTCTGAGATAAAAACAGTCTAGAAGCGTAATTTTTTTTTTTTGTTTGTTTGTTGCTTTAGGTCTCTTCCAACACAATTGAGGTTATATGAGAGACCGCTGAAACAAAAAAACAAGCAATCTAACAAAAATAGTACAAATGTAAATCAAAATCATAACCTAAAGATATCATAAGCTAAATTATAAATAACCAAGAACAAACAGGCAGAAGATTTACAGAAAAAAAATATCCCCTGTCAAAAATACAATCACAAACCAAAGAAGCAGGATAGGCTAGTAAAGAAGAAACGACATCACTATCGGATCGTACACCATGCGAACATCATAGGTATATGATTCAAGGGTGATGCTCCCATCCAACCACCCGCCTATCGGATCGTACACCCATGCGAACATCATAGGTATATGATTCAAGGGTGATGCTCCCATCCAACCACCCGCCTATCGGATCGTACACCCATGAGAACATCATAGGTATATGATTCAAGGGTGATGCTCCCATCCAACCACCCGCCTATCGGATCGTACACCATGCGAACATCATAGGTATATGATTCAAGGGTGATGCTCCCATCCAACCACCCGCCTATCGGATCGTACACCCATGAGAACATCATAGGTATATGATTCAAGGGTGATGCTCCCATCCAACCACCCGCCTATCGGATCGTACACCCATGCGAACATCATAGGTATACGATTCAAGGGTGATGCTCCCATCCAACCACCCGCCTATCGGATCGTACACCCATGCGAACATCATAGGTATACGATTCAAGGGTGATGCTCCCATCCAACCACCCGCCTATCGGATCGTACACCCATGCGAACATCATAGGTATATGATTCAAGGGTGATGCTCCCATCCAACCACCCGCTAAGCGTAATTTAAGCTGTAATAAAACAACTGATTACTGTAATAGGAAATCTCTAATATAAACTATGCGTTTCAAACAATAAATCTACTGACAAGCTTAATCTATTAACAATAAACACAAAAGCCCGAGCACTAGAGTATTAATTGTTATAGCGTCATTTCAATCATTTTAATTCTTTTGACTAAATCTAATAAAATGGCTCAGATCCAATTCTGCATACCATTAATTGTGATGAAATCTGTAATCCAACTTTTTAAAAGTTAGCAAAACAACAATTCGAAACCATTTAAAAACAAAAAAATAAACCCACATTTCATTCATTATTTTGATCATATTCATTTAAGTGATGAACTTAATTCACCTAAACTCCGTAGATTTGATAGGCTATACATACAGCTTATGTGAAAAAGAAAATCTTGATAGATTATATTGTACTATTATACATTACAATGAATATTGTCACTCATTGTGAAGTGGTAGAATACCTGCCTACATGAAAATTTCAAAATGAGAAACCCACATAGAGTTCATCAGAAACAGATGGTAAAATTTCAGTCATACTATACTATACTAAACCAAACAAAAAATTATACATTTAACCTTATACGTTAAATAAACTTTGTAGTTCATGGCTGCCACTACGATTTAACTAACAGTCGACTTTGCTATCAAGGCCTTGGAACTGAGAGTTAACCTTTATAAATTTTGTGAAACTTTTGTCTCTCCTTGAAACTGCGGTAACTTAATGAAAAATACATTTTCTATGACACTGTGACTAAATTGCTGTGAAATAAAAATCCGTAACATTTCTTCCATTTCCGTACGTCCATAACTGTCATCAGATTTTCGTAACTAACTGTTATGGATGATCCGTAAAAATTGGCCGGTATGTAGGAGTGATCAATCAATGACGTCGACCTGCTCAAGTAATGGCACACAAAAAATTCAAGCAACTGATTGAAAAACAAAATAAAAATCTTGAATCCTCAAAAGTTTCAGCACGTCACGTCTGCTCAAAGAGAGGTCTCAAATGTGTAGCGTGGAATCTGTAACACAGCCCTTGACATGACAGGAGTCTGGAAGAAGGGAGAGAAAAAAAGTAGATAAATTCATTTCCATTCGCCACTGTGAACAACTATCAAAAAATACAAAAAGACCTTAATTTTATGTCTAGACTATGAACGGAATTAATATCAATATGCTATAGAAAAAGAGAGAATGTCATTTTGTAAGCCTAGGAATTTTGAATTCAGTTTTCAGTATATAGATATAAACTTTTAATATCATAAAACGTTTCTTTTCCCATTTATGCAGGTGTAGAGTGATGTTTTTTCCCTCTCCTTTCAAGTCTTCCTTCACTATCTGTCATTTTCAATAGCTAACTTGTTTGTGTTTAACCAAATCTTCAGCGCAACCTTTTGACATGCAGTATGTGGGCTTGGGACCCCCAGATGAGAAAGCAGGAAATCAGATTGACTATTATATTAATTAAAGACCACCATAAAGAAAAAAAAAAAACAAACAAGAAAGGAGTTCTGATCATAATATGGTGGTGATGATTCTGTTGGAGTAATATGATGCTGTGGCAGCAAAGGTAATGATGGTGATGATAACCAATACGATATTTACAACTGTATTGAAACAAAGGTAAATATCAAGTTAGTTGTATCAAAACCTCTCATATATAGCTAGTTTCAAACTTTTTATGAGTATAGATTTATATTTTTAATTATCAAAAATCACTACTCAATTTCTGACTCTGAGATTCCTGGACAACTTTTACTAATTGATAGGAAAATTATAT
>NC_088361.1:14715744-14728641 GCF_034508935.2 Berghia stephanieae | reverse complement strand
AAATATTGCCAAGAATTCGGTTAAGAAACTTACCCTAATTTTGTAAGACTGGGAGAGTTTCCCATTAGAATCACAGGTTTTATTATCACTAGTTGTGGGTTCCAGCTCTTTCCAGTAGTTGATGACATCCACTGCTAACTCTTTTGGAACCTGGATTTAAAGACAAACAAAAAGATATTTATAGTCAATCTCTACGTCCAATAAATCATGGGACAAAAACAATAGCCAACCAAAACATGGCATTGAAATAACAGTGGGAGAAGAAAGAGGTTATATCCGGTGGCCAAATAAAAAGTCGTCAGAAGGGACGTATGAGAGATTTTTTTTTCCCTCTGTTTAGTTTTAACATTTTTGTTGGTTGTCTTCTATCTATGTCATTGTATTTCTTTTTTATTATTTGTTTGCTTAATTATTTTCAGAAATTCATTAGTCTGTGTCAATACCCAATGTAAATTTCCAGAATTGGATAGATAAAGTTTAATCTTATCTTATCTTATAACTTGAATGAGACTTACTTACAGAGATGAATGTCCATGATTTTTTTAACCTTCAAAGGCAAAACATAAACATATATATTCTTTTTTTCTCTCACAATTTCATTAACATCCAATGCCTAAAAATGGCCAATAAACTAAACCTACTGAACTGTTTTGTTTTTTTTAATCCCAAAAGGACTCATAAATTTTGTGTTCATAAATTTGTACAATGTTTGGCCACCATCTCTTTTCCTAACTTTCAGCTGATTCTGTCTCAGTCAATGAGTCTTTTTAATCAGACGGACCATTGATTTCTATGGAAGCGGTATTATTTCATGTGTAGTTGAATTGTTGTGAGGGATGTAATATATTAAGAAAGATAACTCATACTGGATTTTCATGCTACAATTTATAATAAGTTAAGCCCCTTGTCACTTCAATACTGATTGCTTCCTTTTCTTTTTGATAACAATAGAAGCACTTCCGTTTGGGCAATTCACCAAGATGTTTATCCTGGCTGAAAAGTCTGTCAGTGTCAGTAATAATAAATACAATCCATGAAACACAGTCTTTTTTGATTTTAAAGTTTATATGGTAATTTTCGGATTCAATTTCCTTGCCAACCCTTCTCTTTATTAAGCATGCCAATGGTAGCTTTGCCATTGTTTGTAAACACCATTGTTGAAGCACTTTGTAAATTATTTGAAAGTCATGTTTTAACATTGAGATCTGGTCTGAATTGTGTTTATTTGGCGCCATCAGGTGAGGATGTGATAGTGCCAAATGGCAATAGTAAAAGAGACTTTAGTATGGACGTTTGAAAAAGAGATGTGCTAGAAAAAAGTGTGTGTCACAAATTGGGATACATTTTTAGAGTTGTCTTTAAAAAAAAATATCAGTAGGTAGAGACGTTACAAGATACAAGGCTCTGTTCTGACAGTAATATAAATAATTGTGGATTGATCAATCAAGTCCTGAAAACAGAAATTTTTTTTGTCAATAATGCTTAAGTTAGAGCTGTACCCCTTCAATTTATTGTAACACCTGATATTTTGTTATTCTAAAATAATTCAAAGCAAGGTAGAGAAGTGAGAGCAAAAGGAAACACTTATCACTGTAATCTTATGCTCTTTAAGGAGGAGGATGAAACTGAGAATGGGGGGAGATGATGGAGAAGCATCTGAAATAGTTAGCAGTGAACCCCTCATGAGACCAGTGACCACAACAAGACAAGACTGTCACAGTCGAGTCATGGAGTGAGGTGTCCAAGGGCACTCACTCCCTCAAGGCCTTGCAATGACAATTCAATGGTCAGTGGTGGTGAGAGCTGAAACTTGAAATTGGGTCAGGCCAATAAATCTCCCCGTTCTCGGAGGATGGATGCCCGAGGCATTCACACTTCTAAATGGGACGGCTCTTCAAGGCCCATGGGGAGAGATCCTCATTGTTCGGGCCAGTATTGCTGGGTAATCCACAAAAATACACAATGACACCCTGCCTGGTCGCTTGATTATTTGGTGAAAGATTGGAAGAGGAAGAAGGAAGAGGAAGGAGGAGGAGAGGCAGATATTGCCTGGTCGTCCTTTTGTTTTGTTTTTTTTCTCTTTCTTAAAACCTTAACTGTAACCAGGTAGCAGTATTGTCTTACAAGACATGTCACAGAGTAACAAAAGTTGAATGGTGAGTTGGGATATGGGGATGATGTGTTGTCATTTTGTGTGTATATGTGAAACCCCTTGTCATTTTGCGTGTATACGCGAAACGAAAATGTGCTATTGATGAGTGTGGTAAGTGATCTGTGACTGTTTTATATCACAAGTTGCAAAGTTGCAAGTATGTGTTGAAATGGTTGATAAAGGCTGACACACTAATAGCATTATGGATGCCTTTGCATGCAAGAAAATAAAATTCTATAAATCCGGCCCGGGGAGGAAAGAAATAAAGAGATAAAGAAACAGAAAAAGGAAAAGAAAAAGAATAAAGAAAAACAATACAAAATCAAGACAGGTTTACACCTAAATAGATAGAAGAGGAAGCGGATGACAATGATGATGATGGGGAGGAGGAAAAGAAGAAAAAGAAAGAACAGAAAAAAAAAAAAGACATTGGAAACTTACTTTGAACATTTTTTGAGCGTTTTCTATCATAAAGGTCAAGGCCGGCTCGGCCTCTTTGACAGCATCACAGACATCAGATGCAGAAACCTGAAATAAATGTAAAACTTGATGAATAAATAGTTTGAAATGACATACAATGTTCACAAATAATTGGTGGAAAGGAAAGTGGTACATGTATGCCAAATACAAGGAGGAGAAAAAGAAGAAGAAGAAGACGAAGGAGGAGGAGGAGGAGGAGGAGAAGAAGAAGAAGAAGAAGAAGAAGAAGAAGAGAGGAGGAGGAGGAGGAGGAGAAGAAGAAGAAGAAGAAGAAGAAGAAAGAAGAAGACGAAGGAGGAGGAGGAGGAGAGAAGAAGAAGAAGAAGAAGAAGAAGAAGAAGAAGAAGAAGAAGAAGAAGAAGAAGAAGAAGAAGAAGAAGAAGAAGAAGAAGAAGAGAAGAAGAAGAAGAAGAAAAAGAAGAAGAAGAAGAAGAAAAAAAGAAGAGGAAGAAAAATAGGAAAAAGAAGAGGAAGAAGAGGTAGAAGAAGAAGAAGAAGAAGAAGAAGAAGAAGAAGAAGAAGAAGAAGAAGAAGAAGAAGAAGAAGAAGAAGAAGAAGAAGAAGAAGAAGAAGAAGAAGAGGAAAAGGGTGATGATGATTAGGAGGAGGAGGAGGAAACGAAGAAACTGAAGGAAGAAAGAACACACAAAAAATAGCAACAAAAAATGTTAAGATTCCACAATAGTGCATTGATTATGAAAACTGAAAACACAACATACTTTCCTGTCCAAGAAAAATATCGGTGCAAAAATGGTCGCAAGCGTGGACGGCGTCATCTTGGTCTCGGCAGTTTTGCTGACGTCATGCAGCAAGGTCAACACTTGTTTGGTCATTCGGCCGTAGGCGGCGGGCAGCAACTGCATGAGGAGTTGTAAGGCCGACATCTTTTTCGACAAGGCTCGGCAATGGTCCTCTTGTGACCTGGCATATTTACCAAGCCCTGAAAGTCAAAATGAGTTTTAAACTTTTACAAGAATGGAATTTTCAACGTTTTGGACAAACCACTTTTTAAATGAAGAAAAAGAAAAGAAAAGAAAAGAAAAAACTCGAGTAATTTTTAGTAGGCAGTGATCGATTACAAATGTATACTTTTTATCTTTTTTACCATGTTGTAACAAAGAAATAGTAAAATCAAATGTTTTCTATATGGCCTAAATTAAAGGGACTCGCGTACACACACACACACACACACACACACACACACACACACACACACACACATATTTGAAAAGGCAAAGCAAAAAAATAAAACAACAAAAAACCACTAACAAAATAAAACAAAACAAAAAATCAAAGCAAACACCACTACCACAACAAATGTGGGAAAGCAGGAGTAAAAATATACATGTATAGCCAATAAATGATAATTTCAAAATAAAGTTTAAAAATCCAACCATTGATCTGTCTGTGAGCCTCCATGTGTCTGTCGGAGAGTAACGGTTCCGGAGGTCTCTGAGGAACTCTTTGAGAACACCCGAGACGTCGTAGGCATTGTACACAGACGTGTCAATCTCCACACTGGGACCCTTGGCGATCAGCGCTTCTCGCAAGTTGCGCATACGTTGCCGATTTCCGGGTTTGCGGAAAAGGCCTTCTTTGGAGATATCTGGAGATGATTTGATTTGAGGCAGATTGTTATAAAAATTTAGACAAGAAATGTGTCAGGCGTTAGGTGTTACTTATCAAATCAGAAGATAACGTTAGTATTATTCGTAACTTAACTGATGTTTGTTTGTTTTGTTTGTTTTTAAGGGTTTTACGGCGTTTGCAACACATTAAGGTCATATCAGCGCAAGAAAAAAGGAAAAAAGGGATAGTAAAAAGTTCTAGAATTACAATTAAAGCAAAAAAGAAAAGGTGAAACAAAGGGGAATTGGTTCAAATAGGGAACAGATGTAGATTCCAAGAGCACACCGTCAGAGTACTTAGTTTGAGATTACCTAAAAGTCTCATCCAGACACAAGCACAGGTCCCAACTAAGAGGAATACACTCAAATGTACATATCATATAATATAATATGTAAACTAAACATAATACAATGCATAACAGAGAGATGATTAACATGGAAAAAAATATCATCTCCCAAAACAATAACGATACATTCGACTGTTTCCCTCCCAGCCAAGGAACTCCGGCCAGGGTCAGGACAAAACTAAGTAATCTCATTCCAAGACAACGATAGGAAACAATTGGAAAACGGGTAAGGGGGGATAGAAGACACAGCATTACCTCCCTGCCCACTATGGGAGGTCAGGATCCCCACCCAGTAACTTAACTGAAAACAGCAATGAAATGGATAAAAATAAAATAACGATCCTGTAAAATGGTATGACTGCTTACATGGACTTTGGAGAAGAGAGAAAGATAGAGGGGGTGGTGGGGAGAGAGAGAAAGATAGATAGATAGAGAGTGAAAGAGAGAGAGAGAGAGAGAGAGAGAGAGAGAGAGAGAGAGATATCAGGTAACGAATACTATAATGACTATGTCCCTTGTATTGGACATGCACAAAGACTTACTTTCTCTTTGAGACAGAAACTTGATGAGTGGAGTCATCAGACAGACACTTTCGTTGGAGAGTGTTGAGCCGAACAGACACGATCCCGTCTTTACTGGAAAAGATGAAATATAAAATAAAAATTTAAATACATAAAATCAGGTATTAAAATATACAATTCTTGTTCTCTTGTGGATCGATTCATAATTCATACCACACGGTAACTGCTGAGTCAGTGTAAAAAACAACAACAAAAAAACCCAACAAATTCGTGATTCAGCAATCTAGAAAAATATTGATCTTCATTCCCTTTCTTTATTTTCTTTTTTATTGTGCTAGTGGTGGGGATGTGGGTGGTTTTATTTTTTAAATTTTACTTGACACTGGTTGTAGAAATCGTGGTGTACAACAGAACACTCGCCTTCGAATCGAGTCCCATAGTTGAGCCACTGGAAAAAGGTTCTTTACAAACCTTATCTCACCGTACTCAGGTGCAAAATGAGTACCTGGCCGTTAACAGCGTTGTTTGTGTTGGGAAAAAGTATGATATCCCCTAATAGGCGTCTTGTCTCATCCTATATGTTTAGGTAAGTGTTGCTGTTGGCTAGGGGCCGCCTTTATAAAGCGCTTTGAGCACGTTTAGCGGATACTGGATATTGCCCTATATAAAAGCTCTTTTTTTTTCTTTATCTATATTAAACGCTTAAGAAAAGGAAATAATAGATGTCTAATCAAAGGTAAAGTGATACTTAATAATAGAAAACTATAATACAGGCGTACAGGCTACTCTGTAACTTAAAACCCAGGTGTGCAGCCAATTCTGCTCTACTCTGGAAAAAACCCATATTTAACAATTTGGCCTTCAAATATCGATCGATTTAAATAACCCTCATCTTGACAAAAACTCTCAAACCTGGGGCTTTGCTGAAATCCCAGGTTTGAGATTTTTTTGCCACGATATTTGAAGGACGAGTTTTCTGGCCAATTTTTTTAAATATGGGTTTTTCCAGAGTACGGCAGAATAATTGGCCTTCACAAAACCAGCCCCCCCCCCCCCCCCCCCCCCCCCCCCAAATACAGAGAAAGAAAGAGTATGACTAAGTACAGGAAACACACATGTTAATAATAACAATAATACATCTATTCTATTTCATCCTTACTAACTGGAATAGCCTAAGACAAATTAGAAGGCTGAATGAAGGCAGTCATTCTTCATCCACGACTTATTATAAGCCCTTTCAAAAGTCTCAAGTGGACACGTCTAGTCTAAGGCGTGGTGAGGATGACAAACGACTTCAAGTGAAACATAAGAAGGGGCGACGTGGAAAGATCGCCGGGGCCTGAGGCCAAAAGAGACGGGACGGCCGGGCTTAGACATGAACCCTTTTTATCTTAGAGGCGTGCTCCGTCATTTTTGAATGTCTTTGATGTATCCTCCCCGCTATCTATCAGCGACTGGCGTCTTGACCAATGTGACGCAATTATCGTACAAGTGTGTATGTAGTTGTTGGGACCCCCGAGTCCACCTGTCCGACACACCTAACCAAACCTCCATGTTTATCCTAATATGCGACATATCGTCTCAAAACTGTATTATGTGGGGATGACCCAGATGCTAAAAAGTCAAAATAAGTCATTCTGATCAAAAATATGAAATGTTTTTTGTCGTTCTACAATTCCAAATCCTCATTCTCCTCAATAAAACAAATAAAACTCAACCCAAGTCTGACATTATATTTGGTTGTAAATTCAATATTCAACATCTTAGTCATCCGGACAAAGTATAGTTTTGAGACGATGGGTCATATATTCAAAAGAAGCTCAACAACCTGAAAGTCGCTTTTGTATAATATAGAAAAAAATATATTGAGATGTGCATGACCTCAAAATCGATGTTTGAATGAAAATAAGTGGGGCCAGTGAGAAAATGGAAGTGAATGATCAAGGATTAACGGAAAACAACATTGACCACCGCCTTGTAGGCGTTCAGTGGTGCTGATCCCTTTCCAATCTTTTTGAGCACATTTAGTTAATATTGAGCTATATAAAAGATCTCTCAAGTTCACGTAGATCATGATATAGCATACGTGTTCTTGTAGTACGATTATGTCACTTGCCTTCGGATCGCAAAGTTCAGGGTTCGAGTCTCGCTCTGACCGGCGCATAGTTTAGTCCTTGGAAAAGGCTCTATACTCACATTTTCTAACGGTACTCGGGTGTAAAATGAGTATATGTAGATACTACCCATAAATTTGAGACAGGATTGTATCCTTTTAGTGCGCAGACCACCAGAGTCTGGCCTGGCCGTAGACCGACCACCGACTCTCTAAGCAAGTCAAGTCAAGTGGCCCCTGGCTATTGTTACAAAGAGGTGAATAAATGAATAAAGGTCTAGTACACTGCGATTCCGACTAATGAAATATAAACACGGAACAACTTCAAAGCCAACGCCGACGGCCTCTATGAAAACAACAGAAGGAATCAACAAAGGGGCAAAGAGACAGGAAGGCGAGAGCGAGATGAACTCGGCACTCTTCATCCATGCATGGCTCACGGTTGTTTGGACAAACATTACACGCCAGTCCTTAACTTCAGGATTAATAGATACTTATCAGAGTAACGAGTTGTATGTGCTTTTTTTTTTTTAAACTGGAAAACAATGTAGTCTTTAAAAAATAATGACGATGATGAGACACTAAATCAAAACCCTATTATATTCTAGAAAAAGAAAAAAAAGAAAAAAGAACAAGAAAAGAAGAAACAAGCAAAACAAATAAAAATCGAAGACAAATTATTTTTAAAAAAATAAATAAATAAAAAATGGTGAACTTTCAACAGAAAAAAAATTCTCATATAAATTATGAAAACCAAAAGCAATTGATGGACTTAAAATAAACTGATGTAATAGTGAAGAGTTTACGCTGATTATAGCATCTACCCCCCACCGCCCTCCCCCCCCCCCCCCCCCCCCCCTTGTTATGAGTTATCAAACAATGAGTTGTCTCGAATTCCAGCCAGAATTGTTCGTATTATTAGTATTGGAACACAAGAGATAGAGGAAGGGGCCATCCTTAAAATAGTTAGATAAAATATTCACAACATCCGCAAGCCAGATTAAACAGACCAAACCACAAAATGTGTGTCGTTTACCCTGTATTCAACGTTTACAGGCTGATTGATATAATTTAGTGAGAACTAATCACAAACAGGCTGTCTAAAAATAAAAATGAGTCGAGTGACATCATCTTAACAATCGTCTTTTCAGTTACCTATAAGCCTGCATGTCTCGTTGGTCGTCAGGACAAAGAGCTAAAAAAGAGAAAGCTTAGAGAATGATGTTGACCGTGGGTGAGCGGCATGTCAAATTGCATTGACTTTTTTCTTCCTCAAAAATGAAACTGAGCGCAATCAAATCGTCTGCCCGAACGGCTACGGCTGAGCAGAGGTCTACTTTCGGCATCCCCGAGTCGTAAAACTACGGCTGGTTAGAGTTGAGATCTAGACGTTATCATAAAATTCAAATTAAGATGGCGGCCTTGGTCATCATAAACGATAATGAGGTGCCTCAAGGCAATTGAAGGCGATGGATAAGACATTAACAAACGATTACCTTATCAGGGCAATAAATAGGGATGTAGGGGGAGAGAGACATAGTAAAGTATATTTATGACAGCGGGTAGAGGACGAAGAGAACAAAACTGGAAGTGGACAAATGGTAAAACATGAAACGTGCTCAAATTTTTATTATTATTATTATTATTTTTTGTTTGTTAATAAAAATATTTGCAATTTAATATGACACTGCTTATTGATATCTAGTCGAATAATTAAAGAAAGGAGAAAATAAATGGTGCAAATTAATTGTGCGGATATGGTCTAGTGGCAGCGACATCTATATGAAGTCCTAGTCTAGTGGTCACACCTGGCCGTTAACAGCGTTGTCTCTGCCAGAAAAAAAAAATTAATATCGCCTAACAGGCGCCATATCTTGTTCTATATGTTACGTGTTGCTGTTGGTCAGGAACCCCTTGTAAAGCACTTTGAGCATCTTGTAGTAGATATTGCTCTATCTAAAAGCTCATACATTTTGTTTTCATCAACAGTGGGGCTCGGGAAAAGAACCAACCGAATTAAAAGACCCGAAAGAGACAAATTGGGAGATAACTATATTATATAGTTATATTGTCTCAAATGTCATGAATTTATAAATCGCATGCCAGCGCCAGTTTAATACGCACTAACAGATGGCAAGCGCCTAGGATGGCCATGCCAGCCAACGTGTCGCAACATTATATAGCTACTCGAATAATAAAAAATGCTGGTTTAGTTTTCACTGGGGTTCATTCATGATCATAAAATAATAAATATTACGACGACCAGCCAGTGTTTACTACTCAGACTGCCTAACCTCCAACAGAATCATCATCGACTTCGACGATAAATCATTCACGCCAACTGTCAAAACAATCTACCAAACAACAACAAAAACAAAAATAAACTGGGACTAACACTACACGTATAAGTTAGACTGATAAATTATAAAACCGCGAGGTTACAACAATGTATACAACACACTGCATGTATGTGTGTGTTAGCACAAGGCGGGGAAACCAAACCCCATCAAGCCTAAAACATCATTGGCACCATGGTGTGCCAGATGTTGATTACGACCCCCCCCCCCCCCCCTCGGACGTTATCACAGGCCATTTCCGGTCATTACCTGTGATGCCGTAATAGTGAGGATGAAGGATACCCAAGAATCGTCATTCAAAGTTTAAAAATTAAAAAAATAATTAAATAAAAAATTCATATATTTTTTTCTCTGGCACCACACGAAATCAATTTTTGAAACAACATAGGTCTAGGTCTGACACTCGCTTTCGGATCGGAAGGTCCCGGATTCGAGTCTCGCTCGGCGCATAGTTGAGTCCTTTACTCACATTCTCTCATCATACTCAGGTGTAAAATGAGTACCTGGCAGTTAACAATGTTGTCTCTGTCGAAAATTGTAATATCGCCTAACAGGCGTCATGTCTCGTTCTATATGTTACGCATTACGGTCAGAGAACTTTTGTAAAGCGCTTTGAGCACGTTTAGTGGATACTGCGCTATATACGAGAGAGAGAGAGAGAGAGAGACAGAGAGAGAGAGAGAGAGAGAGAGAGAGAGAGAGAGAGAGAAAAAAAAAGATATACCAAACAAATAAGAAAAAGCGACTATCCATTTAAAAAAAAAAAGAAGATAAATGCTGTACCTCCTGTTAGTGGACATTGCGCTATAGAAGATTTTTGCGCTATAGAAGATTTTTTCTTATTGTAAACTTTCAAATGCTCGCCAGCTGTTACAGAGAAAAAAAAAAAACGCTAACCACTCAGATCAGACTTCTGGGTCAAATACGGTTAAAAAAAACAAACAAAAAGTTCATTCCTCTGGCTGGCAAAAATAAAATAATTTGAGTAAAACAAGATTGAAAAGAAGAAAGTAGATAATGGTGGGAATGAAGTGATACAAGCGGGCGGTGAAGGGTGCGGGTGAGTTTGCCTTGCCTGACGTAAGACTGTCTAGAGTTATTCGCGATGATGTTTGCTCTCTCCCCAGGGATCCACGAGCAAGGCAAGCCAGACTAGGCCAAGTGGGAAGGGAAATCATTGGGTTTATATGGCTGGGTAATGGCCCGCTCAGGGTGCTGATGATGACTTCCCTATCTGGGCCGCTCACCTTGGGGACTGGAAGGGAGATGGAGAGGGAAAGGAGCTGGTGGTAGTGGTGGTCATAGAGAATACAGGACTCCCGAGCATAATCTGTGGTGGTGGTGGCGTTAAGCAGGATGTTGACGGAGACAGAAAGTAAAATTAGATGACTGATGGTGGCGGTACCCAGCTGATTTTTAAAATGTTTTATCCAAGGCTCTGTTCGTGAGTCCTATACTGTGTGTGTTATGTATCGTTTTAACCAGTACTGCCATTGTCTACTGATAGTATAAGAAGTCACTGAGTATTGCTGTTCTCTGGCAAGACACGTACTTAAAAAAAAAAAAATTTGACCAGAAAACTCGTCCTTCAAATATTGATCAATTTAAATGACCCTCATCTTGGCAAATAAATTCAAGCCTGTGCCTTCGCGAGGGCATGATTAATTCTCAGGTTTGAGAGTTGTTTTGTTGTTAAGCTGAGTGCAATTCAATTCGATTGATATTTGAAGGACGAGTTTTCTGGCCAATTTTTTAAAATACATGTTTTTGTCAGAGTGCGTCAGTTAGCTGGTAAAATAATTGCGAATCGTGACCCTTCTCCGATAAAATTCCTAAAAACGGAGAAATAATTCAAGCCCCACGTCAGACCATGAAAATTTGACACAATTCACTAGGAAAAACAAGAGAATTTCACCCTATTATACATAGTTATAATAGGATTCAATAGTCGTGACGTCACTTCCTTCCTAATGACGCATGGTAACTTAGTAACACTGGCTCTTAACTATCGGAACAATGGCGGACGCCCTTATGAAATATTTCTCAGGCGAGCATAAAAGCGTATCCAGAGGAAAAAAAAACACATAAATTTGATCATGTTGTGACTTTTACACATATGAAAAGTTCTAGCCAGCTTGAAGAATAAAAAGTAATGATTTTCTTTGTTTAGAACCAAGATGGCCGCCGTTGCCGGCGGCGTGACATCAAACTACTGAATCCTATTGGTAATTCACTGAATCGTTCAAATACGCTTGTTATCAAAACCAGTAGAATGCTGAAAGGAAAATGCTCTGAAATAAATGGTCAACGCTTGATGTTTTTATTTTTTTAAAAAGAGTTTTACGGCGCTTGCAACACATTTAAGTCATATCAGCGCCAGTAACAAGGAAGAAAATTGGATGGTAAAAAGCTCAAGAATTACAATTAAAGCATCCGATAAAAGGAAAGAAAAAGGGAAATAGATGTAAATTCCAAGAAGACACTATCAAAGTACTTAGTTTGAGATCACCTAAAAGTCTCATCCAGACACAAGCACGGGTCCCCACTAAGAGGAATACACTCAAATGTTTACAAATCATATATAATATGTAAACATAACATAATACAGTGCATAACGGAGAGATGATTTACAAGACAAAAATATCTCCCAAAACTCTAGTTGACTGTTTCGCTCCCAGCAGGGCATCCGGCCAGGGCCGGGACAAAACCACCCGGGACGCTTGACGAAATGCCTGAAAACAATAATAATAAATAAAAAAGGGCCACATTATTCTTTATATCTGTCTTGTTCCCCATGTCTTGCACTGAATCTATTTTTATCAACCATGAACTCGCAAGAACGTCCGTTCTTCAATATTTCACTGATATTTAACTCTCATGACATTAGATGGGGAGTCACGGCTGAAGTCAACCCATCCAGCCAGCTAAACAATGGAAAGAGCGCAGAACAGCTGTCCCCATTACCAAAAGCGAACGACAAACCACGACACGGCCACAACAATGTCTGACAGCAACACCGATGTGAGTACAACAAAGAATTAATTAACTCGTCAAGAGAACTATTTGCCCATTATTCATGGTCAGTAGTGGTGAGTAACTTGTCAATCCGCCATCTGTCATGGCCAATGGCTTCATATTACTCTTTGGACATTGGCCAGAGGTGACACGCACGACAACACTACTCACCATCCACCCACACAAACCACAGCATCATCATAACTACCATTCATTCAAAAAAAACAAAAAAAAAACAAAAAACAAAAAAAAAAAAACAAACAAAAAACACACACAGAGAGAGA
>NC_088361.1:14698244-14713244 GCF_034508935.2 Berghia stephanieae | reverse complement strand
GCCAGTGTAACCCTTCCACACATTATTGTGACCATTCTCGATGCCTCGAGATAACGATAAAAACTGACTGACTGAGGGCATACATTGTGTATCATTGAAATGAGGATAGGACGGAGTCTGAACGAAATGGCAAAAAGATCTGAAGTGGGTGGCTGGTACAGACTTTCTCTTATTGTTGATAATGATGGTGGTGGGGAGATAAGAGCAACCTACTGCCAAAAGATTTGAAATGGGTCGCTGGTACAGACTTTCTCTTATTACATATGAAGAGTGGTTTTCCAAAACTCCATTACTCTGCTATCCCCCCCCCCCCCCCCCCCCCCCATTTTTAGATATTGATATTATTTCCCTTAAAATATTTCTCATTCGGTTTATTAATTTATCATATTTCAACATTGTGTAAACTGACATTAACTACAATTACATAACACAAAGTGTGTGCATGTTTTTTTTGTCGAAGTCACGTGCACATAATATTATAAAGTAGACGGACTAAAGAGATACGCCGTGCAGCACACTTTTATACATCCGACACGTAAACGCGAAAGATGCACGACTCGGACGCAGAGGTGTGAAAGTCAAAACGCCAAGGGCGCGGTTCGAGTCCGTCCCAAGTCAAAATAAAACCCAGCGAATACAAAAGGCCCCCCAATCACACAGCTGTAAGGGAAAACGAAACGTGCTAGACATAAACACAGAGGACAAACACAGTGACTAAGAACATAGCAGTTGTACTACAGATAAGGCATGTAACGTATCGAAAAGAATTCAAAACCGGGAGTATTGTACACAGTATTTTGTTGGGTTTTATAGCCACCACTGTAAACGTGACATTATGAGGTAAATTCAGTGCCAGTGATATCCCTTGAATATGATGAGGGGATGGACAGTGTCTGTCTTCGTCTATACCCCCCCCCCCCAAAAAAAAAAAAAAAAAAAACAAAACAAAAAAAAACAAAAAACAAAAAAACTTGAGCTTCTATATAGAGCGATATCCGCATAATGTGCTCAAAGCGCTTTACAAGGGTCCCTGACCATCAGCAACACGTAACATGTAGAACAAGACATGACGCATGTTATGCGATAATACTTTTTTTTTCGACAGAGACAACGCTGTTAACGGCAGGTACTCATTTTACACCTGAGTACGGTGAGAGAATGTGACTAAAGAGTCTTTCCAAGGACTCAACAATGCGCCGAGCGAGGCTCCAACCCAGAACCTTCCGATCCGAAAGCGGGTGTCATACCACAGAGCCACATAGCCGCACACAGTGCCAGTGATATCGTTGAATAATGATGATGAAAAGATACACACAGTATCTGTCTTCGTCTATTAAATTGAAGCTTACAATTATTCAACACTTATCGTTATGATATCCTCGATGAATTTTTTTAATTGGGAGAATGGGCTTGGTGAAATATAATAACAAAGCAACTCATCTTAAAATCGAAAACAAAAGTAAATAAAGCAACTATTGATACTGTGCATTTAGGTAAAATACTCACAATATCGGCAAGTCGCACAAAACTCCGTGTATGTGTAACCTTAAACGTTTACAGTTTGATTGGTGTAATTTAGTGAGAACTAAGCTGAGATTAACATAGATGTCTAAAAATGGTGGCAAAGAGCTGAGTGACGTCAATTGCGTTCCTCCTATATCCGATGTTACACAATATTAAGCACACACACAGAGAGAGAGAGAGAGAGAGAGAGAGAGAGAGAGAGAGAGAGAGAGAGAGAGAGAGAGAGAGAGAGAGAGAGAGAGATCGCAATAACGTTATAAAATCATTAATTATTCTAATAAGAGTCGAGATGCTCCTCCTCTCCTCCTCATTCTCTCTCTATATCCTCGTCGTTATGTATTAATCAAGAGCCGTTGACTCCCTAACTCAAGCGTCCAGAGACAAGGCAGGCCATTGTAACGGCTACCACAGGAAATCTCCATTGTAGAAGGAAAGGCCAGTGTAACCCTTCCACACATTATTATGACCATTCTCGATGCCTCGAGATAACGATAAAAACTGACTGACTGAGGGCATACATTGTGTATCATTGAAATGAGGATAGGACGGAGTCTGAACGAAATGGCAAAAAGATCTGAAGTGGGTGGCTGGTACAGACTTTCTCTTATTGTTGATAATGATGGTGGTGGGGAGATAAGAGCAACCTACTACCAAAAGATTTGAAATGGGTCGCTGGTACAGACTTTCTCTTATTACATATGAAGAGTGGTTTTCCAAAACTCCATTACTCTGCTTTCCCCCCCCCCCCCCCCCCCCCCCCCCCCATTTTAGATATTGATATTATTTCCCTTAAAATATTTCTCATTCGTTTATAAATTTATCATATTTCAACTTCAAATTCACAAAAATCCAGGAAATTCGTGAACCATTTGATGCTTAAAATATAATTTACATTACATTTCAATTCATCTCACGGATGGAAAATCTCAAAAAGTAGAAAAATCGACTTCACGAGATTTGGAAAACCAGCCTTCGTATTGATAATGATAGGGGTGGAGAGAAGAGAAACCAAACTACTCCCACATCCTGACCAGACCAACACAGAACGACGACAGAAGGTATACGCTACACAATGGCCAAAATAGTTTCAGATAAACCATGGTGACGTCCATAAAGTTCTGTATAGCAATACAGTATTTCAAAAAGATCCACATGATTACACGAGAAAACCTGGCTTTTACTGTGCACAGAATGTGCTATCTTTCATGCCCTTTACATATATATTATGAGACATAAGAATGAAGTTGAGTCTTAATATATCATTTTATTTCATACCTCATAGAAAGACACATACGTTACGGCAAACATGGAATGAAATTGACCTCACGTTACACATTGGTTTGTCAAATGTTATTTTTGCCAGTCACGACAGGTGGGCAACTGAACAAACTGCAATCTTTTGGTGACGTTCGCCAATACACTCTTTATCAAGTGACTAGAGAAAAAAAAAAAAAACCCCAATAATTGTGCTACAGTGTGGAAAGCACACACGACTGCTGAAGGGGAGGTTGAGTCAGACCAGTCCCAGTGAGTAGGACCCCCCCCCCCCCCCTTTGAACCTTAGCCACCTTTATCACATGCCTACCGACCGAATTTCAGTTGGTGAGTAGGCCTATTTTCTCACTGTGCTCACGCAGTGACGCATACATTCGAGTTGTGTTGTGTGAAACAACATGTTTCTAATTCTAAGGCCACCTGTATCCAAAAAAAAAAAAAAAATAGTGGAAGATGTCCAGATTCTAGAGGGCCAACAAATTCGACTAATCAGCATGTGTTCAAGATAGCCATGACCCAAACAAACAAACAAACAAACCAACTTCAACCTACCTTTCTTCCTAAAGATGGGTGCCAAAGTGAGCTTCTTCTTTGCCCCTCCGCTGGAGGAATTCTCTGGCTCCAGAATGGCCTCGAGCTTGTCGTCACTCAAGTTGAGGATGAAGGCCAGGTGCATGTTGCACATTTCACGGAACTTGTCCGGCATGTGCTTCTTTATGCGGCTTAGATACTTCTCTTCCTCCTGGGCCTGCTGTAACCGGGACTCCAGGTCTCCATGGTATATCTGGGGGGAAAACGAGACTGTTGAGTCAAATAGAGAATATTGTATATCCCATCTGGAAAGAATGATGATCCTACCCCCCAAAACGTCTGAGGTGAATAAAAATATCAATATCAACGATGATCAAAGTCAAAAGTCTTATTTCTAGGCAATTGTCAATATATATTTTTAAAAATCATACAATAACCGAGAGCAAAACTAACGGTGAAAACGATGAAAGCAGTAGCAGTGTCGCGCCACAAAGTGGGCGAGCGATGGGTATTAAGTAACTAAGTTTCTTCTTGCTCAAGGAAAAAGAAAAAATCCAATCGAAAGGCATTCAGTGGGGCTTGAACCCAGGACTATGGATGGAAAGGGCAATGCCTTATCTACAGTCATTAATAATAACAACAAAAACAACAACACGGATCAAATGAACACAACAGTTAAAAACAATTTTTTTCTTATTCTTTAACCCCCCCCCCCCCCCCCCCCCCCCCACCAGACTGCCAAATCGGGAGAGTCCTGATTTTATCAGTACAGTTGACCTATAAATATGTCTATTCGGATCGGAAGTTCATGGGTTCGAGCCTCGTTGGGCGCATAGTTGATTCCTTGGAAAACTCTTTACTCACATTTTCTCACCGTACTCAGGTGTATTTTGAGTACCTGGCCGTCAACATCGGTGTCTCTGTCGGAATAAGTTCTAATATCGCCTAACAGGCGTCAGGTCTCGATCTCCATGTTACGTATTGCTGTTGATCAGGGTCCCTTTATAGAGCGATTTGAGCACATTTAATGGATATTGCGCTATATAAAAGCTCTACTTAAAAAAATTTTTTTAAAAATTCCGGCATTCAAGGTTCCTCGTACCGTTGCACGTTGCAAGCATCAAGCGTCATAGACATTTTATAAAAGGATTGCACAACGTCAAAAGACTGGGGGAAACGGAGCGAGAACGGCCACTCGAGTGTTATAAAGTGCCATTGACCATCCCATCGCCTTTGAGAAATGCCAGTGGACGATGGCCATCCTTATAAGTTAATGAAAGGCTATCCGACACAACGGCGCCAGGCCCAGTAAAACCATCTGTCGAGTCGACTGAATGGAATGTGTGTGTGTGCAAAGAATTGATTCGGAACAAAATTGGAACGCTATTTTAACTTAACTACGCCCCAAAGGCCCACTCATATATTTTTTATACTCGACAAATAATCCTAGCCCCCCCTCCAGTGTGCTATGCAAATAACAGATCGAGTGCGGTAGAAAACAACAAACAAAATAACAAAAAAATACAAAATCAAAAAAAACAGCACAAATAAGATAAAAATGAAGAAATATACAAGATGATAAGTTTTAGGTGTAAGTCAAATGATGTAGATAAGGAGGAGTGATAATGGTGGTAGTGTGATGACGATGGTGGTGGTGATTGAGTAATGAGTGAGAGATACTATGGTGAGTGGATGTTAAGTGGTGGTGTATGCAGTAGTGATGATGTGGTGGGGGAAATGTTAAGTAGTATAGATGGGTGGTGTGTGAGTAACGTATAGTGAGATGATGACGATATGACGTAGTTGGTGGTAAAGAATATGATGATGTTGCGGTGCTGGTTGGGTCGTGGTGGCAGTGAAAGGGCAATTTACTCACATTCTCTCACCGTACTCAGGTGTAAAATGAGTACCTGGCCGTCAACATCGGTGTCTCTGTCGGAATAAGTTCTAATATCGCCTAACAGGCGTCAGGTCTCGATCTCCATGTTACGTATTGCTGTTGATCAGGGTCCCTTTATAGAGCGCTTTGAGCACATTTAATGGATATTGCTCTATATAAAAGCTCTACTTAAAAAAAAAAATTTAAAAAATTCCGGCATTCAAGGTTCCTCGTACCGTTGCACGTTGCAAGCATCAAGCGTCATAGACATTTTATAAAAGGATTGCACAACGTCAAAAGACTGGGGGAAACGGAGCGAGAACGGCCACTCGAGTGTTATAAAGTGCCATTGACCATCCCATCGCCTTTGAGAAATGCCAGTGGACGATGGCCATCCTTATAATTAATGAAAGGCTATCCGACACAACGGCGCCAGGCCCAGTAAAACCATCTGTCGAGTCGACTGAATGGAATGTGTGTGTGTGTGCAAAGAATTGATTCGGAACAAAATTGGAACGCTGTTTTAACTTAACTACGCCCCAAAGGCCCACTCATATATTTTTATACTCGACAAATAATCCTAGCCCCCCCTCCAGTGTGCTATGCAAATAACAGATCGAGTGCGGTAGAAAAACAAACAAAAGCAAATAAACAATAACAAAACAAACAACAAAAAATAAAACAAAGAAATACAAAAAGTAAACTAGGTCACAATGATGTTAAAAATGGAGGAGTTGTAGTAGTGGTGGTATTGATGATGAGGCTGTGGTGGAGGTGGTGGTTGAAGTAGTAATGATGAAGATGATAGTGACTTGGTGATGGTCGCAATAATGGTGGTAGTGATGATGACGATGTAGTGGTGGTGATTGCAGTAATGGTGGTAGTGATGATACTAATGGTTGTAGTGATATGATATAGTGGTGGTGGTTGCAGTAGTGATGATGTGGTGGGGGAGTTATAGTAGTAGTAGTGTCGATAGTGATGATGACGATATGACGTAGTGGTGGTAAAGATAAGATGATGATGCGGTGCTGGTTGTAGTCGTGGTGGCAGTGAAAAGGCAATTTACTCACATTCTCTCACCGTACTCAGGTGTAAAATGAGTACCTGGCCGTTAACAACGCTGTCTCTGTCCGAAAAATATATATATGGTAAAATCGCCTCTAACAGGCGTCATGTCTCGTTCTATACTATATATGTTGTGTTACTGTTAGTTCATGACCATTTGTAAAGCGCCTTGAGCACGTGTAGTGGAGATATATAAAAAAAGCTAAAGTACTTATAACCTCAAGGAGCTTGCCAAAAGGCACACGCTTGATTTCGATACTAATAACACTGTGCTGTAGGATTCTAACCAAACTTTCAATAAGGGGGTGGGGGAGACAATGCCTTATCTACAGTCATTAATAATAACAACAAAAACAACATGTATCAAATGAACACAACAGTTTAAAAACAATTTTTTTCTTATTCTTTAACCCTTTTCCCCCCACCAGACTGCCAAATCGGGAGAGTCCTGATTTTATCAGTACAGTTGACCTATAAATATGTCTATTCGGATCGGAAGTTCATGGGTTCGAGCCTCGTTGGGCGCATAGTTGATTCCTTGGAAAACTCTTTACTCACATTTTCTCACCGTACTCAGGTGTATTTTGAGTACCTGGCCGTCAACATCGGTGTCTCTGTCGGAATAAGTTCTAATATCGCCTAACAGGCGTCAGGTCTCGATCTCCATGTTACGTATTGCTGTTGATCAGGGTCCCTTTATAGAGCGCTTTGAGCACATTTAATGGATATTGCGCTATATAAAAGCTCTACTTAAAAAAAAAATTAAAAAATTCCGGCATTCAAGGTTCCTCGTACCGTTGCACGTTGCAAGCATCAAGCGTCATAGACATTTTATAAAAGGATTGCACAACGTCAAAAGACTGGGGGAAACGGAGCGAGAACGGCCACTCGAGTGTTATAAAGTGCCATTGACCATCCCATCGCCTTTGAGAAATGCCAGTGGACGATGGCCATCCTTATAAGTTAATGAAAGGCTATCCGACACAACGGCGCCAGGCCCAGTAAAACCATCTGTCGAGTCGACTGAATGGAATGTGTGTGTGTGCAAAGAATTGATTCGGAACAAAATTGGAACGCTGTTTTAACTTAACTACGCCCCAAAGGCCCACTCATATATTTTTATGGTGGCGTTTTTATACACCTCCGTTGGAGGTGTACAAAAACGCACCGTTTTTATGCACCTCCGTTGGCGGTGATGGTAAAGTTGTTGCTGCATACGTCCATGAGGTTTAAATAGTTTTAGATTGTAGTTTAGCACGCTGCTTAGTGATTACCGATGTACAATGATAATAAATTAAAGAATAATAACAATAATTAAAAAAAAATCAAAAGTAAAAAGAAACATGGCACACAAATACTGATCTCAAATAAATAAATAATTTTAGAAAATTAAAATCGAAGTTTTTTAAAAACATGATAAAAAGTCTTTGAAAAAAAAAAAGAAAGAAAAAAAAAGCAAACAAAAACAAAGTAAATCCAAAAAAATAAAAAGTCAACATTGGGAACCGAACCCGGTACTTTCAAGGTTGGAGTCTGACAGCTTGTCCACTGCGCTACGGAGCCACCTGACTGTTCAACACATTTAATAAGGTCTTTCTAAAACATTATTTTACCTTCAATGCAACTTCTATTTTCTGGTTTTATATTTCGATTTTTTAAAATTATTAATATTTTTATATAAATTTATTAACAAAAACATCCTACAGATGTCACAATATAACTTTCGCCATGTCCAAATGCAGAAACAATATCGCTAATGAAATTGGGTGGAATGCGCATGCGTGACGGAGGTGTATAAAAACGATCCGTTAAGATACACCGTCAACGGAGGTGCATAAAAACACTACGTATTTTTTTATACTCGACAAATAATCCTACCCCCCCCCCCCCCCCCCCCCCCCTCCCCTGTGTGCTATGCAAATAACAGATCGAGTGCGGTAGAAAAACAAACAAAACAACAAAAGCAAATAAACAATAACAAAACAAACAAACAAAAAATAAAACAAAAAAATACAAAAAGTAAACTAGGTCACAATGATGTTAAAAATGGAGGAGTTGTAGTAGTGGTGGTATTGATGATGAGGCTATGGTGGAGGTGGTGGTTGAAGTAGTAATGATGAAGATGATAGTGACTTGGTGATGGTCGCAATAATGGTGGTAGTGATGATGACGATGTAGTGGTGGTGATTGCAGTAATTGTTGTAGTGATGATACTAATGGTTGTAGTGATATGATATAGTGGTGGTGGTTGCAGTAGTGATGATGTGGTGGGGGAGTTATAGTAGTAGTAGTAGTGTCGATAATGATGATGACGATATGACGTAGTGGTGGTAAAGATGTGATGATGATGCGGTGCTGGTTGTAGTCGTGGTGGCAGTGAAAAGGCAATTTACTCACATTCTCTCACCGTACTCAGGTGTAAAATGAGTACCTGGCCGTTAACAGCGCTGTCTCTGTCCGAAAAATATATATGGTAAAATCGCCTCTAACAGGCGTCATGTCTCGTTCTATATATATGTTGTGTTACTGTTAGTTCATGACCATTTGTAAAGCGCTTTGAGCACGTGTAGTGGAGATATATAAAAAAGCTAAAGTACTTATAACCTCAAGGAGCTTGCCAAAAGGCACACGCTTGATTTCGATACTAATAACACTGTGCTGTAGGATTCTAACCAAACTTTCAATAAGGGGGGTGGCGGTGGGGGAGATAGATATATATAGAGAGAGAGAGAGCGAGAGAGAGAGAGAGAGAGGAGAGAGAGAGAGAGAGAGAGAGAAGCGAGAGAGAGAGAGCGAGAGAGAGAGAGAGAGAGAGAGAGAGAGAGAGAGAGAGAGAGAGAGAAAGAGAGAGAGAGAGAGGGTTTCAAATACTATTTTATTTCAACGTGATTAGATAGTAGATATGGTAGAAACTTACGAATATATTTCTCAAAACGGGCCTTCTCTAAAAATCCAAGGGTATTCGCTTTCTATTCCTCTTACTCTTACTCAACACAACAAAGTGAGAAACAGCAGTTGTTTTAGAATCGTAATCCGAGTAGAAATACACTTCAACTAAATTATAACTAAACAAGATTTTATATTTCAATTTTAAAACAAACTTTAAACTACCACAGCCACAGACATCACCATATGCGCATTTTGTAACTTGGTATCAGAAGACTAAATTATGTACATATTTAAAGCAGAACAAGTATGAATAATGCAAACGAAGCGAAGCTAAAGAGTCGTTTCACTTTCACGGGACAACATAATCCAGCATATCTTGATTTGAAAATGAGTTCGAATGTTTGTTGCACACTCCAGACTCTGGTTCAGTTCGAATGGCGATGTGAAATAAAACCTGGCAGTTTCATGTGAAGTGATCTCTTCAGCTGAGAGAGTGAGAGAGTGGTCAAAGTGACCAGCTGACGTGACGAAAGTTACGGGTGGGTGCACACACAGAAACATCACACGCATACACGAGTAGGGAGGCGTAGTGTATGGGCGGAGACTGCGAGAAACGCCCTACTTCGTCGGCCACTAGCTTGGTGTGTGTGTGTGTGTGTGTGTGTTGACGAAAAAGCCAAGGACAGAAATGGTTGGAGGGGAGGAGGGTGATGGTGGAGGGAGAGTAGGGGGAGAACGTGAGCTTTTATGGCGTAATGTCCAAAGTAAATGCCCAGCAGAACGCTTTACATTAACAATGGGCGAAAAACACACCCAAATGAACAGCGTCAATGACCGCACTGAACTTATAAGCTGACACGTGAACGAATTTTAAGGATCTCTCACGTTTTATTTTTCGACAGAGACAACGCTGTTGCAGTAATTAACGATATCCGAAATAGCAACTTGTATCATTATTGGCTACTGTCGAGAAATGCTAGTAAAGAGACTTTTTCAAGGACCCAACTTAACTCCGCCCACAGGACTCGAACCCTCGACCAACATGTACAAGCCGAAGCATCATACCAGTGTTAGAATAGGCCACAGAGCTGCATGGATGATCGAATTTCCTAGCAATGGGGGGGGGGGGGGGGGGGGGGGGGGGGGGGGGGGGGGGGGGATTCTAGTTTTATCATTACATTTGTGACCTGGAGTTGATATCAAGGGGAGAAAAAAGTTTTGAGAGTTCGCGTGTCTAGAGTGACTGGACTAATTTATTAAAACGGAATGTGTTCCAATTCCACGAATGACAAATGAAAAAAACCAAAAAAAAAAAACCAACAAAACTTATGGCAGAAGTTGTTCTTTGTGTCTTGTAAAATTAAAATCCACAGTAAATCTATTAAAATACAGGTATATAAAGAGGATTGCTGAACTGCCCCCCCCCCCCCCCCCCCCCTTCCAAGAGACGTTTCTTTTTTAAATGGCATCCTTGTGTGCTGCCACGGTGAAATCGTTGTATTGTTTATTAAAAGTATATATATATTATGTAACAAATGGAAATGGTGAGGAAAAAAAAAGAACCCCCCCCCCACTCCCCTCGAATTTTGCCAAAATCAAAAGAGTGGAAAATATTTACAAAATATATAAATATAAATAAATACATTATATTATATAGAGTTAAATCAACATAAAAATGATAAATAGGAAGTTTAGTCAGTTACAGTCAAAGTCAGGGGTACTCAATATCCACTGTAAAAAAAAAAAGAAAGAAAAAAGGCCAATTTGGACTAGGAACTTTTAAAAAAATGCTCTGTAGATAAGTTTGTATGTCGCAACTCAAAAACTACAATGCCAAGATTTTTCAGATTAAAAAAAAAAAAAAAAATTAAAACGAGAACTCTTGTTCAGTTACTACAAATATATTGCTTTGTAACTCGTTCATGGCTTTAAAAGGAGAAAAATAAAAGGATATGGCTCACCAGATAACTTTAGATATTTTTATTGTTACCCCAGCCTTCTTCAATACATTTAATTGGAGACCCCTCCCCCCAGTAATATTCGATACTTATTGGTTTTCAACCCACACATTATTAATATCAATGATTAGAATCTGTTCGTAGTATCAAAATAATAACGTTAAAAAAAAAAAGAAGGGAGAATAGTTTACAGCAGATTTAGATCCCAGTAAAAAAAAAAAACAAAAAACAAAACAAAAAGGAAACAAACGATTTAAAAAATAAATTCGCCCTACTTGGCACATCACAGCAGTAGCCTATTTGTATCAGATTTCATTTTGCAGTAAAAAAAAAAAAAAAGTGTCCTCTTGCAAAGGTGAGCTGCTAAAGTGATTGACCTGAAACCACTGAGCTCTTGAAAGTTCACGTTGCCTGATACTGATAAGAATAGGGTTATGAGTTATGATTTTTTTCTTGACTTGAGTCAAGAGCAGTTTAAGTCTTGCCAATGAGGATAAGCAGATCAATTAATCTATTATCTGTATCAAAAACAAATACTTATCTCCCATTCTAAAAATGGTTGTGCATGGAAAATAAAGAAAAAAAATGATAGACCCCCCCCCCTCCCCCAACCAAAAAAAAAACAAAAGCAACAAAAACAAACAAAACACTTTAAATTTAAAATGTCCCATCATATCATGTATCTTAGTCTTCATCTGGCTGAACGTTGAAGAGACTGGTATTGTATAGCTCTAGTATCTTGGTCTATAATCTATGAGTGAGAGACTGAAAAACGCCATCACTACAAGGTATTTTATTAGGGTGAAAATTCAATCAATCCCGGAAGAAGTTAAGCCAGTATTTTGAGATTCACACTGTTGTGAGACACCAAGCTCGACAAAGCCAAGTGTAATGTATTAGTCTTGCCGTAGCTATATGCGACATACTCATGAAAAAAAAACAAAGTTGTTTGCAGCTTAATAATTCTTTTGGACATTGAAATTAAAAGTTGAAAGAGGGGATGGGGGTTATCCCGATAGACCAGCTGTTTGTCAGTTTGTCATTGCCGGAATGGGAGGGGGCGTGGGTGACCGTAAATCTAAGACTAAGACGTCATTTGTACTTCAAAAGAAGAATCGAATGTAATATCATATATGACAAATACGGTTTAAATTCCCTTGAACGTTCTTCCATCTGGTTGAGGAACTGAGAGAAGGAGTACACTATCCAATGTCACATATTTTGTGCAAAACAAACATTAACAGTAAAGTTGGTCTGTCTGCGTTCTAACACTTTCATTTAAAAAGACAGGACAAATCGAAATGTGCACTCACCTTACTTATTCCTTAAGGCCACCAAATCCCGGTTCTTGAATAAAACAATTCAGAATCTATGATTTCATAGACTAATGAGCTAAGCCTCAGGTCAACAATAAATAACGGAACACAATACTGACAGTGGTCAGTTATGATGACCCCATAAAAGGTTGTAGCCGGCTGGAGATGAAAGAAGAGACGATTGAAAACACCGCTGTTACGCATTTGATTGAGACAGGCGTTTCTGATTGGTTCACTTTACAGCAGACAATATGAAGTCAAGGTTTCATTGGTTTGAAAATAACAAAGACTGCGCAGGTCCGGAAACGGCTCTTTCTTCCTGCGAGATTTGTTTACAAACTTAGCAGGTAGTCGCTGTTATTTTGAAATTGATCATAGTCAGTGGCAAATCAAAAGTACGTTATTGTATGATTTAAGTTATCAATCATAAATATAATTGCCCCAAGGTGACACACGGCACAATGACGACTAAGCACCGATTCGGTGCTAATATTGCTATAGAAAAGATATGACACTGTGTGGTGTATCTATAGTCTAAGTCCAGTCTAGTTTCGTTTTCGTATTATCTTCTCTTAACTCTTACAGTCTTACTCTTACTCTTGATTCATGACACTCTTCTTTAAAAAAACAAACAAAACACTCTTCTTTTCTTTGTGTGTCAACGAATTATTCTTATTATAACACAATAAAGGGGAAGGGGGAGAGTAGAAAGTCTAACACTAACACCTCAACTTGTAAACAAACGGCAAAACGTTTTGCCTTACTTTTTCATTCTTCTAATTATAACTTTCTATTTCTTCCCTTTACTTAACCAAACTGACTGTAGTACTACTGTACTGTTACTGGCTGTTACTCTTACTATTACTCTTGTAATTATAGGACTGATGAACTAATTTTACGGTGGATAGTCTTAACAAATTCATCATTACCGTGAGCTACTATTGAACTATTATTATCATTTATTATGATCAGAAATTTGACTTAATGATAAATGATAAAACAATTACAATAGTAACAGTCAGAGCACAATTATGTGCACTTTCAGAAATACGTGGTCCCTGTCGAGCGGAGTAATTTTTAATTTTACCAATGATTTTTTAGTCAGATGCTTTATGTTTCCTAAGAAAAAAGAAATGAAATTGACAACCTTGTGAGCATCAAATTATCTAATATTTGAATACAAGAAAAGGGTAGCTGATATTTTTACCTATATTGTGATCATGATTTAAAGGCATTGTAATGTTTCGATGAAATATATCACTTACTGGATTCTAGCATGCCGAGTTAAAGCACGCTCTGCAATACGGCACACTGGAGCTGGGTGACCAAATTTTATTTGTACTAAATAAGTCGTTTCCTCTCATGAGCTTCAGATATAGACTTGAACGCTTTTTGACTTCTCCGGAGAGTGTGCCAAAATCCAGCGAGTACTGTAGCATACAAGGAGAAAACATGGTGTAATTATTCTACTCTGCAGGGACCGTGTCTGTTCAAAACTGCTCATAATAGAATATATTTAGAGGTTTGGTTTTAGAGTATTTCCATTCCAACAATGAGACATCACTTTGGCTTCTCAACCAAACCAGTAAATGAATACAATTTGGTTTGTTAACATTTCTCAGAATTATTTAACAAAACCATCGTATTTAGTTTGTTACATCTCTCCATGATTATTCACTTTATCCGCATTTTGTCTCTATCGGTGGCCATATTTAGTTAGTTATAACTCGCTGGCTTGAATAGAGATTCGATTCTTACAACCGTTCTATTTTCAATTTCTATTAGTTTGTTTTACCTTATAGAGTGATCCAGAGGATGCACTGAAATCAGTGGGACTTGGGATAAATATCACCAGGACCGAAGTCTTATTAAATTTCAATTTCTGTTGGTAAAAAAAAAAAGGATCTTGAAACATGTTTCTTCTTGATTCCAAGGGCTCCTCGAATGCGCTGTATTTATTTTTTAAAACAATAGGTAACAGTATATATTTATTCATCAGGTCCTCATCACTCTGAAAAAATGGGTGAAGAAATTAAAAAGTTTAAACTTCGAGAAGAAAAACATATCACCAATGAAGTTGAGTTCATGGCATGGTCTCCATCTATGGACCTTTTGGCACTGGCTAATGCAAATGCTGAGGTAATAAAAGTTTTATTTACTTATTTCAATAAAAATGAATTATCATTACTATTTTCAAATGGAGTTGCAATCAATAATATGATTTAGTGATATTTTAATTATTTTTTATATAGTCTCGATAGAGCACTCGCTTCACATGCAAAGAGACTGAGGTTGATCCTGGGCGCAGTCAAGATTTTTTTCTGACTGCCTATGTCCACCCAGCAAGTATTGGGTAGCTGGGTTTGTTAGATCTGGTGTAAAGTACTTTGCAATAGACTAGCATCCTATCCAAAGGATTGCAAGCAATTGCTATTGTCCATTTCAGTCTAAGGAGACCGGGATAAACTTCGGTGCTATGGGCATCTTTTAAAAATAGTGTTTGAGTTTGGCTTATGCAGCATTACGGTAAGCACACATGCTTCCTAAACCTGAAGTGCAA
>NC_088361.1:14688800-14698144 GCF_034508935.2 Berghia stephanieae | reverse complement strand
ACACACACACCACGCCACCACCACTTCCCCAAACACACACACGCACGAGCGCGTATACACAATTTCTTCTTTCTTCCTCGTCCCTCCCTGCTCCTTCCTTTAACCCATCCATCGTTCCGCCTATCCATCCATCCATTCCTTCAATCCATTTACCATCCATTACTTCGATCCATTAATTAATTAATTAATTAATTCATTCATTCATTCATCCGTCCATCCATCCATCCATCCAGCATTCATTCTTTTGATACATCCATCCATCCCTCCCGCCCTTCCACCCATCCGTCCATCCATCCATATTTCTATCTATCAGCCTGCCTATCAGTCCATCTATCTATCTATCTATCCATCCATCCATCCATCCATCCATCCATCCATCCATCCATCCATCTATCTATCTATCTATCTATCTATCTATCTATCTATCTATCTATCTATCTATCTATCTATCTATCTATCTATCTATCTATCTATCTATCTATCTATCTACATGTCTATCTATCTATCTATCTATCTATCTATCTATCTATCTATCTATCTATCTATCTATCTATCTATCTATCTATCTATCTATCTATCTATCTACATGTCTATTTATCTATCTATCTATCTATCTATCTATCTATCTATCTATCTATCTATCTATCTATCTATCTATCTATCTATCTATCTATCTATCTATCAGGTCCATCCAACTACCTCTCTATCTATACTTGTCTATCCATCTTGAATTCATCCACTCACCCACCATCTGTCCGTCTACAGCGACTTCATCCATATTATAATATTATTACTCTTTCTCTCTTTCTTACAAAAGCAACACCAGCTGTTCGTAAAAACCACCAATATTCCACACAACACTCATGTTACCTCATTCCCCCCCCCCCCCCCCCCCCCCCCCCCCCCCCTCTCTCTCTCTGTCTATCTCTCTCTGTGTCCATCCACTCCTTACTCTTTCTTTCAAAAGCAACACAGCTGTTCGTAAAACCACCAACAATCCCATCGGTCATGTTACCTCATTCCCCCCCCCCCCCCTCTCTCTCTCTCTTTCTCTTCTCTCTCTCTCTCTCTCTCTCTCTCTCTCTCTCTCTCTCTCTCTCTCAACACTTTCTCAGATTGTAATATATTCAAGCACCAAATTCCAACACAACGCTGACTATCAGAGGCGTTGAATACAACCCCCCAAATTAATCTTTTTTTTTACTTTCCCCCCGCTCTCTTGTTAACAAACAGAATGACTAACCTCATACCTCAACGCCTTAGATTAATCAACGCTCTAAGGGAATTCCCCTCAGGCCCTTGTATCACGGCCCGGTAATTCCCCAGACGAGCGGTATCAAAATTCGGGTATTCCCAGAACGCGCGCTGCTCTGCTTTGCTGACCTAGTTGGTAACATCTTGGCTGTGCTCACGTTACCACACAACGGTAAAATGACACTTCACATTAAACCACGGAAGATAACGAGGCGGTGGTTGCCGTGATAGATAAGTAGAAAACGGTAAGGGCTGCCTGAAGCCGGTGATCGTAAAATACTAACGAAAGAGTGAAAATGGAAAGGCTTCGTATGGGAACAAAACATAGATTGATAGAGAATTCTGCCGTTCTCTGGAAAAAACAATTATTTGAAAATTTGGCCAGAAAACTCGTCCTTCAAATTTCGATCGATTTACATGACCCTCATCTTGGCTAAAACTCTCAAACCTGGGACCTTAAGGAATACTTCGCGAAGTCCCAGGTTTGAGAGTTTTTGTCAAGATGAGGGTCAGTTAAATCGATCGATATTTGAAGGACGAGTTTTCTGGCCAAATTTTTAAATATCGGTTTTTCCAGAGTACGGCAGTATTGTGAAGGGTGGTTTGTGTTGTATATGTCCTTGTGTGTGTGTGTGTGTGTGTGTGTGTGTGTGTGTGTGTGTGTGTGATGATGATGATGATGATGGCATGATTTTGTAGCGTTTTGTTTCCATCACATTCTTACAAGGGTTTTTAACTAAGTTAATTTATTTGATCTAACCGGTGTAAGATAAAAATACCTGAATATTCAGAAATGTGAGTGGAACAGGCACTTTTGTTGATGATAAAAAGACATGAAGTGAGTAGAAAAGTGCCAGAAGACTACAGAAAATGATAAAAAATTGCGGCGATAAGGATTCGGACCCACGAACCGCCTGTTACAGCAACTCTGCCTGGCCACGAGAAGGACGCTCTACAATCGACTCCCTTCTAGTTACGGCCAGACTTACTTACTTACTTATCCGAACCAGCGACCACCTGAGCTCTAGCCCTTCGGTCTTGTGCCATGACGTAGAATTTAGACGTCTTTTGTAGTTGTTCCAGGTGACTATAGATAGAACGCGCTTGGCCAAGGAGTTCACAACATTGCCATTCGGAAGTATAACGGACCAAAACGCAAACTCTGTGTAACCATGAACTTATATTGTCTGGTTAATACAGTTTAGTGAGAACAACTCACAAACGCGGATGGCAAAAACAATAACAAAGGCCTGAGTGACGTCATCTTCGAACTATCTATACAGTGTGTTACTGATGCTTGGATTTGGTGGGAGGAATAGTTACGGCCAGACGGAGTTGCCGTAGCAGTCGAGTCGTGAGCGGGGTTCGAATCCTCATCGCCGCAAAGTTTTTATTCTCTATTGTGTTCTTCTGGCACTTTCCTACTCACTTCATTTCTTGTTGTCAAACATCTGAAAAGTTGTGCGTATGTATGAATTCAGAAAAAAAAGTGAATATAACAGCTTCAAATTAAAAAAAAAAAAGAACCAAATACAAAACACGGAAAGTTTCCGGCTCAAAATTCTTCTTCAAACAACAACAAAAAAAAAAAAAAAAAAAACAACAACAAAAAACCCCCCCAAAAAACAAACAAAACAAACAAACCATAAAGACATAAATACATTACTAAATTCCAGACAGACGACAGAGATATTTGGTAGGTCTCTTGTAGAAAAATCTTGGAAAATTTACTTTACTTTCCAAGATTTGTAGACTGAGAAGACCTACAAATTATCTCTGTTGTCTATCTGGGATTTAGTAATGTTTTTATGTCTTTATTGTTTTTTGTTGGATGTTGGCTGAAGAAGGGGTTTGAGCCCGAAACGTTCCGTGTTTGGAAGTTTGGTTCTTTTTTTCTTACTATGGGAAAACACGTTTTTAAACTTTTGGCCAGAAAACTCGTCCTTCAAATATAGATCGATTTAAAAGACTTTCCGAAGTCCCAGGTTTGAGAGTTTTGCCAAGGTGAAGGTCATTTTAACCAGTTGATATTTGAAGGATGAGTTTTCTGACCCAAATTTAGATACGTGTTTTTTTTTTTTTTTTTTTTTTTTTGGTTTTTGTTTTTGTTTTTGGTAGACCTCGTCAGCATAGGCTTCGTGGTCTCGTGGTATGACGCTCGCCTTCTGACTTGGAGGCATCTGATTCGAGTCTCACTGAGGCGGCTCACAGTTAAATATATACTTGGAATAGGCTCTATACTCACATTCTCAAACAAAGCCCCCCCCCCCCCCCCCCCCCCTCCACCATCAAATAAAACGAAAACAAAAATAAAATATTCCTATTATCAAGAGCCTGTAGCTAATTGTTGGCGCCTTTCGACCCTGATGTACATATAGATAGATTGAAGTTGACGTCACTCGGGTCTTTGTTATTGTCTTTTGCCATCCACGTTTACGAGTAATTCTCACTAAACTGTTTTAACCAGACTGTAAACGTTAAAGGTTACACAGAGTTTTGTGTGTTGGTCCGTTATACTTCCGGATGGCAATGTTGTGAGCTTCTTAGCCAAGCGCATACTATCTATACATATTTTTTTTTCTAATTTTTAATCAGAATTTTTTATCTGTGTGTGTGTGTGTGTGTGTGTGTGTTGTTTGTTGTTTGTTTGTTTTTTTATTGTAAAGGCCGTACCATTATTTTACTTTTATTCAACTGTCAAGTGTGAATTTTCATCAATTCAAACCTCTCGGGGCTGATTAAGATGTGGATTTGACACCCTTGCTGCTGTGTGTTGTGTTTGGCCATTTCTTGGTCGGCGGTCGGCGGTCGGGCAGACGTCGTGTGTGTGTGTGTGTGTGTGTGTGTGTGTGTGTGTGTGTGTGTGTGTGTGTGTGTGTGTGTGTGTGTATGTTGTTGGCTGTTGGTGATGCTTGGTGAATGAATGAATGAATGAATGAATGACTGAGCAGTCGTGAGTGTGTCAAGTGTCAAGCCCCTCGCTGTGAAAACACAGTTGACGTCATTAAGGTGTGAATTGTGAATTGTCTCCCCTTTGAAACGACACGCGACTCAAGTAAGACTTGTTATTGTTGTTACCTCCCTTTTTGGACAAGAACGATGATCATTTTAAACAGTTTTTTTTTTCATTGAAGCATGCGTGCGATGTAACATAGAGTAAAATTATAAATAAAGAAAACGAGAAATTGATAATTGAATGTATAATTGAATAAATAAATAAATTGATAGATAAGTAAATGAATGAATAATACATATATATAACAAATAAATGAATGAATGAATAAATAAATAAATAAATAACTAAATAGAAAAATACATAAATAAATGAATGAATAGAACAATAAATAAATAGATAAATGAATGAGTAGTCAACAAATAAATAGATAATAAATCAAATAAATTTACGAATGAATGATGTATAAATAAATAGATAAGGAAATAAATGAATAAACAATGATTATTAATTATTGAATTAATTAATTGAGTAATAGAAGGTGTTCTAAACACAATAACTGATCTCCGAGTCTTGCGGACAATATAAAGAATGGTGTGGAGACAACCTTATTGGTGCTATGCGTTTTAGTAAAATACCCAAATCATCCACCAGCCACCAAAACTATGTATAACCTTTAACGCTTATTGATGCTATGGGTTTAGCCAAAATACTCACATCATCCGCAAGTCGGATATAAGGTACCAACACACAAAAAAAAGCCACGTTTAACCTTGAACGTTTATACATGTATTTCGTTCTTGGTCTTGTGGTATGACACTCGCTTTCGGATCGGAAGGTCCTGGGTTCGAGCCTTTACTCGGCGTATGGTTGAGGTCTGGGAAAAAGCTCTTTACTCACATTCTCTCACCGTACTCAGGTGTAAAATACAACCTGGCCGTTAACAGCTTGTCTCTGTCGGAAAAAAAAGGAATGTAATATCGCCTAACAGGCGTCATGTCACGTCTTGTATTACATGTTACGTGTTGCTGCTGTTAGTCAGGGACCCCTGAGCACGTTTGGTGGATATTGCTCTTTATAAAATTTCAATTTTGTTTGTTTGTTGTTTTTTTAAATTTAATTTGTGGAGCTTCCCTTGGCTTCATAGCTGATTTAGAATGTGTAAAAGTTGAGATTTGATAAAACAGAGCATTGCTTACTGGATGCTCTCAAACGTGCTTGAAATGGTTGAGAACGACTCGCTATTAAAAAAAAAAAATAACCCCCCCCCCCTTCCCCCACCTTTCCACGATTCTTATTTCTTGTTTTTCTGACTAAATTCGGTCTCTTGATAGTATGCGCTTGGCTAAGGAGTTCACAACATTGCCATCCGGAAGTATAACGGACCAAACACAAAACTATGCTTAACCATGATCGTTTATAATCAGGTTAATACAGTTTATTGAGAATTACTCATTAACGCGGATGGCAAAAAACAATAACAAAGACCTGAGTGACGTCAAATTCGAACTATCTATAGATTGAACGAAGTTGACGTCACTCAAGCCTTTTTTTTGTATTTTGCCATCCGCGTTTGTGAGTGATTCTCACTAAACTGTATTATGCAGACAATAAAGGTTCATGGTTACACATAGTTTTGTGTGTTGGACAGTTATACTTTCGGATGGCAATGTTGTGAACTTCATAGCTAAGCGCATACTATCTATACATGTCGGCCTTGATGAATGACGTTGTTAACACGTCATACTGTGTGACACACGCGACACATTTTGATGAACAAAACAACCTTAATGAATCCTCAGACTCCACATGTGTATGTGTGTGTGTCGCGTGCTGCTCTTTCAGTCGTGAAAAACAAAAATAGTCCAGTCTAGTTTCACTTTGGATAAGAAAAGCCGCTAATCAGCAGCACACGACCCATGACCGCACTTGTATGTACTATGTGTACAACATCATGATAATATCTGCATAATGATTGGAAAGTGTCAAAAACATTGAAATGGATTGACCGTGATAGTTTTCATGGCCAGTTGTGGATATAGTGACCACTGACTAATGATGATAATGATGATGATGATGATAATAATAATAATAATAATAATATATAATAATAATAATAATAATAATAATATAATAATAATAATAATAATAATAATAATAATAATAATAATGAGATCATTATGATGATTATGATGATGATGATTCCCTCACCGTACTCAGGTGTAAAATGAGTTCCTGGCCGTTGACAGCGTTGTCTGTGTCGGAAAATAAAATATCTCCTAACAGGCGTCATGTCCTTTTCTACATGTTACGTGTTGCTGCTATTGGTCAGGGACCCCTGAGCACGTTTGGTGGATATTAAGTTATATACCTAAAAGTTCAATTTTTGTTTGCTTGTTGTAGTGGTGGTGGTGCTTCTTTTTTTTTTTTAACAAAAAAGGGAAAAAAAACCCAGCGATAAAAGTAAAATAGTTGATTGTCGCCGCCACCTTGGGTGTGAATCTTGCGTAGCCAGATAGATAATTGTTACAAGAATTTCAGAATTTTCCACCCTCTACTAGCTTGATAAGTCTCCATAAATTCAGCGAATGTTAAATTTGAAATTTTGATTGGTTGCAGTGATTAAAATATGATTTCTTAGGAGAAAAAATATGAGAAAATAAGCATAAATATTGGGGAAAATATGATAAATATTTTCAAATAGTTAAGGTTGGTTGGCCTGTCTGTGTTATATTCGGCTGGCGTATTTTATGAGTTTTTGGGCTAAATGAAATGCATCATTAGTCTGATTGAATCTGAATATGAATATGAATGTTACTCGAAGTCGGCTCAATTCTTAGTATCTGTATTCGAGGACGGAGAGAGATTTGTTGAATGTGACAGCCATTGTTGGTGTTTAGGCTGAAAAATTTTAATAATCTTCGCTTGAAAGTTTCTAAATCTGTTGTTGTTTACACATGATTCGGGAATATCGTTCCAGTCTTTGATAGTGCGACGTGCAAATGAATAATTGTAAATGTTTGAGTTAGTGGATGGGTGTTTTCGTGTAATTTAGTGCTTTCTGTCTTTGTCTTGGGATGAGATTATTTGGTTTTGTCCTGGTCCTGGCTGGGAGGGAAACAGTCAAATGTATAGTTAGTTTTGGGAGATGATATTTTTTTCATTGTAAATCATCTCTCTGTTATGCACTGTATTATGCTTTATTTATATTATATATGATTTGTAAAATATTTGAGTGTGTTCCTCTTAGCGGGGACCTGTGCTTGTGTCTGGATGAGACTTTTAGTGATCTCAAACCAAGTACTTTGATAATGTGCTCTTGGAATCTACACTTGTTTCTTATTTGAACCAATTCCCCTTTTTCTTACCTTTTCTTGGATGCTTTATTGTAATTCTAGAACTTTTTACTATCCCATTTTCTTCCTTTTTACTGGCGCTGATATGACCTTAATGTGTTGCAAGCGCCGTGAAACCCTTAAAAAAAACAACAAAAAAACAAAAAACAAAAAACAAACAAAGAGTGATAATGGAGAGAGCTTCGGATGGGATGGGAACATTTATTGTTTTCAACGTTTATTTATTGTTTATTGTTGTGCTGACGGAAGGGTTTAAACCCGACACGTCCATTGTCTGTATTGTTCCATATTTTTCACATAGTGGGCTACATCTTTCGTACTCACGAAAGATTAACAATGGAAAGGCCTGGAATGGGAGCATTTGTTTTCAACGTTTATTTGTTTATAATTGAGCTGACGAAATGTTTAAACCCGACACGTCCATTGTCTGTTTTGTTCCCATTCGAAGCCTCTCCATTATCACTCTTTCGTTAGTATTTTCACGACCCCAGGTTTCAGGCAGCCCCCACCGCTCTCTATTGAGCTTTGGGCTTTTTATATAGCGCAATATCCACTAAAAACGTGCTCAAAGCGCTTTACAAGGGGTCCCTGGGCAACAGCAGCAACATTTAACATGTAGGACGGGACATGACGCCTGTTAGGAGAAATTACATTTTTTTTTCCGGACAGAGACAACGCTGTTTACTGCCAGGTAATCATTTTACACCTCAGGAGGTACTGTGAGAGAATGTGAGTAAGGAACCTTCTCCCAGTACTCAACTATGCGCCGAGCGAGGCTCGAACCATAGAGAATACAGGACTCCTAGTAGTCTGTGGCTCGAACCAAGAACCTTCCTATCCGAAAGCGAGTGTCATACCACTAGACCACATAGCCGCACAAAATATCCACTAGATATATCTATCTTTGGTACTCGCACGTCAAGCAAGGGAATGTATTAAATAAGTTGATCTTTCTTTATCATTGGGTCACAGAAACGATTCGGCTTTCAATACAAAGGAGAATATTCACTCATGCATGAAGTAAATGTTTCTTTTTCCGGGTCAATGCGCGTGAGTACTCATACCCTGCACGCATCTCTCACTTTCATTTACTCATAATATTCTTTACATTATCAATGTTTGTGAGTTGTATGAGAGTTCTCTCCCCCTTTATTCAGACCCCCGGGTGGTCCCCCGGGGGTCGTCACAGACCGCTTAGTTCCACTGATAACTCCGGCGGACTTCAAAGGGCCCTCCGCTGTGGTCCTTATCGCGGTTGGTGTGGGGTGAGTGCCCCAGAGATGTTTTTGTGGGTTTTGGGGATTTCGGTGTTGGTTGGATGTAAGGGATGAAAAGATTGGGTCGTAAATCGTAAATCGAAACATCGTTTCTATGTTATATGTTTGTGATGAGAATATTGGCTATTAAGCTTAACTGCTGGTCTAAATTACTTCGCGATGGTGGTGAACGAATCGGCGGTCTCAAGAAGTGGGTGAGAGAGGGATCTAGAAATGACTTTGAGTTTGAAACGAATATTTTGTGTGTTCGTGGATAGCTCACACGGTAGAGCCACGCTCTCACCTGCCAGGCGGAGTTGTCGTACCAATAAGGTCGCAGGTTCAAACCCCACCACCGCCGCGAAAATTTTTTTTATTCTCTATTGTCTTCTGGCACTTTTCTACTCACTTCATATCTTGTTGTTACCAACATAAGTGCCTGCTCCACTCACTTTTCTGAATTAAAAATTCACCCCATACACCGGAGCATACTCAATGTCTCAATCGTTTCTATGTTATATGTTT
>NC_088361.1:14683800-14686300 GCF_034508935.2 Berghia stephanieae | reverse complement strand
TTTTCAGGGCTTTTTGAAAATGTCTATTGACCTCGAGAATCTCACAGATTGAGGGAGATCATTCCAAATCGTGGGTCCGAATTTCATAAGAGAACTATCACCAAAATACTTAAGTTTAGTTTTAGGATATTTGATAAAAACAAAACATTGTGTTGCTTTTTTGTATGGAAATCACCCTTGCATGTCCCAGGATTGTGCTTTTTTGACCAGCGTATTAAAACAAGGCTCAGAAAAAAAGCTCTAAATCTAGATTATATTATATTATAATAGTCCAAACATACTGTTGTTTTTGGATCATGACTGTATTGTTTGAAAAGTTGGCCCATAAATTATAATAATAATAAATAATAAATTGAGTTTTATATAGCGCAATATCCACGAAATGTGCTCAAAGCGCTTTACAAGGGTCCCTGGTCAACAGCAACATTTAACATGTAGGACGGGACATGACGCCTGTTAGGCGATATTACAATTTTTCGGACAAAGACAACGCTGTTAACGGCCAGGTACTCATTTTACACCTGAGTACCGTGAGAGAATGTGAGTAAAAAGTCGTTTCCAAGGACTCAACTATGCGCCGAGCGCGAGGCTCGAACCCAGGACCTTCCGATCTGAAAACGAGTGTCATACCACAAGACCACATAGCCCCATCTGTATATATTTCCAGGCTTTTCTGACTGTAGCCAGTGGCCGCCCCAGATAAATATTAACTTATTAAAACAAAACAAAAACAAAACAACTCGAGCGAAAGATTCCGTTTTCATCAGTTTCTTTAGGCTGATATTTTGGGATTATTTTTTTCTTGTATTGTCTTGTATCTTTCTCCCTGCTTCTCCTGGCACTGTATTATACACACTATCTCATATTTCTTTCTTTCCCCATTGCCAATTTTCCAATTTTACTTTTATTTAGAGACCAGGTTAACCAGCTTATTGCCATACATGTATTTAAAAATTTGGCCGGAAAACCCGTCATTCAAATATCGATCGATTTAAATTCATCTTTGCAACAAAAAAACAAAAACAAAAAACCCACTTAAATCTAGGACTTAGATGGACTTAGCGAAGCCCCAGGTTTGAGAGTTTTTGCTAAGATGAAGGTCATTTAAATCGATCGATATTTGAAGGACGAGATTTCTGGCCAAAGTTTTAAATACACGTTTTTCCAGAGTAGGGCAGTTAATCGGTTAATTCGTCATGTTCTGATGTTACCGACACATTCATGACCGGCACTTCTCTTTCTGAAGGCCATAAAACTGAATCGTGATAATGTTTAATTGAAGGCCATTTTGTGATTACTGCGGGTCGGCAACTTAGCAAACCAGTGTATAGAAGGCGTTGGTCTGGAATGTTTTAATGGTCGTGGTCACTTATTCTGGCATCAGAACAACAGACTCTCCTTTCATCGGAATCTGTAGTCGAACTCTGGGCCCACCTACTGCGATTTCTTTCAGCTTCCATTACAATGGAATCGATCTCCTGCAGTTTACGTGAGAACTATGACGTCATATCCAAATGAGCAGCGTCTTTGTAGCAGCAACTTTCTGATCGTCACAGTTTCCGGTCTCTTCTTCAAAGTCAGCCAGCCTATACAGTAAAACGGTTTGTACGTGGCAACTGTGTACGCTTTAGAAGCACACATCCGGTTTCTCTATAGGACACGGGCGCTCTCGACAATAGAACCGATGTTCACTTGATTGTCGAGCTTGGCTTCCAACTGCGTTCGTGGCTAAAGTAAAAGTACTGCATGCTCTATGGCACTTTTATTGGGGGAAATAGGAAATAATTCCCTGCTCTGTAACATCTTTGTATATAGCTACCGTCTTTTGTTTTTGATTTTATTATTATATTAAGTCTTGAGACGCTCGGCTCTTTTTACCCTTTGAGCGTCTTCCGACATGGCCATGGTTGTTTTAAACTTAGATCATAGGGGAGGTTCTTGTGCTGTATTCGAACATAAATGTGTTCATTAGCACGTACTCTATATTATATAGATCTACATTTAACGCGGTCTGCTCTCTTATATATCGACCCGAAATCGAAACATAATTTCACTCCCTTTTCTCTCGTCTAGTAGGCACTCATTTCTGTATTAATTCACCCCCTCCCCATTCTCTCTTTTGTTAATCACCGATCTCTTTTAAAATCACTTCTTCTTCTTCTTCTTCTTCTTCTTTCTTCTTCTTCTTCTTCTTCTTCTTCTTCTTCTCTTCTTCTTCTTCTTCTTCTTCTTCTTCTTCTTCTTCTTCTTCTTCTTCTTCTTCGTCTTCTTCTTCTTCTTCTTCTTCTTCTTCTTCTTCTTCTTCTTCTTCTTCTTCTTCTTCTTCTTCTTCTTCTTCTTCTTCTTCTTCTTCTTCTTCTTCTTCTTCTTCTTCTTCTTCTTCTTCTTCTTAAATAGTTTTTAGTCTCTCTCTCTCTCTCTCTCTCTCTCTCTCTCTCTCTCTCTCTCTGTCTCTCTCTCTCTCTCTCTCTCTCTCTCTTTCTGACGAGGTGAGAAAGAA
>NC_088361.1:14673800-14678800 GCF_034508935.2 Berghia stephanieae | reverse complement strand
GTAACAGCGATGTCGCCTTCACTATGGGAGAGGTCTAGACTTGATATAGATTGAACTGATTGTAATTTCCTTGGTGCATCTTAGATAGTGTGACACTGCATTGATTCGTGTATTGGGACATTTCTAAGACACTATGGAAATGAGGACACATGGGGTTTGACAATAATGGATACTAATTGAGACGGGGGCGTAGCATAATCGTGGGTGCAAGAGTACCGGCAACAGCCTGCCTGCCGGCCGATTGGATTACCGAAAAAAACGTCTCCGGCTTTTTGCGATTTGGATTTGATGGATTTTTAAAATTTTTTTTTGGTGCAATTTGTGACAAGAAACTTAACAAATTACTGCATTACAACCTTTGGATTAAACATACAACAATTGTGGACTACTATTATGAAGACTAGATTCTGAGAACAAGACTTGAGAACAAGACTTCAAATGACGAGGTAAGTCCGTGAACCTTGCAGGCTTTTTCAGATTATATGTCTGGTCATAAGTAGACTTGCAGGCTTTTTGGGGTCCAGTTGCTTGCACCCATTCATAATGCCGTACTGTAAAAAAAAAAATGAGAAAAAAAAAGCACCCACATTTTTATATTTTTTTTTTAAAATTGGCCAGAAAACTCGTCCCTCAAATATCGATCATTTAAAATGACCCTCATCTTGGTTAAAAACTCTCATATCTGAGACTAACGAAGTATCTATTTATTTTCATTTCACCCCGACCGGCCAAGCAATGTTCCAAAATAAACAATGAACAATGAATATCATGACCCTTCTCCCCATTAAAGCGACCCCCCCCTCCCCCGATAAAAAAAACCCAAAAACCAAAACAAAAAGCAAGCAAACAAACAAATATAGAAAAAAATGAAATTAAGTTTTAAAACGAAAATCAAACCAATTAAAACGAACAAAAAAAAAAAACAAACAAACAAACAAACAAAAAAAAAAACAAACAAACACCAAAAACAATCAAAACCACCGAAGCCTTTTCATTTGCCCCCAAAGTTTACATATAGTAGAATTACTTTAAACCGAAATTTTGGGGACCTTCTAAACCATTTCGGTTTAAAGACATTTTGGTTTAAAGCAAGTTCCCGTTTTGCAATGTTTTTCAATGGTAGTAACTATTTAAGGAATTTGTTCATTTAATCGTATCATGGGTTTCCCGTTAATGGAGTTGTTGAATAAATGCTGTCTTCGTAACCATTAATTTTTTTTTTTTAATTTATTTTTTTGATTTTTTTTTGTGTGTTTTAAAAATATTTTTGGGGGTTTTCGTTTTCAATTCAAAATTGTTGAAAGAGTTGAGTTCGGGATGCCGTGTATTTTACATATCTCTGTCTTGATCAACTTTTTTTTCATCGACTTCACATAGTATTTTGATTTTAAATTCAAACGTGTAAGCACAGTGCTTTCTTTTAGACATCTTTTAGTAAAATGCAAAGCTAAAATAAGATCGAAAAATTCTTGTGCAATAATTGATAATGAATGATGCCCAGCTACTCAGAGGTGAAGTGAAATGGAAATGAAAAGGCGTGTCAATGCTAAGCTGTCTTTTGTTGAAAAGCCATTAGGTTCAAAGGCCTAATTACATAGAGCCTCCCCCCCCCCTCACACTCACATTTAAACAAAGAGGAAATGAAATGGCATGTCAATGGTAAGTTGTATACCACCCCCCCCACCCCCCCCCCCCCCCTCCTTATCGTCGTGTTGCAAATCCAGTCAGTTCCAAAGCATCAACACATGAGCGAGAACATCTTGCTTGCGTGATTCTACACCCCAACTCCCCCTCTTTCCTCATTTTTCGCCTGCCAGTCACCCGCTGTCTTCCTTTTCCAGTCTGTGTGATTGTGGTGTTGGCCAAGCCCAAGTGCAGTGATTGAGAATATTGGCTATTAAGCTTAACTGCTGGTCATAAATTACTACGCGATGGTGGTGTGCGAACGAATCGGCGATCTCAAGAAGTGGGTGAGAGAGGGATCTAGAAATGACTTGGGTTTGAAACGAATATTTTTGTGTTCGTGGATAGCTCACACGGTAGAGCCACGCTCTCACCTGCCAGGCGGAGTTGTCGTACCAATAAGGTCGCAGGTTCGAACCCCACCACCGCCGCGAATAATTTTTATTCTCTATTGTCTTCTGGCACTTTTCTACTCACTTCATATCTAAGTGCAGTGATTGAAGTGTTTGCCTCCCCCCCCCCCCCACCCCACCCATCACCCTCGTCTTATACTTACGCTCTGTTTAATATCGCCGGGCATTATTACTAGTGCCGCGCTGAAGACCGGTCCGGACCGCGGTCCGACGGTCTTTTAGCTGTGAACCGAAGACCGGTCCCAGAGGGGAAGATCGGCGGCGGTCCTCACTTCTTATCACCTTTCAACTAGTGCGGGGCGGTCCTTGCAAGGACCACGGTCCTACGGTCTCGCGCCATAGCCTACTACTTCCCCAGCGATTCGTTGCTTCGGTTGCCTATCTTCCACCAATCACCACCCATCCCACTTAATTAATCGCACCCACCCCCCTTTGCCATACACTAAACGACACAGACGACCATACAGGCAGACGACCACCAACCTCCATTCCCAAACCGCCCTTTCGTGTGTGAGATGGGGGGAACAGGAGGCGCACGCCTTGGACGATTCCATTATATGGGGTAAATTTCAAAATTTACTACACCATAATGATCGCAATGACAATGATCTATGGTGAAGGCATGACCCCTCTTCTCTAATGGGTTATTGTTTGAAATGTATGTGACTACAAAAGATGTGTGTGTTTGTGTGTGTGTGTGTGTGTGTGTGTGTCGAACCTAGCAAGTAGCAAATCCGATTTTTTGTTTTCTTTTGTCCATCTCTTGTCACCACTCCTTTCTATCGCAGTGTTGTCATTTAAAATAATACAATAATATTAAAATTTCGTTTGGTGTTTTTACTAATCAAATAATATGAGTTTCATTAGTTTCTTCCTTCCAAAAAACCCAGTTATAACGTCTGAATTTTAAAAAAGTCCAATAGAATATTTGGGGACCCCGATAGCTCAGTTGATAGAGCACTCTCTTTATACGCAAAGGGCCAGAGATCGATCCCGGGTGCAGTCGATTTTTTTCTGAATCCCTGTCTACTCAGCAATGAATGGGTAGCTGAGTTTGTTAGATCTGGCGAAAAGTCACCATCGACCCCTCTTATCACCTCATCCACCCCCTCTTATTATAACTTCACGTCTCTCTCTTACTCTTCAATGCTCGCTGCCCTCTAATGTGTGTGTGTGGGGGGGGGGGGGGGAGTAGGAGTTGCGTGTGTGTATCAACGCCACGAACAACTCGATCAACGCCTTGGGCGATGCCATTATCTCCGTTAATGGGGATAAATTTCAAATTTTATTAAATTATCGAACTAACAAGGAAGTACGGTGAGCAAATAAAGAAGGCATCACCCCTCTTCTCTAATTAGGTTACAATTTGAAATGAGTGTGACTACTCCGTGTGTTTTACTCCTGTAGGCCACGGTTTTCATCGTGTAGCGGTCTTTAACGGTTCAAGAATGAACGATCCCACGCTCTCAAAGGTCAAACCGGTTCGAATTTCCAACAGTCTCTCAGGAATGTTCAATGTCGAAAAGGACCGGTCCTAGAGGACCGGTCCTTGCGGTCTTCATTTCCCAAGGACCGTAGGACCGTGGTCCTTAAGCTTGCCAAGGACCGCCCCGCACTAATTATTACGTGTGGCCTCCTTCCCGAATTTTTGAATAAAAATATAGAGAGAAAAAGGGAAGGTGCTCTCAAGTTGTTTCGGTTTAAAGAAAGTCCTGCTTAGAAGTATTTCGGTTCATCGTAAGAATTAGTACAAAGATAATGAAGAAACTAGCACAATTTATTAAATTCTTTGCGGTTTAAGGTATTTTTCGGTTTAGCTTCTTTCGGTTTAAAGTAATTTTACTGTAATTTGTGCACCTAGCTTTTAAACCCAAGCCGTCCGTCGGAAAAGTCTAGACTTGATTTAGGTTTGATTGTCAAACGTTTTCTGCTTCTAGATGACATTGATGGGCCTATGTAGGAATTGATTAAAAATACGTATCCGCAACTATCTGCTGATGATCAACAAATTATATGGAACAATGTGTACAAATTAGACACCCAGACGTAGAGTTGATAGCGCCTGAAAGTCAGGTCGCTGGGTGGGGTTCCTGACCTCCCATAGTGGGTACGGTGGCACTTGCTGTGTCCTCTATCCCCTTATATCTGTTTTCCAACATGTTCTCTGTATGTAAAGACATTATTGTTTTGGGAGATTATATTGTTTTCCTTGTAAATTATCATCTCTCTGTTGTGTATTATTATTTTTATAATTTTTAATGTATAATAGAAGCATTTGAGTGTATTTCTCTGAGTGGGATCTCATGCTGGTGTATGGGTGAGACATTTAGGTGATCTCAAACTAAGTACACTGATAGCGTGCTCATGGAATCTATATCTGTCTGTTCCCTATTTGAACCACTCCACTTTGTCTTACTTTTTCCTCAAGTCCTTTTAATTGTACATTTAGAATTTTTTCACTTTCCAATTTTCATTTTTTAAAATTTATTATTTTTTTTTTACTGGCGATGATTTGATCTAAATGTGTTGCAAGCGCCGTAAAACCCTTAAAAACAAAACATTAGGTGCGGCTATGTGGTCTTGTGGTATGACACTCGCTCTCGGATCGGAAGGTCCTGGGTTCGAGCCTCGCGCTCGGCGCATAGTTGAGTCCTTGGAAAAGGCTCTTTACTCACATTCTCTCACCGTACTCAGGTGTAAAATGAGTACCTGGCCGTTAACAGCGTTGTCTTTGTCCGAAAAATTGTAATATCGCCTAACAGGCGATATGTCCCGTCCTACATGTTAAATGTTGCTGTTGACCAGGGACCCCTTGTAAAGCGCTTTGAGCACAGTTAGTGGATATTGCACTATATAAAAGCTCAATTGTTTAGATGGATTGTCAACGTTTTCTGCTTCTAGATA
>NC_088361.1:14666300-14668800 GCF_034508935.2 Berghia stephanieae | reverse complement strand
AGAAAATAAAATTAAGACGTAAGTCGCTCGAGGAAACGACTGCTCTGCCGTACTCTGGAAAACCCCCTTATTTAAAAATTTGGCCAGAAAACTCGTCCTTCAAATATCGATCTATTTAAATGACCCTCACCTTGGCAAAAAATTATCAAACCTGGAACTTCGCGAAGTCTTTCTTCAGTCCCAGGTTTGAGAGTTTTTGCTAAGACGAGTGTCATTTAAATCGGTCGATATTTGAAGGACTATTTTTCTGGCCAAATTTTTATATATGGGTTGTTTTTTTTTCCAGAGTACAGCCAGTGCTGTTGACGATAAGTTCCCGTGAGTTTAAGAAAAACAGAAGGAAAAATGTCTATCACCAGTTATGACAATCCATTCAGGAAATCAACAGCCAATAAATAGGCAAAATAAACGGACAATAAATGTCAGCCTAGCCGTATTCAATGCGTATATGACTTGCTAGACAAGTCCATTACTGTCACACACAATCCTGTCTCCATCGACTCCTTTGGGAACGCTGGCCAGTTGACCACTGGTCAAGTTGATGAATGAATGAATGAATGAACTCGCTCTAAGTCCTAAGCGGGGTTTTTGGTATTGTATGCTATAAATATTCTTTTTGTTTATATTTATTTATCTCCCAACTTATCATGGAGTGAGTTCCACCTGGGCTGTAACGGTGCGATGTTAGTTTTAGGGCAGTCTGCTACACACAATATTACAGTAGTTTAGCAATGGCGCGATGACAGGTTTAATGTTAGAGTATATATAATCTTTTTCCTCATCTCGCCTCGCTATTAATTGGTTCATAATGATTATTGTATTAAATAATAATAAATAAATTGAGCTTTTATACGTGCTCATAGGTCCCCGGGCAACAGCAAAGTTTAATATTTAGGACGGGACACGACGCCTGGTAGGCGATATTTACAATTTTTTTTTCGAACAGAGACAACGCTGTTAACGTCCAGGTACTCATTTAACACATGAGTATGGTGAGAGAATGTGAGTGAAGAGCATTTTCCAAGGACTCAACTATGCGCCGAGCGAGACTCGAACTCAGGACCTTCCGATCCGAAATCTAGACCACATAGCAGCACATTTCTAAAGCTATTTATGATGATGGTATTATATGGTATAAATATTCTTTTTGTATATATTTTTATATCCCAACTTATCACCTGGGGCTAAAAAGTGCGACGTTAGTTTTAGGGCAGTCAGTCGCACACAATAATAATACAGTAGTTTAGCAATGGCGCGATGACAGGTTTCATGTTAGAGTATATATATAATCTTTTTCCTCATCTCGCCTCGCTGTTAATTGGTTCATAATGATTATAATAGTATTAAATAATAGCAAATAAATTGAACTTTTATACGTGCTCAAAGCGCTTTACATGGGGTCCCTGGGCAACAGCAACATTTATCATTTAGAACGGGACATGACGCCTGGTAGGCGATATTACAATTTTTTTTAAACAGAGACAACGCTGTTAACGACCAGGTACTCATTTTACACGTGGGGCTATAACAATGCGATGTTAGTTTTAGGGCAGTCATTCAGTCACACACAATAATACAGTAGTTTAGCAATGGCGCGGTGACAGGTTTAATGTTAGAGTATAATATATGATATAATCTTTTTCCTCATCTCGCCTCGTTGTTAATTGGTTCATAATGATTATTGTATTAGTATTAAATAATAAAATAAATACATTGGGCTTTTATACGTGTTCAGGTCCATGGCCAACAGCAGCATTTAACATTTAGGACGGGACACGACGCCTGTTAGGCGATATTTACAATTTTTTTCTCGAACAGAGACAACGCTGTTAACGACCAGGTACTCATTTAACACATGAGTACGGCGAGAGTATATGAATTAAGAGCCATTTCGAGGGACTCAACTATGCGCCGAGCTAGGCTCGAACCCATGACCTTCCGATCTGAAAGCGAGTATCATACCACGAGACCACATAGCCACACAGCAATATTTAACATGTAGGACGGGACATGGCGCCTTTTAGGCGATATTACAATTTTTTTTTCAAACAGAGACAACGCTGTTAACGACCAGGTACTCATTTTACCCCTGGGCTATAACGGTACGATGTTAGTTTTAGGGCAGTCTGCTACACACAATAATACAGTAGTTTAGCAATGGCGCGGTGACAGGTTTAATGTTAGAGTATATATAGATAGAATGCGCTCTGCCAAGGAGTTCACAACATTGCCATCCGGAAGTATAACGGACCAACACACAAACTCTGTGTAACCATGAACTTTTGTAGTCTGGTTAATACAGTTTAGTGAGAACAACTCACAAACGCGGATGGCAAAAACACTAACAAAGGCCTGAGTGACGTCATCTGCATACTATCTATATAATCTGTTTCCTCATCTCGCCTCGCTGTTAATTGTTCATAATGAACATATTATTATTATTATTATTATTATTATTATTATTATTATTATTATTATTATTATTATTATTATATATTAT
>NC_088361.1:14653800-14661300 GCF_034508935.2 Berghia stephanieae | reverse complement strand
ATCTAGAAATGACTTTGGGTTTGAAACGAATATTTTGTGTTCGTGGATAGCTCACACGGTAGAGCCACGCTCTCACCTGCCAGGCGGAGTTGTCGTACCAATAAGGTCGCAGGTTCAAACCCCACCACCGCCGCGAAAAAAAATTTTTATTCTCTATTGTCTTCTGGCACTTTTCTACTCACTTCATATCTTGTTGTTACCAACATAAGTGCCTGCTCCACTCACTTTTCTGAATTAAAAATTCACCCCATACACCGGAGCATACTCAATGTCTCAATCGTTTCTATGTTATATGTTTGTGATGAAATATTGGCTATTAAGCTTAACTGCTGGTCAAAATTACTTCGCGATGGTGGCGAACGAATCGGCGATCTCAAGAAGTGGGTGAGAGAGGGATCTAGAAATGACTTTGGGTTTGAAACGAATATTTTGTGTTCGTGGATAGCTCACACGGTAGAGCCACGCTCTCACCTGCCAGGCGGAGTTGTCGTACCAATAAGGTCGCAGGTTCAAACCCCACCACCGCCGCGAAAAAAATTTTTTATTCTCTATTGTCTTCTGGCACTTTTCTACTCACTTCATATCTTGTTGTTACCAACATAAGTGCCTGCTCCACTCACTTTTCTGAATTAAAAATTCACCCCATACACCGGAGCATACTCAATGTCTCAATCGTTTCTATGTTATATGTTTGTGATGAGAATATTGGCTATTAAGCTTAACTGCTGGTCAAAATTACTTCGCGATGGTGGCGAACGAATCGACGATCTCAAGAAGTGGGTGAGAGAGGGATCTAGAAATGACTTTGGGTTTGAAACGAATATTTTGTGTTCGTGGATAGCTCACACGGTAGAGCCACGCTCTCACCTGCCAGGCGGAGTTGTCGTACCAATAAGGTCGCAGGTTCAAACCCCACCACCGCCGCGAAAAAAAATTTTTATTCTCTATTGTCTTCTGGCACTTTTCTACTCACTTCATATCTTGTTGTTACCAACATAAGTGCCTGCTCCACTCACTTTTCTGAATTAAAAATTCACCCCATACACCGGAGCATACTCAATGTCTCAATCGTTTCTATGTTATATGTTTGTGATGAGAATATTGGCTATTAAGCTTAACTGCTGGTCAAAATTACTTCGCGATGGTGGCGAACGAATCGGCGATCTCAAGAAGTGGGTGAGAGAGGGATCTAGAAATGACTTTGGGTTTGAAACGAATATTTTGTGTTCGTGGATAGCTCACACGGTAGAGCCACGCTCTCACCTGCCAGGCGGAGTTGTCGTACCAATAAGGTCGCAGGTTCAAACCCCACCACCGCCGCGAAAAAAATTTTTATTCTCTATTGTCTTCTGGCACTTTTCTACTCACTTCATATCTTGTTGTTACCAACATAAGTGCCTGCTCCACTCACTTTTCTGAATTAAAAATTCACCCCATACACCGGAGCATACTCAATGTCTCAATCGTTTCTATGTTATATGTTTGTGATGAGAATATTGGCTATTAAGCTTAACTGCTGGTCAAAATTACTTCGCGATGGTGGCGAACGAATCGGCGATCTCAAGAAGTGGGTGAGAGAGGGATCTAGAAATGACTTTGGGTTTGAAACGAATATTTTGTGTTCGTGGATAGCTCACACGGTAGAGCCACGCTCTCACCTGCCAGGCGGAGTTGTCGTACCAATAAGGTCGCAGGTTCAAACCCCACCACCGCCGCGAAAAAAAATTTTTATTCTCTATTGTCTTCTGGCACTTTTCTACTCACTTCATATCTTGTTGTTACCAACATAAGTGCCTGCTCCACTCACTTTTCTGAATTAAAAATTCACCCCATACACCGGAGCATACTCAATGTCTCAATCGTTTCTATGTTATATGTTTGTGATGAGAATATTGGCTATTAAGCTTAACTGCTGGTCAAAATTACTTCGCGATTGTGGCGAACGAATCGGCGATCTCAAGAAGTGGGTGAGAGGGATCTAGAAATGACTTTGGGTTTGAAACGAATATTTTGTGTTCGTGGATAGCTCACACGGTAGAGCCACGCTCTCACCTGCCAGGCGGAGTTGTCGTACCAATAAGGTCGCAGGTTCAAACCCCACCACCGCCGCGAAAAAATTTTTTTATTCTCTATTGTCTTCTGGCACTTTTCTACTCACTTCATATCTTGTTGTTACCAACATAAGTGCCTGCTCCACTCACTTTTCTGATTTTTGTGTGTTGGTAACTTGGCTGACACATTTTGCGACGAGTATTTTACCTAAACGCATAGCATCAATAAAGTTCTGAAATCAAGCAGCATCTTTAATATTGAATAAAATAGTTCAATTCCTAAACAAGGAGATTTACTTTTGTTTTCCCATCAGCTCGTTACGTATAGGATTTCACGTTTCTTAGTTTCTTGAATGTCAACCTCTTTAAGACATGAGGTGCACATTCCTCCCACCAAATCCAAGCATCAGTAACACACTTTATAGTCACCTGGAACAACTACAAAAGACGTCTAACTTCTACGTCATGGCACAAGACCGAAGGGCTAGAGCTCAGGTGGTCGCTGGTTCGAATAAGTAAGTAAGTAAGTAAGTCTTAGTTTTCTAAATATTCGACCAATGCTAATGTGAAGGAAACATTGGCTAAGAAAAGAGAGAAAAAAAAACCCAGATTGTTTCTGGCAATTGATCCATGACTACATCCTTCAGATTATGTGTTCAGAAACATGAATACATATAGATAAATAGATAAATAAATGAATAAATAAATAAATAAATAAATAAGATAAATAAATAAATGAATAAATAAATAAATATATACATAAATAAATATATACATAAATAAATAAATAAATAAATACATAAATAAATAAATAAGATAAATAAATAAGATAAATAAATAAATATATACAAATGAATAAATAGATAAATAGTTGATAAAATGCAGATAAGTAAGCAAATAAATAGGTAAATTAATATATATATATATATATATATATATATATATATATATATATATATATATAATATATATATATATATATATATATATATATTGTCTTGCGCTCTGGGCTTGAGTACCCCTCATGTATTCCCTCAGCATGTCATCTGAAGGGAAATTTCCTTTGCATACCCAACACATCCCCTGTTAGACACCTTTTTTAAATAACATTATTCCAATAACTTTCCGCCATTGTCATTGGCCAGGTGCTCGTTAACACTTGAGTCAAGCCGGGTAATGCGTACGCTTAAAGTGTCTTGTCCAAGGACACACTACTGGGGCTAGAATTTTTGTTCTTATTATGACCCGATGGTTTCTCACAAATCTCTTCCCATTATGTTTGTATTTAAATTTATTTGATATGTTTTTAATTCAACATCTCTCTGCCCCCCCCCCCCTCTCTCTCTCTCTCTCTCTCTCTCTCTCTCTCTCTCTCACTCATTCTCTCTATCCTCTCTCCCCCTCTCTCCTCCATCTCTCTCTATCTCTCTCTTTCTCTCTCTCTCATCTGGGTGGGGATCCTGACCTCCCATAGCGGGCAGGGAGGTACATACTATGTCTTCTATCCCCCTAAGTCTGTTTTCCAATCCAGCATGCTTTCTGTCTTTGTCTTGGAATGAGATTACCTGGTTTTGTCCTGGCCCTGGCCGGATACCTTGGCTGGGAGGGAAACAGTCAAATGTATAGTTCGTTTTGGGAGATGTATTTTTTTTTCCTTGTAAATCTCTCTGTTATGTACTCTATTATGTTTTATTTATGTATTATATATGATTTGTTAACATTTGAGTGTATTCCTCTTTGTGGGACCTGTGCTTGTGTCTGGATGAGGCTTTTAGGTGATCTCTATTTAAGTACACTGATAGTGTGCTCTTGGAATCTACATCTGTTCCCTTTCGAACCAATTCCCCTTTGTCTGCCTTATTCTTGGATGCTTTAATTGTAATTCTTGAACTTTTTCCTATCCCATTTTTTCCCTTTTTACTGGCGCTGATATGACCTTAATGTGTTGCAAGCGCCGTAAAACCCTTAAAAACAAAAAACATCTCTCTCTCTCTCTGTGTTTGTGTGTGTGTGTGTGTGTGTGTGTGTTTGTTGCTATCTATCTGTCTATCTATCTATCTATCTATCTATCTATCTATCTATCTATCTATCTATCTATCTATCTATCTATTTATTTATCTATCTATCTATCTATCTATCTATCTATCTATCTATCTATCTATCTATCTATCTATCATCTATCTATCTATCTATCTATCTATCTATCTATATCTATCTATCTATCTATCTATCTATCTATCTATCTATCTATCTATCTATCTATCTATCTATCTATCTATCTATCTATCTATCTATCTATCTATCTATCTATCATCTATCTATCTATCTATCTATCTATCTATCTATCTATCTATCTATCTATCTATCTATCTATCTATCATCTATCTATCTATCTATCTATCTATCTATCTATCTATCTATCTATCTATCTATCTACTATCTATCTATCTATCTATCTATCTATCTATCTACTACCTACCTATCTATCTATCTATCTATCTATCTATCTATCTATCTATCTGTCTATCTACTATCTATCTATCTATCTATCTATCTATCTATCTATCTATCTATCTATCTACCTATCTATCTTTATTTTTCTAATTATCTATGTATATCTATGTTTTTCTCCCCATCAACCCCCCCCCCCTCTCTCTCTCTCTCTCTCTCTCTCTCTCTCTCCTCACACACACACACACACTCACTCACTCACACGCTCTATCTATCTTCCTTTTTGCATGGTCGACTGGTTCTGAGTTTTTTTTTGTAGTAGAAGGACACTCTGGTTCGGTTTATGGAATCGTGGCAGCAGTTAGTAGCATCCAGAGACAACATCTGCCAGTAAAATGAACGAATTAAATGACGATAATCACCATTAAACAGCACGGTAACGTAGAAGAATGGCGACTGGACCCCACAGGAAGTGACCATGGGTCGAAACGACTGTCTATGTAGTTCTAATGGACATCCCGTTACCTATGGGGTGATGGGATAGGCGTAGATGGGCGTAGATAGAATGGAGACAGGTGACAGTGGGCGTAGCTTGATCAATGTGTGACACGATGCACACACGCCTAAGGGGGGAAAAGTGAGAAATATAGGGAAACAAAGAAAGAAATAAAGAAATTTTATTTATTTATTTATTTATTTATTTATTTATTTTTTTTTTTTTAGTTAGTTAGTTAGTTATTTGGAGATACACATTTTTAGTGTGGTCGTGGTATGACACTCGCTTTCGGATCGGAAGGTCCTGGTTCGAGCCTCGCGCTCGGCGCATAGTTGAGTCCTTGGAAAAGGCTCTTTACTCACATTCTCTCACCGTACTCAGGTGTAAAATGAGTATCTGGCCGTTAACAGCGAAATGTCTTTGTCCGAAAAATTGTAATATCGCCTAACAGGCGGCATGTCCCGTCCTACATGTTAAATTTGCTGTTGACCAGGGACCCCGTGTAATGCGCTTTGAGCACATTTAGTGGATATTGCGCTATGTAAAGCTCAATTTTATTATTTTTTAATATTTTTTTTTAGTGGTATAGTTTAAGTGGACCTTTCGTGGTTTGAGAGTTTTTGCCAAGATGAGCGTCATTTAAATCGATCGATATTTTTTGAAGGACGAGTTTTCTGGCCAAATTTTTAACTATGGGTTTTTATAGAATATGGCAGCATAGCTACACCCCCCCCCCCCCCATTTTCCCCCCATCTGTCCATTTTGAATACTGAGGACACACGCCAAGCCCAGCCCTATAAAATTTATATTCTTATTCTCATTGAAAGTGATTGATGGAGTTGGGTCCGACCGACTGACATTGGGGGTCAACAATTCGTCATGCTGTGGATAAGTGGCTGGATAACGTTGTGGTTTTGATGGATTGATGGATAGATGGATGGATAGAAGAATCTTGGATGCTGGGAAGGGAGGTTGTGGGAAAGGGGGGGGGGGGGGGGGGGGGGGGAAGGGGGAGGTTTGCATCTCAGTAGAAGATTAAGTGTGACCATCATCCCCCCATCCGAAATAACTATAGGCTGCCTGTCGTTCTGATTGGCTGACGGACGGACGGACTCCATGAAATACCCAATGTTTTGGACCCCATTTATTTCCAAGTCGTCGTCTAATTATATACAACACTAGGCGTACTGTTTAATCCAAGCATTTCAGACTCCACACGCGTCTTTCTGTCTTTTCTTTCCTTTTTTCTTCTTCTTCTTTCTTTTACAATAAAAATGTCACGATTTGTAAAGCTTACGATTTCCGTTTGCAATAAAAATAAATTCGGACTTAATTTAATTGGTTAATTTAAATATTGCGGCGAACCCTGGTGTTGTTGCTGGAAATTGAAGTCAATTTTGGTGTCTACTTTCGTTTTCTAATCTTTTTTTCTTTTTAAATGAACAATTAAGAACGGTTTTTGCTTCACTTTTTTTTCTTTCTTTCTTATTCTGACTAATCTACATACATAATGTATTTGAGTTTGAGATTGGTGTGAGACATTTTTATTGTCATTAAGTTGGAGAGGTTAATTGTGGTAAATTGTGTGACTCCATTACGGTATTTATTCCGTGTTAAATAAATAAATTGTACTTAAAGCGACGGTGCGCATCTTAGGATTGAGTTTAACTAGAAACCAATTGGCTTCTGGTGTATCTCCTCACGACATTAATTGCAAATATGCAGGGATAATTGGTGACAGAGGAGAGAGGGGAAATCCCTCAAATCCAAGGGCATACAGTACGCTAATATATTATGTATCTAGTAGTCAAGATTATATAATAGCAAATGAAAATTTCGACATATTTGATAGTTGACCCAGCGACTTTTGTACCATGGTAAATCAGTCCTCCGTTACAATACTGCCGTACTCTGGCCAAAAATAAATAAATAAATAAATAAATAAATAAATAAATAAATAAATAAATAAATTTAACCCCCCGCCCCCCAAAAAAAAGCAACAACAAAACAACAAAAAACAAAAAAAAAAAAAAACAACGAAAGAAAACACACACACACACAAAACCAACAAAACAAACAAAACAAAACAAAACTAAAAAAAACACGTTTTAAAGTTTTTGCCAAAAAAGTTGTCCTTAAATATCGATCGATTAGAAATGATTTGTGAATTCCAGGTTTGGGTTTGTTTTTATTTTGTTGTTTTTTTTAATTTTTTTTTTATTTATTTTTTATTTTTTGGTTTTGTTTTTTTTTTGTTTTTGCAAGATGAGGGTCTTTTTAATCGATCGATATTTGAAGGACGAGTTTTATGCCATATATTTAAATACATGTCTTTCTCGAGTACGGCAGTTACCTAGATAATCCAAGCTCGTACCCCCCCCCCCCCCCCCCACACACACCACACACACACGTACACATCCCCTTGGCTTTTTAACTTACTAGTGATATTTTTTCTGAACGCAAAGCAGCTAATCCCGAGCTTGATCCGGTTTCCTGACTACT
>NC_088361.1:14539767-14653700 GCF_034508935.2 Berghia stephanieae | reverse complement strand
GGGGGGGGGGGGTTGTTGGCTGAAGGAGGGTTTTGAGCTCGAAACGTTCCGTGTTTGGTATTTTTGTGCTTTTGCTGAAGCTGTTTTATTCATTTTTATTTATTATTTTGACATTAAGAGAGAGGAGAGAGAGGAGAGAGAAGAGAGAGAGGGGGGGGGAGAGAGAGAGAGAGAGAGAGAGAGAGAGACGAGAGAGAGAAGAGAAGAGGAGAGAGAGAGAGAGAGAGAGAGAGAGAGAGAGAGAGAGAGAGAGAGAGAGAGAGAGAGAGAGGAGGGGGGAGGAGAGAGAGGAGAGAGAGAGAGAGAGAGAGAGAGAGAGAGAGAGAGAGAGGAGGGAGAGAGAGAGAGAGAGAGAGAGAGGAGAGAGAGAGAGAGAGAGAGAGAGAGAGAGAGGAGGGGGGGGGGGGGGGTGAGACGTATATTTTGAAAGTTATGTTCTAATTAACGTGCACTTATTTGCAGGTCTGATAACCCAATTCCTTATGGGCTCATTGTTGTAATGGAAATCTAAAAAAAAAATGACGCAAAATATTGTCCATTAGAACAATGTTAAACTAGAGGGTTCGGATGTCAGCCGACAGCAACACTTAACATGTTGGAAGAGACATGTTAGGCGATATTGCAATTTGTTTTCCGGACAGAGCCAACGCTGTTAACGGCCAGGTACTCATTTTACACCTGAGTAGGGGTTGATGATGTGAGTAAAGAGCCTTTTCCAAGGACTCAACTATGAGCGCTCTGTATTCGAACCAGGATTTTCCGATCCAAAGACGAGTGTCATTTTATAAAAATAAAATAAAAGTAAAAATAGAGATTTTATATAGCGCAATATCCACTTAATGTGCTCAAGGCGCTTTACAAGGGGTCCTGACCAACAGCAACATGTAACATGTATGACGAGACATGACGCATGTTAGGCGAGAATATATTTTTTTTCCGACAGAGACAACGCTGTTAACGGCCAGGTACTCATTTTACACCTGAGTACGGTGAGATAATGTGAGTAAAGAGCCTTTTCCAAGGACTCAACTATGCGCCGCTCAATACTCGAACCAGGATGATCCGATCGGAAGGCGAGTGTCATAGCCACGAGACCACATAGCCGCAAAAGTGGGCAGATCTGTACCGAAAAAATGGCGGTGGCAACATTTACTGCAGTTTGTCATCATTGGATGGATTTAATTTAGGGTTTGAGTGTGACCTGGAAACAAGAACGGTAGCTCTGCGGCTATGTGGTCTAGTGGTATGACACTCGCTTTCGGATCGGAAGGTCCTGGGTTCGAGCCTCGCGCTCGGCGCATAGTTGAGTCCTTGGAAAAGGCCCTTTACTCACATTCTCTCACCGTACTCAGGTGTAAAATGAGTACCTGGCCGTTAACAGCGTTGTCTTGGTCTGAAAAAAAAATTGTAATATCGCCCAACAGTAACAGGCGTCATGCCCCGTACTACATGTTAAATGTTGCTGTTAACCAGGGAAACCCTTATAAAGCGCTTTGAACACATTTAGTGGATATTGCGCTGTATAAAGCTCAATTTAAAACTCTCTTGACATTTGGAGGACAGACCATAATAACCGTCGTGTCTAGTCTAATTGCTTCAATAATGGAGGTCCGTGTCAAAATTAAGACCAAGAAGGTGTCATGTAGAGCATTAGGCCATTAAGACTCCACTTTAAAAGCGTACTCTTACACAATGAGTTGACCCCCCCCCCCCCCCCCCTCCCCCGAATCCACCGTCCTTTTCCTTATTCTGCTGTGCAGGAAGGGGGGGGGGGCCCTTTGTAAAGCGCTTTGAACACGTTTAGTGAATATTGCGCTATATAACAGCTCAAGTTTAATAATAATAATAATAATAATAATAATAATAATAATAATAATAATAATAAAAATAATAATAATAATAATAATAATAATAATAATAGTAATGTTTTTAAAATCTCAGGAATCCGGGAACATAGCAGGGTGTTGGTTGACAGTGAAGACATGCTCGTGTGTTGAACGAGATAACCCGTGGTTAGCACATCTTACTGAAAGGCAACCAGGAGGGCTGAATCGTTCCTCCTCTTATTTTGTCTGGCACTGCATTATTCCCGAGTGGTTAAGGTATTGCACTGTAACCCGGAATGTCCCGGGATCGAGCCTCGCTCCAGGCACTTTCGTTTTTTTTCCTAGGGCAAGATTATTAAACCCAATTTGGGTGATTCCTGTTGACATCAGACATCTTGTTTGATGAATTATCTATATTCCTTCATGGAATGCCTAGGCGACGATATCTTATGATGTCGTGGCGGAAAGGCATGTTTTATTTATTTATTTTTTAATTTACATAACACACTTTAAAAAATTATAAAATAAAATAAATTTGTCTTTGGTCTATTCCAAGAGAAGACTGGAATAAGCCAGGCGTTAGCCGCAGTGCATCGCCGCAAAGTTAGCTAGGGCTAGGTGACTTGCTCAAAGTCACACAACGAGGTGGGTAGTCGAGCTCGGAACATTTGGGTACGAAGCAAAGACCTTGCCGCTGAGCCACGCTGCCCCTAACGATGATATTGATTTTGAGTTCATTCATCCCTGACTTCAACACTCTTGGAGACTTTCGTGGCTCCGTGACAAGTAGGGCAAGGACCGGCAGTCAATCCAGCCCGACCCCACGCACCCCAGTCCACATAGACTTGAACTTTTATAAAGCACACTAAACGTGCTCGAAGTGCTTTACAAGGGGTCCCTAGCCAACAGCAACATTGTAAGACGAGACATTACATTTTTCGGTGATATTTTCTGACAGAGACAACGCTGTTAACGGCCAGCTACTCGTTTTACAAAAATGTACAGCCCGACCCACCCAGTCCACATAGACTTGAGATTTTATAAAGCACAATATCCACTAAACGTGCTCAAAGCGCTTTACAATGAGTCCCTGGCCAACTGCAATATTGAACGAGTAAGACGAGACATGACGCTTTTCCAGCGCCAGTAAAAAGCATGAAAATTGGATAGTAAAAACGATTAAAAGGACTTGAGGAAAAAGGAAGATAAAGGGGAATGGTACAAATAGGGAACAGACGTTAGATTTCAAGAGCGCACTATCACTATCAGTGTACTTCGTTTGAAATCACCTTAAAGTCTCACCCAGACACCAGCACAAGAACCCACTCAAATGTTTACAAAGCGTATGTTAAAAAAAAAAAAAAAAAGAACAAAACATAACAGAGATGTTGTTTTGTTTGTTTTTAAGGGTTTTACGGCGCTTGCAACACATTTAGGTTATATCAGCGCCAGTAAAAAGGAAGAAAATGGGATAGTAAAAAGTTCTAGAATTACAATTAAAGCATTCAAGAAAAAGTAAGACAAAGGGGAACTGAGAACAAATAGGGATCAGATGTAGATTCCAAGAGCATACCACCAATGTACTTAGTTTGAAATCACCTACAAGTCTCATCCAGACACAAGCACAAAATCCAACAAAGAGGAACACACTCAAATGCTTACATTATACATTAAAAATAACAAATATTATAATACATAACAGAGAGATGATTTACAAGGAAAAAAATATCATCTCCCAAAACAACTATGCATTTGACTTTCCCTCCCAGCTAGGATTCCGGCCAGTGCCAGGACAAAACCAAGTAATCTCATTCCGAGACAAAGACAGAAAGCATGTTGGAAAACAGATATAAGGGGATAGAAGACACAGTAAGTACCTCCCTGCCCGCTATGGGAGGTCAGGATCCCCACCCAGACAGAGAGATGATTTACAAGGAAAAAATATCACCTCCCAAAACGATAACTATAAATTCAACTGTTTACCTCCCAGCTACGAACTTAGTAATCTCATTCCAAGACAAAGACAGAATGCAATTGGAAAACAGATAAAGCGGGATAGAAAAAGAAAACACCGTAAGTATCCCCCTGCCCATCATAGGTGGTCGAGAACCCCACCCAGAAAGTTAAGATTAAATAGTACATTACACGAGTACAATAAAATAAGCAATCAAAATAAATGAAGTAAACTAATAGTATTCATTTTTTCTTATTCAACTTTATTATTTTGTTCACGCCAAAGGTTGTCATGGTAACATACTGTGACATCAATGAGCTAAAAGTAAAACAAACAAACATCAGACTCTTTATCTCCGATTGATTCCAGCTGCCATTGGTATGTCAACATTCCATATATATATATATATATATATATATATATATATATATATATATATATATATATATATATATATAAAATATATATATAATATATATAAATATATATATAAATATATATATATATATATATATATATATATATATATATATATATATATATATATATATATATATATATAAGTATCAATCCACTATTAAGGTGACCACTGTGAAATGCACCAATTGGAGGACCAAGCATATGTCTTGTTCAAATTGATTAAACTGTTCAATCTTTGTTCAAATGAGTATAGTTTGATGCCCTACAATGATTTATGAACACAATTCTGATGCTTGATGATCACAATGGTATATAGAAAATTACTCGGTCCCCCTAATGTTTTACTAAGTGTTTCTGTAGCTTTAAGGAGACATTTGGTAAAAACATGTTTTTAGGGAGACCACATTAAAAAACCCTTTTAGGGAGCCCAGTATATGTTTATATATGTGTATACCTAAGAGTGCATTTTCAAGTGAGCTACCACCAAATTGTCTAAAATAAAGTAAGTCCTTAAGATTAAGAGCTTCATGGCCATAGTGTCGAAGCTTATCCCAGTGTGCTTAGAGTGAAGTGGCCGAGCAACGCATTTACTAACTCCTGGGAAGGTCCATCCCTCAGAAGGGGCGCTCAGGGAAATAACCTGGGACTCAAACACGGCAAAAAATATTCCCAGTTGCTCCGTGCGCCATTGTTTTTGCAGTCCCCGACCCCTTTAGAAACCTGACGACCCAGGTTAAGATCAGAGATAGAAGGGACCAGGCAGAGGAGTTTATTTGTTGTTGTTGTATACCACTGAATGGACTTGGTTTGTTTTGTTTTTAAGGGTTTTACGGCGCTTGCAACACATTAAGGTCATATCAGCGCCAGTAAAAAGGAAGAAAATGGGATAGTAAAAAGTTCTGGAACTACAATTAGAGCACCCAAGAAAAAGTAAGGCAAAGGGGATTTGTTTCAAATAGGAAACAGTAGATTCCAAGAGCCCACTATCAAAGTACTTAGTTTGAGATCACCTAAACGTCTCATTCAGACACAAGCACAGGTCCCAACAAAGAGGGATACACTCAAATGTTTACAAAGCATAAATAATATGTAAACAAAACAATAAAGAGCATAACAGACAGATGATTTACAAGGGAAAAATATAATCTCCCAAAACTCGAACTATACATTTGACTGTTTCCCTCCCAGCCAGGTCCTGGACAAAACCAAGTAATCCCATCCCGAGACACAGACAGAAAACAGACATAGGGGGATAGAAGAAGCAACGAGTACGTCCCTGCCCATTATGGGAAGTCGGGAACCCCACCCAGTGAATGGAGTTGGATGGATAGGACAGCAGATCTGATGGACACAATGAACGGCTTCAATCAACATCTCATTCACTTTAACTTGCACAATGCTTGCTTTGGTTTCGTGGTAGACAGTTCGTCTGACGCCCGAGTTGCCAGGGTTCGAATCCATATTTGTGGCGATGCAAAGTCATTGTAAAAGTCTCATTTACAGTCTCACTTGTGTTAATTGGAGTACGTTACTGAATTGTAACAACACGTTGTTCGTGTCCATATAAATGTACTACCAGCTGCACGTTGAGCTCATTGTGGGTTTTATGATACATCAAGCTCGTGTAAAATTACATTTACATTTGACCGAAAAATGATACATAACGATAGAAGTCTACAAATCATATTGCAGGTTTATTTCAGTTCCAAAAGCCATCACAAACATTCATCCACTGTATCACATAAGTCTTTGGTCACCAAATAAAAGCATGAAGTTTGTTATGTGTACAGTGCAACATAAAAGGATAGAAACAGTTTTACTGATAAAACCCTCAAATGATAACAAACCAATATTTTTTTTTTTGTTTTTTTTTTTTGTTTGTTGCTTTAGGTCTCTTCCAACACAATTGAGGTTATATGAGAGGACGCTGAAAAAAAAAACAAGCAAATCTAACAAAAATAGTACTAAGTCAATCAAAATTTAACTCTAAAGATATCATAAGCTAAATTATACATAACAAGAACAAACACGGCAGAGGATTTACAGAAAAAAAATATCCCCTGTCAAAAATACAATCACAAACCAAAGAAGCAGGATAGGCTAGTAAAGAGAAGAAGAAACGACATCACAGAGGTTAGTCCAAATGTTGCTCAATTATCGGGTTTAGTACCAGCACATTTGAATCGTTAAAATGACACTTTCCACAATGATTGTTGTTTTGTTTTTAAGGGTTTTACGGCACTTGCAACACATTTAGGTTATATCAGCGCCAGTAAAAAGGAAGAAAATTGGATAGTAAAAAGTTCTAGAATTACAGTTGAAGCATCCAAGAGAAAGTAAGACCTAGGGGAACTGGGAACAAATAGGGATCAGATGTAGATTCCAAGAGCGTATCACCAATGTACTTAGTTTGAGATCACCTATAAGTCTTATCCGGACACAAGAACAAAATCCAACAAAGAGGAACACACTCAAATGCTTACATTATACATTAAAAAATAACAAATATAGCAATAATACATAACAGAGAGATGATTTACAAGGAAAAAAATATCATCTCCCAAAACAATAAATATGCATTTGACTGCTTCCCTCCCAGCTAGGACTCCGGCGAGGGCCAGGAAAAAAACAAGTAATCTCATTCCAAGACAAAGACTGAAAGCATGTTGGAAAACAGATATAAGGGGATAGAAGACACAGTGTGTACCTCCCTGCCCGCTATGGGAGCTTTCCACAATGAGATCAAAATTCAGAACGGACAATATAAAGAAAGAATTCAACTGCCTCAACTTTGATAAGGACCAATACACAAGAAGCACAATTGTAAAATAAATGAAATAACTTAAGATGGTTAGAAATGCATAACTACCAACCTGGTACATCACTTGAGAGGGCGTTTTGGGGTAAAAATTAGGTGAGTTCAGATAAAAAGTAGACGATTGCATATATGTTTTCTTTCATGCAACATAATGGTCTTTAAGTAGTATACTATAATAGTAGTTATAGTAAAATGCACCTCTAAATATTAAGAATTCCTACTTCTTTACTTTGACAAGATAAACACACCTAAAAATGGAGTATACTTATTTTTCTTGAACCTAAACCGTTACAAAAGCTTGCTTAAAAAAAAAAAATTAAAATCAGATGAAGATGTTTTTTAAAGGGATTAAATTTATATATTTCATAAATTAATAAAGGGAAATAATCATTGTCATCTTTAATCAATATAAGCAATTGATTTTCTTATTGAATACCTTCCAATCAAAAAGGTGGATTTAATTTTATTCTTAATTAAAATAATATTTGTAACAAATAGTGAAAGTATCAATACTGTCTTAGAATATTCAAAGTATATCGAGGCTAACATCCATATCCTATGCAAATCTCCAATACATTATGAAAGGTTTGAGTAAAATACAGGCGTCATATAAACGAATGGAACTTTTTTAATTGTTGAAAATCATTTATGATAGAGGCATAATTCAAATTAAAGAGCTACACAAATGGAGATTATGCTCTCACTGGACACCAATAATAATGATAATAATAATAACAACAATAGTAGTAGTAGTAATAGTAATAATAATGGATCAATAATAATAATTCATTAGGCTCACATGGCTTTTTTACCACAAATTAGTCAAAAATTACAAAATACGGATTTTGAACTAAAAATAAGCACTTACGGACTCAGGAAGTCAAATACGGAACAAATCCGTTTTAACAGAACGGTTGGCAGCTATGGTTCTACAAAGCATTTGTCTCTCAAGCTGAGCAAATGAATGTTCATATAATATAAAAAAGGATATTGCAATGATGAACAGATTGTACTATATAAAGATAAAACGTTTTTGTAAACCCCAAAATATGTCAATAACATTATACAATACAATGAATGTAATACAAATCAAATTCATGATTGTCATTACACCGATTGAAACGCTCTTTCCCTTCTATATTTATTTCTTTCATTAAAAATCTTTGTCTTCACCAAACTAATTAGTGTACCTTCAGGGATTCCTTTTTGTGAAAATACCCTGTGGTGTTTTAAGAATAGAATAATTTCAGACTTTCTAGGTAATGATCCCCTTGAACCATGTGCTGAAACATCTTCGACAAAGTTTTTAAAATATGACTTGACTCTATCTGTATCCTCATCTGACCATGACATGTATCTCCGATTTTTGCTTGAATTCCTCTTGGGTTCAGTTTGTTTTGAAGAACACGTAAGCTGATTTGGCACTCCTGCTTCACCATCAAATATTTCTTCTTGATTTGCAGCTGTATTTCTCTGGAAAAAAAAGAAGAAAATAAAGCACATCATGCTATGAACTATGAAAATAAATCAATAGACAGATCGCATGCACATCAGTACATGACAGCGATAGAGAGGAATAGCATTCCAAATATTTAAGGCCTGGACAAGTAACTGTCATAATTCCTTCTTGTTATATACTTTTCTACCATCTATTCCTTTGGAAGAGGTATGTTAGATTTGTGGAGACCTCTGCCACATAACAAATCCAGTGAAAAGACGCCATATTTTTGTTTTGAAATAGAAATAAATAGATCAATCCACCCACTTCACTGGGTTCAGGGTTCCCTCTTCATTATAATCAAAATATGAACATAAATCGGAATAGTAACACATTGAAGTCTCATCTGAATACATAGATTGTCCTTTGTTGTTTCAGCGAATAATCAGACAGAATGTCAAAAGAATTTTAGGTTTTTCCCCAACCACCCTTTGGAGGTATCAGTATCAGCGGAATGGTAAGCGTCATGTTTTTTACGTTGAGCAACAAAATTTACTCCAAATGCTTCACTCGACCAAGGCGGAAAAGCAATCAAGAATAGACCCAAGTCCTATCCAAAGACTAACATTTCATTTAAGTTTATTGTAGGCCCTTGGCCAATCGACAAAATTCAATTCACATAAATTATTTACAACAATCAGAAATTAATTATATCAATAATAGTAATAGAATGCAATGAAGGCAATATCATAATAATAATAATAATAATAATAATAACAGTAGCGGCAATAAGTAACAATTAATATAGTAACAAAAGTAATAATAGACTATATATAGTTCATAGTCATAACAATGACTTTCTTTGTCATTGAGGGAGTGAGAAAACATCACCGGCTGGCAGAACAAACAGCCGACATCAATCAAACGTCCTCCAGACCGGTTGAGCATCGGCTTCATTAATTCCTTAAAGACTTCCCCCAACTGCCTGAACGATGCTGATGCCCAGACAACTTAATCCTGATTTATATTTTGTGGGAATGAAATATGACATGTATATGCCGGAAATATTTCAATAACAAACACACTGTTCAGATAGAAAATATTTGAGTCTTGCCTTTGTTAATTGACACAGGTAAGTTAGGAAAATAAATGCTAGTAAAAACGATCAGCAAGTTCGTGAACACTGCTTCTCAACTCGAACATATGTTTTCATCAAATCTACACACATCATGTTGTGAGCTGAATTTTAATGATCTCAGTTGTCATTGAAAGGAAACCCAAGAATTTTAGAATAAAGAAAAATATTGAACCTGGAAGTCAAAAGGGTTTGTAGCACAGCAGACATTATCAAAGTATAATTTTAGTACCGACAAATTAAAAAGAAAATGTGCTTTTCTTTAAATGCTCCCAATCATCATATACTGTTTAGGTTGCAAGATTAATAAAAATGTTATCTACTCTGATTCTCGTTAAGTTTCCAGCTGGTCTGTGAAAAAAAGCCTTAAGCATCATAGAAATACAAAGAAACAGTTTTAATATATAGATGGGTTGTAACAAAAAAAACCATTTTAACACTTACAATACAAGCAATTTAAGTCTATTACAGACAAAAAAAACCCCCAATAAAATAAACATGAACATTTTTTATGGCTGGTTTCACTGATATCACTCACACATTGGGGTTTCAGATTCTAAGATGTCCACCCTATCAAATTTGGATTTGTGCTTGTTATGTAAATGGTAGCGTATTTTGCGACGCAGCACTGCCAAAACAGAAAAAAATGCAATAACACAAATGCAGCACCATGGAGGGGGTGGAAGTTTTCTTTTAAAAGGAATGGGTAAATTAAAATTGATCCCACAAATATCAAAGGAGAAGAATGACAAAAAAATGACTCACCATTGCACGTAACACGTTGGTTTGCAAGTGTATAGCATTCGGGTTGAACCTGGGTCCCAGACTGGCAACGAGGTTCAGTCTGTGATAGTTGTGGATGAGGCTCTGACTGAGTTGGGGAATGAGCACTAGGTTCCAAAGACAATGATGTACTCAGCATTGGGTACCTCACAGAGTACGTAGAGGAATCAGACTCGGAGTCAGCAACAAAATCGGGACCCTGTATATTTTGTGGAAAAGATGACAGATCAATCAATTTATTCATGTTGACAATAAACATGAAGAGCCATTGTTTAATAATCCAACTAAACAATTAGCTGGTTAATAATGCAAGTATAATAAAAAAGAGTTGAGAAAGGCAGACATATTGTCTAAGTATTTAATATGTTCAACTGTGCTTGGATAAATATAGATACACCAACCAGGGTTTTTTTTTTTTTGTTTTGTTTGTTGCTTTAGGTCTCTTCCAACACAATTGAGGTTATATGAGAGACCGCTGAAACAAAAAAACAAGCAATCTAACAAAAATAGTACAAATGTCAATCAAAATCATAACCTAAAGATATCATAAGCTAAATTATAAATAACCAAGAACAAACAGGCAGAGGATTTACAGGAAAAAAAATATCCCCTGTCAAAAATACAATCACAAACCAAAGAAGCAGGATAGGGTAGTAAAGAGAAGAAGAAACGACATCACTATCGGATCGTACACCCATGCGAACATCATAGGTATATGATTCAAGGGTGATGCTCCCATCCAACCACCCGCTAACCAGGGTTTCAGTAAACCGTTTTTAACCAACTCTTTAAATCCTACACCAGGACCAACAACTACAAAACAATTTTTTTATATCACTACGATTCTGGACATATAAACGGTTGTCATTGCAACAATATGAACTTCCTAACCTTGCAACTGCAATATAGTTAACAAAAAAAGTTGATAAACATTACGATGCAAGAGAATTTGGACAAAATGCGAGATCAAAAGTATAATCCCAACAGAAGCTATTTTAATTTTTCCTGGAAACGCATCATTTTCACATTTTGTCAAATAAAAAACAAACGACTTCAAATGTGAATGGCTCATCAATGAATATCACTTCAAAATATAACGAGGAAGGTTTAAAATAGTGTTATTGTTGGCGAAGTCCACTGCAAAGAAAAATTTTTAACAACAAAAAACTAGGAGATCTCACTGGTGTAAAACAGTGTTGTCCTTGTCCTGAAATATTGTATTGCGCCTAACAGATTGCAGGTCTCATCTTTTGTGGCAAATGTGTTTTGTCCACCACAAAATATGTTGATGTGAAGCATTTTGAGCATGGTGCCAACTGTGGATAAACGCTATACAAATGTTATGATTTTATTTTAATGTACATACTTACCACAAATGAATCATGTGATATGGAACTTTGTTCTGCATCACTTTCAGGCTCTGAGTTGGAGTCTATATAGAAAATAAAAACAACAAAAAAAAGCTGAAGACTATCATGTGCAAGTTTTTCTCTAAACTCTTAAACAAAAAATCATGCCATCTTGTGCTGTAAAAGGATTTTTTAAAAATTATTTACCTTATGACTATTGTCCTTTGGAAAAAAAAGAAAATTAAGTCCGAAACCTTCTGGCTATTTTCTTTTAAATTTCAAGAACGTCAGAGTTGGCAAGGGAGGACGGAAATATAATTCCAGAAACCAATCTGTCTATAATCATATCCATATGATAGTTTTTCGTTCAAGATTCAGGTACAGTCCACTTAGGATAATCGCAATACCTTGGGATCATCGAAAATGTTGGGATTAACCGAAATTCAGTTTCCTGTCCACTATTTCAACATTTTACACATTTATTGTCAACTCAAACCAGTAAATAATATTCTTAGTCCACCACATACAGAGCAATTTGATTGAAACAAAAACCATATGGCAGCCCCGTGTAGATTTGTCAACCAAAAGCAGCTATGAAGCAAGCCGATATCTTATTCAGATTGAAAGAAGTTTCAATCTTTTTTCTCAACAATTCAACATTTGTCAGAGTTAAAGAGATTAGCCTTAATGAGAGACAATAAGCTCTCACCAAACTCGTTGGTCACAATGCACAGTTGTTAATCCTAAAACAAAGGATATCGCTCAGTCTCTCTTTATAACTGTCATTTATAACCTGTTGTCAAGATTATGACCAGCCCCACCCCTCTTCTATTTAATGGCCACCGATGACGTCACAAACCCATACTGCAGAGCCCCGCCCTCTTTCGACTCTAACAGAGTGGTGACACACTACTGTAGCATTAAATCCTGCTCACTCTCGATTCTTCAACCTGTCACGATTTCATCCATGATGAAATTTAATCATGATATACTGTTTGATTTCTTGAATTTACCACTTTTTAAAAAACCGAAGTTTGTTGCAATTAACCAGTGACTTTTATATAGAATTATTTCCATTGCTTAGGAAATATTGTGATTAACCGAAAGTTGCGATTAAACGAGTTGCAATTGTCCGGAGTGGACTGTAATAGTATTACACATCATGACTCAAAAAAAAAAAAAAAAAAAAAGCAAACTATGTGTACCTAAATGTTATTCATTTCCTCATCAAATTACATTCTTACCATTAACATCATAGATCACATCAAAAGGGTTGTCTGGATTGACAGCAAGACATTTTTCAGGATTTTTAAAGCTCAAATCTCTCTGATCTGAAGTTACAAAAGAAATAGCATATTCTCAACATTAAACTATGATTTTGTGATGGCTGTGATATGGCATACTGTATGCATAAAGCAAGATGCAAAGACAGGTTTAAGTTTAAATTATTTTATATTCTTTTCAAAAATCCATTCTAGTTTTGCCAAAATAAAATAAACACGAGAAGTGTTGAGTTGGATAGCGCTAAAACTAAAAGTAGTAGTGGTAGTAGTAGTAGTAAACGACAGATCTTACTCACTAGTGTGAATCTACAGTCTACAGAAGTTCCCGAATTATCTGACTCCACTTCCAAATGACTGACTGACAAGTGACAATCATCAATCGGTGTGTGTGTGTGAATGTCTACCCTATTGAAAATCTTAAATCAACAGTGATGATGTCGTGAACGGATTTCCCAATCTCGTTCCCGATGTAAAAAATAAGGAAAAAGTTTAGAAAAAGTCTCCACCGAAGTGGGCGTTCTCCATATATGTAAAGGACATATATGGGCGGTTAAAAACTGCTCTAGAGCACTTCGGGAATCGTCCCGGTCTAGCCTGATTTTTATAACATACCAAAAGTATGGCGGATCGGATCTTAGTAGCAGATACAACGATGGGCGAAGATAGTTGATATGTCTGTTTCAAATAAGGCTGTAGATAGTCGAGAGAGAGAATGAAAGGTGTCGCGAGCTTTTAAAGGGTAGAAATGATGACGTCACGTTTACGCGGGAGACAGTGAACGAACACAACATGAAGATTACTCACAACAGCTCGATCGAGACACTGACAGTCCTGTCATAACAAAACACAACAACGACAACAACAAAAACCTATCACAATAATCAGTTACATAAAATCTTCCCCACAAATCACAGCAAATGATAAAATCATTTCCCAAATTCCACCAATAAGGAACCAACCTAAGTAGGCAAAGGTTCAAGTCTCAACCAGACTCATTTACGTTCAACCCATCATGTCCAGTTCTAAATTAGCAGACTCTTGGAAACTTGACCACTTACCCTTAGGTAATACAGGTGCCATAGAAGTGCCGTTCTCTGCTGACATCATTCCCAAGATAATCCATTATGATCCGCTTGTAGGGAAAGTCCTGGACAAAGAGTTAATGCTCCTCATGTGCTGCTTGGGAGATATGCAATGTGCGCAACCAGCATTTGAGCGACTTGGTAGATGGTGCATGTCTAGAAAGAACCGAGAAGGAATCTCAATCATTGACCGAATTGTTGAAACAAATAAGAATGAGGGTGACATCTTTCATCTACAACCGATGGATCAGGCTGTAAAAGAAGTCAAAACACTTGATGAGCTCGTAAACAGTCGGGTCGAATTGAGTGGAATCCTCAATGAGGTTCGAGAAATTGCAAAGACCCAATCCATCTCTCTCAGTATAGGACCAGGCAGTTCAACTCTCGGAGCGGATGCCAATGACCAGTCCTCAAATTCCCACCTCCTTGCCATGATTAACAAGAAAAACCAAGGTAATGATGCATAAGTGGAGCTTCCTCCAACACTGAAATGGATTGCGCAGTTGTTGAAGCTGGAAAACCAAAGGATTTACCAGAAAAATGGTTGGAAAGACTATATATTTTTTGACACTCTGTCACTCCTTCAACTCTCAAAAGAGACCCAGCCAGAGTGCCAGATTGTCGAGGAAAGCATGCCAAATTTGTTCCGCAATGTTGAACGTCATAGACTCTTCCAACCATATCATGGCAGATTTGAAGCCCTTGTCTGCTGTGTGCAAGCCAAAGTATATCACAAAAAGATGATAATAGTTATGTTTCAAACTGAAAGAGTTGACTCAAATACAAAATGGTGCATATGACTCTCGGAATGAGTCTGCCTTTCAGGAATTGCAGTCCTAGCTTGAGAATCGTTCGCTTTGATTAGTTGAAACAGATCTCGACCTTGCTTGCAAATTTTACAGAGAAATCGCAATCTCTGGTTGAAATACAACAAAGCAATCCAACGTTGCCTTTGCGAATTGCAGACATTTTACACTCTACAGAGGCCCCAAGACAATTGCATTCAATCGTGTAGAGTCGGGAGAATGAAGGGTGCGAGCTTTTAGGTAGAATGATGCTCCGTACGGACATGAACGACACCATGAGATACAACTCGACGCTGACATCTGTATAAAACAACAAGACAACAACAAAACATCACAAACGTTCATAATCTTCCACAACACACAAATAATCTTCCCATTCACAATAGAACCAACTAGCAAGTCAAGTCACCAACTTGTTCACCACTTCAGTCAAATTAGCAGACTTTGGACTTACACTTACCTGGTATACAGGTGCATAGAGTGCGTTCCTGCTGACTCATTCAAGATATCATTTGATCGCTTTGGAAAGTCTGGACAAAGGTAAGTCTATGGCGCTTGATTGAATGTTTCTGCTTGATTAGATGACATAAGAATTCTCAACTGTTGAAATTTCAGAGGAAACGAGATCATCTTGATAAAATACAGACAGCATATCAAACGGTTGCCTTTTGCTCGATTCTGTCAGACATGTTTACCACTCACAGAGCACCAATGCAATTGGCATCATCGTGTAGAGTCGAGAGAGATGAAAGGTTGCGAGCTTTAAAGGTAGATGTACGTCACGTTCGCGGAGCAGTGACGAAAACATGAAGATCTCAAACAGCTCGATCGAGCATGACAGCTGTCATACAAAAACACAACAACAAAACACACAATCAAAAATCCACAACACAGAATAAAAATCATTTCCAATTCACATAAGGACACCTAAGTAGCAAAGTCAATTCAACACTCATTTAGTCACATCATGCCAGTTCTATAGCAGACTCTGAACTTACACTTACTTAGGTAATACAGTGCATAAAGTGCTTTCTGCTGACATCATTCAATAATCTTAGATCCGTTGTAGGAAACGGACAGAGTAATCTCTCTGTGGTTGGAATGCAATGTGCGCAACGCATGAGATGAGATGTGCATGTCAGAGACGAAATCTCATCATGACCGAATGTGAACAATAAGAATGAGGTGACTTACTACAACGATGTGCGAAGAATAAAACTGATGCCGTAACGGTCGATGGGACCCAGGGTCGAATGCAGACAACCCTTCTCTTAGACCGCAGTCTTCGGGCTGCAGTCCTCAATTCACCTGCATGATTACAAGAAACAGGAATAGCATCGTGGCTCCTCCACATGAAGTTCGCGTGTACGAACACAGGACTACGAACATGGATGAAAGACTATTTTACACTGTCATCACTTCAAAAAGACCCAGAGTGGCATTGGAGGACATGCAATTTCGCAAAGTCGGTTTGTACATCGCACCAATCGGAGATGAACCCGTCTCTGGGGAACCAAGTTTTCAAGAGATGAAAAGTTGTTTCATGGGAGAGACCAAAATGCATTGACTTGGAATGGGCGCTATTAGGATGAGTCCACTGAACTTCGCTTTGTTAGGTGACTCAAGATTCTCCGACATTGCTGCATTTCGAGGAACGAGAACTCCTGTAAATACAGCAAAGAATTCTACGTTGGTTGCCGAATCTGCAGTTTTCCTCTAGCCAGCACCAATGAAATGGCATAAATGCTGTGATAGTCGGAGGAGATGAGGTGTCGTTTAAGTAATAGAGAGTACGCGGAGTGAACACAACATAGATACACAGTCGTCGAGACGAAGCGTAACAAAACCAACGACAACAAAACTCCATAATCGTACAAAATCCCAAACACGAAAGTAAACATCCAATCACAATAAGAACAATAGTGCAAGTCAGTAACACATCTCAACATCTGCTCTAAATGACTGGAACTTGACTTACTTAGGTAATACAGTGCCTAAGTGCTCTTCTGACACATCCAAGATCATGATCGTAGAAGTCTGGACAAGGTATGCCTGTGGAGATATGAAATCGTTCCTGCTTTGATTTAGAGTTGACATACAAAGAATTCTTCCAGACCATTGCTTGCAAATTTTATCAGAAGGAAATCGAGGCAATCATTCCCTGGTTGATAAAATACCAAGACCAAAGCATATTCCTAAATCGGTTGGCCCCTTTTGCTCGAATTCTGTCAGACAATGTTTTTACCACTCTAAGCCAGAAGGCCACCCCAAAATTGACAAAATTGGGCATTCAAATCGGCTGTAGATAGTCGAGAGAGAGAATGAAAGGTGTCGCGAGCTTTTAAAGGGTAGAAAATGATGACGTCACGTTTACGCGGGAGACAGTGAACGAACACAACATGAAGATTACTCACAACAGCTCGATCGAGACACTGACAGTCCTGTCATAACAAAACACAACAACGACAACAACAAAAACCTATCACAATAATCAGTTACATAAAATCTTCCCCACAAATCACAGCAAATGATAAAATCATTTCCCAAATTCCACCAATAAGGAACCAACCTAAGTAGGCAAAGGTTCAAGTCTCAACCAGACTCATTTACGTTCAACCCATCATGTCCAGTTCTAAATTAGCAGACTCTTGGAAACTTGACCACTTACCCTTAGGTAATACAGGTGCCATAGAAGTGCCGTTCTCTGCTGACATCATTCCCAAGATAATCCATTATGATCCGCTTGTAGGGAAAGTCCTGGACAAAGAGTTAATGCTCTCATGTGCTGCTTGGGAGATATGCAATGTGCGCAACCAGCATTTGAGCGACTTGGTAGATGGTGCATGTCTAGAAAGAACGAGAAGGAATCTCAATCATTGACCGAATTGTTGAAACAAATAAGAATGAGGGTGACATCTTTCATCTACAACCGATGATCAGGCTGTAAAAGAAGTCAAAACACTTGATGAGCTCGTAAACGTCGGTCGAATTGAGTGGGAATCCTCAATGAGGTTCGAGAAATTGCAAAGACCAATCCATCTCTCTCAGTATAGGACCAGGCAGTTCAACTCTCGGAGCGGATGCCAATGACCAGTCTCAAATTCCCACCTCCTTGCCATGATTAACAAGAAAAACCAAGGTAATGATGCATCAAGTGGAGCTTCTCCACACTGAATGGATTGCTGCAGTTGTTGAAGCCTGGAAAACCACAAAGGGACTTTACCAGAAACAATGGATTGGAAAGCTATATATTTTTGACAACTCTGTCACTCCTTCAACTCTCCAAAAGGACCCAGCCAGATTGTCGAGGAAAGCATGCCAAAATTGTTCGCAAAGTTCGGTTTGGTCTACACTTCCCATACGTGGCGATTGAGCCCTGTCTGCTGTGGGCAAGCAAATTTATCACAAAAGAGATGATAATAGGTTATTTTCAACTGTCGGAAGAGTGACCACTATACAAATGGTGCATATGACTCTCGAATGAGTCTGCATTCGATGCAGTCTCAACTTGTAATCGTTCTGCTGATTAGGTTGACATACAAAGATTCTCCAGCCATTGCTTGCAATTTATCAGAAGATCGAGCACTTCCTGGTTGATAAATACCAAGACCAAGCATATTCCAATCGTGCCCTTTTGCTCGAATTCTGTCAGACATGTTTACCCTTAGCCAGAGGCACCAAAATTGACAAATTGGGCATCAATCGGCTGTAATAGTCGAGAAGAGAATGAAAGGTGTCCGAGCTTAAGGTAGAAATGATACGTCACGTTTACGGGGACGTGAACGAACACACATGAAGATTACTCACAACGCTCGTCGAGACACTGACTCTGTCAAACAAACAAAAACGACAACACAAACTATCACATAATCAGTTCATAAAATCTTCCCCACAAACACAGCAAATGAAAAATATTCCAAATCCAATAGAACACTAATAGCAAAGTTCAGTTACAGTTTTCTTCACTCGTCGTTCAATTAGACTGGAAATTGACCCTTCCTAGTAACAGGTGCTAATGCGTCTTGTGACCTTCCCAGTCATTGCTGTAGAGTCGAAAAAGTTGTCTCGTGCTGTGAGATGATGGGCAACCGCATTGAGATTGTAGATGGTATGTTAGAAGACGAGAATCATTTGACGATTGTGAAAATAAATAGGTCCTTCTAACGTGATCGCTGTAAGAGTCAAATGAGTCGTAACATGGTCAATTGGATCCTAATGAGTCGAAATGCAAGCATCTCTCTCATATGAGCAGCACTTCGAGCGTCAGACATCTCAATCCACCTCCTTGCATGATTAACAAAACAGGTAATGATGCATCAGTGGTCTCACCTGAGATTGTGAGGTGACCTAAAATAAGGGCTTACAGAATGATTGAATATTTTTGAAATTGTCCTAACTCAAGAGACACCAGTGCAGATTGAGAATCAATTTTCGCAATGTTCGTTGGTCATACATCTTCTGCCCATACGCAGATTTGACCTTTGTGTGGCAAGCAGATATTCACAAAAAATGATAAGGTGTTTCAACTTCGAAGAGTATCATATCAAGTGATATGCTCTCGGATGGTCTGCTACAGAATGCAGTCAATGAATCGTCTGCTTGTTTAGTACATCAAAGAATTTTCAGACATGCTGATTTTCAGAAGAAATCGAGAACTCCTGGTTGTAAACCAAGACACAATTCTACGTGCCTTGCTCGAATTCGTCGCATTTTACACTCTAGGAGCCCAATGACAATGGCATCAATCGCTTAGTAGTGAAAGGAATGAAAGGTGCGAGTTAAATAATGAGGCGTTGGAGACGGAACGAAACTGAATATACAGCTGCGGCATGACTTCAACAACACAAGACAACAACAAACTATACAACAGTACAAATCTTCCACAATCGAGAAACATTCAATTCTGGCCAGATTTGTCGAGGAAAGCATGCCAAAATTTGTTCCGCAAATGTTCGGTTTGGTCATACCATCTTCTGCACCATATCCAGTGGCAGGATTTGAAGCCCTGTCTGCTGTGGTGCAAGCCAAAGATTATATCACAAAAGAGATGATAATAGGTTATGTTTCAACTGTCGGAAAGAGTGACTCACTATACAAATGGTGCATATGACTCTCGGAATGAGGTCTGCCTATTCAGGAATGCCAGTCCTCAACTTGATAAATCGTTCCTGCTTTGATTTAGAGTTGACATACAAAGAATTCTTCCAGACCATTGCTTGCAAATTTTATCAGAAGGAAATCGAGGCAATCATTCCCTGGTTGATAAAATACCAAGACCAAAGCATATTCCTAAATCGGTTGGCCCCTTTTGCTCGAATTCTGTCAGACAATGTTTTTACCACTCTAAGCCAGAAGGCCACCCCAAAATTGACAAAATTGGGCATTCAAATCGGCTGTAGATAGTCGAGAGAGAGAATGAAAGGTGTCGCGAGCTTTTAAAGGGTAGAAATGATGACGTCACGTTTACGCGGGAGACAGTGAACGAACACAACATGAAGATTACTCACAACAGCTCGATCGAGACACTGACAGTCCTGTCATAACAAAACACAACAACGACAACAACAAAAACCTATCACAATAATCAGTTACATAAAATCTTCCCCACAAATCACAGCAAATGATTAAAATCATTTCCCAAATTCCACCAATAAGGAACCAACCTAAGTAGGCAAAGGTTCAAGTCTCAACCAGACTCATTTACGTTCAACCCATCATGTCCAGTTCTAAATTAGCAGACTCTTGGAAACTTGACCACTTACCCTTAGGTAATACAGGTGCCATAGAAGTGCCGTTCTCTGCTGACATCATTCCCAAGATAATCCATTATGATCCGCTTGTAGGGAAAGTCCTGGACAAAGAGTTAATGCTCCTCATGTGCTGCTTGGGAGATATGCAATGTGCGCAACCAGCATTTGAGCGACTTGGTAGATGGTGCATGTCTAGAAAGAACCGAGAAGGAATCTCAATCATTGACCGAATTGTTGAAACAAATAAGAATGAGGGTGACATCTTTCATCTACAACCGATGGATCAGGCTGTAAAAGAAGTCAAAACACTTGATGAGCTCGTAAACAGTCGGGTCGAATTGAGTGGAATCCTCAATGAGGTTCGAGAAATTGCAAAGACCCAATCCATCTCTCTCAGTATAGGACCAGGCAGTTCAACTCTCGGAGCGGATGCCAATGACCAGTCCTCAAATTCCCACCTCCTTGCCATGATTAACAAGAAAAACCAAGGTAATGATGCATCAAGTGGAGCTTCCTCCAACACTGAATGGATTGCTGCAGTTGTTGAAGCCTGGAAAACCATCAAAGGGACTTTACCAGAAACAATGGATTGGAAAGACTATATATTTTTGACAACTCTGTCACTCCTTCAACTCTCCAAAAGAGACCCAGCCAGAGTGGCCAGATTTGTCGAGGAAAGCATGCCAAAATTTGTTCCGCAAATGTTCGGTTTGGTCATACCATCTTCTGCACCATATCCAGTGGCAGGATTTGAAGCCCTGTCTGCTGTGGTGCAAGCCAAAGATTATATCACAAAAGAGATGATAATAGGTTATGTTTCAACTGTCGGAAAGAGTGACTCACTATACAAAATGGTGCATATGACTCTCGGAATGAGGTCTGCCTATTCAGGAATGCCAGTCCTCAACTTGATAAATCGTTCCTGCTTTGATTTAGAGTTGACATACAAAGAATTCTTCCAGACCATTGCTTGCAAATTTTATCAGAAGGAAATCGAGGCAATCATTCCCTGGTTGATAAAATACCAAGACCAAAGCATATTCCTAAATCGGTTGGCCCCTTTTGCTCGAATTCTGTCAGACAATGTTTTTACCACTCTAAGCCAGAAGGCCACCCCAAAATTGACAAAATTGGGCATTCAAATCGGCTGTAGATAGTCGAGAGAGAGAATGAAAGGTGTCGCGAGCTTTTAAAGGGTAGAAATGATGACGTCACGTTTACGCGGGAGACAGTGGACGAACACAACATGAAGATTACTCACAACAGCTCGATCGAGACACTGACAGTCCTGTCATAACAAAAACAACAACAACAAAAACCTATCACAATAATCAGTTACATAAAATCTTCCCCACAAATCACAGCAAATGATAAAATCATTTCCCAAATTCCACCAATAAGGAACCAACCTAAGTAGGCAAAGGTTCAAGTCTCAACCAGACTCATTTACGTTCAACCCATCATGTCCAGTTCTAAATTAGCAGACTCTTGAAACTTGACCACTTACCCTTAGGTAATACAGGTGCCATAGAAGTGCCGTTCTCTGCTGACATCATTCCCAAGATAATCCATTATGATCCGCTTGTAGGAAAGTCCTGGACAAAGAGTTAATGCTCCTCATGTGCTGCTTGGGAGATATGCAATGTGCGCAACCAGCATTTGAGCGACTTGGTAGATGGTGCATGTCTAGAAAGAACCGAGAAGGAATCTCAATCATTGACCGAATTGTTGAAACAAATAAGAATGAGGGTGACATCTTTCATCTACAACCGATGGATCAGGCTGTAAAAGAAGTCAAAACACTTGATGAGCTCGTAAACAGTCGGGTCGAATTGAGTGGAATCCTCAATGAGGTTCGAGAAATTGCAAAGACCCAATCCATCTCTCTCAGTATAGGACCAGGCAGTTCAACTCTCGGAGCGGATGCCAATGACCAGTCCTCAAATTCCCACCTCCTTGCCATGATTAACAAGAAAAACCAAGGTAATGATGCATCAAGTGGAGCTTCCTCCAACACTGAATGGATTGCTGCAGTTGTTGAAGCCTGGAAAACCATCAAAGGGACTTTACCAGAAACAATGGATTGGAAAGACTATATATTTTTGACAACTCTGTCACTCCTTCAACTCTCCAAAAGAGACCCAGCCAGAGTGGCCAGATTTGTCGAGGAAAGCATGCCAAAATTTGTTCCGCAAATGTTCGGTTTGGTCATACCATCTTCTGCACCATATCCAGTGGCAGGATTTGAAGCCCTGTCTGCTGTGGTGCAAGCCAAAGATTATATCACAAAAGAGATGATAATAGGTTATGTTTCAACTGTCGGAAAGAGTGACTCACTATACAAAATGGTGCATATGACTCTCGGAATGAGGTCTGCCTATTCAGGAATGCCAGTCCTCAACTTGATAAATCGTTCCTGCTTTGATTTAGAGTTGACATACAAAGAATTCTTCCAGACCATTGCTTGCAAATTTTATCAGAAGGAAATCGAGGCAATCATTCCCTGGTTGATAAAATACCAAGACCAAAGCATATTCCTAAATCGGTTGGCCCCTTTTGCTCGAATTCTGTCAGACAATGTTTTTACCACTCTAAGCCAGAAGGCCACCCCAAAATTGACAAAATTGGGCATTCAAATCGGCTGTAGATAGTCGAGAGAGAGAATGAAAGGTGTCGCGAGCTTTTAAAGGGTAGAAATGATGACGTCACGTTTACGCGGGAGACAGTGAACGAACACAACATGAAGATTACTCACAACAGCTCGATCGAGACACTGACAGTCCTGTCATAACAAAACACAACAACGACAACAACAAAAACCTATCACAATAATCAGTTACATAAAATCTTCCCCACAAATCACAGCAAATGATAAAATCATTTCCCAAATTCCACCAATAAGGAACCAACCTAAGTAGGCAAAGGTTCAAGTCTCAACCAGACTCATTTACGTTCAACCCATCATGTCCAGTTCTAAATTAGCAGACTCTTGGAAACTTGACCACTTACCCTTAGGTAATACAGGTGCCATAGAAGTGCCGTTCTCTGCTGACATCATTCCCAAGATAATCCATTATGATCCGCTTGTAGGGAAAGTCCTGGACAAAGAGTTAATGCTCCTCATGTGCTGCTTGGGAGATATGCAATGTGCGCAACCAGCATTTGAGCGACTTGGTAGATGGTGCATGTCTAGAAAGAACCGAGAAGGAATCTCAATCATTGACCGAATTGTTGAAACAAATAAGAATGAGGGTGACATCTTTCATCTACAACCGATGGATCAGGCTGTAAAAGAAGTCAAAACACTTGATGAGCTCGTAAACAGTCGGGTCGAATTGAGTGGAATCCTCAATGAGGTTCGAGAAATTGCAAAGACCCAATCCATCTCTCTCAGTATAGGACCAGGCAGTTCAACTCTCGGAGCGGATGCCAATGACCAGTCCTCAAATTCCCACCTCCTTGCCATGATTAACAAGAAAAACCAAGGTAATGATGCATCAAGTGGAGCTTCCTCCAACACTGAATGGATTGCTGCAGTTGTTGAAGCCTGGAAAACCATCAAAGGGACTTTACCAGAAACAATGGATTGGAAAGACTATATATTTTTGACAACTCTGTCACTCCTTCAACTCTCCAAAAGAGACCCAGCCAGAGTGGCCAGATTTGTCGAGGAAAGCATGCCAAAATTTGTTCCGCAAATGTTCGGTTTGGTCATACCATCTTCTGCACCATATCCAGTGGCAGGATTTGAAGCCCTGTCTGCTGTGGTGCAAGCCAAAGATTATATCACAAAAGAGATGATAATAGGTTATGTTTCAACTGTCGGAAAGAGTGACTCACTATACAAAATGGTGCATATGACTCTCGGAATGAGGTCTGCCTATTCAGGAATGCCAGTCCTCAACTTGATAAATCGTTCCTGCTTTGATTTAGAGTTGACATACAAAGAATTCTTCCAGACCATTGCTTGCAAATTTTATCAGAAGGAAATCGAGGCAATCATTCCCTGGTTGATAAAATACCAAGACCAAAGCATATTCCTAAATCGGTTGGCCCCTTTTGCTCGAATTCTGTCAGACAATGTTTTTACCACTCTAAGCCAGAAGGCCACCCCAAAATTGACAAAATTGGGCATTCAAATCGTGACAATTGCTGAGGAAAATGATTCAGCCAGTCAGTTGGTGGGCAGCACTCTCGATGCCTATGCCCAAAGAATTATAGATCTGACCGCTCAAGTTCTGGTTGAGGAGAAGACCAAGAGAAGTGGAACAACGGCTGGTGCATCCGATTTAATGGGGACCGTCCTCAACAATGCACTCAGCAACAATTTGAATCCTAGAGAAGAGAGATACACTCGACTTCGACATAATGTTGTTCAAGAAGGACCAATCTCCATAATCAACAACTCTGACCAGGTGAGAAGCGGGACAAGAGGCAGTCTGCCTTTGATATCCGGTCAGTTCTTTGATGAACCCGAAGACTATTGATTATTACTTATGCAATCCGCAATGAATCTTATCCATGATGGCACCCAACACTCAACACCACAGACACACCCCAGAACACCCGCCCAATGAACACAAACAATCACCACCAACAAATCCCAAGGACCCACCAACCGTCCAGAACAGCCAAGGCCCCGAACAAGGCCCAGACCAGACAAACAACCGGCCCACGCCAAAGGACCAGACCCCACACCATCTGACCGGAGAGGCAGCACCCCAAACTGAAAAAAAAAAAAAAAAAAAAAATGCTTCCTCAAAAAAAAAAAAAAGGGGACGGAAATAGGACAACTGCTTCCCCTGGAAGCAAGAGATATAATTGAGGATGACGAAGATGACTGGCTGAATTTAACAGAAGTGGACGAACTCAGCAACCCCACGACAAAAACTGAGGGGGAAGGCTCCATATCAAGCACTTCCTGCCAGCCGATCCAACTACCAGACAAACTTATAGATCTCTGGCAGAGAGTTACGTCCATTCTGGGAGATGAGAGACAAGGTAAAGTTGAACAATTGCTGTGGGAATATCAAGCAATACACCACATTGATACAGGAGATGTAAAGCCAATTAAACTAGGCTTGCGACGTACTCCTGTTCACTTTACCAAAGAAGAAGATGAAATGTTAGACAAGATGCTTAAAGCAGGGGTAATACACCCCTCAACCTGGAGCTGGACTGCTGCAACGGCACTATTGGTACGGAAGACAGATCTGTTTGTGCATCCAATTTGGCTTATTGGTAGATCCCCAGTTCATGAAGATTTCTAGCACAAAGCAGCTTTCCGTACATACCAAGGACGCTTGAGTTTAATAAACTCCCCTTGAACTATTCAATAACCCGAGGACATATTCTAGAATAATCAAGTGCTGAGAGGGTTAAACCAGAAAAGGATACTAGCCTTCCTCGATGATACCCTTGTCCTTGGAAAATATTTTGACGATCGTCTTTCAAACTTAAAACATCTCAGCTCCATGCCCAACAGACAAGACTGGTGGACGCTGCACAATAATATATTATACAATAAGCCAGAATCTCTTCTTACTTCACAATGACCACTTTGGACAAATGAAGTGATGGAGAATAAACCTGCTGAAATTGCCACTTCAAGAGATTTTGAAATTGTGTGTAAGCATATCCAGTACATGACATCAAGAAGCATGAAATAGCAAAGAGAGTGAGATCACAAGTCATATATATCTTCTTGCCACCCTCCAGTGATGTCAATGTGTTACTTAAGGCTGCTTACTGTGGTTAAAATATAAAAGTAAATATGAGAGGCCAGGACCTAACAACTCTAATCCATTTGGGATACCCACGACATAAGTTAAGAATGGCATTCTATGACCCTCAACAAAGATGCAAAATAACTCTCACAAATCAGATCACTTCAATCACCACCAGTGTAGGTCATGACATGAGCAGCAGTTAAGAATTCTTATTCAGGTCAATTATTTCCTTGATAATAATTTCAAATCAAGGAATAAACTAGGCACGGCATGGGTAGCCTCCTTAAAGGCACAAGACCTGAACCACCGCTCTCTGACTAGTGAAAAATGGTCAAGAAGAGCGAAAGAAAAAAAAAAAAAATGGTGACATTATGAAGCTACATACCTAGGAAGAATATGTATTACTAATTGCTTCCATCATCTGTAGTGCAGTCAATGATAGATCGATTTTACAACAAAAGATGTGAGCTTATCCTAAACCCATAAAGGAAGAGGGGTAATTATTGGCGAAATGTTAAAAATTATGTTTAAAGCAAGCTCACAAGACTGCTAGGAAACCATTGAAGACAGAGTTGAATAGATGAAATTCGACTATGGAATTAGAAGAGGCAACAAAGTGCACTTTGAAGACAGAAAAAAAAAAAAAAAAAAAAAAAGTAATAATAATAATAATTTATAACTGAATGCAATCCTGATCAGTCCTGCCAGCATCATTGCAGATTTCGTCTTCGGTGCAGTGTTATGTGTAAAAGACACAAACTTTAAGAAGAAAGGTAAATCAAGAAGCCTCCAACTCTGTCATGACTCATATCTGTTGCTATGTACAAAAAGACAAACCCCAGACCATGGAAAGAAACAACAAAGTATGTATGACTGTCTGGAGCAACATCACGGTCTGTATCAACTGAGCAGAATAGCGAGTCGATGCCACCACTGTCAACATGGCAGTGACAGTGATGAAGGGGTTCAATTCCAAAGAAAATGCCAGAGAAGCTCAGCCTGATGATACTAGACTGGAACCAAAGGCTGAAGGAGAAGGGGTAGAGGTGACACTTTCACCTCCCCATCAAAGGGTAGAGGTTTCACCTCCCCACTAAGAAACTTCTCACATCATGATGACTCAAGGGCACAAGGGACTACTAGAGACACCAGGAGCAGACACCATGCACAGGGAGCCTGATGATACCCCAAGCAATCACAGGTTTGATGACAGCTAAAAAAATGCCCTGAAACCAAGACCTGATGATACCAGGGTTGGAACCCCTCGGAACCACAGGCTTGATGATACCTGGTGTAAGCCCCCCTGAACCCAGAGACCTGATGATACCAGGGATGGTACCCCTCGGAATCACAGGCGAGGAAGGGAGAGAGCTACCCGGAGGCCCATCTGATAATGGCTCTAGAACCCGACCCAACCTGATGGAACCAGAATAAGCCAAGATGCGAGAAAGAGCCCACGAGGGTACCACGACGACCATGTGGTGCCCCTATGAACTGATAACATGAACACATGGGTGATCACCTCAAGCAGGCGAGGGAGGGAATTGGGAATTATGTATGTACATCAGAAGGTATTTTACTACCTCGATCAGGTGAGTCAGAAGCATAAGCTTTAAAATGATGATGATTACCACCTTGTGACAGGACCTGTATTATAGACATTAACATGAATTGGTAACTGACATGGTTCCAACCATGCTTGTTTTATTTCTGACATTATCCCTGGTCATTGTCATCTTGTCAATTAATTACTAAAGAGATTCCCTGGCCTGCTAGCAATAATGTAAATACTAAATAAGCTCTATTTTCAGCTGCAAAGAAAAAAAAAAATGGGATATATATATATCCAGCCATTTACAAGTGCAGCAAGCAACCACTGATATTGCCTTACAATTTTGATTGCTTATATCCCCACAATGTAATAAGAATGGCCAATAACTTACCATTTAAATTATCACGGTGTCTCTTCAATGATGCCTCCAGCATCAATTTACCCCACGATGCCATAGACGTCTAGTTTGGAACTCAGCAAGTGACGAAAAAATACTTGCGGCTATAGAGTAGAGAGGACGTCCGTCGGCCACTCTCTTTGCAAGTCAGTAGTCAGTGGTTATCAGATAATCATTGGTTCTTGAAAAATATAGAAACACAGCGGTTCATTTAAAAAGACTCTTGTAGATCAAGATATAATGTTAGGTATTGCACTTTAAAATCTCTTCAGACATAGAACGGGTCAACTTGACGTCTAGACCAAATCATTTCGAAGATCGATATGGCAACAGCAACGCCTGGAATGGAGGATTTAAATGCGGCATCTGACGATTCTACTGCTATGACAGAAGATGCTCCATTTCACGACGTCGAGATGGCTTCAACTGGCATCAGGCATCAACATGCTACTCAATAATGGGTTTGATGAAGCGTTTGACTAAGAATTAAAGCTGATAGCTGATAACCACCTACTACTGACTTGCGGAGTGAGTGAGTGCCGAGTGCCTCTTTATGCGCGAAATTGACTAAACATACGTTTCACGAAAAAAAGAGTTACTATGTTTGCTTGTCTCTTGTCACCAAGATAAGAATCCGGACCAAGATTCGATAAATCTATTTCTAAAAATAGATTATAATTCGTATATCTTGTTCATTCCTCAGTTCATCAACTTTCACACAATTTTATATTAGGTTTTCATTACTATAAAAATCCATATAATGCTCTAGAATTTTAGAGAAAATTTCGGAAAGATATATTGCCTCACTATTGAAATATATCGATGAAAACACTGGTACCCCTATTGTACTTTTTTCAGGCGGTCACCTTATTGACCAACGTGAAAATTTAGGCATAACTCTTCTTACTGTGGTGTTTAACAAATAACTTCAATACTATGATTTACAATTATATATCCTTGACGGTTGGGTTGACAACCTTAAACTAAAAATAGAAAAGTGAATGTGCTAGAGGTCAAATCAATAGGGGGACCGGATTTTGATTGATTGATTTTAAGGGTTTTACGGCGCTTGCAACACATTTAGGTTATATCAGCGCCAGTAAAAAGGAAGAAAATGGGATAGTAAGAAGTTCTAGAATTACAATTAAAGCACCCAAGAAACAGTAAGACAAAGGGGAACTGAGAACAAACAGGGACCAGATGTAGATTCCATGAGCATACCACCAATGTACTTAGTTTGAGATCACCTATAAGTCTCATCTGGACACAAGCACAAAATCCAGCAAAGAGGAACACACTCAAATGCTTACATTATACATTCAAAATAAAAATAATAATACATAACAGAGAGATGATTTACAAGGAAAAAAATATCATCTCCCAAAACAATAACTATGCATTTGACTGTTTCCCTCCCAGCTAGGATTCCGGCCACTGCCAGGACAAAACCAAGTAATCTCATTCCGAGATTTTGTTTGTTTGTTGCTTTAGGTCTCTTCCAACACAATTGAGGTTATATGAGAGACCGCTGAAACAAAAAAAAAAAACAAGCAATCTAACAAAAATAGTACAAATGTAAATCAAAATCATAACCTAAAGATATCATAAGCTAAATTATAAATAACCAAGAACAAACAGGCAGAAGATTTACAGAAAAAAAAAATATTGTTTGTTGCTTTGTTGCTTTAGGTCTCTTCCAACACAATTGAGGTTATATGAGAGACCGCTGAAACAAAAAAACAAGCAATCTAACAAAAATAGTACAAATGTAAATCAAAATCATAACCTAAAGATATCATAAGCTAAATTATAAATAACCAAGAACAAACAGGCAGAAGATTTACAGAAAAAAAAATATCCCCTGTCAAAAATACAATCACAAACCAAAGAAGCAGGATAGGCTAGTAAAGAGAAGAAGAAACGACATCACTATCGGATCGTACACCCATGCGAACATCATAGGTATATGATTCAAGGGTGATGCTCCCATCCAACCACCCGCTCATTCCGAGACAAAGACAGAAAGCATGTTGGAAAACAAATATAAGGGGATAGAAGACACAGTATGTACCTCCCTGCCCACTATGGGAGGACCGGATTTTGGTCTCCCTATTGGTAAAGTACTGTAAAATGAACTAATAGGGGTACCAAAAGTCTCCCTATCCGGTATTAATACATATATATATATATATATATATATATATATATATATATATATATATATATATAATATCAGGAATGCCAAATAATCTTTTCGTGTGGAAAATGTTGGAAAACAGGAACCACTATTGTCAATAGTAAAAAAAAAAAAAGAATAAAACTGGCGTGGTTTGGTTTGGTGACACCACCAACCGTCATGACAGTTTACCTAAGACTGGGTTGCAAAGAAAAGTCGAAGGGCAGAGAAGGAGAGGTAGACAAGAGACAGAAATGTGGCAGGACAACATCAAAGAATGAATGGAAGGGACGGACTGGACATGGGCGAGCTTCTGGAAAAGGCCAACGACGATCATCCGGTTATGAGAATGAATGAGTGAGTAAGTGAATGAAATAATTTTTGAAAAAAAAAAATCCCCAAAAACCCCTCTGAAAATGATCAGAGCATCCAATCTCACCTTAAATAAACCTTGTAAATGAATAAACAAAAACATTTCTCTAAACTCTTCCCTTTTCTTTACAAGTGTAAGGGGCCTTTGTTGCTTCGCATCAACTCCACTAATATCATTTCTGTCTTGAGAAGAAGGACCTTCATTGGCCTTCTTCTTCGAGACCGGAAATGTTGCTGACTGAAGTGTTAAAAACAACGGGAATGAAAAAACGGACATTTGGCATCCCTGATATCTATTCATCCTTTTTCTTCAATCTCTCTTGGAAAAACAACAAAAAACAAGTAAGTTTACCAATCAATGTCTACCAAATCAAATTAAGTGATAAAATGAGACAAGAGCCTAAATGCACGTCATGTGATCCGAATTCATCTTTTTAAAAAAGTAAGTAAATTGCTATTAAAACAACCAAGCTTTAAAAAAAAAAATAATTACGAATTGATTTTAGGAAAGAGTAAGTAATTTGCTATTTAAAACAATCAAGCTTTTTAAAGATAAAATTAGAATTAATAATATTTATGTACAATATTTACAATTGAAAAGTAGAGTGAACTTTATAAGAAATGGGGAATGCAAACAAATCTAATACTAATAGTATGAACTTGGTGGCACAGACCATTTGGGGATGGGTTCCTTTCTAAAACAATAATAATAAAAGGCTATATCAATTTCTTCTAGTGTTGGTTTAATCGGGATTCCATTGTATCTAAAACAATTCCAACAGGGGTTCGTTTTTCTTTTTTTTTTTTGTTTTTAAGGGTTTTACGGCGCTTGCAACACATTAAGGTCATATCAGCGCCAGTAAAAAGGAAGAAAATGGGAAAGTAAAAAGTTCTAGAATTACAATTAAAGCACCCAAGAAAAAGTAAGACAAAGGGGAACTGGGAACAAATAAGGATCAGATGTAGATTCCAAGAGCATACCACCAAAGTACTTAGTTTGAGACAACCTATAAGTCTCATCCGGACACAAGCACAAAATCCAACAAAGAGGAATACACTCAAATGCTTACATTATACATTAAAAATAACAAATATAATAATACATAACAGAGAGATGATTTACAAGGAAACAAATATCATCTCCCAAAACAATAACTATGCATTTGACTGTTTCCCTCCCAGCTAGGACTCCGGCCAAGGCCAGGACAAAACCAAGTAATCTCAATCCAAGACAAAGACAGAAAGCAAGTTGGAAAACAGATATAAGGGAATAGAAGACACAGTATGTACCCCCTGCCCACTATGGGAGTCCTAAAAGTCTCATCCAGACACAAACACAGGTCCCAACTAAGAGGAATACACTAAAAATATCATCTCCCAAAAGTATAACTATACATTTGACTATTTCTCTCCCAGCCAAGGACTCCGGCCAGGGTCAGGACAAAACAAAGTAATCTTATACCAAGACAACGACAGGAAACAATTGGAAAACGGGTATGGGGGGATAGAAGACACAGCATATACCTCCCTGCCCCAGGAACAGGGGTTCCACTCTCACTCAACACTGAACGTCAGCCTCCTCGACATAAGAAAGATCAAATTGTTTTCACTATGACATTAATACAAAGATTAAGGGGTTGAGGGAGTCTTTTGCTCACATGGGACGCGATAGTAAAAAAAAAAAAAAAAACCAATACATTCCAACTCATTTATAAACAACAGTATTTTTTTCTCTTAAATTTACAATTACCCCCAATCCCATATTTCTTGTATCTGTTTAAATTGGTGCTTCCACCTTGTGGTCATGTGACCTCTTGTTGCTATGCCTGGCAAACTATTGACAAGGATGCCTTTTTCAATATACTATCATCTTATTGTATGAGCCTCGAGTTATTCAATCAACATACAGTACATACACTTTTGAGAGGTACATAAGTTATTGAATCTGTTGTTAAAACTAGTCAAATCAACATTTCAGCATATATATTTTTTTACTTGAAAATTTGAAACAAAGTATAAGTATATTTTGCTCCATGATATCAACCAATAACTGTGAACTGAAGATCCATAGCCACATTGTTTTGTTTTTAAGGGTTTTACGGCGCTTGCAACACATTTAGGTTATATCAGCGCCAGTAAAAAGGAAGAAAATGGGATAGTAAAAAGTTCTAGAATTACAATTAAAGCATCCAAGAAAAAGTAAGACAAAGGGGAATTGAGAACAAATAGGGATCAGATGTAGATTCCAAGAGCATACCACCAATGTACTTAGTTTGAAATCACCTATGTTTTTTGTTTGTTTTTAAGGGTTTTACGGCGCTTGCAACACATTAAGGTCATATAAGTGCCAGTAAAAAGGAAGAAAATGGGATAGTAAAAAGTTCTAGAATTACAATTAAAGCACAAAAGAAAAGGTGAGACAAAGGGGATTTGGTTCAAATAGGGAACAGATGTAGATTCCAAGAGCACACCGTCAAAGTACTTAGTTTGTGATCACCTAAAAGTCTCATCCAGACACAAGCACAGGTCCCCACTAAGAGGAATACACTCAAATGTTTACAAATCATATGTTAAAAATTAAAAAAGTAACAGTACATAACAGAGAGATGATTTACAAGGAAAAAAATATCATCTCCCAAAACTATAACTATACATTTGACTTTTTTGTTTGTTTGTTGCTTTAGGTCTCTTCCAACACAATTGAGGTTATATGAGAGACCGCTGAAACAAAAAAACAAGCAATCTAACAAAAATAGTACAAATGTAAATCAAAATCATAACCTAAAGATATCATAAGCTAAATTATAAATAACCAAGAACAAACAGGCAGAAGATTTACAGAAAAAAAAATATCCCCTGTCAAAAATACAATCACAAACCAAAGAAGCAGGATAGGCTAGTAAAGAGAAGAAGAAACGACATCACTATCGGATCGTACACCCATGCGAATATCATAGGTATATGATTCAAGGGTGATGCTCCCATCCAACCACCCGCATACATTTGACTGTTTCCCCCTCAGCCAAGGACTCCGTCAAGGTCAGGACAAAACCAAGCAATCTCATTCCAAGACAAAGACAGAAAGCAATTGGAAAACATAAGAGGGGATAGATGACACAGCAAGTACCTCCCTGCCCGCTATGGGAGGAAATCACCTACAAGTCTCATCCAGGCACAAACACAAAATCCAACAAAGAGGAACACACTCAAATGCTTATTGTTTGTTTGTTTTTAAGGGTTTTACGGCGCTTGCAACACATTTAGGTTATATCAGCGCCAGTAAAAAGGAAGAAAATGGTATAGTAAAAAGTTCTAGAAATACAATTAAAGCACCCAAAAAAAAGTAAGACAAAGGGGAACTGAGAACAAATAGGGATCAGATGTAGATTCCAAGAGCATACCACCAATGTACTTAGTTTGAAATCACCTACAAGTCTCATCCAGACACAAGCACAAAATCCAACAAAGAGGAACACACTCAAATGCTTACATTATACATTCAAAATAAAAATAATAATACATAACAGAGAGATGATTTACAAGGAAAAAAATATCATCTCCCAAAACAATAACTATGCATTTGACTGTTTACCTCCCAGCTAGGATCCCGCCAGGACAAAACCAAGTAATCTCATTCCAAGACAAAGACAGAAAGCATGGTGGAAAACAGATATAACGGGATAGAAGACAGTGTGTACCTCCCTGCCCACTATGGGAGGTCAGGATCCCCACCCAGACTCAAATGCTTACATTATACATTCAAAATAACAAATAATAATACATAACAGAGAGATGATTTACAAGGAAAAAAATATCATCTCCCAAAACAATATGCATTTGACTGTTTCCCTCCCAGCCAGGACAAAACCAAGTAATCTCATTTCGAGACAAAGACAGAAAGCATGTTGGAAAACAGATAGAGGGGATAGAAGACACAATAAGTACCTCCCTGCCCACTATGGGAGGTAGGAAACCCACCCAGATAGCCACATTAAGCACATGCCTATCACCCAAAACAAACAGCCCACAGATCATGCGCAGCGCATCACTCACAATTTTAACACGGCGGATGATTGAAAGAAAAATGCAACTAGGAGATAAATAGTCAAGGCGACTGACTATATGAGCTTGTTTTGTTTTGTTTTTAAGGGTTTTACGGCGCTTGCAACAAATCTAGGTTATATCAGCGCCAGTAAAAAGGAAGAAAATGGGACAGTAAAAAGTTCTAGAATTACAATTGAAGCATCCAAGAAAAAGTAAGACAAAGGGGAATTGGGAACAAATAGGGATCAGATGTAGATTCCAAGAGCATACCACCAATGCACCTAGTTTGAGATCACCTATAAGTCTCATCCAGACACAAGCACAAAATCCAACAAAGAGGAATACACTCAAATGCCTACATTATACATTAAAATAACAATAATACATTACAGAGAGATGATTTACAAGGAAAAAAATATCATCTCCCAAAACAATAACTATGCATTTGACTGTTTCCCCCCCCATCTAGGACTCCGGCCAGGGCCAGGACAAAACCAAGTAATCTCATGCCAAGACAAAGACAGAAAGCATGTTGGAAAACAGATATAAGGGGATAGAAGACACAGTATGTACCCCCCTGCCCACTATGGGAGGTCAGGATCCCCACCAAGACTATATGAGCTAAATGATACGCAATATTCTGATTGGTTAATGCTTAGTAACGCCAGAACCGTCGAATTCTTCAACGCACTGATTTTCAAAAAGAAATAGTACATCTAAATGTTCATTATGATTTTGGTTGAATCTGTAAAAAAAAAAAAAAGGGTACAAACTACTTTATTACCTATATTTTTTTCCAAGTACCAAGTCTGTGCCAGACATCGGTGATCATGGTACGCCATTCATCTCTCTGATCAGATAACCTCAAAAAACTAATATTACTCTTCTCTTTCTTTGTCACCCAGCTGTTCAAACTATTCAAATATGTTTTTCTTGGTCTACCTTTACTCCTCTTTTTACTGTCAATCTTTCCTGTGAGAACAAGGAGTTCAATACATTTATGTACTACCTTAACATGACTTTTATGTGATTCATCCAAAGACAGCTATTCCGAAAGCCCTCCTTGGATTCATCATAAAAGTAGATACCAAGGGAAGCAACCAGTAAATATCCATAACATGAAAGCTCTTCTTGATTGTTGCCTTTACCAAGGGGCAAGGGCAGCGTGATGAAAATCAAGACCCATGTCTAATTGATCAAAATGAAAGTAGTCACGGTAGGTAAGTCCCAATAACATTAAATTTTTTTTTTTTTTTTTCCATGGTACATGGTGTGGCATATATTCAAATTGGTATCAATATTATTTGATACACTGGGCTTTTTCAATTTAAAAATCACCTACAACTTTTTTCTTTTCAAAATTTTCATGATCTATCTTTAGTTGCATCATGTTCTTTACATTTTTCTGTCATTATTTTTCAAATATTTTTAAAAAGAAATTTAGATACCATTTTTTAAATTTAGGAATCTGCCTTATATGACATAACAAAGGCACAAACAAAAAAAATCTGTAACTTTTCTTTTTAAACATCCGAATTTGAAGAAGATAACTGACCTTATATCAACTTAAAAAGCATAATTTCCACCCCCAAATTACAAGTATTATCCAGTTTAAAATGTTTAGAAACGATGATAAATTGTTCAAATAGTTAAATAATGCAAATACATATTTATTTATTACTGATTAAAACAATTTTCAATGATTTTTCTCTAAAATTGTGGGTTGAAAATTATGGATTTTGTCAAAACTGGCCAGCAAAGAAGTTGTATATCTACTGATTAATTCTCAGTAATCTGTATCAGTTGGAGATCTGTATCATCTGTCAGAACAGTATTTATACAACAGATTTCCTACTGGATTCATTGCAAAACCTCAAAATTATTTCACTTCTCTCACGAATCAAAACAACAAAACACTACCAAAATCACAGATAATTCAACAACAAAGTCAAAAGCGAACAGTAGTTTAAAATGCGAGATAGATACTTTTAATCTAAGGGACAATTTTTCCAGTAGTTAATTTTCAAAAAAATAATTTTTTACAATCAAGGTCAATAAAAAAAAAAAAATCTTTCATTAAAACAATTCTGTAACCTGATATTTTGAAGTCTGTACAATCATATAAATGTCATTTTATAAATAAATTCAGCCTATTATGTTGCCAAAAAAAACAACAAACAAACAAAAGTAAGAGCAAAGATGTTAAACTAAATGTAAACAAACCAGCTATGCTATGCTTAAAACAATGGTTTAAAATAAAAATGTCCAAGCAGTCTGAGATAAAAACAGTCTAGAAGCGTAATTTAAGATGTAATAAAACAACTGATTACTGTAATAAGAAATCTCTAATATAAACTATGCATTTAAAACAAGAAATCTACTGACAAGCTTAATCTATTAACAATAAACACAAAATCCCGAGCACTAGAGTATTAATTGTTATAGCGTCATTTCAATCATTTTAATTCTTTTGACTAAATCTAATAAAATGGCTCAGATCCAATTCTGCATACCATTAATTGTGATGAAATCTGTAATCCAACTTTTTAAAAGTTAGCAAAACAATTCGAAACCATTTAAAAACAAAAAAAATAAACCCACATTTCATTCATTATTTTGATCATATTCATTTAAGTGATGAACTTAATTCACCTAAACTCAGCACATTTGATAGCCTATACATACAGCTTATGTGAAAAAGAAAATCTTGATAGATTATATTGTACTATTATACATTACAATGAATATTGTCACTCATTGTGAAGTGGTAGAATACCTGCCTATATGAAAATTTCAAAATCAGAAACCCACATAGAGTTCATCAGAAACAGATGGTAAAATTTCAGTCATACTATACTAAACCAAACAAAAAATTATACATTTAACCTTATACGTTAAATAAACTTTGTAGTTCATGGCCGCCATTACAATGTAACGGTTGACTTTGCTATCCAGGCCTTGGAACTGAGCGTTAACTTTATAAATTTCGTGAAATTTTTGTCTCTCCTTGAAACTGCGGTAACTTAAGGAAAAATACATTTTCAATGACACTGTGACTAAATTGCTGTGAAATAAAAATCTGTAACATTTCTTCCATTTCCGTACGTCCATAACTGTCATCAGATTTTCGTAACTGTTACGGATGATCCGTAAAAATTGGCCTGTATGTAGGAGTGATCAATCAATGACATCGACCTGCTCAAGTAATGGCACACAAAAAATTCAAGCAACTGATTGAAAAACAAAATAAAAAAACTTGAATCCTCAAAAGTTGCAGCACGTCACATCTGCTCAAAGAGAGGTCTCAAATGTGTAGCGTGGAATCTGTAACACAGCCCTTGGCATGACAGGAGTCTGGAAGAAGGGAGAGAAAAAAGTAGATAAATTAATTTCCATTCGCCACTGTGAACATCTATCAAAAAATACAAAAAGACCTTAATTTTATGTCTAGACTATGAACGGAATTAATATCAATATGCTATAGAAAAAGAGAGAATGTCATTTTGTAAGCCTAGGAATTTTGAATTCAGTTTTCAGTATATAAATATAAACTTTTAATCACATAAAACGTTTCTTTTCCCATTTATGCAGGTGTAGAGTGATGTTTTTTCCCTCTCCTTTCAAGTCTTCCTTCACTATCTGTCATTTTCAATAGCTAACTTGTTTGTGTTTAACCAAATCTTCAGCGCAACCTTTTGACATGCAGTATGTGGGCTTGGGACCCCCAGATGAAGAAAGCAGGAAATCAGATTGACTATTATATTAATTAAAGACCACCATAAAGAAAAAAAAACAAAACAAGAAAGGAGTTCTGATCATAATATGGTGGTGATGATTCTGTTGGAGTAATATGATGCTGTGGCAGCGAAGGTAATGATGGTGATGATAACCAATACGATATTTACAACTGTATTGAAACAAAGGTAAATATCAAGTTAGTTGTATCAAAACCTCTCATATATAGCTAGTTTCAAACTTTTTATGAGTATAGATTTATATTTTTAATTATCAAAAATCACTACTCAATTTCTGACTCTGAGATTCCTGGACAACTTTCACAAGAAATTTTTTCTCAGTCATGACTTACCCCTGGGGCATTGCAAGAACGAAGAGGTCTTCTGCTAAGAGGGCTGTTCAGAGGACCTTGTTCATTCTTGGAAGGAGACTTGACGGATGTCTTGTCGCCTAAATGCACGAAAGGCACGTATCTGATCTCGTTCTCCGATTCCACAGCTGTAATTTGTGGACTATTCAAAACTTCCTTTATTTCCTGAGGCGTTGCCACCACGGCCAGCAGGGACGGCAAACTGGAAGATCTTAAACTCCTCTTGAGTTTTTCAGATGAATGCTTTTTCACTGGCGTTACGGGATTACTAATTATGAAAGTATCCGAAGACGTGTTGAAACTTTTATCCAACGGCAGTGGACCGTTTAACACAGATGAAAAGGAATGAATTGAAGATTGGGTAATGTTTATATCACAAGGCGGAGATACCGGGCAAGACATTTCAGAATTTCTGCATTCTCGTTTTGGAGGAGTGCAAAGGTAAGCTGGGGATTGATTTTCTGTGTTGATGAGTCTTTTTCGTGTCAGGGGTGTTTGATGCTGGGATGAGATGGTATTGTTCAACTGATGCTGGGATGGAATGGTGGTATTCAACGGGGAGTAGGTGGACGTGTTGTTTGTCGATGTGGTGGTGTGTTGTGAGGTGGTGCGTGCCCTGCTTGACGTGGTGGTGGTGGTAGTAGTTGATGCTGGCGACCTCAACATGTCTGACATCACGGATGTGTTCTTGTTTTCCTGATTGAAGAGAAATTTTAAATTAGAAATTGACAGATATAACTACACAGAGACAGTTGTGTACACGGTTAATCCAAGCCATTTCAAAGACAATATACAATATCTATGTAATGAGGTCTGAGAAAATGTAGAATGAGGACATCTTTACATCTTGTAACTCCATTGACCTAATTTCATTTTTAAACAAGAACTTTTGTAAGAATTGGTATGTCACAGGTCTAATAACAGATTAAAAATCCCATAAGGATAAGGCAAAATTAACACAATGGTTTGCATTAAATAGACAAAACAAGACGCGTCCAGCCTTCTTGACAGTCGAACGTGAACTGACAATCACGACGTGATTCTTCATTTGTAACCTGATTCGGAATTGGGGTACGAGGTAGTTCCATCATAGTCATAGTAGGTGTATACAAATAATCACTGTAATCATGCTGCACTCTATATAATGAATGCAAAAAGATTGAATTCTGCAGCTGTTTTAACCCATCTGTGTGAAAGGCAGGGTTCCCACTCTTCAGTTTAAAAAAAAAAAATTCAAGGTTTTTCGCAGCATTACATTCGGCTAAACTTCAGAATTGGACAACAACCCAGACCAGAGGAAAGTCTATCTATGTTGAGAATCAGAAGTATAACACTGATTCAGAAACTTCAACAAGATTTTAAACTAATATAAGAAGATACCTCAGATAATTTTGTTTTTAAGGGTTTTACGGCGCTTGCAACACATTTAGGTTATATCAGCGCCAGCAAAAAGGAAGAAAATGGGATAGTAAAAAGTTCTAGAATTACAATTAAAGCACCCAAGAAAAAGTAAGACAAAGGGGAACTGAGAACAAATAGGGATCAGATGTAGATTCCAAGAGCATACCACCAATGTACTTAGTTTGAAATCACCTACAAGTCTCATCCAGACACAAGCACAAAATCCAACAAAGAGGAATACACTCAAATGCCTACATTATACATTCAAAATAAAAATAATAATACATAACAGAGAGATGATTTACAAGGAAAAAAATATCATCTCCCAAAACTAACTATACATTCGACTGCTTCCCTCTCAGCCAGGGGATCTGGCCAGGACCAGGACAAAACCAAGTAATCTCATTCCAAGACAAAGACAGAAAGCATGTTGGAAAACAGATATAAGGGGATAGAAGACACAGTATGTACCCCCCTGCCCACTATGGGAGGTCAGGAACCCCACCCAGCAGCTGTTTTAACCCATCTGTGTGAAAGGCAGGGTTCCCACTCTTCAGTTAAAAAAAATAATTCAAGATTTTTCAAGATTGTTCGCAGCATTACATTCGGCTAAACTTCAGAATTGGACAACAACCCAGACCAGAGGAAAGTCTATCTATGATGAGAATCAGAAGTATAACACTGATTCAGAAACTTCAACAAGATTTTAAACTAATATAAGTAGATAACTCAGATAAGACAGCTTTTTAAAATGAATCTACATAACTGATCGATAGGCACATGCAGGTCTGATAACCCAAATTGTTGTAGGCTCATTGTTATAATGGACAATTTATTGGGCTGATTTGAGAGTATTTAGTATTTCCAATACAACAATTCGGGCCATCAAACCTACAAATAACTACATGCCAATCATTACCACAACAGAATTATGAGTTCAAAATCAAAAGAAAATATAACTGGATGAAGGTCATAGGAACTCTCCCAAGAGCAATATTATATTTAACGTCTTTTTCTTCACAGGACTCATATTACACAGCAACACTTGCTTATAGATTATTTTCTTTTTTCTATATTATATTGAGGTCAAAATGTGAAATCGTAGTATAAGAAAATTTTAATGAATAAGTAAACATTTAATGAAATAGCAAAGGACAAAAACATAAAGAGGGAAAAAAAAAAAAAGAAGCTTGGTTTACGATCTAAACACAAATGATTACTTAAAGACAAGGGAAGGAATATGGAAGAAATCTGCATTTGTCTTGATTGACAAGAATAAATCACAAAAGATTTTCAAATTTTGCATTTACGTTAAATAGTAAAATATAAAGTATAACACATCATGAAATATTGATTCTATCTCTTGTCATGTCACAGATTATGTTCTTAAAATTTTTAAGCTTTTATTTAGGCATTTGATAAAAATTTAAAAAACACAAAATTCAATTTAAAAATCTAAAAAAATTATTAAAATAATTTGATATATGCGCCATTTGAAACTGTATGCACATGCAAATTTTCTTGAGAATTTTAGAATTTGGAGAAATGCTTGTATTCTTTCCTTCACTAAATAATGCAAAAAAAAAAAAAAACCAAAAAAAAACCAAAAAAAAAAAAAACAAAAAAAAACATTCTCTCAATTTGATAATTTTAGCCTAATTGCATTATCAAAATATGCAATTTCATACTTGGTAATTTTGTAAAATAAGAGTAAAAGTAGAGGACATTATAACAAACTATAAAGGAAACTTTTCCACATAATTTAGATCAATTTTCATATTGAGGGGAACTAGCCTACAAGTAAAGGGAGGTAACATGTACATGTTGAGGAGGGATAAAGGCACAGTATAAGCATACATCGGCAAAGCAAAGCAAAGCAAGATTCAAAAGCAAAATTAACGAAAACAAAAATTGGAGAAATGTTTGCAAGATTGTCAGGGGAATGGATTTTGGCATGCGGGGAGAGAGTTATTACTTTTTTTTCTTCTTTTTTGATGGGGAAACAGGATGGGGTGGGCAATGGCAATGAATGACTGAAAACAAATATTTCAATTTTTAAAAACTTATGTTTAAATTCATCCACTACCATTAAAAATAGAATTGCAAAAAAAAAAAAAATAGTTACCAAAATCTATTCAATAACTACTGACAAGGCTCAAGTTTTAAATATTCTATAAACAGAGGGAATGAAAGGCAGCCTGAAAGCGACAAGCATCTACTTCAACCACACACTAAGTGACACAACAACCAAAAGAAAGCACCATGCTGTCTTACATTGATGTGATTTCCATACAACTGCTTTCTGCTCTCCACTACAAGAGGAGGAGGAGGAGAGAAGCAGTCTACTACCATCACCTTACATTGTGTCAGCATTTTGTTGTGGCGTTTGTACCGCAGGCCCTACAAATTGGTGAATTAGTCAATTATAAGCTTCATATAAGGTACATTGGACAGCTGCAAATAAATAATTTTATTTAATAACCTGACAATATAAAAATATACAAAATGCTGGAATTGATACCAAGGATGCCAATTAAATTTTGAAAAAAATAAAAAAAATAAATGAAAACGAGTTCAGAGCTGCCAACTTGAAATTTCATAAATTCGTAGTCTCCAAGCGAAAAAAAAAAAAAAGAAGAAAAATTCACTTCAAAAAGCTTCACAAAAAAAAATGTGTTTTTAGCATGGCCCAAAAATGCTCCAAAGTCCTGAATATAGGTTCTAAGGAATTAAACTTTCATTTTCAACAAGATTTATTGAGTCAAAGAGGCCTATGCAGCTCTGAAGCTGGAGCGAAAATTCGAATTTCTACAAATTTTTCGTATTACTAGGCAGGTCTGTAAGTGGAAGCAGCACATCTCACCTAGAACAAATCTTGTTAATGAACAAACTAAACTGTTGCAAAGTGTTTGTGGACTTTGTTACATAAATCCAATAATATTATTTCCGTCTTCGAGAAGAAGGGCCTCTAGTGGCATTATCAAGCATTAAGATGTCAACCTCTGAAACACCTGGAAATTTGGCATCCCTGTGATACGAAGTCCAGCCCTCTTCATCTTTCCTCTTCTTCAATTTCTTAATTCTTTGTTATTTTTTATTTGTCTGCATTTCAATGCAATCCAAATCCTGGATGATTGCTTAAATGTCATTTTATATCAAGCGAGAAAGTGATATTGGCTAAAGCAGTCATTACTGATGAAACATTGAATCATACACACCTTATCACTGTATGGGGTGGCTTGTGACTGGAAGGACATGTCCAAACTTTTGGCCTTTGATTTGGTTAAAGATGGCATAATTTTCTGAAAAGAAAGTTTAATATTGTGATAATTTAAAACATATATTTATTTAAAAAAAAAAAAAAAAAAAAAGTAAGAAAAAATAAATAAAATAATAAAGGAAAAAAGATAAAGTCTGTTGTTCTTAAGATTAGCAAGGCCCTGGAACAGGAGTTTTTATAGTTGCATTAAATGAACAGTAACCCTTTGCTTTTGCGACAGCAGATCTTCTATAAATAACTGCTGCAAGTGCATCTTCATGATAAGTTGGAAAGACAGGATCGGGAATGGAGAAATATGGACAAAGGCCAAATACAACTGCAAATAAAATAGAGGAAAGAGGGGATGGATTTGTCCTAAACTAAGATGTAAAACAGCATAATCAGACATGTCCTAACATAGAATCCAATCGAAGCGAAGAAGCAAAGGCTCATAGGATGAGTTTGAAGAAGAAAATGGAGGACGACTTAACACATGTTAGAAACAGGCAGAAAAAGTAGCACAACTCAAGAAAAAAAAGCAATAGGATAAGTTGACAGCATATTCTCCACAATGGAGGAAATCTCCATAGTAAATAAATAATTGCAATCTATTTTTTTTTGGATAGAATGCTAATAATCTATCAAAGAAATTTCCATCAGAACAAAAAAAACCAGCTACCCGAAACTGGTACCTTTACTTGTCGAGAGAGAATTCAATATAATCATTTGCTTTCACTTTGAATGAACTGGTCTGATTGTATATTTTTACAAATATCCTACCCTGATGGATGCACCAATAGATTTGCTGCGTATGTGCCTGCTCTTTCCACTGGATCCAAGCGGTGTCCTACTTCGTCTTGCCATGATATCTTTGATGCGCTGATTACTGGGTGTGTCCGGTAATGACTGCACATGGGCAAATAGATTCTCTAATTCGGCCTGTGTGTTACTGGCTACATCCACCGACTTGCACTGCTCTCTGTCAATGTAACACACAGCTGTGTTCAAAGTTCTACCACTGATTGATTTCTGGAAGGGAAATAAACAAACAAAATATTCATTTTTCTACGATGGAAAAAAAATAATTCAATTTTTAAAAAATCCAAAAACAAAACCCAGCAACATCTTTTTGATAATAAAACACAGGTGGGAATTTAAAATCATATTATCAGATGGAAAAATGGATCTACTTGAAACAGGGTACAAAGAGTCCAGAGAAAATTTATGAAAATATGATGCAAAACAAAACTTATCTACTTTATGTTCGTTATAAACGCTCAACAGTTGGTGTGTTGTGATTTATAAAAAACAGCTGATATTATTGAAGGGAATAATTAAATGTGCAAAAGAAAAATTTAAACTGGTATGAATTAGAAATACTCCTCGAGTTATAATTTATGGAAGATTGTGACTTGGGCAGCCATTCAAATTCTGTTATCATCTGTCTGAAAAAGTCATTAACTCATTTTTAAAATATTGCCATGAATTCGGTTAAGAAACTTACCCTAATTTTGTAAGACTGGGAGAGTTTCCCATTAGAATCACAGGTTTTATTATCACTAGTTGTGGGTTCCAGCTCTTTCCAGTAGTTGATGACATCCACTGCTAACTCTTTTGGAACCTGGATTTAAAGAAAAACAAAAAGATATTTATAGTCAATCTCTACGTCCAATAAATCATGGGGCAAAAACAATAGCCAACCAAAACATGTCATTGAAATAACAGTGGGAGAAGAAAGAGGTTATATCCGGTGGCCAAATAAAAAGTCGTCAGAAGGGAAGTATGAGAGATTTTTTTCCCTCTGTTTAGTTTTAACATTTTTGTTGGTTGTCTTCTATCTATGTCATTGTATTTCTTTTTTATTATTTGTTTGCTTAATTTTTTTCAGAAATTCATTAGTCTGTGTCAATACCCAATGTAAATTTCCAGAATTGGTAGATAAAGTTTAATCTTATCTTATCTTATAACTTGAATGAGACTTACTTACAGAGATGAATGTCCATGATTTTTTTAACCTTCAAAGGCAAAACATAAACATATATATTCTTTTTTTCTCTCACAATTTCATTAACATCCAATGCCTAAAAATGGCCAATAAACTAAACCTACTGAACTGTTTTGTTTTTTTTAATCCCAAAAGGACTCATAAATTTTGTGTTCATAAATTTGTACAATGTTTGGCCACCATCTCTTTTCCTAACTTTCAGCTGATTCTGTCTCAGTCAATAAGTCTTTTTAATCAGACGGACCATTGATTTCTATGGAAGCGGTATTATTTCATGTGTAGTTGAATTGTTGTGAGGGATGTAATATATTAAGAAAGATAACTCATACTGGATTTTCATGCTACAATTTATAATAAGTTAAGCCCCTTGTCACTTCAATACTGAATGCTTCCTTTTCTTTTTGATAACAATAGAAAGCACTTCCGTTTGGGCAATTCACCAAGATGTTTATCCTGGCTGAAAAGTCTGTCAGTGTCAGTACAATCCATGAAACAGTCTTTTTTTGATTTTAAAGTTTAGATGGCAATTTTCGGATGATTCAATTTCCTTGCCAACCCTTCTCTTTATTAAGCATGCCAATGGTAGCTTTGCCATTGTTTGTAAACACCATTGTTGAAGCACTTTGTAAATTATTTGAAAGTCATGTTTTAACATTGAGATCTGGTCTGAATTGTGTTTACTTGGCGCCATCAGGTGAGGATGTGATAGTGCCAAATGGCAATAGTAAAAGAGACTTTAGTATGGACGTTTGAAAAAGAGATGTGCTAGAAAAAAGTGTGTGTCACAAATTGGGATACATTTTTAGAGTTGTCTTTAAAAAAAAATATCAGTAGGTAGAGACGTTACAAGATACAAGGCTCTGTTCTGACAGTAATATAAATAATTGTGGATTGATCAATCAAGTCCTGAAAACAGAATTTTTTTTGTCAATAATGCTTAAGTTAGAGCTGTACCCCTTCAATTTATTGTAACACCTGATATTTTGCTATTCTAAAATAATTCAAAGCAAGGTAGAGAAGTGAGAGCAAAAGGAAACACTTATCACTGTAATCTTATGCTCTTTAAGGAGGAGGATGAAACTGAGAATGGGGGGAGATGATGGAGAAGCATCTGAAATAGTTAGCAGTGAACCCCTCATGAGACCAGTGACCACAAGACAAGACTGTCACAGTCGAGTCATGGAGTGAGGTGTCCCATCCATCCTATACCCCTGCTGGGTGTGAATGTCACCAGAACAGTGAGTGATGGCTCCTGATCGAGATGAGGGGACACAACTCATCCATAACTCTGATCACTCACTGGAAAAAGGGGAGAGAACTTGGGGACGTTTTACCTTCCCCCCCCCCCCCCCCCCCCCCACCCCCCTTCACGATTAACTAATCGCCCCAAGGGCACTCACTCCCTCACTGCCTTGCAAGGCCAATAAATCTCCCCGTTCTAGGAGGATGGATGCCCGAGGCATTCACACTTCTAAATGGGACGGCTCTTCAAGGCCCATGGGGAGAGATCCTCATTGTTCGGGCCAGTATTGCTGGGTAATCCACAAAAATACACAATGACACCCTGCCTGGTCGCTTGATTATTTGGTGAAAGATTGGAAGAGGAAGAAGGAAGAGGAAGGAGGAGGAGAGGCAGATATTGCCTGGTCGTCCTTTTGTTTTGTTTTTTTTTCTCTTTCTTAAAACCTTAACTGTAACCAGGTAGCAGTATTGTCTTACAAGACATGTCACAGAGTAACAAAAGTTGAATGGCGAGTTGGGATATGGGGATGATGTGTTGTCATTTTGTGTGTATATGTGAAACCCCTTGTCATTTTGCGTGTATACGCGAAACGAAAATGTTCTATTGATGAGTGTGGTAAGTGATTCTGTGACTCTGTTTTATATCACAAGTTGCAAAGTTGCAAGTATGTGTTGAAATGGTTGATAAAGGCTGACACACTAATAGCATTATGGATGCCTTTGCATGCAAGAAAATAAAATTCTATAAATCCGGCCCGGGGAGGAAAGAAATAAAGAGATAAAGAAACAGAAAAAGGAAAAGAAAAAGAATAAAGAAAAACAATACAAAATCAAGACAGGTTTACACCTAAATAGATAGAAGAGGAAGCGGATGACAATGATGATGATGGGGAGGAGGAAAAGAAGAAAAAGAAAGAACAGAAAAAAAAAAAGACATTGGAAACTTACTTTGAACATTTTTTGAGAGTTTTCTATCATAAAGGTCAAGGCCGGCTCGGCCTCTTTGACAGCATCACAGACATCAGATGCAGAAACCTGAAATAAATGTAAAACTTGATGAATAAATAGTTTGAAATGACATACAATGTTCACAAATAATTGGTGGAAAGGAAAGTGGTACATGTATGCCAAATACAAGGAGGAGAAAAAGAAGAAGAAGAAGAAGACGAAGGAGGAGGAGGAGGAGAAGAAGAAGAAGAAGAAAAAGAAAAAGAAAAAGGAGGAGGAGGAGGAGGAGAAGAAGAAGAAGAAGAAGAAGAAGAAGGAGAAGAAGAAGAAGAAGAAGAAGAAGAAGGAGAAGGAGAAGGAGAAGGAGAAGAAGAAGAAGAAGAAGAAGAAGAAGAAGAAGAAGAAGAAGAAGAAGAAGAAGAAGAAGAAGAAGAAGAAGAAGAAGAAGAAGAAGAAAAAAAGAAGAGGAAGAAGAATAGGAAAAAGAAGAGGAGGAAGAAGAAGTAGAAGAAGAAGAAGAAGAGGAAGAAGAGGTAGAAGAAGAAGAAGAAGAAGAAGAAGAAGAAGAAGAAGAAGAAGAAGAAGAAGAAGAAGAAGAAGAAGAAGAAGAAGAAGAAGAAGAAGAAGAAGAAGAAGAAGAAGAAAAAGAAAAAAAGAAGAGGAAGAAGAATAGGAAAAAAGAAGAGGAAGAAGAATAGGAAAAAGAAGAGGAGGAAGAAGAAGTAGAAGAAGAAGTAGTAGAAGAAGAAGAAGTAGAAGAAGAAGAAGAGGAAGAAGAGGCAGAAGAAGAAGAAGAAGAAGAAGAAGAAGAAGAAGAAGAAGAAGAAGAAGAAGAAGAAGAAGAAGAAGAAGAAGAAGAAGAAGAAGAAGAAGAAGAAGAAGAAGAAGAAGATGAGGAAAAGGGTGATGATGATTAGGAGGAGGAGGAGGAAACGAAGAAACTGAAGGAAGAAAGAACACACAAAAAATAGCAACAAAAATGTTAAGATTCCACAATAGTGCATTGATTATGAAAACTGAAAACACAACATACTTTCCTGTCCAAGAAAAATATCGGTGCAAAAATGGTCGCAAGCGTGGACGGCGTCATCTTGGTCTCGGCAGTTTTGCTGACGTCATGCAGCAAGGTCAACACTTGTTTGGTCATTCGGCCGTAGGCGGCGGGCAGCAACTGCATGAGGAGTTGTAAGGCCGACATCTTTTTCGACAAGGCTCGGCAATGGTCCTCTTGTGACCTGGCATATTTACCAAGCCCTGAAAGTCAAAATGAGTTTTAAACTTTTACAAGAATGGAATTTTCAACGTTTTGGACAAACCACTTTTTAAATGAAGAAAAAGAAAAGAAAAGAAAAGAAAAAACTCGAGTAATTTTTAGTAGGCAGTGATCGATTACAAATGTATACTTTTTATCTTTTTTACCATGTTGTAACAAAGAAATAGTAAAATCAAATGTTTTTCTATATGGCCTAAATTAAAGGGACTCGCGTACACACACACACACACACACACACACACACACACACACACACACACACACATATTTGAAAAGGCAAAGCAAAAAAATAAAACAACAAAAAACCACTAACAAAATAAAACAAAACAAAAAATCAAAGCAAACACCACTACCACAACAAATGTGGGAAAGCAGGAGTAAAAATATACATGTATAGCCAATAAATGATAATTTAAAATAAAGTTTAAAAATCCAACCATTGATCTGTCTGTGAGCCTCCATGTGTCTGTCGGAGAGTAACGGTTCCGGGAGGTCTCTGAGGAACTCTTTGAGAACACCCGAGACGTCGTAGGCATTGTACACAGACGTGTCAATCTCCACACTGGGACCCTTGGCGATCAGCGCTTCTCGCAAGTTGCGCATACGTTGCCGATTTCCGGGTTTGCGGAAAAGGCCTTCTTTGGAGATATCTGGAGATGATTTGATTTGAGGCAGATTGTTATAAAAATTTAGACAAGAAATGTGTCAGGCGTTAGGTGTTACTTATCAAATCAGAAGATAACGTTAGTATTATTCGTAACTTAACTGATGTTTGTTTGTTTTGTTTGTTTTTATGGGTTTTACGGCGTTTGCAACACATTAAGGTCATATCAGCGCAAGAAAAAAGGAAAAAAGGGATAGTAAAAAGTTCTAGAATTACAATTAAGCAAAAAAGAAAAGGTGAAACAAAGGGGAATTGGTTCAAATAGGGAACAGATGTAGATTCCAAGAGCACACCGTCAGAGTACTTAGTTTGAGTTTACCTAAAAGTCTCATCCAGACACAAGCACAGGTCCCAACTAAGAGGAATACACTCAAATGTACATATCATATAATATAATATGTAAACTAAACATAATACAATGCATAACAGAGAGATGATTAACATGGAAAAAAATATCATCTCCCAAAACAATAACGATATATTCGACTGTTTCCCTCCCAGCCAAGGAATTCCGGCCAGGGTAAGGACAAAACTAAGTAATCTCATTCCAAGACAACGATAGGAAACAATTGGAAAACGGGTAAGGGGGGATAGAAGACACAGCATTACCTCCCTGCCCACTATGGGAGGTCAGGATCCCCACCCAGTAACTTAACTGAAAACAGCAATGAAATGGATAAAAATAAAATAACGATCCTGTAAAATGGTATGACTGCTTACATGGACTTTGGAGAAGAGAGAAAGATAGAGGGGGTGGTGGGGAGAGAGAGAAAGATAGATAGAGAGTGAAAGAGAGAGAGAGAGAGAGAGAGAGAGAGAGAGAGAGAGAGAGAGAGAGAGAGAGAGAGAGAGAGAGAGAGAGAGAGAGAGAGAGAGAGAGAGATATCAGGTAACGAATACTATAATGACTATGTCCCTTGTATTGGACATGCACAAAGACTTACTTTCTCTTTGAGACAGAAACTTGATGAGTGGAGTCATCAGACAGACACTTTCGTTGGAGAGTGTTGAGCCGAACAGACAAGATCCCGTCTTTACTGGAAAAGATGAAATATAAAATAAAAATTTAAATACATAAAATCAGGTATTAAAATATACAATTCTTGTTCTCTTGTGGATCGATTCATAATTCATACCACACGGTAACTGCTGAGTCAGTGTAAAAAACAACAACAAAAAAACCCAACAAATTCGTGATTCAGCAATCTAGAAAAATATTGATCTTCATTCCCTTTCTTTATTTTCTTTTTTATTGTGCTAGTGGTGGGGATGTGGGTGGTTTTATTTTTAAAATTTTACTTGACACTGGTTGTAGAAATCGTGGTGTACAACAGAACACTCGCCTTCGAATCGAGTCCCATAGTTGAGCCACTGGAAAAAGGTTCTTTACAAACATTATCTCACCGTACTCAGGTGCAAAATGAGTACCTAGCCGTTAACAGCGTTGTTTGTGTTGGGAAAAAGTATGATATCCCCTAATAGGCGTCTTGTCTCATCCTATATGTTTAGGTAAGTGTTGCTGTTGGCTAGGGGCCGCCTTTATAAAGCGCTTTGAGCACGTTTAGCGGATACTGGATATTGCCCTATATAAAAGCTCTTTTTTTTCTTTATCTATATTAAACGCTTAAGAAAAGGAAATAATAGATGTCTAATCAAATGTAAAGTGATACTTAATAATAGAAAAATATAATACAGGCGTACAGGCTACTCTGTAACTTAAAACCCAGGTGTGCAGCCAATTCTGCTCTACTCTGGAAAAAACCCATATTTAACAATTTGGCCTTCAAATATCGATCGATTTAAATAACCCTCATCTTGACAAAAACTCTCAAACCTGGGGCTTTGCTGAAATCCCAGGTTTGAGATTTTTTTGCCACGATATATGAAGGACGAGTTTTCTGGCCAATTTTTTTAAATATGGGTTTTTCCAGTGTACGGCAGAATAATTGGCCTTCACAAAACCCCCCCCCCCCCCCCCCCCCCCCCCCCATACAGAGAAAGAAAGAGTATGACTAAGTACAGGAAACACACATGTTAATAATAACAATAATACATCTATTCTATTTCATCCTTACTAACTGGAATAGCCTAAGACAAATTAGAAGGCTGAATGAAGGCAGTCATTCTTCATCCACGACTTATTATAAGCCCTTTCAAAAGTGACACGTCTAGTCTAAGGCGTGGTGAGGATGACAAACGACTTCAAGTGAAACATAAGAAGGGGCGACGTGGAAAGATCGCCGGGGCCTGAGGCCAAAAGAGACGGGACGGCCGGGCTTAGACATGAACCCTTTTTATCTTAGAGGCGTGCTCCGTCATTTTTGAATGTCTTTGATGTATCCTCCCCGCTATCTATCAGCGACTGGCGTCTTGACCAATGTGACGCAATTATCGTACAAGTGTGTATGTAGTTGTTGGGACCCCCGAGTCCACCTGTCCGACACACCTAACCAAACCTCCATGTTTATCCTAATATGCGACATATCGTCTCAAAACTGTATTATGTCGGGATGACCCAGATGCTAAAAAGTCAAAATAAGTCATTCTGATCAAAAATATGAAATGCTTTTTGTCGTTCTACAATTCCAAATCCTCATTCTCCTCAATAAAACAAATAAAACTCAACCCAAGTCTGACATTATATTTGGTTGTAAATTCAATATTCAACATCTTAGTCATCCGGACAAAGTATAGCTTTGAGACAATGGGTCATATATTCAAAAGAAGCTCAACAACCTGAAAGTCGCTTTTGTATAATATAGAAAAAAATATATTGAGATGTGCATGACCTCAAAATCGATGTTTGAATGAAAATAAGTGGGGCCAGTGAGAAAATGGAAGTGAATGATCAAGGATTAACGGGAAAACAACATTGACCACCGCCTTGTAGGCGTTCAGTGATGCTGATCCCTTTCCAATCTTTTTGAGCACATTTAGTTAATATTGAGCTATATAAAAGATCTCTCAAGTTCACGTAGATCATGATATAGCATACGTGTTCTTGTAGTACGATTATGTCACTTGCCTTCGGATCGCAAAGTTCAGGGTTCGAGTTTCGCTCTGACCGGCGCATAGTTTAGTCCTTGGAAAAGGCTCTATACTCACATTTTCTAACGGTACTCGGGTGTAAAATGAGTATATGTAGATTTTTTTGTCTCTGTCGTATAAAAAAAAAAAAAATTATATATATATATATATATATATATATATATATATATATATATATATATATATATAAAATATATATATATATATATATATATATATATATAATATATATAATATATATATATATATATGAATAAAATGAACTATCGCCTCTCAGGCGTCATGACTCGTCTTACATGTTTAAGGGGCGGTTTGGGTCTAATTTTTAGGAAAATCCTTCGAAAAATTGATTTTGAGATTTTGGTGGAAAATAATATTTTATTATCCTAGAAATAATATAAGTAAAGTCCAAATTCTTAAAGTAGACTATAAAGGCACGAAAAGCACAGTCGAAAATGGTACAGGGAGTAAGAAAAGTGTGAAAAACGGGAAACTATTTTGCTATTTTCTCAAAATGTAATATTTCTAAGGGTATGGGATACTGTGTCAAACGTTTCTCAGAATCTATTCAATGAAATTGTCTGAAATTTTCCACAGTTATCACAGAGATAATGTATTGTGTCACCATAGAGAGATTTTTTTTCATAAGATATGTGAATTTTGAATTATAATCCTAATTCTGGATTTTTAACATCAAGTTTGTCATAACATTTTGATTCTCAACTTTGTAATGTTCTAATAAAAATTTCATAAGCTAAAGCCGTAAAATCTCTCTATGGTACAATGTTGACAAGAGGGAAGAATATGGAGGTCATTCCTTCATTAATTTTTGTGGAACGTTTGCCACGAAATTGTTATATTTTTTGATGTCAGACCCCCAAATTCGGTCGCAAAATGGGTATCACCACAGATAATTAAAATTTTTCACCATAAATGTTGTTTTTTAACCTATAATAACGATATAGAATGATTAAAACCGCCGAATATTGGTAATTAAATTTTTTTTAGAAAAGACCCAAACCGCCCCTTAAGTGTGGGATGCTATTGAAGCGGGGCCCCTTGTAAAGCGCCTTGTCCACGTTTTGTGGATATTGCGCCATATAAATGCTTTATTGCTCTAGTTTTACATATAAATAGTATGAAGTTGACGTCACCCAGGTCTTTGTTATTGCTTTTTGCCATCCGCGTTTACGAGTAATTCTCACTAAAATGTATTAACCAGACTATAAACGTTTAAGGTTACACATAGTAGTATGTGTTGGTCCGTCATACTTCCGGATGGCAATGTTGTGAGCTTCTCAGCCAAGCGCATACTATCTATAAATTTGAGACAGGATTGTATCCTTTTAGTGCGCAGACCACCAGAGTCTGGCCTGGCCGTAGACCGACCACCGACTCTCTAAGCAAGTCAAGTCAAGTGGCCCCTGGATATTGTTACAAAGAGGTGAATAAATCTGAGGTCTAGTACACTGCGATTCCGACTAATGAAATATAAACACGGAACAACTTCAAAGCCAACGCCGACGGCCTCTATGAAAACAACAGAAGGAATCAACAAAGGGGCAAAGAGACAGGAAGGCGAGAGCGAGATGAACTCGGCACTCTTCATCCATGCATGGCTCACGGTTGTTTGGACAAACATTACACGCCAGTCCTTAACTTCAGGATTAATAGATACTTATCAGAGTAACTAGTTGTATGTGCTTTTTTTTTTTAAAACTGGAAAACAATGTAGTCTTTAAAAAATAATGACGATGATGAGACACTAAATCAAAACCCTATTATATTCTAGAAAAAGAAAAAAAAAGAAAAAAAGAACAAGAAAAGAAGAAACAAGCAAAACAAATAAAAATCGAAGACAAATTATTTTTAAAAAAATAAATAAATAAAAAATGGTGAACTTTCAACAGAAAAAAAATTCTCATATAAATTATGAAAACCAAAAGCAATTGATGGACTTAAAATAAACTGATGTAATAGTGAAGAGTTTACGCTGATTATAGCATCTACCCTCCACCACCCTCTCCCCCCCCCCCCCCCCCCCCTGTTATGAGTTATCAAACAATGAGTTGTCTCGAATTCCAGCCAGAATTGTTCGTATTATTAGTATTGGAACACAAGAGATATAGGAAGGGGCCATCCTTAAAATAGTTAGATAAAATATTCACAACATCCGCAAGCCAGATTAAACAGACCAAACCACAAAATGTGTGTCGTTTACCCTGTATTCAACGTTTACAGGCTGATTGATATAATTTAGTGAGAACTAATCACAAACAGGCTGTCTAAAAATAAAATGAGTCGAGTGACATCATCTTAACAATCGTCTTTTCAGTTACCTATAAGCCTGCATGTCTCGTTGGTCGTCAGGACAAAGAGCTAAAAAAGAGGAAAGCTTAGAGAATGATGTTGACCGTGGATGAGCGGCATGTCAAATTGCATTGACTTTTTTCTTCCTCAAAAATGAAACTGAGCGCAATCAAATCGTCTGCCCGAACGGCTACGGCTGAGCAGAGGTCTACTTTCGGCATCCCCGAGTCGTAAAACTACGGCTGGTTAGAGTTGAGATCTAGACGTTATCATAAAATTCAAATTAAGATGGCGGCCTTGGTCATCATAAACGATAATGAGGTGCCTTAAGGCAATTGAAGGCGATGGATAAGACATTAACAAACGATTACCTTATCAGGGCAATAAATAGGGATGTAGGGGGGAGAGAGACATAGTAAAGTATATTTATGACAGCGGGTAGAGGACGAAGAGAACAAAACTGGAAGTGGACAAATGGTAAAACATGAAACGTGCTCAAATTTTTATTATTATTATTAATTTTTTTTTGTTTGATAATAAAAATATTTGCAATTTAATATGACACTGCTTATTGATATCTAGTCGAATAATGAAAGAAAGGAGAAAATAAATGGTGCAAATTAATTGTGCGGATATGGTCTAGTGGCAGCGACATCTATATCAAGTCCTAGTCTAGTGGTCACACCTGGCCGTTAACAGCGTTGTCTCTGCCAGAAAAAAAAAAAAATTAATATCGCCTAACAGGCGCCATATCTTGTTCTATATGTTACGTGTTGCTGTTGGTCAGGAACCCCTTGTAAAGCACTTTGAGCATCTTGTAGTAGATATTGCTCCATCTAAAAGCTCATACATTTTGTTTTCATCAACAGTGGGGCTCGGGAAAAGAACCAACCGAATTAAAAGACCCGAAAGAGACAAAATGGGAGATAACTACATTATATGGTTATATTGTCTCAAATGTCATGAATTTATAAATCGCATGCCAGCGCCAGTTTAATACGCACTAACAGATGGCAAGCGCCTAGGATGGCCATGCCAACCAACGTGTGGCAACATTATATAGCTACTCGAATAATAAAAAAAATGCTGGTTTAGTTTTCACTGGGGGTTCATTCATGATCATAAAATAATAAATATTACGACGACCAGCCAGTGTTTACTACTCAGACTGCCTAACCTCCAACAGAATCATCATCGACTTCGACGATAAAATCATTCACGCCAACTGTCAAAACAATCTACCAAACAACAACAAAAACAAAAATAAACTGGGACTAACACTACACGTATAAGTTAGACTCATAAATTATAAAACCGCGAGGTTACAACAATGTATACAACACACTGCATGTATGTGTGTGTTAGCACAAGGGCGGGGAAACCAAACCCCATCAAGCCTAAAACATCATTGGCACCATGGTGTGCCAGATGTTGATTACGACCCCCCCCCCCCCCCCTCGGACGTTATCACAGGCCATTTCCGGTCATTACCTGTGATGCCGTAATAGTGAGGATGAAAGATACCCAAGAATCGTCATTCAAAGTTTAAAAATTAAAAAAATAATTAAATAAAAAATTCATATATTTTTTTCTCTGGCACCACACGAAATCAATTTTTGAAACAACATAGGTCTAGGTCTGACACTCGCTTTCGGATCGGAAGGTCCCGGGTTCGAGTCTCGCTCGGCGCATAGTTGAGTCCTTTACTCACATTCTCTCATCATACTCAGGTGTAAAATGAGTACCTGGCAGTTAACAATGTTGTCTCTGTCGAAAATTGTAATATCGCCTAACAGGCGTCATGTCTCGTTCTATATGTTACGCATTACGGTCAGAACAACAAGATATGAAGTGAGTAGAAAAGTGCCAGAAGACAATAGAGAATAAAAATTTTACGCATTACGGTCAGAGAACTTTTGTAAAGCGCTTTGAGCACGTTTAGGGGATACTGCGCTATATACGAGAGAGAGAGAGAGAGAGAGAGAGAGAGAGAGAGAGAGAGAGAGAGAGAGAGAGAGAGAGAGAGAGAGAGAGAGAGAGAGAGAGAGAGAGAGAGAGAGAGAGAGAGATTAAATGCTCGCCAGCTGTTACAGAGAAGAAAAAAAAAAACAAACAAAAAAAAAAAAAAAAAAAAAAAAAAAACGCTAACCACTCAGATCAGACTTCTGGGTCAAATACGGTTAAAAACAAACAAAAAGTTCATTCCCCTGGCTGGCAAAAATAAAATAATTTTGAGTAAAACAAGATTGAAAAGAAGAAAGTAGATAATGGTGGGAATGAAGTGATACAAGCGGGGCGGTGAAGGGTGCGGGTGAGTTTGTCTTGCCTGACGTAAGACTGGTCTAGAGTTATTCGCGATGATGTTTGCTCTCTCCCCAGGGAACCACGAGCAAGGCAAGCCAGGCTAGGCCAAGTGGGAAGGGAAATCATTGGGTTTATATGGCTGGGTAATGGCCCGCTCGCAGGGTGCTGATGACTTCCCTGTCTGGGCCGCTCACCTTGGGGACTGGAAGGGAGATGGAGAGGGAAAGGAGCTGGTGGTAGTGGTGGTCATAGAGAATACAGGACTCCCTAGCATAGTCTGTGGTGGTGGTGGTGGCGTTAAGCAGGATGTTGACGGAGACAGAAGTGTAAAATTAGATGACTGATGGTGGTGGTACCCAGCTGATTTTTAAACTGTTTTATCCAAGGCTCTGTTCGTGAGTCCTTAGAATGTGTGTGTTATGTACCACTTAACCAGTACGGCTGTTCTCTAGCAAGACACGTACTTAAAAGATTTGGCCAGAAAATTCGTTCTTCAAATATTCATAAATTGAAATGACTCTTTATCTTGGCAAAAAATCTCAAACATGGGAATTCGCGAGGTCTTGATTAATTCTCGGGTCTGAGAGATTTTGTCAAGATTTAATTCGATTGATATTTGAAGGACGAGTTTTCTGGCCAAATTTTTAACATGTTTTTCCAGAGTACGTCAGTTAGCTGGTAAAATAATTGCGAATCGTGACCCTTCTCCGATAAAATTCCTGAAAACGGAGCAATAATTCAAGCCCCAAGTCGGACCATGCATATTTGACACAATTCACTGGAACCCCCCCCACCCCCCCCCCCCCCCCCCCCCCCCCCCCCCAAGAGAATTGCACCCTATTATACATAGTTATAATTGCTAATTCACTGAATCGTTCAAATACGCTAGTACTCGAAAGCTGATAGGAAAATGCTCTGAAATAAATGGTCAAAGCTTGACGAAATGCTAGAAAACAATAATAATAATACATAAAATGGCCCACTTTTAATCTATTTGTTTCTGTCTTGTCCTCCCTGTCTTGCACTGATTTTATTTTTATCAACCATGCACTCGGAAGAACGTCCGTTCTTCAATATTTCACTGATATTTAACTCTCATGACATGAGTAGATGGGGAGTCACGGCTGAAGTCAACCCATCCAGCCAGCTAAACAATGGAGAGAGCGTAGAACAGCTGTCCCCATTACCAAAAGCGAACGACAAACCACGTCTGACAGCAACACCGATGTGAGTACAACAAAGAATTAATTAACTCGTCAACTATTTGCCCATTATTCATGGGTCAGTAGTGGTGAGTAACTTGTCAATCCGCCATCTGTCATGGCCAAGGGCTTCATATTACTATTTGGATATTGGCCAGAGGTGACACGCACGACAAAACTACTCACCATCCACCCACACAAACCACAGCATCATCATAACTACCATTCATTACAATTCAAAAGACTCTTTATAGCTCAACTCTTATGAAGCTAATGATACAAATATTAACACAATACTACCGTACTCTGGAAAAACCCATATTTTAAAATTTGGCCAGAAAACCCGTCCTTCAAATATCGATGATTTAAATGACCCTCAACTTGGAAAAAAAAAAGAAAAGAAAAACTTCTCAAACCTGGGACTCGACAAGTCCCAGCTTTGTGAGTGTTTTTTTTTTTTGTTGTTGTTGTTGTTGTTGCCAAGACGAGGGTCATTTAAATCATCGATATTTGGAGGACGTGTTTTCTGGCCAAATTTTTAAAATACTAAAATATGGGTTTTTCCAGAGTACAGCAGAATAGTTATAACAAGCGAATCGTTAATTAGTTGACAGATTTACAAGTTTAGGAACTACAACGTGAAAAATCACAAAACAGAGTCAGGAACATGAAAGCATCGCAGCATTGTTACCTCTTTATTTCTATCTTGACATCATTCTACTAAGCCTTGTATTTAACACACGCATACAATATTATTTGTCCCCCTTCCCCTCCTTTTTCCCTCTTCATGGCTAATCCTCTACACAAAGTCCCTCAGAATTACGGACATCGGGTCATTTCTCCATTACACAAATCCCTGGATTAATCCCCACCAACTGCCGTGTTTCCCCAAAGCAGACGATAAAAATAAAATCAGTGCAAGACAGGGAGGACAAGACAGAAACAAATAGATTAAAAGTGGGCCATTTTATGTATTATTATTATTGTTTTCTAGCATTTCGTCAAGCTTTGACCATTTATTTCAGAGCATTTTCCGGTCAAGATTACATCTTTGTGTACGATTTGTGTGTGTGTGTGTGTGTTGTGGAGGGAGAGAGTGAATAGTTTGTGTTTAAAACCATCGGCATCTTTGTCATAGATTATACTGGTTTAAATGGCTGAAGACAGCCACTAAAGTCATAATAACTGTTACATTGCATCCGGTTTTTTCTTCTTCTAATTTCAAGGAAAAATATTAGGTAGTGTGTTAACTGGTGAAGGTCAGTTAAAAAGGCACAACAAAAACAACCCCCCCCCCCCCCCCAAAAAAAAAAAAAAAAAAACAAAACAAAAAAAAAACAACAACACAGAGAGAGAGAGAGAGAGAGAGAGAGAGAGAGAGAGAGAGAGAGAGAGAGAGAGAGAGACTGTGACGACTAGAATTAATAACAGAATCCATCCGTTTGAGAACACACATACCTAATTCCTCCATTCTCTGCCAATTAAAAGGCAATTCTCACTTGCCAACACATTACGGTGTGTTGGTGTGTTATAATAGAGGTACATTGTACCTCTGACACACCTGAATTAGGTCTAAGGGCTTGTTACAGGAGTCAGGGATGTAAATGGCAAATGACAAAAAATTCTGAAACAACTCGCACACTGCCTTTTACAAAATTAATGGTTCAAATAAAAGGAAATAGTTGTGTATGTATTTCTCATAGTCTATTTATAACTACAAAGAGGAAGCGAAGAAAACTGATGAACACATAAATATAACAAAGGTTGATAAATCTCAGTTAAAAATCACCTGATGTCCAATTGATTATATTGTAAGCTCAGTCTCCTAAGTCTAACTCTACTAATAAACTGATTGGATGGCCAAAATCTATTCTAAGAATCAGAATCTCAAATCAATGGTGCAATAAACAATTAAACAAACATATGCAAAAGTAACAATGTAAAGGAATGGAGAAGGATGGATAGCCCAGCACTAATGAAGAAAGCTAAGGACAGATCTGATCTGGATGAAGGGTCATTACTACAGCAAAGTAATCTCATGACTTGTCTACCTCTACAACTACAACGACCACAGTTACTTATCTAACTTAGTTTAATCAGGAATATGAGAATGAGAACTTGAGAGAACTTAGAATTCTAAGTCAAAACAGGAGAAATCAGTGCAACATTCATCAAATAAAAACAAAAATATGCAACAGTAAAAAAAAACAACAATTTTCTAAAATTATCAACTTAGCTTCGGGTTTAAACCAAGAAGAAATTCACAAAGACCACCACACTCCAATACACACCTATAGATTGTTGTAATGATGTTTTTACACTGAGTTCGTTATGTAGCCACGGTGGCTATTTACTGAACAAAATTTCAGAATTTTTTTTTTTCTGAAGGACCTCTATAACTGCTATGTAGTTCAGAATCAGTTCAGAAATTTTCTGCCTGAATTCATGGCCTGTGAATAACGAAGACTTGCGCTTGTAGTGGAAATAACCACTTCCGTTCAAAACAGTTAGTGGAGTGTTTATGTGTATACAGAAAGTGCTTGCCATGTCTGGGCCTATATGCACCATTCTATATTGTTGTAGTATTTATTTAATAAGAAGGTTTTTCAAAAATAAATTATTTTACTACTTTTATATATTTTATTCTGAACCCCCCCCCTCCCCTCCTCTAAATTGAAATAATCTGAATTCAGAAAAATTCTGAAAGATTTACATCCCTGAGGAGTAGGAACCCCGTACATATTATAATATGGATTTTGAAGTTCCTCTGTCCGCATAGTTGCTGGGTCAGTTACGATCTGTTGGAAAGTACTTTGCGATAGACTCGAGTCTGACTCGAAACAAGCAATTGTTGCTGTCCGATGAACGCAACAGGGATAAACTCCTTATCACGATTGTACGCATTATAGGAACTCGATGTTACAAAATAATATTATAAGACTAATCGAACAAGGCACTTATTCATAATAGATAGTATGCAGATGACGTCACTCAGGCCTTTGTTATTGTTTTTGCCATCCGCGTTTGTGAGTTGTTCTCACTAAACTATATTAACCAGACTATAAAAGTTCAGGGTTACACAGAGTTTGTGTGTTGGTCCGTTATACTTCCGGATGGCAATGTTGTGAACTCCTTGGCCAAGCGCATTCTATCTATACATAACAACATTGTGTTGTGTAAACTGACATTAATTCCCATTACAAAACAAAGTGTGTGCATGTTTTTTTGTCGAAGTCACGTGCACATAATATTATAAAGTAGACGGACTAAAGAGATACGCCGTGCAGCACACTTTTATACATCCGACACGTAAACGCGAAAGATGCACTACTCGGACGCAGAGGTGTGAAAGTCAAAACGCCAAGGGCGCGGTTCGAGTCCGTCCCAAGTCAAAATAAAACCCAGCGAATACAAAAGGCCCCCCAATCACACAGCTGTAAGGGAAAACGAGACGTGCTAGACGTAAACACAGAGGACAAACACAGTGACTAAGAACACAGCAGTTATACTACAGAAAAGGCATGTTACGTATCGAAAAGAATTCAAAACCGGGAGTATTGTACACACTATTTTGTTGGGTTTTATAGTTAATGTGCTCAAAGCGCTTTACAAGGGGTCCCTGACCATCAGCAACACGTAACATGTATAACAAGACATGACGCATGTTATGCGATCATACTTTTTTTTATTCGACAGAGACAACGCTGTTAACGGGCAGGTACTCATTTTACACCTGAGTACGGTGAGAGAATGTGAGTAAAGAGTCTTTTCCAAGGACTCAACTATGCGCCGAGCGAGGCTCCAACCTTCCGATCCGAAAGCGGGTGTCATACCACAGGGCCACATAGCCGCACACAGTGCCAGTGATATCGTTGAATAATGATGATGAAAAGATACACACAGTATCGGTCTTCGTCTATTAAATTGAAGCTTACAATTATTCAACACTTATCGTTATGATATCCTCGATGAATTTTTTTAATTGGGGAGAATGGGCTTGGTGAAATATAACAACAAAGCAACTCATCTTAAAATCGAAAACAAAAGTAAATAAAGCAACTATTGATACTGTGCATTTAGGTAAAATACTCACAATATCGGCAAGTCGCACAAAACTCCGTGTATGTGTAACCTTAAACGTTTACAGTTTGATTGGTGTAATTTAGTGAGAACTAAGCTGAGATTAACATAGATGTCTAAAAATGGTGGCAAAGAGCTGAGTGACGTCAATTGCGTTCCTCCTATATCCGATGTTACACAATATTAAGCACACACACACAGAGAGAGAGAGAGAGAGAGAGAGAGAGAGAGAGAGAGAGAGAGAGAGAGAGAGAGAGAGAGAGAGAGAGAGAGAGAGAGAGAGATCGCAATAACGTTATAAAATCATTAATTATTCTAATAAGAGTCGAGATCCTCCTCCTCTCCTCCTCATTCTCTCTCTATATCCTCGTCGTTATGTATTAATAAAGAGCCGTTGACTCCCTAACTCAAGCGTCCAGAGACAAGGCAGGCCATTGTAACGGCTACCACAGGAAATCTCCATTGTAGAAGGAAAGGCCAGTGTAACCCTTTCACACATTGTTATGACCATTCTCGATGCCTCGAGATAACGATAAAAACTGACTGACTGAGGGCATACATTGTGTATCATTGAAATGAGGATAGGACGGAGTCTGAACGAAATGGCAAAAAGATCTGAAGTGGGTGGCTGGTACAGACTTTCTCTTATTGTTGATAATGATGGTGGTGGGGAGATAAGAGCAACCTACTGCCAAAAGATTTGAAATGGGTCGCTGGTACAGACTTTCTCTTATTACATATGAAGAGTGGTTTTCCAAAACTCCCTAACTCTGCTCCCCCCCCCCCCCCCCCCCCCCCCCTTTTGAGATATTGATATTATTTCCCCTAAAATTTCTCATTCGGTCTATTAATTTATCATATTTCAACTTCAAATTCACAAAAATCCAGGGAAATTTGTGAACAATTTGATGCTTAAAATATAATTTACATTACATTTCAGTTCATCTCACGGATGGAAAATCTCAAAAAGTAGAAAAATCGACTTCACTAGTTTTGGAAAACCAGCCTTCGTAATGATAATGATAGGGGTGGAGAGAAGAGAAACCAAACTACTCCCACGTCCTGACCAGACTGATTGATTCTACGATAACCAACACAGAACGACGACAGAAGGTATACGCTACACAATGGCCAAAATAGTTTCAGATAAACCATGGTGACGTCCCTAAAGTTCTGTATAGCAATACAGTATTTCCAAAAGATCCACATGATTACACGAGAAAACCTGGCTTTTACTGTACACAGAATGTGCTATCTTTCATGTCCTTTACATATATATTATGAAACATAGAAAGACACATACGTTACGGCAAACATGGAATGAAATTGACCTCACGTTACACATTGGTTTGTCAAATGTTATTTTTGCCAGTCACGACAGGTGGGCAACTGAACAAACTGCAATCTTTTGGTGACGTTCGTCAATACACTCTTTATCAAGTGACTAGAGAAAAAAATATACAATAATTGTGCTACAGTGTGGAAAGCACACACGACTGCTGAAGGGGAGGTTGAGTCAGACCAGTCCCAGTGAGTAGGACCCCCCCCCCCCCCCCCCCCCCCCGCCCAGCAACCTTGAACCTTAGCCACCTTTATCACATGCCTACCGACCGAATTTCAGTTGGTGAGTAGGCCTATTTTCTCACTGTGCTCACGCAGTGACGCATACATTCGAGTTGTGTTGTGTGAAACAACATGTTTCTAATTCTAAGGCCACCTGTGTCCAAAAAAAAAAAAAATAAATAAATAAAAATAGTGGAAGATGTCCAGATTCTAGAGGGCCCACAATTTCGACTAATCAGCATGTGTTAAGATAGCCATGACCCAAACAAACAAACCAACTTCAACCTACCTTTCTTCCTAAAGATGGGTGCCAAAGTGAGCTTCTTCTTTGCCCCTCCGCTGGAGGAATTCTCTGGCTCCAGAATGGCCTCGAGCTTGTCGTCACTCAAGTTGAGGATGAAGGCCAGGTGCATGTTGCACATTTCACGGAACTTGTCCGGCATGTGCTTCTTTATGCGGCTTAGATACTTCTCTTCCTCCTGGGCCTGCTGCAACCGGGGACTCCAGGTCTCCATGGTATATCTGGGGGAAAACGAGACTGTTGAGTCAAATAGAGAATATTGTATATCCCATCTGGAAAGAATGATGATCCTACCCCCCAAAACGTCTGAGGTGAATAAAAATATCAATATCAACGATGATCAAAGTCAAAGTCTTATTTCTAGGCAATTGTCAATATATATATTTTTTTAAAATCATACAATAACCGAGAGGAAAACTAACGGTGAAAACGATGAAAGCAGTAGCAGTGTCGCGCCACAAAGTGGACGAGCGATGGGTATTAAGTAACTAAGTTTCTTCTTGCTCAAGGAAAAAGAAAAAATCCAATCGAAAGGCCGATAAGCATTCAGTGGGGCTTGAACCCAGGACTATGGATGGAAAGGGCAATGCCTTATCTACAGTTATTAATAATAACAACAAAAACAACATGGATCAAATGAACACAACAGTTAAAAACATTATTTTTTTTCTTATTCTTTAACCCTCCCCCCCCCCCCCCCCCCCCCCTCCCCACCAGACTGCCAAATCGGGAGAGTCCTGATTTTATCAGTACAGTTGACCTATAAATATGTCTATTCGGATCGGAAGTTCATGGGTTCGAGCCTCTTTACTCACATTTTCTCACCGTACTCAGGTGTATTTTGAGTACCTGGCCGTCAACATCGGTGTCTCTGTCGGAATAAGTTCTAATATCGCCTAACAGGCGTCATGTCTCGATCTCCATGTTACGTATTGTTGTTGATCAGGGTCCCTTTATAGAGCGCTTTGAGCACATTTAATGGATATTACCCTATATAAAAGCTCTACTTAAAAAAAAAAAAAAAAAAAAAAAAATTCCGGCATTCAAGGTTCCTCGTACCGTTGCACGTTGCAAGCATCAAGCGTCATAGACATTTTATAAAAGGATTGCACAACGTCAAAAGACTGGGGGAAACGGAGCGAGAACGGCCACTCGAGTGTTATAAAGTGCCATTGACCATCCCATCGCCTTTGAGAAATGCCAGTGGACGATGGCCATCCTTATCAGTTAATGAAAGGCTATCCGACACAACGGCGCCAGGCACAGTAAAACCATCTGTCGAGTCGACTGAATGGAATGTGTGTGTGCAAAGAATTGATTCGGAACAAAATTGGAACGCTGTTTTAACTTAACTACGCCCCAAAGGCCCACTCATATATTTTTATACTCGACAAATAATCCTAGCCCCCCCCCCCCCCCCCCACCCCTCCCCTCCCCAGTGTGCTATGCAAATAACAGATCGAGTGCGGTAGAAAAACAAACAAAAGCAAATAAACAATAACAAAACAAACAACAAAAAATAAAACAAAAAAATACAAAAAGTAAACTAGGTCACAATGATGTTAAAAATGGAGGAGTTGTAGTAGTGGTGGTATTGATGATGAGGCTGTGGTGGAGGTGGTGGTTGAAGTAGTAATGATGAAGATGATAGTGACTTGGTGATGGTCGCAATAATGGTGGTAGTGATGATGATGATGTAGTGGTGGTGATTGCAGTAATGGTGGTAGTGATGATACTAATGGTTGTAGTGATATGATATTGTGGTGGTGGTTGCAGTAGTGATGATGTGGTGGGGGAGTTATAGTAGTAGTAGTGTCGATAGTGATGATGACGATATGACTTAGTGGTGGTAAAGATATGATGATGATGCGGTGCTGGTTGTAGTCGTGGTGGCAGTGAAAAGGCAATTTACTTACATTCTCTCACCGTACTCAGGTGTAAAATGAGTACCTGGCCGTTAACAGCCCTGTCTCTGTCCGAAAAATATATATATGGTAAAATCGCCTCTAACAGGCGTCATGTCTCGTTCTATACTATATATGTTGTGTTACTGTTAGTTCATGACCATTTGTAAAGCGCTTTGAGCACGTGTAGTGGAGATATATAAAAAAGCTAAAGTACTTATAACCTCAAGGAGCTTGCCAAAAGGCACACGCTTGATTTCGATACTAATAACACTGTGCTGTAGGATTCTAACCAAACTTTCAATAAGGGGGGTGGGGGAGAAAGATATATAGACTAGAGAGAGAGCGAGAGCGAGAGAAAGAGAGAGAGATGGTTTCAAATACTATTTTATTTCAACGTGATTAGATTAGTTAGATATGGTAGAAAAACAGAAATAAATGTAGAAACTTACGAATATATTTCTCAAAACGGGCCTTCTCTAAAAATCCAAGGGTATTCGCTTTCTATTCCTCTTAACACAACAAAGTGAGAAACAGCAGTTGTTTTAGAATCGTAATCCGAGTAGAAATACACTTCAACTAAATTATAACTAAACAAGATTTTATATTTCAATTTTAAAACAAACTTTAAACTACCACAGCCACAGACATCACCATACGCGCATTTTGTAACTTGGTATCAGAAGACTAAATTATGTACATATTTAAAGCAGAACAAGTATGAATAATGCAAACGAAGCGAAGCTAAAGAGTCGTTTCACTTTCACGGGACAACATAATCCAGCATATCTTGATTTGAAAATGAGTTCGAATGTTTGTTGCACACTCCAGACTCTAGTTCAGTTCGAATGGCGATGTGAAATAAAACCTGGCAGTTTCATGTGAAGTGATCTCTTCAGCTGAGAGAGTGAGAGAGTGGTCAAAGTGACCAGCTGACGTGACGAAAGTTACGGGTGGGTGCACACACAGAAATATCACACGCATACACGAGTAGGGAGGCGTAGTGTATGGGCGGAGACTGCGAGAAACGCCCTACTTCGTCGGCCACTAGCTTGGTGTGTGTGTTGCGAGGTAGATGTTGACGAAAAAGCCAAGAATGGAGTGTAGAGAGGGGGTAGGGGGTGATGGTGGAGGGAGAGGAGGAGAACGTGAGCTTTTATGGCGTAATGTCCAAAGTAAATATGCCCAACAGAACGCTTTACATGAACAATGGGCGAAAAAATGAACAGTCTCAATGACCGCACTGAACTTATAAGGCTGACACGTGAACGAATTTTAAGGATCTCTCACGTTTTTATTTTTCGACAGAGACAACGCTGTTGCAGTAATTGACGATATCCGAAATAGCAACTTGTATCATTATTGGCTACTGCCGAGAAATGCGAGTAAGGAGCCTTTTTCAAGGACCCAACTAAACTCCGCCCACAGGACTCGAACCCTCGACCAACATGTACAAACCGAAGTATCATTACCAGAGAGCTGCTTAACAATGGATGATCGAATTTCCTAGCAAATGGCCTTGTGTGCTGCACTGTGAAATCGTAGTATTGTTTATTAAAAGTATATATTTTCGTCTATTATGTAACAAATGGAAATGGTGAGAAAAAAAAGACCCCCCCTCCCCCTCGAATTTTGTCAAAATCAAAAGAGTGGAAAATGTTTACAAAATATATAAATATAAATAAATACATTATATTTTATAAATTTAAATCAACAGAAAAATGATAAAAAGGAAGTTTAGTCAGTTACAGTCAAGTCAAGGGTACTCAATATCCACTGTAAAAAAAAAAGAAAAAAGGCCAATTTGGACTAGGAATGTGCGCACTTTAAAAAAAATGCTCTGTAGATAAGTTTGTATGTCGCAACTCCAAAACTACAATGGCAAGATTTTTCAGATTAAAAAAAAAAAAATTAAAACGAGAACTCTTGTTCAGTTACTACAAATACAAACATATTGCTTTGTAACTCGTTCATGGCTTTAAAAGGAGAAAAAAAAAAAGGATATGGCTCACCAGATAACTTTAGATATTTTATATTGTTACTGTTACCCCAGCCTTCTTCAATACATTTAACTGGTGACCCCTCCCCCCCCCCCCCCCCCCCCCCCAATAATATTCGATACTTATTGATTTTCAACCCATACATTATTAGTATCAATGATTAGAATCTGCTCCTTAGTATCAAAAGCACATTCAAAATAATGTTAAAAAAAAAAGAAGAGAGAATAGTTTACAGCAGATTTAGATCCCAGTAAAAAAAAAAAAACAGCAAAAAAAAAAAAAAACAAAAACAAAAAGGAAACAAACGATTTAAAATAATAAATTCGCCCTACTTGGCACATCACAGCAGTAGCCTATTTGTATCAGATTTCATTTTGCATTAAAAAAAAAGTGTCCTCTTGCAAGGGTGAGCTGCTAAAGTGATTGGCCTGAAACCACTGAACTCTTGAAAGTTCACGTTGCCTGATACTGATAAGAATAGGGTTATGATGATTTTTTCTTGACTTGAGTCAAGAGCAGTGTAAGTCTTGCCAATGAGGATAAGCAGATCAATTAATCTATTATCTGTATAAAAAAACAAATACTTATCTCCCATTCTAAAAATGGTTGTGCATGGAAAATTAAGATAAAATATGATAGACCCCCCCCCCCCCCCCTTCCCCCAACCAAAAAAAAAAAAACAAAAGCAACAAAAACAAACAAAACACTTTAAATTTAAAATGTCCCATCATATCATGTATCTTAGTCTTCATCTGGCTGAACGTTGAAGAGACTGGTATTGTATAGCTCTAGTATCTTGGTCTATAATCTATGAGTGAGAGACTGAAAAACGCCATCACTACAAGGTATTTTATTAGGGTGAAAATTCAATCAATCCCGGAAGAAGTTAAGCCAGTATTTTGAGATTCACACCGTTGAGACACCAAGCTCGACAAAGCCAAGTGTAATGTATTAGTCTTACCGTAGCTACATGTTACGTGTTTCTTTTGGTCAGTCCCCCCCCCCCCCCCCCCCTCCCAGCACATTTAGTGGATATTGTGCTATATAAAAGCTCTACTTAAAAAAAACAAAAACAAAACAATTCTGGCCTCCAAGGTTCCTCGTACCGTTGCACGTTGCAAGCATCATAGACATTGTATAAAAGGATTGCACAACGTCAAAAGACTGGGGGAAACGAGCGAGAACGGCCACTCGGGTGATATAAAGTGCCATTGACCATCTTATCGCCTTTGAGAAATGCCAGTGGACGATGGCCGTCCTTATACGTAAGGCTATCCGACACAACGGCGCCAGGCCCAGTAAAACCATCTATCGAGTCGACTGAATGGAATGTGTGTGTGCAAAGAATTGATTCGGAACAAAATTGGAACGCTGTTTTAACTTAACTACGCCCCAACGCGCACTCATTTATTTTTATACTCGACAAATAATCTTACACCCCTCGTCTCCAACAGATCGAGTGGGGTAGAAAAACAAAACAAAACAACAAAAGCAAATAAACAACAACAAAAATAAAACAAAAAGTAAACTACAAGTGAAAATCCCAACTTACAAATGCTTTCTTCACAATGATGTTAAAAATGGAGGAGTTGTCGTAGTAATGGTGGTGGTAGTGGATTAAGCTGTGAGTGATGACGAGGCTGTGGTGGAGGTGGTGGTTGTAGTAGTGGTGATGAAGATGATAATGACTTGGTGATGGTCGCAATAATGGTGGAAGTGATGATACTAATGGTTGTACTGATATGGTTGCAGTAGTGATGATGTGGTGGGGGAGTTATAGCAGTGTCGATAGAGATAATGATGATAAGATGTAGTGGTGGTAAAGATGTGATGATGATGTGGTTGGTGTTGGTTGTAATCGTGGTGGCAGTGATGATGATGGCGATATAGTGGTGGTTGCTGTAGTGGTTAGTAGCGATGATGATGATGATGATGTGGTGGTGGTGGTTACAGTAGTGGTGGTACTGTTGATGATGTAGTGTTGAAATAGACCTGAACAAATTCCCACCCCATTTCAAGGCCCATGTACCCAAATGAGTGAATTCCTGACGTTTTTCCCGACACGTGAAGAAAACTATCACGATCTTTTTCTTGGGTAACCCTGTGAATATATTGTGTGATTATGTCTTGTGGTATGACACTCACACTCACACTCGCCTTCGGATCGGAAGGTCCTTGCTCGGTGCATAGTTGAGTCCTTGGAAAAGACTATTTACTCACATTCTCTCACCATACTCAGGTGTAAAATGAGTACCAACAGCGTTGTTTGTGTCGAATTTTCTTTTGGGTAAAATCGCGTCTAACAGGCGTCATGTATCGTACTATAGATATGTTCTATGTTGCTGTTAGTTTGTGACCATTTGTAAAGCGCTTTGAGCACGTTTAGTGGAGATTGCGCTATATATATCAAGTGATATCGGAGTATATAAAAAAGCTAAAGTAGGCCTACTTATAACCTCAAGGAAACACGTTCAAATTCGATACAAATAACACTGTGCTGTAAGTTCCAACCCAAACTTTCAATAAGGGAGAGAGAGAGAGAGAGAGAGAGAGAGAGAGAGAGAGAGAGAGAGAGAGAGAGAGAGAGAGAGAGAGAGAGAGAGAGAGAGACGAGAGAGAGAGAGACGAGAGACGAGAGAGAGAGAGAGAGAGAGAGAGAGAGAGAGAGAGAGAGAGAGAGAGAGAGAGAGAGAGAGAGAGATAGATGGTTTCACAAATTCTATTTTATTTCAACACGAATAGATTATGGCTATGGTAGAAAAATAGAAACTTACGAATATATTTCTCAAAACGGGCCTTCTCTAAAAATCCAAGGATATTCGCTTTCTATTCCTCTTACTCTTACTCAGTACAAAGTGTGAAACAGTAGTTGTTTTTGGAATCGTAATCCGAGTAGAAATACACTTCAACTAAATTATAACTAAACAAGATTTTATATTTCACTTTTAAAACAAACTGTAAACTACCACAGCCACAGACATCACCATACGCGCATTTTGTAACTTGGTATCAGAAGACTAAATTATGTACATATTTAAAGCAGAACAAGTATGAATAATGCAAACGTAGCGAAGCTAAAGAGTCGTTTCACTTTCACGGGACAACATAATCTAGCATATTTTGATTTGAAAATGAGTTCGAATGTTTGTTGCACACTCCAGACTCTAGATCGAATGGCGATGTGAAATAAAACCTGGCAGTTTCATGTGAAGTGATCTCTTCAGCTGAGAGAGTTAGAGAGTGGTCAAAGTGGCCAGCTGACGTGACGAAAGTTACGGGTGGGTGCACACACAGAAACATCACACGCATACACGAGTAGGGAGGCGTAGTGTATGGGCGGAGACTGCGAGAAACGCCCTACTTCGTCTACTTCGTCGGCCACTAGCTTGGTGTGTGTGTGTTGCTAGGTAGATGTTGACAAAAAAGCCAGGAATGGAGTGTAGAGAGGGGGTAGGGGGTGATGGTGGAGGGAGAGGAGGAGAACGTGAACTTTTATGGCGTAATGTCCAAAGTAAATATGACCAACAGAACGCTTTACATGAACAATGGGCGAAAAAATGAACAGTCTCAATGACCGCACTGAACTTATAAGGCTGACACGTGAACGAATTTTAAGGATCTCTCACGTTTTTATTTTTCGACAGAGACAACGCTGTTGCAGTAATTGACGATATCCGAAATAGAAACTTGTATCATTATTGGCTACTGCCGAGAAATGCGAGTAAGGAGCCTTTTTCAAGGACCCAACTAAACTCCGCCCACAGGACTCGAACCCTCGACCAACATGTACAAACCGAAGTATCATTACCAGAGAGCTGCTTAACAATGGATGATCGAATTTCCTAGCAAATGGCCTTGTGTGCTGCACTGTGAAATCGTAGTATTGTTTATTAAAAGTATATATTTTCGTCTATTATGTAACAAATGGAAATGGTGAGAAAAAAAAAGACCCCCCCCCCCCTCCCCCTCGAATTTTGTCAAAATCAAAAGAGTGGAAAATGTTTACAAAATATATAAATATAAATAAATACATTATATTTTATAAATTTAAATCAACAGAAAAATGATAAAAAGGAAGTTTAGTCAGTTACAGTCAAGTCAGGGGTACTCAATATCCACTGTAAAAAAAAAAGAAAAAAGGCCAATTTGGACTAGGAATGTGCGCACTTTAAAAAAATTGCTCTGTAGATAAGTTTGTATGTCGCAACTCCAAAACTACAATGGCAAGATTTTTCAGATTAAAAAAAAAAAATTAAAACGAGAACTCTTGTTCAGTTACTACAAATACAAACATATTGCTTTGTAACTCGTTCATGGCTTTAAAAGGAGAAAAAAAGGATATGGCTCACCAGATAACTTTAGATATTTTATATTGTTACTGTTACCCCAGCCTTCTTCAATACATTTAACTGGTGACCCCTCCCCCCCCCCCCCCAATAATATTCGATACTTATTGATTTTCAACCCATACATTATTAGTATCAATGATTAGAATCTGCTCCTTAGTATCAAAAGCACATTCAAAATAACGTTAAAAAAAAAAGAAGAGAGAATAGTTTACAGCAGATTTAGATCCCAGTAAAAAAAAAAAAAACAGCAAAAAAAAAAAAAAAAAAACAAAAACAAAAAGGAAACAAACGATTTAAAATAATAAATTCGCCCTACTTGGCACATCACAGCAGTAGCCTATTTGTATCAGATTTCATTTTGCATTAAAAAAAAAAGTGTCCTCTTGCAAGGGTGAGCTGCTAAAGTGATTGGCCTGAAACCACTGAACTCTTGAAAGTTCACGTTGCCTGATACTGATAAGAATAGGGTTATGATGATTTTTTTCTTGACTTGAGTCAAGAGCAGTGTAAGTCTTGCCAATGAGGATAAGCAGATCAATTAATCTATTATCTGTATAAAAAACAAATACTTATCTCCCATTCTAAAAATGGTTGTGCATGGAAAATTAAGATAAAATATGATAGACCCCCCCCCCCTCCCCCAACCAAAAAAAAAACAAAAGCAACAAAAACAAACAAAACACTTTAAAATTAAAATGTCCCATCATATCATGTATCTTAGTCTTCATCTGGCTGAACGTTGAAGAGACTGGTATTGTATAGCTCTAGTATCTTGGTCTATAATCTATGAGTGAGAGACTGAAAAACGCCATCACTACAAGGTATTTTATTAGGGTGAAAATTCAATCAATCCCGGAAGAAGTTAAGCCAGTATTTTGAGATTCACACCGTTGAGACACCAAGCTCGACAAAGCCAAGTGTAATGTATTAGTCTTACCGTAGCTATATGCGACATACTCATGAAAAAAACAAAGTTGTTTGCAGCTTAATAATTTTTTTGGACATTGAAATTGAAAGTTGAAAGAGGGGATGGGGGTTATCCCGATAGACCAGCTGTTTGTCATTGCCGGAATGGGAGGGGGCGTGGGTGACCGTAAATCTAAGACTAAGAGTAAGACGTCATTTATACTTCAAAGAAGAATCGAATGTAATATCATATATGACAAATACGGTTTAAATTCCCTTGAACGTTCTTCCATCTGGTTGAGGAACTGACAGAAGGAGTACACTATCCAATGTCACATATTTTGTGCAAAACAAACATTAACAGTAAAGTTGGTCTGTCTGCGTTCTAACATTTTCATTAAAAAAGACAGGACAAATCGAAATGTGCACTCACCTTACTTATTCCTTAAGGCCACCAAATCCCGGTTCTTGAATAAAACAATTCAGAATCTATGATTTCATAGACTAATGAGCTAAGCCTCAGGTCAACAATAAATAACGGAACACAATACTGACAGTGGTCAGTTATGATGACCCCATAAAAGGTTGTAGCCGGCTGGAGATGAAAGAAGAGACGATTGAAAACACCGCTGTTACGCATTTGATTGAGACAGGCGTTTCTGATTGGTTCACTTTACAGCAGACAATATGAAGTCAAGGTTTCATTGGTTTGAAAATAACAAAGACTGCGCAGGTCCGGAAACGGCTCTTTCTTCCTGCGAGATTTGTTTACAAACTTAGCAGGTAGTCGCTGTTATTTTGAAATTGATCATAGTCAGTGGCAAATCAAAAGTACGTTATTGTATGATTTAAGTTATCAATCATAAATATAATTGCCCCTAGGTGACACACGGCATAATGACGACTAAGCACCGATTCGGTGCTAATATTGCTATAGAAAAGATATGACTCTGTGTGGTGTGTCTATAGTCAAAGTCCAGTCTAGTTTCGTTTTCGTATATCTTCTCTTAACTCTTACAGTCTTACTCTTACTCTTGACTCATGACACTCTTCTTTAAAAAACAAACAAAACACTCTTCTTTTCTTTGTGTGTCAACAAATTATTCTTATTATAACACAATAAAGGGGAAGGGGGAGAGTAGAAAGTCTAACACTAACACCTCTATCGCCTTGTAAACAAACGGCAAACGTTTTGCTTACTTTTTCATTCTTCTAATTCTAACTTTCTATTTCAATTTCTATTTCTTCCCTTTACTTAACCAAACTGACTGTAGTACTACTGTACTGTTACTGGCTGTTACTCTTACTATTACTCTTGTAATTGTACGACTGATGAACTAATTTTACGGTGGATAGTCTTAACATTCATCATTACCGTGAGCTACTATTGAACTATTATTATCATTTATTATGCAGAAATTTGACTGAATGATAAATGATAAACAATTACAATAGTAACAGTCAGAGCACAATTATGTGCACTTTCAGAAATACGTGGTCCCTGTCGAGCGGAGTAATTTTTAATTTTACCAATGATTTTTTAGCCAGATGTTTTATGTTTCCAAAGAAAAAAGAATGAAATTGACAACCTTGTGAGCATCAAATAATCTAATATTTGAATACAAGAAAAGGGTAGCTGATATTTTTACCTACATTGTGATCATAATTGAAAGGCATTATAATGTTTCGATGAAATACATCACTTACCGGATTCTAGCATGCCGAGTTAAAGCACGCTCTGCAATACGGCACACTGGAGCTGGGTGACCAAATTTTATTTGTACTAAAATAAGTCGTTTCCTCTCATGAGCTTCAGATTTAGACTTGCACGCTTTTTGACTTCTCCGGAGAGTGTGCCAAAATCCAGCGAGTACTGTAGCATACAAGGAGAAAACATGGTGTAATTATTCTACTCTGCAGGGACCGTGTCTGTTCAAAACAGCTCATAATAGAATTTATTTAGAGGTTTGGTTTTAGAGTATTTCCATTCCAACAATGAGACATCACTTTGGCTTCTCAACCAAACCAGTAAATGAATACAATTTGGTTTGTTAACATTCTCAGAATTATATAACAAAACCACGTATTTAGTTTGTTACATCTCTCCATGATTATTCACTTTATCCGCACTTTGTCTATATAGGTGGCCATATTTAGTTAGTTATAACTCGCTGGCTTGAATAGAGATCCGATTCTTACAACAGTTCTATTTTTCAATTTCTATTAGTTTGTTTTACCTTATAGAGTGATCCAGAGGATGCACTGAAATCAGTGGGACTTGGGATAAATATCACCAGGACCGAAGTCTTATTAAATTTCAATTTCTGTTGGTAAAAAAAAAAAAGGATCTTGAAACATGTTTCTTCTTGATTCCAAGGACTCCTCGAATGCGCTGTATTTATTTTTTGAAACAATAGGTAACATTATACATTTATTCATCAGGTCCTCATCACTCTGAAAAAATGGGTGAAGAAATTAAAAAGTTTAAACTTCGAGAAGAAAAACATATCACCAATGAAGTTGAGTTCATGGCATGGTCTCCATCTATGGACCTTTTGGCTCTGGCTAATGCAAATGCTGAGGTAATAAAAGTTTATTTACTTATTTCAATAAAAATGAATTATCATTACTATTTTCAAATGGAGTTGCAATCAATAATATGATTTAGTGATATTTTAATTATTTTTATATATAGTCTCGATAGAGCACTCGCTTCACATGCAAAGAGACTGAGGTTGATCCTGGGCGCAGTCAAGATTTTTTTCTGACTGCCTTTGTCCACCCAGCAAGTATTGGGTAGCTGGGTTTGTTAGATCTGGTGTAAAGTACTTTGCAATAGTCTAGCAATAGACTAGCATCCTATCCAAAGGATTGCAAGCAATTGCTTTTGTCCATTTCAGTCTAAAGAGACCGGGATAAACTTCGGCTCTATGGACATCTTTTAAAAATAGTGTTTGAGTTTGGCTTATGCAGCATTACGGTAAGCACACATGCTTCCTAACCTGAAGTGCCAGAATATATGTGGGTCCTGCTGATCTGTCCACTCTGTAGTAAATCTCTTCAGGCATGGTACAGAATTTAAAAAAATATTGTTTACATCCTAAATTTACATTTTAAAAAAGTCACTCATAAAATTCAAACCATATTTATAAAGTGTATTTATAGTCATTACAGTATTTTTAAAAATCCTAGTAATTTGGAACTTTTTGTAGAACAAAGAAAAATAGATTGTAATTTTGAATTTTAGGTCCTCGTAAACAGACTATCATGGCAGAGAGTTTGGTCCTTAGCTCCTCTCAAAGACGGGGACAAAGTGGGTGGTTTGTCTTGGAGACCGGATGGGAAGGGTAAGAGGACACATTCCACATGTCATCGTTTATCAAAAAATGATTCATTGACCTTAAAATTAAAATCCTTCTTTTGATGCAAATTTCACCTCCCCCCCCCCCCCCCCCCCCCCCCCCTCCCAAAAAAAAAAAATAACAACAAATAAATTCATTAATTACTTCAACTCAATGTGATATATAAACTATTCTTTAAGAAAAGACAAAAAGTGTTTTTTTGATTGTTATAAATGAAGATTTGTTTTCCAAAACTCCGTTTTTTTTCCATTTTGAGATATTGAGGATTATTTTCCCTAAAAATTTATCTTTTGATCTATTATTTTATCATATTTAAACTTTAAATTCTCACAAATCTACGGGGCTTCTTGTGCCATTTGATGCTTAAAATAAAATTTACATTTCAATTTTTCTCATTGACGGAAAATCTAAAAAAAAGAGAAAAATCCATTTAATGAGTTTTGGAAAACCAATCTTCAAATATTTCTAGAAGAGGAGAGTGAACGCAACCTATTCAAATCAATTGAAAATGGCATGGCACAATTTTTAAATGACATTTTCAGAGAATTTCGGGGATTATTTATTGAAGAAAATGAAAACAATCAAAATGTTTCCCTATATAATTTAATTTTAAACAAAATATATTTGGTATGAAGTTGATCTTACTCACCTAATTCTCCCTAATACACATACAATTTTTCGTTATTTATATAATTGTTGACAAAGTGAAAAACCTTGGCACATTCTTAGACTCTGGACTGTCAATGGAGCATCAGGTTAATAATTTGGTTAGATCTCTCTGTTTCCAACTAAAAAAGATAGCTTCCATTAGACGATTCATATCTGAGGATGTGACCAAGCACCTGGTTGTGTCCCTCGTACTATCGAAATTGGATTATTGTAATGCTCTGTTATTTGGCGTTTCGCAATACAATCTGAAACGTCTTCAGATTGTCCAAAACAGTGCTGCCAGACTAATATTCATGAATCGTATGTGCGACTCTGCCGGACCTCTACTTCATGACCTGCATTGGCTACCTGTTGAGAAAAGGATTAAATTCAAAGCTTGTGTTTTAGTGTATCGTTGTCTTGAAGGTACTGCCCCTTCCTACCTTTCAGAACTAATTGAAAGATATTCAAAACCCTGTCCCTTACGTTCGGCCAGTGATTCCACAAAACTAGTTGTCCCTCGAATTCGGAAAAATGCTGGAATGAGATCCTTTTCTCATTTTGGACCCTCTATTTGGAACGCCTTACCGCAGAGCATTCATGAAATAGAATCTTTGTCTATTTTTAAACGTTCCCTTAAAACATATTTATTTCAATTTTAGTAGATGGTATGAGAAGCAAGATAGGTTTGGTTTGTGTTGTGTGTTGTGTTGTGTGTCTGTGTATGTGTGTGAGTGTGTGTGTGTGCTTGTATGTGTAAATGAGTATGTTTCAGCCAAAGTAATTTGTAATTTAAGCGCTTAGATTCTGGTGTCTCGGAGTTATAGCGCTATATAAGTTTTCAGCATTGTTATTATTATTATTATTATTATTATTATTATTATTATTATTATTATTATTATTATTATTATTATTATTATTATTATTATTATTATTATTATTATTTCATTGCTTCCACTGCAAGATCGATGTTGTCTTCTTTATCATACCAACACTATTTCATTTTATTTAGTGATCGCAATTGGATACTTGTCTGGGAACATTAGAATTTGTGATGTGGAGAAGGGAGACGTGGTCCACTTTGGGAGTGTACCAGGGGCAATCACATCACTGATATGGTTAGAACAGTCGAAATCGTCTGTGAATGAAAACGTCATCTATGCACGAGACACTTCTGAGGATTTCTTACCTTCAGCTACTGAGCAAAGCTTACGGTGAGACAGTTATGGATTATGTGGTTCTCTGGGTTTTTTTGTTGTTGTTGTTGTTTTTGTTTTTTTTAATATCACTGCAATGATTTAGGAGTCCCAACAGATCGGTTGTTAGAACACTCACTTCACATGCAGAGATATATTTTCTGACCCCGTGTCCACCCTTTAGTGATTTGGTAGTTGGGTCTCTTTGATCTGGTGGAAAGTACTTTTTGTGATAGACTAGTGCCCTATCCAAGGGGTAGCAAGCAATTGCTATTGTCTGTTTCACGCTATAGAAACTAGAATAAACTCCAACTCCATGGGCATAATATAACGGCTCTGGCTCTGGATGACTGAAGTGATCCTTTTCACCACACATTTCCATTTCACATGCACTCAAACAGTTCTTCTTAGACAGGTTCTTATTACCACAGTGCGACGATGTGGTCTTATTGTATGACTCTTTCAGAGCGGAGGGTCCTGGGTTCAAGCCTCGCTCGGCGCATAGTCGAGTCCTTGGAAAAGGCTCTTTACTCATATTCTCTCACTGTACTCAGGTGTAAAATGAGTACCTGGCCGTTAATAGCATTGTCTATGTCGGAAAAAAATTATCATATCACCTAACAGGCATCATGTCTCGTTCTACTTGTTACGCGTTACGGTTGGCCAGGGACACCTTGTCAAGCGCTTTGGGCACGTTTAGTGAATATCGCGCTATATAAAATCTCAATTAAAAATTTATTTAACAATCTGGGTTGTCAGACCTGCAAATAAGTACACATCAGATTACACATAAACTGTTGTAACATAAAGCATAGGAAATCGAATTGTAAATTGTAGCACATGTAAATGCAATATATAACTGTTATTATTATTATTATTATTATATTATTATTATTATTATTATTATTATTATTATTATTATTATTATTATTATTATTATTATTATTATTATTATTATTTATTATTATTATTATTATTATTATTATTATTATTATTATATTATTATTATTATTATTATTATTATATATTATTATTATTATTATTATTATTATTATTAATATTATTATTGTTATTATTATTATTATTTTCTGTTTAAAAATGAAATTTCTTCAGGTGTGATGAAAATTCTGTCTCAAGTGATCAGGCCTCAGGACTGGAGGCATACGAAAGCTTCAGGACCTTGACAGCCCAAAAATGGTAACCATTCATAGCCAAGCACCAGTCTAGATTACAACAAGGCTGTGGTTGTAAAAGTACATTAAATAAAGAGAATGATATGATAATGATAATGATAAAGTTTTATTCAATGGTACTTCACTTCATAAGAACTTGTAAAAGCATTTGTTTCTTTGATGCGTTTATTGTATCTCCTATCACCTGCTTAACAGTCATCATCATCATTATCATCATCATCATCATCATCATCATCAGCCTTATCATTATCATCATCATCATCGTTGTCATCATCATCATCATTATCATCATCATCTGCTATCACCTGCTTAACAATCATCATCATCATCATCATCATCATCATCATCATCATCATCATCATCATCATCATCATCATCATGTCACTAACCTTGTAAACATCACCAACATTTGAACACCACCATTCCCCTCTCTCATTCCCAGCCTCAACATTCTCCTAGTGGGAACAGACAAGCTCGAAGTCCATCTGTTTTCCTATGGCGTATTTCCCACGGCCATCGTAAAGTTGGACCTCACACTTTTAGAGATGATGGAGGTGAGACATGTCTTCAACTTCATTAATGAAGGCCGTCTTTGACGATCATGGTTACATTTATAATTAAACTCATTTATGTGATACAATACAGTAAATAAATTGATCAAATAAATTAAGGAGCAGGCACCGGTATAAGATAAAGGAATTTGAATATGTTGATTTGTTGAAATGCTTTGACAATTTTTTATTTTTATTGATGAATTCATGTTAGATATAATTTTTAAAAACAAGAGTTTCTTATTTGTAGAAGATAGTGCAGCTATGTGGTCTAGTGGTATGGCACTCGGATTGGAAGGATCTGGGTTCGAACCATAGTTGAGTCCTTGGAAAAGGCTCTTTACTTGTCTCACCGTACTCAGTTTGTAAAATGATAACCTGGCTGTTAACAGCGTGTCCAAAAAAATTGTAATATCGCCTAACAGGCATCATGTCCCGTCCTAAATGTTATTTGTTGTTGTTGGTCAGGGACCCTTTGTAAAGCGCATTGAGCATGTTTAGTGGATATTGCGCTATATAAAAGCTCAATTAAATTTAATTTAAGATTTAACAATTGGCCTGATGACGTATTCGTATCTTCTCTCAGGAAGTGATTGTGGATTCAGCCATCATCTCCCCTGATCTCAGCTCACTTTTTATAACACTGAGGGCTGATACTGACACAGAGACTCACATTTGGCTGAAATCGGTAAGACGTTTCATAAGGTCTAAAAAAACATTTAATTTTTCTCTTTGATCTTATCCACTTATCCTGGTGTTAGAACTCAAGCCAAAACTAACGAATGAATTTAATGGTTGACTGAAGTTAAGAATGTATCAGTAAAGATGAGAGAAGAAAGATTGAAATGGTTCGGACATGTAATGAGATGAAAGAGGGAGTATGTGGGAGGGAAAGTATTGGATAGACAATTAGCAGGAAAGAGGAAAAAGAGACGCCCAAAGACTAGATTGGTAAAGTACGATATGAAAGAACTGGGCCTGAAGGAAGATGATGCTCTGAATTGAGATGCACGGAGATGTGTCATTCATTATGGCAACCCTGAAAAATACGGGATAAGCTGAAAGAAGAACAAGAGGAAGCTCGTACTCACTAAAGATAAAATAAGAGTAGATATTACTCACAAAGGTGCAATGAATTTTTTGTATGCGAATAATACCAAAAGATTAAGTAACCTTGGTCTGTGGGCTCACTTTCTTTTGTGATTTGTACTTTGTGATAAAATGTATTATTTATTTTGTCGATTACAATGAGTGCTTTGCTCTAAATGCTCGACCAGTTTAATACCACTGATGTGAGACTACATATATGCTTTCTCTGTGTAATTAAGATGTGAAAGAAGCATTGCAAACCCCATCTCCGTCCCCTTGCCCCTCTCACCCAAAAAAAAAAAATAAAACACCAAAAAAGAGCAAAGGGAAATTTTCTTACAGTTGTGTCTTCATAATTCAATTCTACTTAATCTGCCTAATAAATATTTTTTCGTTTTCTTTATTTTCTTTTTTCCATAAACTTTTTATTCGTTTTCTTTTTACATTTAAATTACTATTGGTAAAATAGTTTTACCGTTGTTTGCCAAATAGCATTCATATTTCTTCGTTTCTGTGCTTTAAAAAACAAAACAGTACGACACATCCCTGCTGTTCACGAGATGTACCGAGATTCGTCTCCTTGCTGCCAAGTATGTCATGATTGCCTCTGCCAGACTTGTAAGTAAAATAAGATTACAATAAAATAAGTAAAATTCCCTTTATTCATCCCATAGTGGAAATTTGTCTCTCGGGTCTATTCCAAGGATAGACTGGAATAACCCAGGCGTTGGCCGCAGTGCAGTGCCACAAATTGAGCTAGGGCAAGGTGACTTGTTCAAGGCCACACAGTGCAGCGACGGATGATCGAACTCGGTGCCTTTCGGGTTCGAAGCAAAGACCGTACCGCTGAGCCACGCCCATTATGTAAATAGAATATCAAAGTTATTGATGGTGGAGCAGTCAGTCCAACGTCTTTTCCAATTCACCAAGCTACCAAGGGGGGGGGGGGGGGGGGGGGGGGGGGGGGGGGGGGGGGGGGGGGGGCGAAGTGGCCGAGTGGTTAAGGCATTGCACTGTGACCTGGAAGGTCCTGGCTTCGAGCCCTGCTTCAGGCACTTTGTTTTTTTTTACCTTAGGCAAGATTATTCACCCCCAATTTGCTCACTTGGACAATATGGGTGATTCCTGACTTCAGACATCTTGTTTGATGAAATATCTATAATCCTTCGTGTAATGCCTAGGCGACGTTATCTTATGATGCTGTGGCGGAAGGACATACAAAGATTTAAAAAAAAAAAAAAACAGCTACCAATCACTGTCATAAGTAGACTCGATTCAGGTAAAAAAAAAAAGAAGCTATTGGAACAATCGTGTCTAATCAACCAGTAATGCTTTGGCTAGAATCAAAAGCCTCATAGAGTCATAGAGTTTATTCCTGATTCTCTAGCATAGCATCGGCAGTGACATGTTACTGCTGGAACTTGGGCCATTTCTTTTATTTCTCTGCTTTGTTTTGTTTTTCTGGGTGTTTTTCTGGGTGTTTTTTTGTGTGTGTGTGTGTATTGTTTAACTTAACATTCCATCTCTTTTATAATTGTACTGAAAATTTGTCAAAGACATTTGTACAATCGGATATTTTATGAGCGAATTGTCTTTGGAGCTCTTTCACTTTCAAACTATTTTGTAGGGTACGTGGTTTTGTGGTATGACACTCGCCTTCGAATTGGAAGGTCCTGGGTTTGAGTCCCAGCGGTGCAATTTTTAGTCCCTTAGTAAAGGCTCTTTACTCACATTCTCTTACTTTTCCCAGGTGTAACATGAGTACCTAACTGTTTACAGGGTTGTCTCTGTCTGAAAAAATTGTAATATCAATTAATATAGCGTCACGTCTCATCCTACATGTTAAGTGTTGCTGTTGGCTAGAGACCCTTTTTCAAGCGCTTTGAGCACATTAAGTGGATATTGCACTATATAAATGCTCAAGTTTTTTTTTAGTTTTTTTTTTTCTATTATTATTTCCAAATCTTTAGATTTATTTGATTTGATTTATTTATTATTATTATTTTTTTTACGACTTGTATCACCCAGGAGCTTCACGTAATTCTCCAACAAATGTGCACAGCCTGGGAAGAATTGCTGAGGGAGATGGACACGAAGCTTTTACGATTTGCCGAGGAGAAGAAGGTCAGTCAGTGATTGTTTATCATTATTTTATTATTATTATTATTATTATTATTATTATTATTATTATTATTATTATTATTTTTATTATTATTATTATTATTATTATTATTATTATTATTATTGTTGTCCTCTTTATAGGGTATAAGAAAATTATTCTTGGATCTGCATTTGAAATTTCGAACCGGATCACAATACGCATTGGCTGAAGAAGGGTTTTGAGCCCGAAACGTTCTGTGTTTGGTATTTTGTTCTTTTTTGGAAGCTGTCATAGTCATTTTTGTTTATTACTCTCTTTACAGTCCACAGCTTCTATCAGCTTAGTAATACTTTGATAAACTGGGTGGGGTTTCTGACCTCCCATAGTTGGCAGGGAGGTACTTACTGCGTCTTCTATCCCCTTATATCTGTTTTCCAACATGCTTTCTGTCTTTTTCTTGGATTGAGATTACTTGGTTTTATCCTGGCCCTGGCCGGAGTCCTAGCTGGGAGGAAAACAGTCAAATGCTTAGTTATTGTTTTGGGAGATGATATTTTTTTCTCCTTGTAAATCATCTCTCTGTTATGTATTATAATATTTGTTATTTTGAATGTATAATGTAAGCATTTGAGTATATTCCTTTTTGTTGGATTTTGTGCTTGTGTCCGGATGAGACTTAAAGGTGATCTCAAACTAAGTACATTGGTGGTATGCTCTTGAAATTTACATCTGATCCCTATTTGTTCCCAGTTCCCCTTTGTCTTACTTTTTCTTGGGTGCTTGAATTGTAATTCTAGAACTTTTTACGATCCCATTTTCTTCCTTTTTACTGGCGCTGATATGACCTAAATGTGTTGCAGCGCCATAAAACCATTAAAAACAAACACAACAAACACTTTGATAAAGAAAGAAACGCTTTGCATGATATAGTGGCTTTATTGATGTTAGCACAGGGGATCCCTGTTCAATCAATCTCTCAATCTTCTGATTGTATTTTAACACCTCTTCACCTACTTCCTGTTGCTGCTGTAGTGTGTAGGCAATGACATCGTATCTCTATTCTATAGACCATTTATTGGCTTGACTTACGTCATCATCGCGTCATCACCACGTCATCACGGGTCTTAACCAATGGATTAATGAGTTAGACCAGATCAGTCATTAAAGCTAATGGATGTTTTCTTTGAGAACTGTGCACTATGTGACCTTGGAATGCGATTTCCCCATAGGGTTCTCAACTATCGTAGTTTAGATATTATAGTCTTGTATTCTCTCTCTCTCTCTCTCTCTCTCTCTCTCTCTCTCTCTCTCTCTCTCTCTCTCTCTCTCTCTCTCTCTCTCTCTGTGTCTCTCTCTCTCTCTCTCTCTCTGTGTGTCTCTCTCTCTCTCTCTCTCTCTCTGTGTCTCTCTCTCTCTCTCTCTCTCTCTCTGTGTCTCTCTCTCTCTCTCTCTCTCTCTGTGTCTCTCTCTCTATCTCTCTCCCTTTCTCTGTCTCTCTCTCTCTCTCTCTTTCTCTTTCTCTCTTCTCTTTCTCTCTCTCTCTCTCTCTCTTCTCTCTCTCTCTCTTCTTCTCTCTCTCTCCTCTCTCTCTCTCTCTCTCTTCTCTCTCTCTCTTCTCTCTCTCTCTCTCTGTCTCTCTCTCTCTTCTCTCTCTCTTCTCTTCTCTCTCTCTCTCTCTTGTCTTCTCTCTTCTCTCTGTCTCTCTCTCTCTCTCTTCTCCTTTCTCTTTCTCTCTCCCCTTCTCTCTCTCTCTCTTCTCTCTCTTCTCTCTCCCCCTTCTCTCCCTTCTACTCTTCCCCCCCTCTCTCCCTTTCTCTAATATTTCCCTCCCTCTCTCATTCTCTCTCTCTCTCCCTCTCCCCCCCCCCCCCCCCCTCCCCCCAATATTCCATATAAATCTTTGACTTTCCATTTGTTTGTCTCTATATTTCAATCCCGTGTAATCGTTTTGATAATGATGATGACAATGACAAATATACAATCTTGCACGGGTCTCTTCTTTCCTGCAATTACATTAGAGTACCTTAGTTAGTACCGTGTAGTAAGTATGTTTACATCCTAATTTGTACTCTCTGACTCTTCTGCACACACACACACACACACCCACGCCCACCCACCACTTCCCCAAACACACACACGCACGAGCGCGTATACACAATTTCTTCTTTCTTCCCTCGTCCCTCCCTGCTCCTTCCTTTAACCCATCCATCGTTCCGCCTATCCATCCATCCATTCCTTCAATCCAATTACCATCCATTACTTCGATCCATTAATTAATTAATTAATTAATTCATTCATTCATTCATTCATCCGTCCATCCATCCATCCAGCATTCATTCTTTTGATACATCCATCCATCCCTCCCGCCCTTCCACCCATCCGTCCATCCATCCATATTTCTATCTATCAGCCTGCCTATCAGTCCATCTATCTATCTATCTATCATCCATCCATCCATCCATCCATCCATCCATCCATCCATCCATCCATCTATCTATCTATCTATTATCTATCTATCTATCCTATCTATCTATCTATCTATCTATCTATCTATCTATCTATCTATCTATCTACTACATGTCTATCTATCTATCTATCTATCTATCTATCTATCTATCTATCTATCTATCTATCTATCTATCTATCTATCTATCTATCTATCTATCTATCTATCTATCTATCTATCTATCTATCTATCTACATGTCTATCTATCTATCTATCTATCTATCTATCTATCTATCTATACAGGTCCATCCAACTACCTCTCTATCTATACTTGTCTATCCATCTTGAATTCATCCACTCACCCACCATCTGTCCGTCTACAGCGACTTCATCCATATTATAATATTATTACTCTTTCTCTCTTTCTTACAAAAGCAACGCAGCTGTTCGTAAAACCACCAATATTCCACACAACACTCATGTTACCTAATCCCCCCTCCCCCCCTCTCTCTCTCTCTCTCTGTCTATCTCTCTCTGTGTCCATCCACTCCTTACTCTTTCTTTCAAAAGCAACACTGCTGTTCGTAAAACCACCAACAATCCCATCGGTCATGTTACCTCATTTCCCCCCCCCCCTCTCTCTCTCTCTCTCTCTCTCTCTCTCTCTCTCTCTCTCTCTCTCTCTCTATCTCTCTCTCTCTCAACACTTTCTCAGATTGTAATATATTCAAGCACCAAATTCCAACACAACGCTGACTATCAGAGGCGTTGAATACAACCCCCCAAATTAATCTTTTCTTTTACTTTCCCCCCGCTCTCTTGTTAACAAACAGAATGACTAACCTCATACCTCAACGCCTTAGATTAATCAACGCTCTAAGGGAATTCCCCTCAGGCCCTTGTATCACGGCCCGGCAGCGACATCTATATATGAAGTCCTAGCGGCCCGGTAATTCCCCAGACGAGCGGTATCAAAATTCGGGTATTCCCAGAACGCGCGCTGCTCTGCTTTGCTGACCTAGTTGGTAACATCTTGGCTGTGCTCACGTTACCACACAACGGTAAAATGACACTTCACATTAAACCACGGAAGATAACGAGGCGGTGGTTGCCGTGATAGATAGAGAATTCTGCCGTTCTCTGGAAAAAACAATTATTTGAAAATTTGGCCAGAAAACTCGTCCTTCAAATTTCGATCGATTTACATGACCCTCATCTTGGCTAAAACTCTCAAACCTGGGACCTTAAGGAATACTTCGCGAAGTCCCAGGTTTGAGAGTTTTTGTCAAGATGAGGGTCAGTTAAATCGATCGATATTTGAAGGACGAGTTTTCTGGCCAAATTTTTAAATATCGGTTTTTCCAGAGTACGGCAGTATTGTGAAGGGTGGTTTGTGTTGTATATGTCCTTGTGTGTGTGTGTGTGTGTGTGTGTGTGTGTGTGTGTGTGTGTGTGTGTGTGATGATGATGATGATGATGATGATGATGGCATGATTTTGTAGCGTTTTGTTTCCATCACATTCTTACAAGGGTTTTTAACTAAGTTAATTTATTTGATCTAACCGGTGTAAGATAAAAATACCTGAATATTCAGAAATGTGAGTGGAACAGGCACTTTTGTTGATGATAAAAAGACATGAAGTGAGTAGAAAAGTGCCAGAAGACTACAGAAAATGATAAAAAATTGCGGCGATAAGGATTCGGACCCACGAACCGCCTGTTACAGCAACTCTGCCTGGCCACGAGAAGGACACTCTACAATCGACTCCCTTCTAGTTACGGCCAGACTTACTTACTTACTTATCCGAACCAGCGACCACCTGAGCTCTAGCCCTTCGGTCTTGTGCCATGACGTAGAATTTAGACGTCTTTTGTAGTTGTTCCAGGTGACTATAGATAGAACGCGCTTGGCCAAGGAGTTCAGAACATTGCCATTCGGAAGTATAACGGACCAACACGCAAACTCTGTGTAACCATGAACTTATATTGTCTGGTTAATACAGTTTAGTGAGAACAACTCACAAACGCGGATGGCAAAAACAATAACAAAGGCCTGAGTGACGTCATCTTCGAACTATCTATACAGTGTGTTACTGATGCTTGGATTTGGTGGGAGGAATAGTTACGGCCAGACAGAGTTGCCGTAGCAGTCGAGTCGTGAGCGGGGTTCGAATCCTCATCGCCGCAAAGTTTTTATTCTCTATTGTGTTCTTCTGGCACTTTCCTACTCACTTCATTTCTTGTTGTCAAACATCTGAAAAGTTGTGCGTATGTATGAATTCATAAACAAAAGTGAATATAACAGCTTCAAATTAAAAAAAAAAAAAAGAACCAAATACAAAACACGGAAAGTTTCCGGCTCAAAATTCTTCTTCAAACAACAACAAAAAAAAAAAAAAAAAAAAAAAACAACAACAAAAAAAACCCCCAAAAAACAAACAAAACAAACAAACCATAAAGACATAAATACATTACTAAATTCCAGACAGACGACAGAGATATTTGGTAGGTCTTCTCTTGTAGAAAAATCTTGGAAAAATTTACTTTACTTTCCAAGATTTGTAGACTGAGAAGACCTACAAATTATCTCTGTTGTCTATCTGGGATTTAGTAATGTTTTTATGTCTTTATTGTTTTTTGTTGGATGTTGGCTGAAGAAGGGGTTTGAGCCCGAAACGTTCCGTGTTTGGAAGTTTGGTTCTTTTTTTCTTACTATGGGAAAACACGTTTTTAAACTTTTGGCCAGAAAACTCGTCCTTCAAATATAGATCGATTTAAAAGACTTTCCGAAGTCCCAGGTTTGAGAGTTTTGCCAAGGTGAAGGTCATTTTAACCAGTTGATATTTGAAGGATGAGTTTTCTGACCCAAATTTTAGATACGTGTTTTTTTTTTTTTTGGTTTTTGTTTTTGTTTTTGGTAGACCTCGTGAGCATAGGCTTCGTGGTCTCGTGGTATGACGCTCGCCTTCTGACTTGGAGGCATCTGATTCGAGTCTCACTGAGGCCGCTCACAGTTAAATATATACTTGGAATAGGCTCTATACTCACATTCTCAAACAAAGCCCCCCCCCCCCCCCCCCCCCTCCACCATCAAATAAAACGAAAACAAAAATAAAATATTCCTATTATCAAGAGCCTGTAGCTAATTGTTGGCGCCTTTCGTCCCTGATGTACATATAGATAGATTGAAGTTGACGTCACTCGGGTCTTTGTTATTGTCTTTTGCCATCCACGTTTACGAGTAATTCTCACTAAACTGTTTTAACCAGACTGTAAACGTTAAAGGTTACACAGAGTTTTGTGTGTTGGTCCGTTATACTTCCGGATGGCAATGTTGTGAGCTTCTTAGCCAAGCGCATACTATCTATACATATTTTTTTTCTAATTTTTAATCAGAATTTTTTATCTGTGTGTGTGTGTGTGTGTGTGTGTGTGTGTGTGTTGTTTGTTTGTTTGTTTTTTTATTGTAAAGGCCGTACCATTATTTTACTTTTATTCAACTGTCAAGTGTGAATTTTCATCAATTCAAACCTCTCGGGGCTGATTAAGATGTGGATTTGACACCCTTGCTGCTGTGTGTTGTGTTTGGCCATTTCTTGGTCGGCGGTCGGCGGTCGGGCAGACGTCGTGTGTGTGTGTGTGTGTGTGTGTGTGTGTGTGTGTGTGTGTGTGTGTGTGTGTGTGTGTGTGTGTTGTTGGCTGTTGGTGATGCTTGGTGAATGAATGAATGAATGAATGAATGACTGAGCAGTCGGGAGTGTGTCAAGCCCCTCGCTGTGAAAACACAGTTGACGTCATTAAGGTGTGAATTGTGAATTGTCTCCCCTTTGAAACGACACGCGACTCAAGTAAGACTTGTTATTGTTGTTACCTCCCGGTTTTGGACAAGAACGATGGTCATTTTAAACAGTTTTTTTTCATTGAAGCATGCGTGCGATGTAACATAGAGTAAAATTATAAATAAAGAAAACGAGAAATTGATAATTGAATGTATAATTGAATAAATAAATAAATTGATAGATAAGTAAATGAATGAATAATACATATATATATAACAAATAAATGAATGAATGAATAAATAAATAAATAAATAACTAAATAGAAAAATACATAAATAAATGAATGAATAGAACAATAAATAAATAGATAAATGAATGAGTAGTCAACAAATAAATAGATAATAAATCAAATAAATTTACGAATGAATGATGTATAAATAAATAGATAAGGAAATAAATGAATAAACAATGATTATTAATTATTGAATTAATTAATTGAGTAATAGAAGGTGTTCTAAACACAATAACTGATCTCCGAGTCTTGCGGACAATATAAAGAATGGTGTGGAGACAACCTTATTGGTGCTATGCGTTTTAGTAAAATACCCAAATCATCCACCAGCCACCAAAACTATGTATAACCTTTAACGCTTATTGATGCTATGGGTTTAGCCAAAATACTCACATCATCCGCAAGTCGGATATAAGGTACAAACACAAAAAAAAGCCACGTTTAACCTTGAACGTTTATACATGTATTTCGTTCTTGGTCTTGTGGTATGACACTCGCTTTCGGATCGGAAGGTCCTGGGTTCGAGCCTTTACTCGGCGTATGGTTGAGGTCTGGGAAAAAGCTCTTTACTCACATTCTCTCACCGTACTCAGGTGTAAAATACAACCTGGCCGTTAACAGCTTGTCTCTGTCGGAAAAAAAAGGAATGTAATATCGCCTAACAGGCGTCAGTCATGTCTTGTATTACATGTTACGTGTTGCTGCTGTTAGTCAGAGACCCCTGAGCACGTTTGGTGGATATTGCTCTATATAAAATTTCAATTTTGTTTGTTTGTTGTTTTTTTAAATTTAATTTGTGGAGCTTCCCTTGGCTTTATAGCTGATTTAGAATGTGTAAAAGTTGAGATTTGATAAAACAGAGCATTGCTTAGTGGATGCTCTCAAACGTGCTTGAAATGGTTGAGAACGACTCGCTATTAAAAAAAAAATACCCCCCCCCCCTTCCCCCACCTTTCCACGATTCTTATTTCTTGTTTTTCTGACTAAATTCGGTCTCTTGATAGTATGCGCTTGGCTAAGGAGTTCACAACATTGCCATCCGGAAGTATAACGGACCAACACACAAAACTATGTGTCACCATGATCGTTTATAATCAGGTTAATACAGTTTATTGAGAATTACTCATTAACGCGGATGGCAAAAAACAATAACAAAGACCTCATCATCATCATCATTGCCTTTTTCACCCTGGGTCAGGGTATAGGCCACAGACAAACAGTTTCCATCCTTCTCTATCCTGAGCCAACTTTTTTATCTCATTCCAGGTCTTACCACTTCTCTGTATATCAGCTTCTTTAATTCTTCTCCATGTTCCTCGTGGCCTTCCCCTTGATCTTCTACCCTGAGGGTTCCAGTCCAATACTTTCTTTGTTATAGTTGAGTCATTCTTTCTAAGCGTGTGTCCAATCCACCTCCATCGTCTTCTTCCTATTTCCTCTCCCACTGGTTTCTGCTGTGTTCTTTTCCATACTTCTTCATTTTTTATTCTATCCATCCATTTTATTCTGAGTAGCTTACGCATGCACCTGTTTACGAAAATCTGTACCCTCCTTATACATGCCTGTGATGCGTTCCAAGTTTCACATCCATACAGTAGGACAGACTTCACGTTTGAGTTGAAAAGTCTTAGCTTTAGTCGAAGGGAAATATCTTTAGTTCTCCAAACTCTGTTCAAAGATGTGAATGCAGCCTGTGCCTTTCCTATTCGTGCTTTCACCTCTGCTTCCGTGCCTCCATCCTTGTCAATTATACTTCCGAGATAGCAGAAAGTGTCTATATCTTCGAGTTCCTGATCTTTTACTTTGATCTGCTCCCTTTGACGCGTACCTATCCTCAAGATCTTTGACTTTGCAGGGTGAATTCTTAGACCAATTGATTCCGAGAGGCTGTTTATAATTGTGGTTTTTGCTTGCATCTGGTCCTGGGTGTGGGACAAAAGAGCCAGATCATCTGCAAAATCCAGATCATCCAACTGTGTCCAGGGGGTCCACTGTATCCCATTTCTTCTCCCTTTGGAGGTTTCCTTCATTAGCCAATCAATGGCAAGAATGAACAGGAATGGAGAGAGCAAGCATCCCTGCTTGACACCAGTCTTAATTTCAAAGCTGTCAGTAAGCTGATCTTCATGTACAACCCTGCAACTTGATCCTTCATACATTTCCTTAATGAGGTTTACTATCTTTTCAGGGAGTCCATAATGTGCCAGAATTTTCCACAATGTTTCTCTGTCAATACTGTCGAAAGCCTTCTCGTAATCCAGGAAGTTGACAATAAGAGGAGAGTTCCATTCTATAGACTGTTCCACTATGACTCGCAGAGAGGCAATCTGGTCGGTGGTTGAACGGTTTTTCCGAAAACCTGCCTGTTCGTCCCGCAGTTTAGCATCTGTTGCATTCTTAATTCTCTCTAAAATAATTCGGTTGAAAACCTTTCCTGGGATAGAAAGAAGAGTGATGCCTCGATAATTATTACAATTACTGAGGTCCCCTTTCTTTGGAAGCTTGATAAGATGTCCTTCCTTCCAATCCTTTGGGAATATCCCGTCATTCCAGATTCTCTCAAATAGTGGGTGCAGGGCCTCAGCATTTCTTTCCGCATCAACTTTTAGAGCCTCCGGTGGAATCTGGTCTGGTCCAGCAGCTTTCCCGCTTTTCATCTTATTAATGGCACCCACAATCTCTGCTAGCGATGGTGGATCACAGCTAATTGGTAGCTCAATCCTTGCAGGCAAAATTTCTGGCTGGTTGTCTGGTGGTGGTCTGTTCAGAAGGCAGTTGAAATGTTCCCTCCATCGTTCAGATTGAGCCTCTTTTCCAAAAATAGTTTTCCCATCTTTGTCTTTGACTGGTATCTCTGGTTTCCCATATTTTCCAGCAAGTGTCTTGGTAGTTTGATAAAGGATCCTCATGTGTCCTCCAGTCGCTGCTGCTTCTGCTTTCTCTGCAAGTCTGTTCATGAATGCTTCCTTGTCTTTCTTCACAGATCTTTTGACTTCCTTAGCTATGGCTCGATACTGCTCTTGTGCATCCAGTCTTGAAGCCCTTGTTCGGCTTACATTCACTTGTTCCTTCCTTGTTCTCCTCTTTTCAATAAGGTCCAAGGTGGTTGGACTTATCCATTCTTTATGTTCCGATTTCTTTACCCCCAATACCTCGTGGCAAGTTGTTATGTAGACTTCCTTGATCTTTGCCCAATGTGACTCTACATCTATGTCCTCCTCGAGCTCAGTAAGAGGTTGGAATCTATTACTCAATTGTAGTTTGAATTCCTCATTCTTTTCCCCATCAAGTCCATTCACCTCGAATTTTTTTCTTGTATGTGATCTGGCCCCGTGTTTTCTGAGTCGGAGCTTAAGCTTTGCCAATAGCAGGTGGTGGTCTGATCCAACATCTGCCCTCTCCGTACCGTCACATCTTCCAATGAACATCTGAATCTACGAGAGATACAAAAATGATCAATCTGATTCTCTGTCACACCATCTGGTGAGACCCAAGTTGCTTTTTGGATCCTCTTATGGGGGAACACTGATCCTCCAATCACCAAACTGTTGAATGCACAGAAATTTGCAAATCTCTCACCATTATCGTTCATTTCTCACATGCCATGACGTCCCATGATACCTTCATAACCTACGTTATCCTGTCCCACTTTTGCATTAGCATCTCCCATCAATATGTTGACGTCTTTCCTTGGCAACTTGTCAATGACTTGTTGTAGCAGACTATAAAATGTATCTTTGTCCTCATCTGTTGCATCGTTTGTTGGGGCATAGATCTGTACAATGTTCATGCTGATCTTCTTACTCCGTGTTGTAAAGGACGCCATGATGATCCTTTCTCCGTGTTGTTCCCATCCTCTCAGTGACTTCTGGGCAAACTTGCTTAGAATTATTCCTACTCCCTGTGTATGAATCCTGTCCCCTCTCCCTGAATATAAAATCTTCTCCCCAGACTTGAGGTGTTTCTGTCCGGATTGTATCCAGTGGGTTTCGCTTACTCCAAGTATATGCAGCCTGTATCTTCTCATCTCAGTCACAACTTGAGAGCTTTTTCCTGCTTCATACATGGTGCGAACGTTCCACGACGCAATTCGAAGCTGCTTGTTTGGCGAAGACGTCATCGGGTCAGCAGAGTCCTTTCGGCTTTGTCTGTTGTCCTTCATAAATTCTGTAATTCCAGAAACTCTTCGGTCGCCCAAGCTTAAAAAAGGATTTGGTTTGTCTGTCTGCGTTTCTGTAACGATTTGAGTTTAACGGAAAGGGGTGTTAACCCTTTGCCAACCCCCAACCTGGAGGACCAGGTGACTCGAAGATGGGAGAATCACACACCATTAGTCGCCTTTTACGACACGCAGGCTTGGCGTTGGGCTATTCTTGACCCTCTCAGTTGAGGGACCCCGGACACCACACGGGGCAACAAAGACCTGAGTGACGTCAAATTCGAACTATCTATAGATTGAACGAAGTTGACGTCACTCAAGCCTTTGTTTTTGTATTTTGCCATCCTCGTTTGTGAGTGATTCTCACTAAACTGTATTATCCAGACAATAAAAGTTCATGGTTACACATAGTTTTGTGTGTTGGACAGTTATACTTTCGGATGGCAATGTTGTGAACTTCATAGCCAAGCGCATATTATCTATACATGTCGGCCTTTATGAATGACGTTGTTAACACGTCATACTGTGTGACACACGCGACACATTTTGATGAACAAAACAACCTTAATGAATCCTCAGACTCCACATGTGTATGTGTGTGTGTCGCGTGCTGCTCTTTCAGTCGTGAAAAACAAAAATAGTCCAGTCTAGTTTCACTTTGGATAAGAAAAGCCGCTAATCAGCAGCACACGACCCATGACCGCACTTGTATGTACTATGTGTACAACATCATGATAATTTCTGCATAATGATTGGAAAGTGTCAAAAACATTGAAATGGGTTGACCGTGATAGTTTTCATGGCCAGTTGTGGATATAGTGACCACTGACTAATGATGATGATGATGATGATGATAATAATAATAATAATAATAATAATAATAATAATAATAATAATAATAATAATAATAATAATAACGATAATAATAATAATAATAATAATAATAATAATAATAATAATAATAATAATAATAATAATAATAATAATAATAACGACGAATGATGATGATGGTGATGATGATGATCATGATGATGATGATGATGATGACGACGACGTTGATGATGATGATGATGATGATGATGATGATGATGATGATGACGATGGTGATGATGGTGATGATGATATTTGCTGTTTCGTTCACAAACTCCATATCCAGGCCTCCCATTACTATAACTCCATACCTCTCCCTAAATAAATAGTAACGCGTAATGATATCATGTTTACAGTAATAATTTGTGAGTCAGGTTATCAAGCGTAAATTTCACGATTTTTTTTTAAAGTATAGTATCATTTGAAATGTTTTCCCGGATATCTTTGAATATCTTGTTGAGGTTGGTTGGCATGCCTGTGTTATATTCGGCTGGCCGATTTTATGAGTTTTTGGGCTAAATGAAATGCATCATTAGTCTGATTGAATGTGAATCTGAATGGTACTCGAAGTCGACTCAAGTCTGAGTATTTATTGTATTCGAGGACGGAGAGAGTTTTGTTGAGATTGACAGCCATTGTTGGTGTTTAGGCTGAAGAATTTTGATAATCTTCGATTGAATGTTTCTAAATCTGTTGTTGTTCACACATGATTGGAGAAGAATGTTCCAGTCTTTGATGGTGAAACGTGCAAATGAATATTTGAAGATGATTGAGTTTGTAGATTGGTGTTTTCGTGTAATTTAGTGAGACGTAATCACCAAAATGGCTGTCAAAAAAAATTAATAAAGAGCTGAATGACGTCAATTTCGTTCCTTCATTTCACCTCTGGTTCATCATTGGTCATCGCACACTCACACCTCGGGTTTCACAGCACAGATGGCCAGCAAACATACACACCCACCCCTCACCCTGCTTCTTTGCTCGATTACAACACTAATCAAAGTTTACCTCTGTTTCGTGTGTGTGTTCGTGTGTGTGTGTGTGTTTGTGTGTGTGTGTGTGTGTGTTTGTGTATGTTCAGCTCAGCTGGCATTACGTCACTATAATTCATGTGACTGTTTACCTGTCTCGTCTGAGATTTTAATGTGACCATTGCGGTGAGATCAAAGACATTGACCCGCTCAGGTGAGGAGCGCTAACGTGACCTTCCAAACAAAACAAAATGAATCTTTGTTGTATCTTAGTTGACCCAGGTCATTTCGACGGAGCGTGATTGCCCTGTCAACTTGATGACATTATTTTCTCTATTGTCATCTGGTAGCTACTTTTCTACTCACTTTATATCGTGTTATTTTCAATACAAGTGCCTGTTCCACTCACTTTTTCTGAGTTACAAATTCCCTCTCTGATAAACTCTGCTTTCCCACCTCACACACGAGTGTTCAATAGGTTACATGATACATGATGAAATAGGATATTTCATATTACTCACGATAATGGAGAGAGAGGCTTCGGATGAGTAAAAAATACTGTATTGTTCCCATCCGACGCCTCTTCATTCCACTCGTTCGTTAGGATGTATTTTCACAGCCCCAGGCTTCATTCAGGCAGCCCCTACCGCTCTCTAATACTGATATTTTACATTGTGGGTTTACATCTTCCGTACTCACGAAAGAGTGATAACTGGGTGGGGTTTCTGACCTCCCATAGTGGGCAGGGGGGTACATACTGTGTCTTCTATCCCCTTATAGATAGTATGCGCTTGGCTAAGAAGCTCATAACATTGCCATCCGGAAGTATAACGGTCCAACACACAAAACTGTGTGTAACCATGAACTTTTATAGTCAGATTAATACAGTTCAGTGAGAATCACTCACAAACGCGGATGGCAAAATACCAAAGGCTTGAGTGACGTCAACTGCATTCTATCTATATCTGTTTTCCAACATGCTTTCTGTCTTTGTCTTGGGATGAGATTATTTGGTTTTGTCCTGGTCCTGGCTGGGAGGGAAACAGTCAAATGTATAGTTAGTTTTGGGAGATGATATTTTTTTCATTGTAAATCATCTCTCTGTTATGCACTGTATTATGCTTTATTTATATTATATATGATTTGTAAAATATTTGAGTGTGTTCCTCTTAGCGGGGACCTGTGCTTGTGTCTGGATGAGACTTTTAGTGATCTCAAACCAAGTACTTTGATAATGTGCTCTTGGAATCTACACCTCGTTTCTTATTTGAACCAATTCCCCTTTTTCTTACCTTTTCTTGGATGCTTTATTGTAATTCTAGAACTTTTTACTATCCCATTTTCTTCCTTTTTACTGGCGCTGATATGACCTTAATGTGTTGCAAGCGCCGTGAAACCCTTAAAACAAAAAACAAAAAAACAAACAAAGAGTGATAATGGAGAGAGCTTCGGATGGGATGGGAACATTTATTGTTTTCAACGTTTATTTATTGTTTATTGTTGTGCTGAGGGAAGGGTTTAAACCCGACACCTCCATTGTCTGTATTGTTCCCATTCGAAGCCTCTCCATTATCACTCTTTCGTTAGTATTTTCACGACCCCAGGCTTCAGGCAGCCCCCACCGCTCTCTATTGAGCTTTGAGCTTTTTATATAGCGCAATATCCATTAAAAACGTGCTCAAAGCGCTTTACAAGGGGTCCCTGGGCAACAGCAGCAACATTTTACATGTAGGGCGGGACATGACGCCTGTTAGGAGAAATTACATTTTTTTTCCGGACATAGACAACGCTGTTTACCGCCAGGTACTCATTTTACACCTGAGTACGGTGAGAGAATGTGAGTAAGGAACCTTCTCCCAGGACTCAACTATGCGCCGAGCGAGGCTCGAACCATAGAGAATCCAGGACTCCTAGTAGTCTGTGGCTCGAACCAAGAACCTTCCTATCCGAAAGAGAGTGTCATACCACTAGACCACATAGTAGCACAAAATATCCACTAGATATATATCTATCTTTGGTACTCGCACGTCAAGCAAGGGAATGGATTAATATGTTGATCTTTCTTTATCATTGGGTTATGGAGACGATTCAGCTTTCAATACAAAGGAGAATATTCATTCATGCATGAAGTAGATATTTCTTTTTCCGGGTCAATGCGCGTGAGTACTCATACCCTGCACGCATCTCTCACTTTCATTTACTCATAATATTCTTTACATTATCCATGTTTGTGAGTTGTATGAGAGTTCTCTCCCCCTTTATTCAGACCCCCGGGTGGTCCCCCGGGGGTCGTCACAGACCACTTAGTTCCACTGATAACTCCGGCGGACTTCAAAGGGCCCTCCGCTGTGGTCCTTATCGCGGTTGGTGTGGGGTGAGTGCCCCAGAGATGTTTTTGTGGGTTTTGGGGATTTCGGTGTTGGTTGGATGTAAGGGATGAAAAGATTGGGTCGTAAATCCCTATGTGTGTGTGTGCGTATGTGTGTTTGTTTGTTTGTTTGTGCGTGTGTATGTGCTTGTGTTTGAGTGTAATTGCCTCTGTATGCTCGTGTGTGTGTCTGTGTGTGTACATGAGAGAGAGAGAAAGAGAGAGAGAGAGAGAGAGAGAGAGAGAGAGAGAGAGAGAGAGAGAGAGAGAGAGAGAGAGAGAGAGAGAGAGAGAGAGACTGTGTGTGTGTGTGGGGGGGGGGGGGGGGGTTAACTATCATCACACCCAAAGGATTTAATATCAGTGATTACATATTTAATTTATTATCACCACCTTTTGGTGCAAACATTGATAACATTTCATCAGCTTTGCACCGTTTTGTTCAGCAAGTTAAAGATTACGTTGCCATCCTACAACGATCGACGAACGACGGGGGAACACGAAGATATGTGCTAAGACTGAGGACATATCTTCGTTTCCTTCATCGTCGTTCGTTAAAAGTTAGGTTTTAGTTAACGCTAAGAAAATGTAAAAAAAAAAACAACCCCAAACAAATAACTTCGGATCGACTTGTACTTACTTGCAAGGTCTGATAACCCACATAGTTATGGACTCATTGCTGTAATGGAAATATATACTTTCAAATCAACGATGCTTTTTATTGGGTCTTGACTGTATTGTTTATAAGGGTGTCCCGTTTTTTGCTCTTTGAAAGGTTGGCCGCTATGGATTTATTTTTAGGCCTTTCTGGATTTTGCAAGTGACAGTCCCAGATCAATATTAACTTATTACACTAAAAAAAACATAAAACAAAACACAGGGAAATATTCCATTTTCATCAGTTTCTTTAGGCTGATATTTTGGGATGATTTTTCTTTTTTTGTTTTGTTTTGTTTTTGTCTTGTATCTTTCTCCCTGCTTCTCCTGGCACTGTATTATACACACTATCTCATATTTCTTTCTTTCCCCATTGCCAACTTCCCAATTTTACTTTTATTTAGAGACCAGGTTAACCAGCTAATTGCCATACATGTAGTTAAAAATTTGGCCAGAAAATCCGTCTTTCAAATATCGATCGATTTAAATGACCCTCACCCTTGCAAAAACTCTCAAACCCAGGACTTAGATTGACTTTGCGAAGCCCCAGGTGTGAGATTTTTTTTTTTTGCTAAGATGGTCATTTTAATCGATCGATATTTGAAGGACGAGATTTCTGGCCAAATTTTTAAATACAATTTTTTTCCCCCCAGAGTAGGGCTGTTAATCGGTTAATTCGTCATGTTCTGATGTTACCGACACATTCATGACCGGCACTTCTCTTTCTGAAGGCCATAAAACTGAATCGTGATAATGTTTAATTGAAGGCCATTTTGTGATTACTGCGGGTCGGCAACTTAGCAAACCAGTGTTTAGAGGGCGTTGGTCTGGAATGTTTTAATGGTCGTGGTCACTTATTCTGGCATCAGAACAACAGACTCTCCTTTCATCGGAATCTGTAGTCGAACTCTGGGCACACCAACTGCGATTTCTTTCAGCTTCCATCTGGCAAATTTTTAAATACAATTTTTTCCCCTCCAGAGTAGGGCTGTTAATCGGTTAATTCGTCATGTTCTGATGTTACCGACACATTCATGACCGGCACTTCTCTTTCTGAAGGCCATAAAACTGAATCGTGATAATGTTTAATTGAAGGCCATTTTGTGATTACTGCGGGTCGGCAACTTAGCAAACCAGTGTTTAGAGGGCGTTGGTCTGGAATGTTTTAATGGTCGTGGTCACTTATTCTGGCATCAGAACAACAGACTCTCCTTTCATCGGAATCTGTAGTCGAACTCTGGGCACACCTACTGTGATTTCTTTCAGCTTCCATCATAATGGAATCGATCTCCTGCAGTTTACGTGCGAACTATGACGTCATATCCAAATGAGCAGCGTCTTTGTAGCAGCAGCTTTCTGATCGTCACAGTTTCCGGTCTCTTCTTCAATGTCAGCCAGCCTATACAGTAAAACGGTTTGTACGTGGCAAATGTGAACGCTTTAGAAGTACACATCCGGTTTCTCTATAGGACACGGGCGCTCTCGACAATAGAACCGATGTTCACTTGATTGTCGAGCTTGGCTTCCAACTGCGTTCGTGGCTAAAGTAAAAGTACTGCATGCTCTATGGCACTTTTATTGGGGGAAATAGGAAATAATTCCCTGCTCTGTAACATCTTTGTATATAGCAACCGTCTTTTGTTTTTGATTTTATTATTATATTAAGTCTTGAGACGCTCGGCTCTTTTTACCCTTTGAGCGTCTTCCGACATGGCCATGGTTGTTTTAAACTTAGATCATAGGGGAGGTTCTTGTGCTGTATTCGAACATAAATGTGTTCATTAGCACGTACTCTATATTATATAGATCTACATTTAACGCGGTCTGCTCTCTTATATATCGACCCGAAATCGAAACATAATTTCACTCCCTTTTCTCTCGTCTAGTAGGCACTCATTTCTGTATGAATTCACCCCCTCCCCATTCTCTCTTTTGTTAATCACCGATCTCTTTTAAAATCACTTCTTCTTCTTCTTCTTCTTCTTCTTCTTCTTCTTCTTCTTCTTCTTCTTCTTCTTCTTCTTCTTCTTGTTCTTGTTCTTCTTGTTCTTGTTCTTCTTTTTCTTCTTCTTCTTCTTCTTCTTCTTCTTCTTCTTCTTCTTCTTCTTCTTCTTCTTCTTCTTCTTCTTCTTCTTCTTCTTCTTCTTCTTCTTCTTCTTCTTCTTCTTCTTCTTCTTCTTCTTCTTCTTCTTCTTCTTCTTTCTTCTTCTTCTTCTTCTTCTTCTTCTTCTTCTTCTTCTTCTTCTTCCTTCTTCTTCTTCTTTTCTTCTTCTTCTTTCTTCTCTTCTCTTTCTTCTTCTTCTCTTCTTCTTTCTTCTTCTTCTTCTTCTTCTTCTTCTTCTTCTTCTTCTTCTTCTTCTTCTTCTTCTTCTTCTTCTTCTTCTTCTTCTTTTCTTCTTCTTCTTCTTCTTCTTCTCTTCTTCTTATTTTTTCTCTCTCTCTCTCTATCTCTTCTCTCTCCCCTCTCTCTCTCTCTCTCTCTCTTCTCTCGTCTCTCTCTCTCTCTCTCTCTCTTTCTGACGAGGTGAGAAAGAATACATCTAAACGGTTCATTACTGAAATGTTATTCTGTTGTATTTGTGAAAGGGTAAGAGAAAAAAAAAAAAAAAAAAAAAAAAAAAAGGGGGGGGGGGGGGGGGGGGGGGGGGTACTTAAACCCTCTTCCAATCCCTCGAAACTATAATTGTAATCGACAATGGTGGCAGATAATAATATGTTCAAATATCGTTTTGTTTTTATGTTTGTTGGTCACCTTAAAAAAAAAATAATTAAAATTGAGCTTTATATAGCGAAATATCCACTAAATGTGCTCAAAGCGCTTTACAATGGGCCCCTGGGCAACAGCAACATTTAACATGTAGGACGGGAAATGACGCCTGTTAGGCGATATTACAATATTTCGGACAAAGACAACGCTGTTAACGACCAGGTACTCATTTTACACCTCTGAGCACGGTGAGAGAATGTGAGTAAAGGGCCTTTTCCAAGGACTCAACTATACGCCAAGCGCGAGGCTCGTACCCAGGACCTTCCGATCCGAAAGCGAGTGTCATACCACTAGACCACATAGCCGCTCTTATTGGAAAGACTATGTAGATTATCCATTTTGATTTTCTTATGATAGTCATGGTTTGACGTGTCAGGAAATTAATTTATTTTGCGCGATAAACATCAGACCTATATGAGACATAAATCAAATCATGCACTCCGCAGCGAATCATATCTCTCAGTGTGGGCCGGCCCCCGACTGCCCAGGGTTCCGCTACGCCACTGGGTGGGTGTCAATTAATACCAATTGATTTGCCATTAAGATATGGCAATGGTGTCAAGAAGAGTAATTTATGGAATGGTAGGGAAATTTGCTTGACGTAGGTAGATACAGCATCATTTTCTCTCTGTTTAAGTGCCCTCCGTTACGTTACAATTATTGTAAACAAACGCCTTCTTTATTTTGTTTATTCGAGTTACGTTATCCTTGTTATTTTCCGTTTTCGTAATGCAATATTTCGATTTGCTTTTAACCGTTGTCATTACCAAGCTATCATCATCATCATCATCATCATCATCATCATCATCATCATCATCATCATCATCATCATCATCATCATTATCATCATCATCATCATCATCATCATCATCATCATCATCATCATCATCATCATCATCATCATCATCATCATCATCATCATTATCATCATCATCATTATCATCATCATCATCATCATCATCATCATCATCATCATCATCATCATCATCATCCTCATCATCATTATCGTCGTCGTCTTAAAAGTTATGAAAATGGTGAGTGCATTTTTGATGGTGGTGGTGGTTGTGGTGTAGGTGGTGGTAGTTGTGATGGTGGTTGTGGTGATAATAATAGTAGTAGTAGTAGTAGTAGTATTTTGAAAAACAAACAGATGTCGTTCGGGATTAGATTCCGAGTCTTGAAGTGCTACGTGTGGCCAATCTTGTTATACGGATGCGAAAGCTGGACTACAAATGCAGAAACACAAAAGAACATTGAGAAGGATGCAGAGAATATCGTATACTGCACACAAAACGAACGAAGAAGTGCTAAAACAAACATACCAACAAAGGAAACTAATGCCCTTAATAGTGGATCGACAACTATCCTTTTTCGGACACATAGTAAGGAAAGATAAGAATGAATACCTGGCAAGTTGTGGAAAAATACCTGGTAAACGCGCCCGGGGGAGACAAAGAAAAACACTCATAGACCAACTGAAGGGCTTCACCAACCTAACAATCCAAGAGCTGTTTGAAAAAGCAAGAGACAGGGAAGAATGGAGAGAGATAATTCATGCAGTATCCGAAGCCTGGACCAGGCATGGAACCTAGAAGAAGAAGAAGTAGTAGTAGTAGTAGTAGTAGTAGTAGTAGTAGTAGTAGTAGTAGTAGTAGTAGTAGTAGTAGTAGTAGTAGTAGCAGTAGCAGTTGTAGTAGAAGTCGTAGTAGTAGTAGTAGTAGTAGTAGTAGTAGTAGTAGTAGTAGTAGTAGTAGTAGTAGTAGTAGTAGTAGAAGTAGGAGTAGCAGTAGCAGCAGCAGCAGCAGAATTTCCTCCATATTGATAATTTCATTTGGAATAAAAACTATATAGTAGTAGGAAAAAAAAATTCTTTTGAAGATAATTTTACTAAGAATAAGAAATAAAATACGACCTGAAATTGGGGAGATGCAATTTGGTTTTGTTGAGGACAAGGGTACCAGAAATGGAATATTCACATTATCAATGCTGATGGAAAGATGTATTGAAGTAAATAAAGATCTGTATATGTGTTTCATCGACTATTCAAAAGCCTTTGATAAAGTACAACACGAAAAACTATTCAAAATTCTATCATCCTTGGACATTGATGGTAAAGATTTAAGAATATTACGGAATTTGTACTGGGAACAAGAAGCGGCAATGCGTGTTGACAACGAGCTAAGCAGTTTTACACCTATTAGAAGAGGAGTTAGGCAGGGGTGTGTTTTGTCTCCAGATTTATTCAACCTCTATAGTGAAATGATATTAAGAGATATCGAACATAAGAAGGGGGTGTGTATTGGAGGAAAGAATGTAACAAATCTGAGGTATGCAGATGATACGGTTCTACTGGCAGAATCTGAACATGAACTACAAGAATTACTGGATGTTGTAGTCAGGAGTAGTGAAAATATGGGACTGGAACTGAATATATCTAAAACAGAATGTATGACGGTATCTAAAAATAATAACCCACCAGCCTGTGTAATAACAAGCAGAGGACAAACAATACAACAAGTTGAATGTTTCAAATATTTAGGCTTCAATGTAACATCCAATGGAAAATCAGATTGTGAAATAAAGAAAAGAATAGGTATGGCGAAGAATGCATTCAACCAGCTGCATACAATTATGAAAAACAGGAATATTAGCATGAAAACAAAAATCAAAGTCCTGGATTGCTATGTACTGTCTGTGCTGCTATATGGTTGAGAGAGCTGGACCATAAACAAGACCATGGTTAAAAGACTGGAGGCAGTGGAAATGTGGTTTTACAGAAGAATGATGAGGGTGTCATGGATGGAAAGGAAAAGAAATGAAGAACTTTTAGAAATGGCAAACAGAAAAAGATCACTGATAACAAAAATCTTCAAACGCCAAATGGAATTTTTAGGACACATTATCCGCCACCTTGGTTTGGAAATACTCGCCTTGACTGGAAAGATGAATGGAAAAAGAATAAGAGGAAGACAAAGAATAACGTATTTGAAAGGGATAAGAACTTGGACAGATGAAGCTGAGAAAGGTGGCGCTGCTTTAATAGAATTGGCAAGAGATAGATCAGCTTGGCGGAAGATGACCTCCGACGTCTGCTTCAGATATGGAACTACATGAGATGAGATAGTAGTAGAATCCTCGTGATTGCCCTTTCTACAAGATTTGACTCGAAATAGTCTAAATCGAAATCTTACCTTGATATATTTTCATTGTTATTTTCAAATAAGACGCTCCTTTTACCGTTCGAAATTTGCCCCAGACAAATAAATGAAAATAAATAAATAATTTTTATAATATCTACGTAGGATTGAGCAGACTCTTTTGTGACAAGAATGAACTCATCATCATCATCATCATCATCATCATCATCATCATCATCATCATCATCATCATCATCATTGCCTTTTTCACCCTGGGTCATGGTATAGGCCACAGACAAACAGTTTCCATCCTTCTCTATCCTGAGCTAACTTTTAAAAAAATCTCATTCCAGGTCTTACCACTTCTCTGTATATCAGCTTCTTTAATTCTTCTCCATGTTCCTCGTGGCCTTCCCCTTGATCTTCTGCCCTGAGGGCTCCAGTCCAATACTTTCTTTGTTATAGTGGAGTCATTCTTTCTAAGCGTGTGTTCAATCCACCTCCATCGTCTTCTTCCTATTTCCTCTCCCACTGGTTTCTGCTGTGTTCTTTTCCATACTTCTTCATGTTTTATTCTATCCATCCATTTTATTCTGAGTAACTTATGCATGCACCTGTTTACGAAAATATGTACCCTCCTTATGCCTGTGATGCGTTCCAAGTTTCACATCCATACAGTAGGAATGAACTATGAACAAATAAAGAGTAGTGAAAGTGACAAAGGGTGCAAACGTTAGTCGTTTTTACTTTATTGAATTGTCCTGTTTAAAAAAAAAATTCATCCTCCTCCTTCTCCTTCTTCTTCTTCTTCTTCTTCTTCTTCTTCTTCTTCTTCTTCTTCTTCTTCTTCTTCTTCTTCTTCTTCTTCTTCTTCTTCTTCTTCTTCTTCTTCTTCTTCTTCTTCTTCTTCTTCTTCTTCTTCTTCTTCTTCTTCTTCTTCTTCTTCTTCTTCTTCGTCGTCATTATTATTATTATATTATTATTATTATTATTATTATTATTATTATTATTATTATTATTATTATTATTATTATTATTATTATTATTATTATTATTATTATTATTATTATTATTATTATTATTATTATTATTTTTATTATTATTATTATTATTGTTATTGTTGTTGTCGTTGTTGTTGTAGTTGTTGTTGTTATAGGTTAGTTGGTCTGAGGATCAGTGGCGTCGAGTCGATGGACAAAATGGCATAACAACGAACACAAAACTCTGGATCCATTCGTTTCTGGCTTGAATAGAAAGCATCTGGCTTTAAGTCTAGCAGGCGACTAGCACCGTATGAAAGTGAGATTTGGCTTCTTGTAATCTGTGCTTTGATTGGGGGATAGAGAGAGAGAGAGAGAGAGAGAGAGAGAGAGAGAGAGAATGAGAGAGAGAGAGAGAGAGAGAGGGGGGGGGAGGGGATACGTGAAACATTTGATAGCGTGCAGAGATTTATATAGTTCGTTGAAGTGCTTTTGATTCAACAGCCCCCCCCCAACCACACACACACACACACACACACACACACACACACACACACACACACACTCACAATATTTAAAAAACATACACAGAAAAAAAAACCCAAAAAACCCCCCAAAAAAAACAAAAAAAAAAAAACAAACAAAACAAACCAAAAAAATATAAACCCCCCCAAAAAATAGACAAAAACAGTACAAAAAAAAAAAAAAAAAAAAAAAAAGAAGGAAAATAAAATAGGCAATCGAATAAAATGATTCGATATTCTTTCATATTATATATATTCAAAGATAGATCAATGGAGGTAACAGCGATGTCGCCTTCACTATGGGAGAGGTCTAGACTTGATATAGATTGAACTGATTGTAATTTCCTTGGTGCATCTTAGATAATGTGACACTGCATTGATTCGTGTATTGGGACATTTCTAAGACACTATGGAAATGAGGACACATGGGGTTTGACAATAATGGATACTAATAGGATTCATTAGTCGTACCGTCACTTCCTTCCTAATGACGTATGGTAACTTAGTAACACTGGCTCTAAACTATCGGAACAATGGCGGACGCCGTATGAAATATTTCTCCGGCGAGCTTAAAAGCGTATCCAGAGGAAAAAAACCCCATCAATTTGATCATGTTTTGACTTTTACACATTCTGATCACAAGGCATATGAAAAGGGAATGAAAAGTTCTCGCCAGCATGAAGAATAAAAAGTAAAGATTTTCTTTGTTTAGAACCAAGATGGCCGCCGTTGCCGGGCGCGTGACATCAGACTACTGAATCCAATTGAGACGGGGGCGTAGCATCATCGTGGGTGCAAGAGTACCGGCAACAGCCTGCCTGCCGGCCGATTGGATTACCGAAAAAAACGTCTCCGGCTTTTTGCGATTTGTATTTGATGGATTTAAAAAAATTTTTTTTGGTGCAATTTGTGACAAGAAACTTAACAAATTACTGCATTACAACCTTTGGATTAAACATACAACAATTGTGGACTACTATTATGAAGACTAGATGCTGAGAACAAGACTTGAGAACAAGACTTCAAATGACGAGGTAAGTCCGTGAACCTTGCAGGCTTTTTCAGATTATATGTCTGGTCATAAGTAGACTTGCAGGCTTTTTGGGGTCCAGTTGCTTGCACCCATTCATAATGCCGTACTGTAAAAAAAAAAAAAAGAGAAAAAAAAGTACCCACATTTTTATATTTTTTTTTTAATTGGCCAGAAAACTCGTCCCTCAAATATCGATCATTTAAAATGACCCTCATCTTGGTTAAAAACTCTCATATCTGAGACTAACGAAGTATCTATTTATTTTCATTTCACCCCGACCGGCCAAGCAATGTTCCAAAATAAACAATGAACAATGAATATCATGACCCTTCTCCCCATTAAAGCGACCCCCCCCCCCCTCCCCCAATAAAAAAACAAAACAAAAACCAAAACAAAAAGCAAGCAAACAAACAAATATAGAAAAAATTGAAATTAAGTTTTAAAACGAAAATCAAACCAATTAAAACGAACAAAAAAAAAACAAAAAAACAAACAAAAAAAAAACAAAAAAAAAACAAAAACAAACACCAAAAACAATCAAAACCACCGAAGCCTTTTCATTTGCCCCCAAAGTTTACATATTAATTTGTGCACCTAGCTTTTAAACCCAAGCCGTCCGTCGGAAAAGTCTAGACTTGATTTAGGTTTGATTGTCAAACGTTTTCTGCTTCTAGATGACATTGATGGGCCTATGTAGGAATTGATTAAAAATACGTATCCGCAACTATCTGCTGAGGATCAACAAATTATATGGAACAATGTGTACAAATTAGACACCCAGACGTAGAGTTGATAGCGCCTGAAAGTCAGGTCGCTGGGTGGGGTTCCTGACCTCCCATAGTGGGTACGGTGGCACTTGCTGTGTCCTCTATCCCCTTATATCTGTTTTCCAACATGTTCTCTGTATGTAAAGACATTATTGTTTTGGGAGATTATATTTTTTTCCTTGTAAATCATCTCTCTGTTATGTATTGTTATTTTTATAATTTTTAATTTATAATGGAAGCATTTGAGTGTATTTCTCTGAGGGGGATCTCGTGCTGGTGTATGGGTGAGACATTTAGGTGATCTCAAACTAAGTACACTGATAGTGTGCTCTTGGAATCTATATCTGTCTGTTCCCTATTTGTACCACTCCACTTTGTCTTACTTTTTCCTCAAGTCCTTTTAATTGTACATTTAGAATCTTTTCACTTTCAAAATTTCATTTTTTAATTAAAAAATTTTTTTTTTTTTTTACTGGCGATGATTTGATCTAAATGTGTTGCAAGCGCCGTAAAACCCTTAAAAACAAAACATTAGGTGCGGCTATGTGGTCTTGTGGTATGACACTCGCTCTCGGATCGGAAGTTCCTGGGTTCGAGCCTCGCGCTCGGCGCATAGTTGAGTCCTTGGAAAAGGCTCTTTACTCACATTCTCTCACCGTACTCAGGTGTAAAATGAGTACCTGGCCGTTAACAGCGTTGTCTTTGTCCGAAAAATTGTAATATCGCCTAACAGGCGATATGTCCCGTCCTACATGTTAAATGTTGCTGTTGACCAGGGACCCCTTGTAAAGCGCTTTGAGCACAGTTAGTGGATATTGCGCTATATAAAAGCTCAATTGTTTAGATGGATTGTCAACGTTTTCTGCTTCAAGATGACATTGATGGGCCTATTGACGAATTGATAAGAATACGTCTCGGCAATGGAGGATTGGTTAATGTGGAACAATGTGTACGAATTAGACATCCAGACGTAGAGTTCATAGTGCCTGAAAGTGAAAGTCTGGCCGTTCAGGAGTGAGCTCGTATTTTGGCACGCAAGTTTGGTGGAGTTTCAACCCGCGACCATTAATCGTTGATTTCTTTTCGAATAGGATAACTTTTTGGCTCGCCATCTCCATAGGAGGCGTCTGGACTTGATTGTGTGATCGTCTGCTCTTCCATGAGTCCGATATGTGAATTGAATACAATATTTTGATACTCGGTTGTTTATTTATTTATTTATTTATTTATTTATTTATTTATTTATTTATTTATTTATTTATTTATGACCAGAAATTTCCTCCCATTTTTAAACATTAAAAACAGACGCCATCAATGATATAGTCGTTTATTGCTTTTTCGAATAGGAAAGCTTTTGATTGGTCGCCTTCTCATTCGGAGGCGTCTGACTTGATGTCTTGCTAGTCTGGTCTTCGATGTATCCGATTTGTGAATTGAATACACTATTTAAATCCTCGTTTGTTTGTTTATACTTTTTTCTTCTTCTGTTGTTGTCGTTCTGACCGCCTGTGGAACCAGAGGTTACTACACATTAAAACCAAAAAAAAAAAAAAAAACCCCAAAAAAACAAAAACAAAACCGGACACCATTAATTATTCATCTCTTGTTATCCGAATAGGAAAGCCATCTCTCCGAGTGAGGCTTGAACCCAGGACCTTCCGATCCGAAAACGAGTGTCATACCAGAAGACGGCAAAGCCGCACAAAGTAGGAAAAGTCTAGACTTGATTTTAGATGGATTGTCAACGTATTTTGTTCCCAGATGACATTGATGGGCCTATTCACAAATTGATAAAATACGTCTCGGCATCTAACTGTTGAGGATCAACAAATGTGGAACAATGTGTACAAATTAGACACCCAGACCTAGAGTTCATAGTGCCTGAAAGTGAACGTCTGGCCGTTCAGGAGTGAGCACGCATGTTGGCACGCAAGTTTGGTGGACTTTCAACCCGCGACCAATGATCGTTGACTTCTTTTCGAATAGGATAACTTTTTGGGTCGCCATCTCCATAGGAGGCGTCTGGACTTGATTGTGTGATCGTCTGCTCTTCCATGACTCCGATATGTGAATTGGATACAATATTTTGATACTCGGTTGTTTATTTATTTATTTATTTATTTATTTATTTATTTATTTATTTATTTATTTATTTATTTATTTATTTATTTATTTATGACCAGAAATTTCCTCCCATTTTTAAACATTGTAAACAGACGCCATCAATGATATTGTCGTTTATTGCTTTTTCGAATAGGAAAGCTTTTGATTGGTCGCCTTCTCATTCGGAGGCGTCTGACTTGATGTCTTGCTAGTCTGGTCTTCGATGTATCCGATTTGTGAATTGAATACACTATTTAAATCCTCGTTTGTTTGTTTATACTTTTTTCTTCTTCTGTTGTTGTCGTTCTGACCGCCTGTGGAACCAGAGGTTACTACACATTAAAAAAAAAAAAAACAAAAAAAAAAAAAAACCCCAAAAAAACAAAAACAAAACCGGACACCATTAATTATTCATCTCTTGTTATCCGAATAGGAAAGCCATCTCTCCGAGTGAGGCTTGAACCCAGGACCTTCCGATCCGAAAGCGAGTGTCATACCAGAAGACGGCAAAGCTGCACAAAGTAGGAAAAGTCTAGACTTGATTTTAGATGGATTGTCAACGTATTTTGTTCCCAGATGACATTGATGGGCCTATTCACAAATTGATAAAATACGTCTCGGCATCTAACTGTTGAGGATCAACAAATGTGGAACAATGTGTACAAATTAGACACCCAGACGTAGAGTTCATAGTGCCTGAAAGTGAAAGTCTGGCCGTTCAGGAGTGAGCACGTATGTTGGCACGCAAGTTTGGTGGAGTTTCAACCCGCGACCAATGATCGTTGACTTCTTTTCGAATAGGATAACTTTTTGGGTCGCCATCTCCATAGGAGGCGTCTGGACTTGATTGTGTGATCGTCTGCTCTTCCATGACTCCGATATGTGAATTGGATACAATATTTTGATACTCGGTTGTTTGTTTATTTATTTATTTATTTATTTATTTATTTATTTATTTATTTATTTATTTATTTATTTATTTATTTATTTATTTATTTATTTATTTATTTATTTATTTATTATTTATCTATTTATTTATTTATTTATATATGACCAGAAATTTCCTACCATTTTTAAACATTGTAAACAGACGTCATCAATGATATTGTCGTTTATTGCTTTTTCGAATAGGAAAGCTTTTGATTGGTCGCCTTCTCATTCGGAGGCGTCTGACTTGATGTCTTGCTAGTCTGGTCTTCGATGTATCCGATTTGTGAATTGAATACACTATTTAAATCCTCGTTTGTTTGTTTATACTTTTTTCTTCTTCTGTTGTTGTCGTTCTGACCGCCTGTGGAACCAGAGGTTACTACACATTAAAACAAAAAAAAAAAAAACAAAAAAAAAAAAAACCCAAAAAAAAAAAAAAAAAAACCGAACATCATTAATGATTTATCTCTTGTTATCCGAATAGGAAAGCCATCTCTCCGAGTGAGACTTGAACCCAGGACCTTCCGATCCGAAAGCGAGTGTCATACCAGAAGACGGCAAAGCCGCACAAAGTAGGAAAAGTCTAGACTTGATTTTAGATGGATTGTCAACGTATTTTGTTCCCAGATGACATTGATGGGCCTATTCACAAATTGATAAAATACGTCTCGGCATCTAACTGTTGAGGATCAACAAATGTGGAACAATGTGTACAAATTAGACACCCAGACCTAGAGTTCATAGTGCCTGAAAGTGAACGTCTGGCCGTTCAGGAGTGAGCACGCATGTGGCACGCAAGTTTGGTGGACTTTCAACCCGCGACCAATGATCGTTGACTTCTTTTCGAATAGGATAACTTTTTGGGTCGCCATCTCCATAGGAGGCGTCTGGACTTGATTGTGTGATCGTCTGCTCTTCCATGACTCCGATATGTGAATTGGATACAATATTTTGATACTCGGTTGTTTATTATTTATTATTTATTTATTTATTTATTTATTTATTTATTTATTTATTTATTTATTTATTTATTTATGACCAGAAATTTCCTCCCATTTTTAAACATTGTAAACAGACGCCATCAATGATATTGTCGTTTATTGCTTTTCGAATAGGAAAGCTTTTGATTGGTCGCCTTCTCATTCGGAGGCGTCTGACTTGATGTCTTGCTAGTCTGGTCTTCGATGTATCCGATTTGTGAATTGAATACACTATTTAAATCCTCGTTTGTTTGTTTATACTTTTTTCTTCTTCTGTTGTTGTCGTTCTGACCGCCTGTGGAATCAGAGGTTACTACACATTAAAACAACAAAAAACAAAAAAAAAAAACCCCAAAAAAACAAAAACAAAACCGGACACCATTAATTATTCATCTCTTGTTATCCGAATAGGAAAGCCATCTCTCCGAGTGAGGCTTGAACCCAGGACCTTCCGATCCGAAAGCGAGTGACATACCAGAAGACGGCAAAGCTGCACAAAGTAGGAAAAGTCTAGACTTGATTTTAGATGGATTGTCAACGTATTTTGTTCCCAGATGACATTGATGGGCCTATTCACAAATTGATAAAATACGTCTCGGCATCTAACTGTTGAGGATCAACAAATGTGGAACAATGTGTACAAATTAGACACCCAGACGTAGAGTTCATAGTGCCTGAAAGTGAAAGTCTGGCCGTTCAGGAGTGAGCACGTATGTTGGCACGCAATGTTGGAGTTTCAACCCCCGACCAATGATCGTTGACTTCTTTTCGAATAGGATAATATTTTGGGTCGCCATCTCCATAGGAGGCGTCTGGACTTGATTGTGTGATCGTCTGCTCTTCTATGACTCCAATATGTGAATTGGATACAATATTTTGATACTCGGTTGTTTATTTAATTAATTAATTAATTAATTAATTTGTTTGTTTATTTATTTATTGATCTATTTATTTTTGACCAAGGGTTTCCTTCCATTTAAAAAGTTTAAAACAGACGCCTTCAATGATATTGTCGTTTATTGCTTTTTCGAATAGGAAAGCTTTTGATTGGTCGCCTTCTCCACAGGAGGCGTCTGACTTGATTTTAGGTTGGTCTGCTCTTTGGTGACTCCGATTTTTGTGAATTAAATACAATATTTAAAGTCTCGTTTGTTGTTGTTGTTGTTGTTGTTGTTGTTGTTCCGACCTCCCATGGAACCAGAGGCTACTACACTATTTGTCTAAAAAAAATTTTTTATTCTCTATTGTCTTC